>NC_058082.1:180879186-181535972 GCF_014858855.1 Bufo gargarizans
TACTGAGCAGTCCATAACAGTGTATAGCATGCCCAGACATTTGCATACAATTATTCCAATTTTTTTTATTTATTTATGTGTATTCTGTGAAGACACCACCATCATAGCAGTCTATAAACCGACCTAGAAATAGAGCGAATTGATGCAATGTGATTTTAAAAATAGTTGTTTTCCATGTCATTTTTTGAGCATTTCTGTATTAACCCAAATAATTCTCCATCTTAATAGAATAGATGTGACAGTTCCGCTTCACCTGTTTTGCCTACTTTGTCTTTGTTATTTCTTTATAACTTCACAAACTTATAATAAACACTATAATTCAACTTCAGTGGACCATCAAAGTTACAGCAGAGAGCTGATTAAAATCATGTTCAATTTAACATGCTACAAATGCCACTCTTGTGATGCAAGCAACACAGCTGTCATTAACCTAATGAAAAATGTGTGCAATATTTCTATTTTAGCCAAACATCATTCACTGAATCATCATCCATCCAGAAGGCTGAACATGCACACTAGAGAATACACTGCTTACAGGCTATATAGTCTAATGTGCACAGAAGCAGAGTCTGTGAAAAAATTGCAGAGCAGAAAGCTTCTCTTTGCTCATACATAATAGTAAAATAAACAAACTTCATTTCTCTAAAATTGTCAGATTATATATTGAAGAATTAGATTTATACTGTGCAAAACATGTTAGTCAATAAAATAAATTAGATTGCACAATGTAAGTGCATATGGGAAAAAAACACATAGCCTTAGGCCCCATGCACTTGGCAGAGACATGTTCATGGAGCAAGTACAGCAGTGCAAAGAGGCTTTATTGCTCACTTGGACAGAGCTACAAAGCCTTCTGATTGCTGCCATGCAGACTTTGTCAGGTGCTTTGACGCTAGGAGAGAATTTTTTCTGCATCTGACATACAATGGAGTCTAGCACAATATACTCTGTACTGAATTATCAAAATTATAAATCAAATATGAGTCATTATCTCGGGTTCTGACTCAATCGCTTCACAGCCTCCTACACAGGTCCTGGGTCTAGTTGAAATCAACATTCTGTTCACTGAGCTCACGTAATCGTCACAGCCAATCACTGGTTGCAGCAGTGACCTGTAACCCCTTGCGACACATGACTCAATGATGTACCGCATGGTTGACAAGTCACTGTTGCGAGTAATGATTGGGAGTGGGACTTGTGGAGGTGGCAGTGGAGCAATGGAGCCAGAATCCAGTGGTCTGTTAAAAAAGTCTAACGTTGCAGAACGTTTAAGGAAATATACGGCCAAATGGGCCAGGAGACAGTAAGCGTCTGAGTGTAGTCTCACATCCTACATATGGTTAATCGACTTCCAATGAGTCCAAAGGGCTCAGAGGGTTAGAAAGAAGGGCTGATGCTGGCAGTTATCTGTCTCATGGATATGTTGGGCACATACATTGCTTTTGGCATATAGCCTTTTTGTGGTTGTCTATCCTATGTCATATGTAATAGGAGTCTAATATGTATCCAGCCATCCTCATAATGCTGTTTCTAAACCATTTTGATGGGGTATCCATCAATTTCTAACATTTTATTATGAACCAGACTCCCTCTTCTCTTCCGAGCAGGGGATGCCTGGTTGTCTCCCATTGACTTCCATTATACTCGTGTGCTCGGCTGAGGACACGAATATAGCAATGTGTTTGTGCCAAACACCCGAACACTGAATACTTTGGTGCTCACTCATCGCTAGTTAAATGTCCATGATTGACGTGTTTGCTGTGAAATATACAAATCGGATTCCCAAAAAGTTGGGACACTATACAAATCGTGAATAAAAACTGAAGGTGCTAACTTCTAATATTTTTTTCAGAATAGAACATAAATCACGGAACAAAAGTTTAAACTGAGAAAATGTACCATTTTAAGGGAAAATATGTTGAATCAGAATTTCATGGTGTCAACAAATCCCCCAAAAGTTGGGACAAGGCCATTTTCACCACTGTGTGGCATCTCCCCTTCTTCTTACAACACTCAACAGACGTCTGGGGACCAAGGAGACCAGTTTCTCAAGTTTAGAAATAGGAATGCTCTCCCATTCTTGTCTAATACAGGCCTCTAACTGTTCAATCGTCTTGGGCCTTCTTTGTTGCACCTTCCTCTTTATGATGCGCCAAATGTTCTCTACAGGTGAAAGATCTGGACTGCAGACTGGCCATTTCAGTACCCGGATCCTTCTCCTACGCAGCCATGATGTTGTGATTGATGCAGAATGTGGTCTGGCATTATCTTGTTGAAAAATGCAGGGTCTTCCCTGAAAGAGATGACGTCTGGATGGGAGCATATGTTGTTCTAGAAGCTGAATATATTTTTCTGCATTGATGGTGCCTTTCCAGACACGCAAGCTGCCCATGCCACACGCACTCATGCAACCCCATACCATCAGAGATGCAGGCTTCTGAACTGAGCAGTTGATAACAACTTGGGTTGTCCTTGTCCTCTTTGGTCCGGATGAGATGGCGTCCCAGATTTCCAAAAAGTACTTCGAATCGTGACTCGTCTGACCACAGAACAGTCTTCCATTTTGCCACACTCCAATTTAAACGATCCCTGGCCCAGTGAAAACGCCTGAGCTTGTGGATCTTGCTTACAAATGGCTTTTTCTTTGCACTGTAGAGTTTCAGCTGGCAACGGCGGATGGCTCGGTGGATTGTGTTCACTGACAATGTTTTCTGGAAGTATTCCTGAGCCCATTCTGTGATTTCCTTTACAGTAGCATTCCTGTTTGTGGTGCAGTGTCGTTTAAGGGCCCGGAGATCACGGGCATCCAGTATGGTTTTACGGCCTTGACCCTTACGCACAGAGATTGTTCCAGATCCTCTGAATCTTCGGATGATGTTATGCACAGTTGATGATGATAGATGCAAAGTCTTTGCAATTTTTCGCTGGGTAACACCTTTCTGATAGTGGAGCAATATCTTTCTGCGCAACATTGTGGGAATTGGTGATCCTCTACCCATCTTGGCTTCTGAGAGACACTGCCACTCTGAGAAGCTCTTTTTATACCCAATCATGTTGCCAATTGACCTAATTAGTGTTAATTGGTCTTCCAGCTCTTCGTTATGCTCAAATTTACTTTTTCCAGCCTCTTATTGCTACTTGTCCCAACTTTTTGGGGATTTGTTGACACCGTGAAAATTTGAATCAACGTATTTTTCCTTTTTAAAATGATACATTTACTCGGATTAAACGTTTGATCTGTCATCTACGTTCTATTACAAATAAAATATTGACATTTGCCATCTCCACATCATTGCATTCAGTTTTTATTCACAATTTGTTTAGTGTTCCAACTTTTTTGGAATCCGGTTTGTAGTAAAAACGAAGTGGCTATAGAGGTTATTCAGCTTCTGAGCAATTAACAAGGAGAACAATGGAGATATAAACTAGGTGTTAAAAAATATAGATTTATATATATATATATATATATATATATATATACATACACATATATATATATATATATATATGTATATATTTTCATACTCTTGCAGGAGTAATAAATTATATGGCTTGGTTGTTGAGAAGATTATCAATAATTAATGTTACTACGAAAGCTTGTTCCTGATAATGCGTCCATGTAAAAGTGTTGCTGATCACCCAATAAATGTTCAAAGCACTGGTTCATTGGGTGAAATGATCTTTCATGCAGGACATAACATCATTGTCTCTAGGCAGCAAATTGTGCTGTGGAATCGCAATCTGCTGTGGATTCGCAATCTGTACAGTGTTGTAAATAGAATGACTGGGCCCCACACCAACTTCTTCGCAGTTCCCTCCTCTCATGCAACCCACACTCCTATGTCATGATCGCTCTCTTAGAAGAAGCCGGCAGCTGCTCCATCCTTTTCCTACAGTGTCTATGTATATAATGTCATTGCATAATAAATAATACTGTTGAGGGGGCACAGACACTAAAATATTTTAGTCCTCCTCCTGGGTGGGCTGCTTCTGATTTCAGACCCCAAAGCAGCCTTCTTCCCTGCTTGCCCTATAGCTAAGCCCTTGAATCTGTATAAGAATGAGTAATTACAGTAGATATCGAGTGTCACCATATAGTGGAGTAGAACGCTGCATGTAAATGCAGCTCATTCCTCAACTGACAAGTAGACAGTTATTGGGAAGGAATGGTTCCTTCACAATAATCTGTTCCATCGGCACATGCAAATGCACCTTAACATAGTCTTTACAATCCCTAAATATTAGATTCCCACCTGCAGTTATATCCACTGTGGCCAGCCTCAAAGAACTGATGCGTCATAACTCACCACTAGAGTTGAGAGGACACCTGGATGTTCAGGTTCAATGGGTTTGGCCGAACTTCACAAAAAAAGTTTGAGTTCGGGACCAAACTTGACCCGAACCCCATAGAAGTCAATGGGGACCCGAACTTTGGAGTACTAAAATGGCTCTAAAAAAGTCATGGAAAGGGCTAGAGGGCTGCAAATGGCAGCAACATGTGGTTAAGAGCATGGCAAGTGCTCTGCAAACAAATGTGGATAGGGAAATGACTTAACTCCATATTTCACCTTAAGGACTAGGCCATTTTTTTGCAAATCTGACCAGTGTCACTTTAAGTGGTGATAACCAAAATTTGGGAAAAATTTGAAAATTTCCAAGTTTCAATTTCTCTACTTCTATAATACATAGTAATACCGCCAAAAATAGTTATTACTTTACATTCCCCATATGTCTACTTCATGTTTGGATCATTTTGAGAATTACATTTTAGTTTTTGGGGACGTTACAGGGCTTAGAAGCAAATCTTGAAATGTTTCTGAAATTTTCAAAAACCCAATTTTTAGGGACCAGTTCAGGTCTGAAGTCACTTTGTGAGGCTTACATAATAGAAACTATCCAAAAATTACCCCATTCTAGAAACTACACCCTTCAAGGTATTCAAAACTGATTTTACAAACGTCATTAACCCTTTAGATGTTCCACAAGAGTTATCGGCAAATAGAGATAAAATTTCAGAATTTTGATTTTTTTTTTTGGCAATTTTTCTATTTTAATCCATTTTTTTCCAGTAATAAAGCAAGGGTTAATAGTCAAACAAAATGCTATATTTATTGCCCCGATTCTGTAGTTTGCATAAACACCAGATATGTGGTCGTAAACTACTGTACGGGCACACGGTAGGGCGTAGAGGGAAAGGTTTGCTGTGTTGTTTTTGGAAGGCAGATTTTGCTGGACTGGTTTATTTACACCATGTCCCAATTAAAGCCCCCCTGATGCATTCCTAGAGTAGAAACTCCATTAAAGTGACCCCATCTAAGAAACTACACCCCTCAAGGTATTCAAAACTGATTTTACAAACTTTGTTAACCCTTTAGGTGTTGCACAAGACTTATTGGCAAATGGAGATGGAAAATTTGCCCAAAAATTTAAATTCTCAAATTTCATTTTAGTCCATTTTTTCTAGTAACAAAGCAAGGGTTAACAGCCAAACAAAATGCTATATTTATTGCCCTGATTCTTTAGTTTGCAGAAACACCCCATATGTGGCCGTAAACTACTGTACGGGCACATGGTAGTGCACCCCTAGAGTAGAAACTCAATAAAAGTGACCCCATTTTCAAAACTACGAGATATTTTATTTGGCTGTTAACCCTTGCTTTGTTACTGGAAAAAAATGAATTAAAATGGAAAATGTGCCAAAAAAATTGATGTTTTGGCACGGTTTTTATTTTATTTTTTTGACTGTGTTCATCTGAGGGGTTAGGTCATGGGATATTTTCATAGAGCAGATTCTTATGGATGCGGTGATACCTAATATGTCTAGTTTTTTATTTATATTTACACTATAATATCTTTTAATAAACAAAAAAACAAAAACATTTTAGTATCTCCATAGTCTGATTCTTTTTTTTGTTTGTTTTTAGCCAATTATCTTAGGTAGGGGCTCATTTTTTGTGGGATGAGAAGAAGGTTTTATTGGCAGTATTTTGGGGGGCATATGACTTTTTGATCACTTGCTATAACAATTTTTGTGATGTAAGGTGACAAATACCTTTTTTTGCAACATTTTATAATTTTTTTACCGTGTTCATCTGAAGGGTTAGGTAATGGGGTATATATTTTTATAGAGCAGATTTTTACAGATGTGGTGATACCTAATATGTCTACATTTTTATTTATTTTAGTTTTACTAAATAATATTTTTGAGAAAAAGAATTTAGTTTTAGTGTCTCAAGTCTGAGAACCATAGTTTTTTTTATCCGGTTGTCAGTGGCTAAATTGGGATATAAATTTAGTACTCCATGGAAGTGTGGTACGCCCTGAAGCAACCATCAATGCAGAGGCCCGAATGATCGGGGCACGTGTCACACTGAGTAGTGGTGTCCTTCCTGCACTCTGCACTTTTTTTAGGTCCATCCCTTATTTCCAGTATGGGGGACCACACCTGGAAAGTGTTGGCCAGGGACGATCCGGGCGCCTCCAGTTCCCGAGGTACTCTGGCCTGCACTTTCCCTGGTCAGAAAGGATCAGGGCTTTGAGGACTGCCTCATAGAACTGAAGAAATGTCCCTGTGTTGCCAGTGCTCTGGGACAACACAAAAGAGTTGTACAAGGCAACCTGTAACAAGTAGACCGCAACTTTTTTGTACCATGCCCGGGTTTTGCTCATGGCATTATATGGCTTGAGGACTTGATCAGAGAGATCAACTCCTCCCATATACCCATTGTAGTCAACGAGACAATCGGGCTTGAGGACTGTTGCCACGGTACCTCGCACAGGGACAGGGGTGATGCCGTTACCGTGAATTGTGGACAGTATAAGGACATTCCTGTTGCCCTTATATCTGACCAGCAACAGGTTTCCACTGGTAAGGGCACGGGTCGCACCCCTGGGGATAGGTCCCTGGAGGGGGTGGGTAGGGAGGCTGAATAATGCAGGCATTTCCGGATGGCCTCAAATCGGGAGCATGTTATGGCCGTACTGTAAAGTGGGGCCTGGTAGAGGACGTCCCCACTCCAGTAATGCCTGACACTAGGTTTCTTGACTAGGCCCATGTGCAGCACGAGGCCCCAAAATGTCCTCATCTTAGCTGCACTGACCGGAATACAGCCACTGGGCCTAGCCAAAAAGGAGCCCGGGTGTTGAGCAACAAACTGTTGGGCGTACAGGTTTGTTTGCTCCACCATTAGATTTACAAAGTGGTCACTGAAAAAAAAAGACTAAAGTAGTCGTATTCAGTGAAGCCCACTGTGGAAATCTGGATTCCTGGTTGGCCTACAAAATCAAGAATCAGTGGGCTCAAAACGCTCTGGGGTATAGCTTGCAAGTTCACCGGCAGGGGGCTCCGGTGGACTTAAGTGGTGTGCCGGAAAACTAGTACGAGCCCCAGAGCGGCTCGTACTAGGGTGGGCCACAGGTTCCCTATCATGGCGGTCCCCTTGCTCCACCTGGCGGCGTCTTCGCCGCCTTGGGGGCTCATCATCATCACTAGATGATGAGGAGGACGCGGATGACAAAAGGAAAGTGGGGTCATCCTCGTAATCACTGGGAATCTCAGAGTCGGAGGCAAGCTGTGCGTATGCCTCCTCGGCCGAGAACATCCGGCAGGCCATAGGGGAGTGTGTGTGCGTGATAAACTTTATTTAGTCAGCGTACTGTGGACCCCAGACACCCGATTTAGGGTTATGCAATCAGTAACTTTTTATATTTTTTTTCTTCCACTAACTTTCCCTAAATATCCCTGCCTAACCTTTCAAAAAATACTTGGGGGTGTTGGGGCACAGATGGGGTGCTAGCTGACGATCCTGAGTTTTTTTACAGATGGGGGTGCTGGCTGGAGATCCGACTCAGTGCTCCTCTTTCCTCGGCTCCCGTACTGAAAAGGAGCGCTGATGCAATTTAAAATGCCCGCCCGCCCAGCCGACCAATGAGAGGCGATCCTGAGAGGTGATGTCACATCACCTCTCAGGATCGCAGGATGTTGATTAGTGGTGTATTATCACACCACCGATCACCATCCTGTTCCAATAACCCGGAAACGCAGCAAACTGCAGGTCTAAATTGACCTGCAGTTTGCTGCGATCGCCTATAAGGGGGTCACAGGACACCCCGGCACATTGTCCTCAGGTGCCTGCTCAATGATTTGAGCAGGCATCGGGTTCCGTTGCGCGCCGGTGATTGGAAATACATAGGACGTACAGGTACGCCCTGTGTCCTTAAGTACCGGGACATCAAGGCGTACCTGTACGCCCTATGTCCGGAAGAGGTTAATAGTCACAAGGATGGAATATTTTAGTTTTTTTGGTGATTTTTCAATTTAATTTAACCAGCAAATAGGTGAACAGTACACCAATACACAGGGTAGGGCAAAAATGTACCTGTGAGTGTTAGGGTGAAAATAAGCATCAGACCTCTATAATTTGTTTATTCTATATCCACACAGTTGGATTTTTTTTTTGATTTTTTTTGGAGGGGTGTTATTCAATTTAATTAAACCAGCATATAGGTGATCAGTACACAAATACACAGGTTAGAGAAACAATTTACCTGTGAATGATAACATGATATTAAGGGTCAGGCCTGAATCATCTGTATTAATTTATTTAAAAAGGACCTGTTGCCAAAAAATGCAATGCAATCTGACAGAACCATGTTATAGTGCAGGAGAAAATGAGAAGACGGTTGGAATGATATTTTTTGGGATTGTTCATTTGAATTAATTTAGCATATATGTGATCATTACACATATACACAGGGTAGGGCACCATGGCTGTTAGTGATAATGCAATATTAAGGGTCAGGCCTGGCCCATAATCATTCATTTCCATTCATTTATTTCTCCATATAGGGAGATTTTTTTTTTTTTTTTTTTTTTCAGGGGTTGTTCAGTTTAAATAAAAAACATATATGTGATCAGTATACCAAAACACAGGATAGGCACCAAGTCTGTGAGTGATAATGTGATAGTAAGGTTCAAGCCTGGCCCTTAATCATCCATGTCCATAAATTTCTCTACATGTTTGAATTTTATTTTTTTGGGAGTTGTTCAATTTAACCCCTTCTACCCCGGGCCAGTTTTTGCTCTTCTGCCCAGAAAGTTTTTTGCAAATCTTAGGCTGAGTTCACATCAGCGTTCAGCCTTTCCGTTCTCCTGCTCCGTTATAGGAGCAGGAGAATGGAAAGGACGGATTGGGCACATTACTGAGGCGAACGCAGCCTACGGACCCCATAGACTATAATGGGGTCCGTTAGGTTTACGCTCAGAAGATGATTTTGGAGCGCAGACGGAAGTAGTACATGCAGGACTTTTGTCTCCACTCCAAAAATATCTTCTGAGCGTAAACCTAATGGACCCCATTATAGTCTATGGGGTCCGTAGGCTCCGCTCGGCTCAGTTATGTGCCCAATCCGTCCTTTCCTTTCTCCTGCTCTTATAACGGAGCAGGAGAACGGAAAGGCTGAACTCTGGTGTGAACGAAGCCTGACATGTGTCACTTTATGTGGGAATAGCTTTAGAAAACTTTTACTTATCCAAGCCATTCTGAAACTGTTCTCTCGTGACACATTGTACTTCATGATAGTCATAAATTTTTGTCAATATATTTCACCTTTATATGTGAAAAAATTCCAAATTTACCAAAAATGTTGAAAAATTCCCACATTTTCTAATTTCAATTGCTCTACTTTTATAATAGATAGTGATACCTCATATAATAGTTATTATTTCACATTTCCCATATGTCTACTTCATGTTTGGATCGTTTTGAAAATTACATTTTATTTTTTGGGGACGTTAGAATGCTTAGAAGTTTGGAAGCAAATCTTGACATTTTTCGGAACATTTCCAAAACCCCCTTTTTAAGGACCAGTTCAGATCGGATGTCACTTTGTGAGGCTTACATAATAGAAACCACCCAAAACTTACCCCATTTTAGAAACTATACCCCTCAAGGTAAAACTGATTTCATAAACTTTGTTAACCCTTTAGGTGTTCCACAAGAATTGATGGAAAATGGAGATGAAATTTCAGAATTTCACTTCGGGATAAGGTGCCAGTTTTATTAGTACTATTTTGGGGTACATATGATTTTTAATTGCTCTATATTACATTTTTTGTGAGGCAAGGAAACAAAAAAATTGATGTTTTGGCACAGTTTTAATTTTTTTATTTTTAACAACATTCATCTGACAGGGTAGATCATGTGCTATTTTTATAGAGCAGGTTGTTACGTAAGAAATGATATCAAATATGTCTACTTTATATGATGTTTAGAAAGGTAATTCGGTTGCTCAACCGAGGGTAGGATGGTAAAGGTGCAACTGCTAGTGGCACACCCAGTCCAATAGGTAATTTGAATTATTAGCAGGCACACTTACAATTAGAGTAACATATTATTTATTAAACTGAGTACATAAAATAAATTAAACCCACACATAGAAAATATATAAATATATAGCAAGTTAATATAATATTGCGTACATAAAGGATCTAGAGCAGCATGAGGATTCAGATTAGCAGCATAGGAATTCAAATTAGTAGCATAAATAAATAGAACTAGTTGCACTCCTCAAGTTCAATATCAATATGAGAATTCAGATTAGCAGCATGAATCAATGAGTAGCATTAGTTGCAATCCTCCAGATCCAGATGAACCAATGGTATAAACATCAGGGTGTCAGTCAATCCTCAAATAAGGTATTGTGTCAATGGGACCACTATAAACGTAACAATGTATACATAAGTAGTATTAATAAATGCCCAGAATGTCTATCTTCAATTATTGTTCCTCAAATGAAATGTCAATAGTCCGGCTCTATTTAGGCTCACTATATTCAATATAACTGCCGCAGATTATAATATCGCTGCTAATCTGAATTCTCATGCTGCTCTAGATCTTTTATGTATGCAATATAATATTAATATGCTATATATTTATATATTTTATATGTGTGGGTTTATTTTATATATTTTTCTATGATGTTTGTTTCTGTTTTACATAATAAAGCATTTTTGAAAACAAAAATTAGGTTTTTGTATCTCCATTTTCTGAACACCATATTTTTTTTTTCTGCCCATTGTTTTTTGCAGGAAGAGTTGACGTTTTTATTGGTACAATTTTTGGGTACATATGATTTTTTTGACCATTCAGTATTACAATTTATGCTGACAAGCTGACCAAAAAATTGGTTGTTTTGGCTCAGTTTTTATTTATTTATTTTTACAGCATTTACCTGAGGGATTAGATCATGTGACTTTTTATAGAGCAGATCGTTACAGACGTGGCAATACCGAATATGTCTACTTTTTCTGATTTATTTAAGTTTTACACAATAAAAGCCAAAATGATATTTTAGTGTACAGTCGTGGCCAAAAGTTTTGAAAATTACATAAATATTGGAAATTGGAAAAGTTGCTGCTTAAGTTTTTATAATAGCAATTTGCATATACTCCAGAATGTTATGAAGAGTGATCAGATGAATTGCTTAGTCCTTCTTTGCCATGAAAATTAACTTAATCCCCAAAAAAACTTTACACTGCATTTCATTGCTGTCATGAAAGGACCTGCTGAGATCATTTCAATAATCGTCTTGTTAACTCAGGTGAGAATGTTGACGAGCACAAGGCTGGAGATCATTATGTCAGGCTGATTAGGTTAAAATGGCAGACTTGACCTGTTAAAAGGAGGGTGATGCTTGAAATCATTGTTCTTCCATTGTCAACCATGGTGACCTGCAAAGAAACGCGTGTAGCCATCATTGTGTTGCATAAAAATGGCTTAACGGGCAAGAATATTGTGGCTACTAAGATTGCACCTCAATCAACAATTTATAGGATCATCAAGAACTTCAAGGAAAGAGGTTCAATTCTTGTTAAGAAGGCTTCAGGGCGTCCAAGAAAGTCCAGCAAGCGCCAGGATCGTCTCCTAAAGAGGATTCAGCTGTGGGATCGGAGTGCCACCAGTGCAGAGCTTGCTCAGGAATGGCAGCAGGCAGGTGTGAGCGCATCTGCATGAACAGTGAGGCAAAGACTTTTGGAAGATGGCCTGGTGTCAAGAAGGGCAGCAAAGAAGCCACTTCGGTCCAAAAAAAATATCAGGGACAGATTGATTTTCTGCAGAAAATATGGTGAATGGATTGCTGAGGATTGGGCAAAGTCATATTCTCCAATGAAGCCTCTTTCCAATTGTTTGGGGCACCAGGAAAAAGGCTTGTCCGGAGAATAAAAGGTGAGCGCTACGATCAGTCCTGTGTCATGCCAACTGTAAAGCATCCTGAGACCATCCTGAGACCAAGAGAATCGCGGCAGACGCAACAATTTGCGCTTTCGGGGAGTGCCAGAATCAACTGTCGCAAGCGATATTCCCCACGTCATCACTCAAATCTGCCTCTCCATCCTGGGCCCTGACTCAGCCCACGAGGTGTTAATAGAAAGAGCGCACAGGGCTCTAAGACCCAAGCCAGCTACATCAGACCCACCAAGGGACATCATTTGTAGGTTCCTAAGCTTCCAAGTTAAAGAATCCATTATGATCAAAGCTCGCTCTGCAGGAGAAATCTCTTGGGACGGATGCAACATTACTGTTTTTCAAGACCTCTCCCAATCCACACTAAAGAAGAGGAGATCTTTGAAGCCACTAACAGACTGGCTTAGATCACATAACATCCCGTATAGATGGACATTTCCTTTTGGCCTGTCTTTCTTTCATGAAGGTCGCAGGATGAATATATCTACATTCACTGATCTCAACCAAGTTTATGACCACCTCAACATTGAACCTTTGAATATCCAAAACTGGGACATAATCCAGAACTTATCTTCCTTGCCAGATTTACCTACTCCGGCTCCATGGGAAAAGCAACGCACCCCAAGATCTACTAAGTCCAGAAGGGATGTCTCACAATCCACACCAAGAAGACTTCCGTTGGGAGAGTGAGCTGGACTGTCTTATTACTCTTGTCCATTGCACTCCCTCTCTTTAAACTTTAACCCCTTCTTCACTTCCGCTTTCTACAACTTCCCATTCTCATATCTATACTTACCACTTAACCCCTTCATTTCCTCCTCCTCCTCTCCAATATCTTTATCTGTTTTGCAATGCTTTGGATCTATGCTTCTAAATAGGGTGATGTCTTTCACATATTTGAAATTCCCCCTTTAATCCACCAACGAGTTTACTGCGCAACAGCGCAAACATTATCTTGCTTAAGTTTACTCTTATGTTTATGTTTATGGTTTTACCATTTTGTGCTTGTTTAGTAGATACCTTCCATACTATGATCTAACCTTACCTCAATCCAGACAACGTATACTCTTTCTCCTAATACCACAGTATATACCAATAATTGCCTTACATCTTAACAGCTCTTCCTACGAGAGAAAGCCTGAGTCGCAGTGGTC
This sequence comes from Bufo gargarizans, assembly GCF_014858855.1. Classification (NCBI taxonomy): domain Eukaryota; kingdom Metazoa; phylum Chordata; class Amphibia; order Anura; family Bufonidae; genus Bufo; species Bufo gargarizans. Next base: position 180,892,586 of record NC_058082.1, read on the forward strand.
CACCCTACTGACTAGGAAATTATGGCAGATCTCACAATAGCTTCATATAATGTTAAAGGCTTCAATGCTCCTTCTAAAAGATGCCAAATTTTTTCGCTTTAAAAAAAAAAAAAAAACACCTCCATATTATTTTTACAAGAAACCCATTTTAAGTTTAACCACTACCCAGACCTTTCTCATTCCAGCTTTCCTGTGTGGTTCCATTGCGGCTCAGGCTCCTCCGCTTCCAGGGGAGTTAGCATCGGATTCAGCAAAAACACATTTTTCCAATATGTTTTGCATATTCAGGACGCAGAAGGAAGGTATATAATGCTAAAAGGTACTATAGCTAACCATGTCTACACTTTGATAAACATATACGCCCCTAATGTCAACCAGACTTCTTGGTTTGATACTATCTGCCCAATAATAGAATCTTTCCAAGAAGGCACAGTTATCATGGGAGGGGACTTTAACGTTACCCTGAATCCCGTTTTAGACTCCTTAACTTTCTTTGCAACAAATTGCATGGTTTAAACCTAGTCGATGCCTGGAGATCATTTAATCCCACGGAGAGGGACTTCACCTTTTTTTCGAACGTACATGGCTCATACCAAAGGTTGGATTATCTATTTATTTCTAAAACACATCTTCAGTTTTGCTCCAAAACCCATATAGACTCCATTCACTTATCCGATCACTCTCCAATCTTTATCACTATCTCCACCCCCCGACTAGCTCCTAGAACAACTAACTGGAGACTCAATGAACAATTGATTTCATCTAAAGAAAATAGAGATAGAATTAAAAAATCCCTAGACGACTTCTTTTCCCTGAACGCCCTCCCAGAAACCTCCCACCACGTCCTATGGGACACCCACAAGGCATATATAAGGGGCCAATTTATCAGCCTTGGTGCCCATCTTAAAAAATTGAGACAAGCCCGAATTGATGGCCTTCTTTCAGAAATTAGGAAAATGGAAGCGATTCACAAAAATCCCTCTCTGACCAACACCTCCCTAAACTCAACTCACTTCGCTCTGAACTTAAAAACATCTTAAACTCTATATCGGCTAAATACTTTCTCAACTCCCAATTCAAATATTTTGCCCATGGAGATAAAGCGTCCAAATTTATTATGAATAGGATTAAAAAAAGGAGGAATCACAACTATATTTGCAAAATCCATAATAATGAAGGTGGTTCAGTTTCTACGTCCAAAGAAATAGCCTCTCAATTTCAAGCCTTCTACCAAGCTCTCTATAATTTACCTCAGCCCACTCCCTCAGCCAATGCCCCTTCCACTATAGGAGCCATCAACAGCTTCCTAGATTCTGTCTCCCTCCCTAAACTTAATATTTCTGACACTAAGATTTTAGAATCTCCATTTTCTATAGATGAACTGAAAAAGGCTATCAAACAGCTCCCAAAAAATAAAGCCCCAGGCCCCGATGGTCTATCAGCCCTTTACTATAGCACATTTGCAGATTCTATCTCTCCTTTCGTTCTTAATATTTGTAATCAATCACTTAAAGGCATCCCACTCACTACAGATATAACGAGAGCCCTGATAACCATTATCCCTAAAGAAGGCAAAGATCCAGCACACTGCGCAAATTATCGGCCCATTTCTTTATTGAACCTTGACCTAAAGCTTCTAGCTAAGATGTTAGCAAACCGTCTCTCCCCCATTCTCCCATCTTTGATACATGGTGACCAAACGGGTTTTGTGATTGGTAGGGAAGGTAAGGACAACTCGGTTAGAATTATTAATGCCATCCATCATGCCACCAAGCTCTTTCATCCCCTAGTTCTCCTCAGCACCGACGCCGAAAAGGCTTTTGACAGAATCAGCCGGAATTTTCTGCGTCTTACTTTGATTAGGTTTGGACTACCCACATCTTTTATTGACGCAGTTTTCTCCATGTATTCCAATGCCTCGGCGTCGGTGCTGGTGAATGAAATTACCTCCCCCTCCTTCCCCATTAGAAATGGTACGCGCCAAGGTTGCCCACTTTCCCCCCTAGTTTTTGTACTATCTATGGAACCACTCCTACAATCCTTTCGCCAAAATGACAAAATCAAAGGTATTAAACTTGGAAACCATGAACATAAAGTTGCAGCATTTGCGGACGACCTCCTTCTCATCACCTCTAACCCGAAAACATCCCTCCCATTAATATACGAAACTTTTGAAAACATTAGTCCCCTATCTAACCTCAAAATTAACATGAAAAAGTCTCATGTCTTGTGTATAGGCCTAGATACTCGCACTAAATTAGACTTAGCAGCACAATCCCCGTTTAACTGGGACACCCCTTTCATAACATATTTAGGAGTTAAAATCAGCACGGATATTTCCAAATTATTCCAATTAAATTTTGCCCCACTTTTACAAAACATGCAAGACCAATTAAACAACCTTCACCTTCAAACTTTATCCTGGTTTGGCCGTAAAAATATATTTACCTCATTAGTCCTCCCTAAACTTAATTATTTACAACAAGTCCTCCCCCTCCCCATTCCCAGATCCTTCTTCCAATCCCTTGATAAGGAAATTTGCTCCTTTATATGGAGTCGTAAGAAAGCACGTATACGATTTTCTGTACTGCAGAACCCCAAAACCTTGGGTGGCATCAACCTCCCAAATCCCTCCCTATATAACTTAGCTACCTTATTAACCAGGGTTGTTGACTGGTTCAGGAACCCTACATACAAGTCCTGGCCTAGTATGGAATCTGCCCTAGCTAACATCTCATTCAGAACTTTACTAATTATAACTGCTACCCTGGAGGCATGGGATAAATTCCATAGATCTGTCAATGGAATCCCACTTCCCTCTCCACTTATTCAAATAAAAGACTTAATAGGCCTCGCTCCATTAGAGCTGAAACAAAGTCTCCCTCCATATATTCGTAATTCTGAAATTCCGGCTCTTTCTCTTTACATCGAAGATGGTAAGGTGAACCATAAAGATAAATTTGCCTCCATCTTCCCCGAATCTAAGATATTCCCTTCTCTCTTTTCATTTATACAAACCAGCTTAACAAAGTTTGTCCCCTACCATGCACTTTTAAGACCACTTACCTGGTTTGAAAGCCTCATTAATTCTAAACACCCCCCTAAGAAACTAATTTCTCAACTATATAGGAAATTAAGCCTTCCTATATGCCCTTGGCATTCATTGGTGCCTGGGAAAGAGATCTGGATACTCTATTCTCTGATGAGGATCAAATGAAACTTTTTAGAGAGCCTCATAGCTCCTCTAGATGCGTTCGGATACAAGAAAATGGCTACAAGGTACTCACCAGGTGGTACAAAACACCTGATATCACATGTAGATATAGCAGTACTGGTTCTGACGCATGCTGGAGGTGTGGTGAGGAGGGTGGCAAATTCCTTCACATTTGGTGGTCTTGTCCACCTTTGTATAATTGGTGGTCTGAGATCTTTAAATAAGGCAACACAATCTGCAATTCCAAGATTGCACCTTCTCCTCAACTTGCTCTCTTAAGCCTCCAATCCTCCCACACGTCCACTCCACTGTTTAAGAAATTATTGTCAGCAGCACGCCTCTTGAAGGGTTAAACAGAATTAGCTGTGTGATCTGTATGAAGGACAAGAGGTTGGGTGACATCATATTGAAGGGTGACTATGTATACAATTACCTTCTGTCTTTATAAGGAAAGTTTCTAGTCAGCATTATTATAATGAGAGATGCCTTTCTTTCTCTATAAGGTACTGCTGTTATTGTAATAAGAACTCAAGCTATTCTTGTATGTATGTTTGAAAGTATATAAGGCCCTGTACGACAACAATAAATAGAACTGTTTCTGACATAATTCTGCATCTGTCATTGACACGTTCTCCAGACGTCTGTCTTCGGGGACACAGAAAGGAATCACGGTGCATAGAGAGAAGGATCATATTCTTTCACCTCTTAGTCCCTAGATTCTGGCTTTCATCAGACCTCCCTCCTCTTGAATACTGGGTGAACAAGGTGGATTCCATATACAGATTTGAAGAGCTGTCTGCTTGGGAAAACCGTTCTCATGACAAATTCACCGCCCTCTGGAAACCCTGGATGGTTTTTAGACACTTTAACGAGGTACATTGATGGTTTTAGGTCCTATTCTCTCTCACCTGCACTCTATACTGATTTTGCTTAACTTATGCATTTTAACTGGAAAAGATATCTACTATGTTATATTTGTTATTTCTTTCTGATGAAAACTAAGTAGTACAAAGATACTTTATACGGCTGTATATCGTCCACTACTGTCCACTGAAGTCGATATATTTGTACTGCTAAATTAAGTCTTCAATAAAGATTTAAAAAAAAAAAAAAAAAAAAAAACTTTTGGCCACGACTGTATAGTCTGAGTCAAAGCTTTTTTATTTTTTGATCAATTGTCTTAGGTAGGACTCATTTTTTTGTGGGATGAGATGGGGGAATATACCTTTTTAATCACTTACTGTTGCAATTTTTGTGATGTAAGGTGACCCCAAAAACTTTTCTTTACACATTGTTTTTTTTTTTTTTTTCACTGTGTTCACCTGAGGGGTTAGTTCATGTGATATTGTTATAAAGCTGCTTGTTATGTACGTGGCAAAGCCTAATATGTGTAATTATTTTTATTTTTTATTTTACTTTAGCACAATAATAGCAGTTTTGAAACAAAAAAATGATGTTTTTGTTTCTCCATGTTCTGAGAGCTATATATTTTTTTTTATTTTTTTTGGCGATTGTCTTAGGTAGGGGCTCATTTTTTGCAGGATGGGGTGACCGTTTTATTTACACCTTTTTGATCGCTCGATGCTGCACTTTTTGTGATGTAAGGTGACAAAAAAGGCTTTTTTTACATTTTTTTTTTTTATGGTGTTTATCGGACAGGGTGGATCATGTGATATATTTATAGAGCCAGTCATTACGGACATGGCAATACCTAATATGTGTGTTTTTGTTTTGTTTTTTATTGTAAAAAAAGGGGAAATGGGTGTTTATTTGTTTTGATTTTTTTCCTTTGTTTATTATTTTCAAACCAGCATGTATGTAATGACCACATCAATACGCATGGTAGAGCCCAACATTATCTGCAAGGACCAAAATTGTCAGGGAAAGGAAGGGTTCTAAATGAAAGGCCCAGAGAAAGCCACAATGCGAGTAGTAGCAGCACCAGCTATCCGGCCACAATGCGCAACTACTGCATGTTTGAGGACATGGAAAAAGGAAGTCTGGGAAGGTGGGATCACCCATACTGACATGCATGTAGCCAATCAGCAGCCAGCCATCCCTATGGTGTCACAGCCGTATAAACGGCAGCCATCTTAGACTCTGCCATTGACCAGTGTACTTAGTGCAGGGAAAGATTATTAAAGGTGTAGGAAAAGGATATGGAGGAATCATTCCACTGCATTTTAGTTGAACAGGATTGCACTTCAGTTGAACAGCAGGGCACTTATCTGTAGCAAAGGCTTTTGTGGGGTGTATCAGCGTAAAAAGAAAAAATGCATTTGCTGCTCTGCGGTGCAGTAATCTGTAGTAAAGTCTTTTGTGGGGTGTTTTAGCAAAAAAAGATAAAATATTTGCCGCTTAGCAGTGTAGTTATTTCTTGCTAAGCCTTGTGTGACGTGTATTAGTGCAAACAGAAAAAAATTAATTTGCCGCTCTGCGGTGCACTTATCTGTAGTTAAAGCTTTTGTGGGGTATTTTAGCGAAAAAAGAAAAAATATATTTGCTGCTCAGCTATGTATTTATTTCTTGTAAAGTTTTTTTTGTGATGTGTATTAGTGCAAACAGAAAAAATTTATTTGCCGCTCAGCGGTGTAGTTATTTCCTGTAAAGCCTGTAGTGAAGTTTATTAGTGCAAAATTAAAAAATACATTTGCCGCTTTGCGGTGCAGTAATCTGTAGTAAAGGCTTTTGTGGGGTGTTTTAGCAGAAAAGGAAAAAATATATTTCCTGCTCAGCGGTGAAGTTTTTTCTTGTAAAGCCTTTTGTGGTGTGTATTTGGGCAAACAGCAAAAATACATTTGCCGCTCTGCTGTGCACTTATCTGTAGTAAAGGCTTTTGTGAGGTGTTTTAGTGGAAAAAGAAAAAATATATTCGCCACTCAGCGGTGTAGTTTTTTAAATATATTTGCCGCTCAGCGGTTTAGTTTCTTCTTGTGAAGACTTTTGTGACGTTTATTAGTGCAAAAAGAAAAAAATATGTTTTCTGCTCTGCTGTGCACTTATCTATATTAAAGGCTTTTGTGATGTGTTTCAGCGGAGAAAGAGAAAATATATTTGCCACTCTGCGGTGCACTTATCTGTAGTACAGGCTTTTGTAGGGTATTTTAGTGGAAAAAGAAAAAATACATTTGCCGCTCTGCGGTGCAGTAATCTTTTGTGGGGTATTTTAACGGAAAAAGAAAATATATATTTTCCGCTCAGTAGTGTAGTTTTTTCCTGTAAAGCCTTTTGTGACATGTATTAGTGCTGTGCACTTATCTGAAGTAAACGCGTTTGTGGGGTGTTTTAGTGGAAAAAGAAAAAAAAATTGCCACTAAGCTGTGTAGTTATTTCTTGTAAAGCCTTTTGGGACGTGTATTAGTGCAAAAAGAAAAAATACATTTTCCACTCTACGGTGTTTTAGCGGAAAAGGATAAAAATTCCTGCTCAGCGATGTAGTTTTTTTCTTGTAAAGACTTTTGTGACGTGTATTAGTGCAAACAGAAAAAAATGATTTGGCACTCTGCTGTGCACTTACCTGTATTCAATGCTTTTGTGGGGTGTTTTAGCGGAAAAAGATAAAATATATTTGCTGCTCAGCAGTGTAGTTATTGCTTGTAAAGCCTTTTGTGATGTTTATTAGTGCAAAAAGAAAAAATTGATTTGGAGCTCTGCACTGCACTTATCTGTAGTAAAAGCTTTTGTGGGGTGTTTTAGCGGAAAGAGAGAATACATTTGCTACTCTGCGGTGCACTTATCTGTAGTAAAGGCTTTTGTGGGGTGTTTTAGTGAAAAAAGAGAAATACATTTGCCGCTCTAGGGATGCAGTAATCTATAGTAAAGGCTTTTGTGGGGTGTTTTAGTGGAAAAAGAAAAAAATATATTTGCCGCTCAGCGGTGTAGTTTTTTCTTGTAAAGCCTTTTATGACCTGTATTAGTGCAAATAGAAAAAATACATTTACCGCTCTGCGATGCACTTATCTGTAGTAAAGGTTTTTTTATGGTGTTTTAGTGGAAAAAGAAAAAACAGATTTGATGCAAAGCTGTGTAGTTATTTCTTGTAAAGCCTTTAGTGATGTTTATTAGTGCAAAAATAAAAAATACATTTTCCGCTATACAGTGCACTTATCTGTAGTAAAGGCCTTTGTTTTAGCTAAAATATATATATATATATATATATATATATATATATGCCACTCAGCAGTGTAGTTATTTCTTGTAAAGCCTTTTGTGACCTATATTAGTGCAAAAAATAAAAATAAAATATGCTTGCCAGTCTGCAGGGCACTCATCTATAGGAAAGGCTTTTGTGGAGTGTTTTAGCGGAAAAAGGAAAAAAATACATTTGCCACTCAGCGGTGTAGTTATTTCTTGTAAAGCCTTTTGTGACTTCTATTAGTGCAATAAGAAAAAATACATTTGGTTTTAGCGGAAAAAGAAAACATATATTTCCCGCTCAGTGGTGTAGTTTTTTCTTGTAAAGCTTTTTGTGACGCTTATTAGTGCAATAAGAAAAAATACATTTGCTTTAGCGGAAAAAGAAAAAATATTTTTGCCCCTCTGCTGTGCACTTATCTGTAGTAGTGTTGAGCGAGCACCAAATTGCTTGTGTGCTCAAGTAGAACACTTTGCGTTGTCTGGGTGTTCTACCGAGCACCCGAGCACAATGGAAGTCAATGGGAGAACCCCAGACACCCTCTGCTCTGAAGAGGGGAGGGTGTCAGGATTTTAGTTCGGCTTTGGAGTCCCTGCTCTGACTCCATATATAGCTATGTTCATATATGGCAGGCATGGATAGCTTACAGCTATTAGGGCATGCTGGGAGTTGTAGTTTTGCAACAGCTGGAGGGCCGCAGTTTGGACATGCCTGATATATGGAGTCAGTGCTTGGGTCCACATCAGTGTATTTAAATCTAATTTAGCCTCTATTTCAGAAAAGCTTCTGTTGAGATTCAAGCTCACGACCTTCTGTATTAGAAGTAAGGCAATTAATCGCTTAGCTATAATAGCTTCATAGCCAGTTACTTAAAAAAATAGAGACTTCTACTATACTGTACTTCTACTTTATTTATTTTTTAGTGACTGGCTGTGCAGCTATATAGTGTAGTGGTTAAAGTTTTGGTTTGTGATGCAGAATCTGTGAATTCAAATCCTGTCACAAACTTTATCAGAAATAGAGGCTAAACTTAATTTAAATAATATATATATATATATATATATATATATATATATATCTTATAGCCATAATATATTTATACATATTATTATATATTTAGAATATATAATATTTATAATATATGTAAATATATTATGGCTAAAACATCAGTAGTAGTTTCTCACATATTATACATTTATTGATATATATATATATATATATATATATATATATTCTCTTCTGCATCTATAACTTTAACCACAAAACTATATAACTGCATAGGCAATCACAAAAAAAAATAAGACTTCTACAGTATAGGTCGCAGTAGAAGTACAGTATAGTAGATTTAAATACACTGGCTCGAGCACAAGTGGTGTTCGGCCAAACTCTGCAATGTGTCGAGCATAGCGATGCTCAAGCTGAACTGGTGTTCGCAGAGCATGCTCGCTCAACACTAATCTGTGGTAAAGGCTTTTGCGCAGTGTTTTAGCGGAAAAAGAAAAAAATTAATTTACCGCTGAGTGGTGTAGTTATTTCTTTAAAAGCCTTCTGTGACGTTTATTAGTGCAAAAAGAAAAATACATTTGCCGCTCTGTGGTGCACTGATCTGCAGTAAAGGCTTTTGTGTGGTGTTTTAGCAGAAAAAGAAAAAATATATTTGCCGCTCAGTGGTGTTATTTACAAGTTATTTCTTGTAAAGCCTTTTGTGATGTGTATTAGCGCAAAGAGAAAAAAATACATTTGCTGGTCTGCAGTGCACTTATCTGTAGTAAAGTCTACTGTAGGGTGTTTTAGCGGAAAAAGAAAAAAATATATTTGCCACTGAGCAGTGTCGTTTTTACTTGTAAAGCCTTTTGTGACGTTTATTAGCGTAAAAAGAACAAAACACATTTGACGCTCAGCGGTGTAGTTATTTCTTGTAAAGCCTTTAATAACATATATTAGCACAAAAAGAAAAAATACATTTGCCATTCAGTGGTGCAGTTATTTCTTATAAAGCCTTTAGGGACGTGTATTAGCGCAAAAATAAAAAAAAAATTTGCCGCTCAGCGGTGCATTTACTTGTAGTAAAGGCTTTTGTGGGGTGTTTCAGCAGAAAAAAAAGACATACTTGCCCCTCAGCGGTGTAGTTTTTTCTTGTAAAGCATTTTGTGACGCTTATTAGTGCAAAAAGAAAGAATACATTTGCTGCTCAGTGGTGCAGTTATTTCTTGTAAAGCCTATTGTGACATATATTAGCTCAAAAATAAAAAAAATACATTTGCCACTCAGCGGGGCAGTTATTTCTTATAAAGCAAAAAATGTGGGGGGTTCAGCCCGCACAACCCTGTATGCAGGTGCACATTGCTATGGCAAAATACAGATACAAACGCAAAAACACAAATGCACTCTGCAAACCAGCACTCTGCCCTGCCTTTATGCTGGATTTTGAATAAGGCATTGGTGTACATTTTGGCCAAAGCGTAATAAGCCACTCACCACGTCAAGGTCGCCTTCATGAGTGGTCCCTAACACTAGTTCCTCCCTGTTATGGGCCATGACAGCCACACAAAGTCCAGCACCTACCAGTAGCCATTTGGCTCCAGGAGAAGTATATAGTGGGCTCAGCATGCATGTTGGTACTTGCATCCCTGGATCTGATGAAAGCTGTAATGGCACCAGACGGGGTTAAAAGCAGAGTGTGCTTGGTGTGCATGCTGTGCCTGCGCTCCCTGGACTTTGTGTGGCTTTCATGGCCCATAACAGGTAGGAACTAGTGTTAGGGACCACTCATGAAGGCGACCTTGACGTGGTGAGTGGCTTATTACGCTTTGGCCAAAATGTACACCAATGCCTTATTCAACATCCAGCATAAAGGCAGGGCAGAGTGATGGTTTGCAGAGTGTGATTGCATTTGTGTTTTTGCATTTCTTATAAAGCCTTTTGGGACGTGTGTTAGGGCTAAAAAAATAAAATAAAATTGCCGCTCTGCGGTTCAGTTATTTATTGTTAAGCTTTTTGTGACATGTATTAGCGCAAATAGAAAAAATACATTTGCCGCTCAGTGGTGAACTTATCTGTAGTAAAGGCTTTTGTGGGGTGTTTTAGCTGAAAAAGAAAAAAATATATTTGCCGCTCAGTGGTGTAGTTATTTCTTATAAAGCCTTTTGGGACGTGTATTAGCGCAAAAAGAAAAAAAAAAAAGCATTTGCCTCTCTGCAGGGCAGTTATTTCTTGTTAAGCCTTTTGTGATGTGTATTAGTGCAAAAACAAAAAATACATTTGCACACAGAGGTGCAGTTATTTCTTGTTAAGCCTTTTGTGACATGAATAAGGCTACTTTCACACTAGCATTCTGCTGTCCGCTCGTGAGCTCCGTTTGAAGGGGCTCACGAGCGGAGCAGAACGCTTCCGTCCAGCCCTGATGCAGTCTGAATGGATGCGGATCCGCTCAGACTGCATCAGTCTGGCGGCGTTCAGCCTCCGCTCCGCTCGCCTCCGCACGGCCAGGCGGACAGCTGAACGCTGCTTGCAGCGTTCAGCTGTCCGCCTGGCCGTGCGGAGGCGTGCGGATCCGTCCAGACTTACAATGTAAGTCAATGGGAACGGATCCGCTTGAAGATGACACCATATGGCTCAATCTTCAAACGGATCCGTCCCCCATTGACTTTACATTTAAAGTCTGAACGGATCCGCTCAGGCTACTTTCGCACTTAGAAATTTTTCTAAGTTATTAATGCAGACAGATCCGTACTGAACGGAGCCTCCGTCTGCATTAATATGATCGGATCCGTTCAGAACAGTTCCGATCAAGCGCAAGTGTGAAAGTAGCCTTAGCGCAAAAATAAAAAATACATTTGCCGCTCTGTGGTGCAACTGTGGGATGTTTGAATTTCCTTTTTATTTATTTGATATGACAGTATGTCAGACAGAGAAGTGCCTGTCCTTACACAGGGGAGTGGCAGAGGCCTAAATGTTTCTGGCGCAGGCAGAGGTCACAGCAGAGTAAGTGGCCATGTCAGCAGGGGTCACTTCAAGAGGCCTAAGCTCCCAGTCTCAGATAGCAGTCGTGTTGTGACCAACAACCCAGCGGTTCTTAAGTAGTAGACTCGATCTTTGACTTTGTCGCAAGAGTCATCAGACACCTACTAGCCAAGAGTCAGTGGGTTTGTCAGACACAACCCTTAGTTGGCATGGCCCGGAAGCAGGCCCTGTGCCCTCACCTGTCCTCAACCTGCCTCTAGCCTTTCCTCCACTAGGCAGGGCAAGTAGTGATGAGGAGAGTGGCGTGGGAGCTGGTGTTGCAAGCAGTCAGTCTCCTAAACTAGAGACGGTTGAGAAGGACATCAGTGACATGCAGACAGCACTCAATGATGATGATATAGCTGATCACACTTGGGACCAGGTGATGAAGGGGCTTCATTTCTTATTTTCTTTATATAATAATGTAATATTATAAAGTCCGGTCTCCATGATAAATCTGCAGTGTGAGGGCCTCGTGTGGCTTCTACACACTTTCAAAATAATCCTTCAGCGGGGCGAATAGATGCCGGATGACCTGGACGCTTCATGACCTTCCCAGGAGCTTCTGTCGAGAGCATTGGTTCATTTCTGAGACGTCCGTAGAGTGCGGGTGAAATCCGAAGACCCTCTTCATCTCTGTTCACCACAGGATGTCCTCCTTTCCATCCATGATGTGGCATGTGCATCTCAAGCAGGTTCCCCCAGAAGTATCTGATTCGATGAGCAGCCGATACCGCACTTGCTTCAATCTTGACAGGATTTGTCTCCAAGTGGAGAGAAATAGTTTTTTTGGAATGCTTTCTCCATCGCAACGTTCTTGAATAACCAGAAGACTGAACGACTCTCTCCTGTCTTAGGCAACACTTTATTGAGTAATCATGGAAAGTCAAAAAACTGTTGTCCACTGCCCCCATAAAGGCCTTCACGGTGAGGGTTAACCACAGATAATTCATTACAAGGACTGCCGCCAATTATCAGATCAAATTGTCCCCATTCTTAAATCTGTTTGCTGGTCATTTTCTGCATGTCGCCCACATATACAATCTGCCCTGGATGGTATACCCGTCCTATCGTGATGGCATCATCACACACCTCTGATGCCATATATTTTCAAATGTTGATTCTAAGCTTTTTCCTTGATGACTGGGAACTTGTGATGTTTTCCCTGACGAAGAGACCAGGGGCTGGTAGTTATGGTTTGAATCTTGATAAACTTTGCGACTCTTCCAGGCTCCAAGCAGTCTTGAAGCTTTGTCTTCTCATTGTTTGTAGCTGCTAGAGGCCTGTTCATGCCAGGTATGTTCCCCCAGAAGTATCTGGCTTGATGGGCAGCCAATAACTTACTTGCATCAATCTTGACAGGATTAATTTCCAGGTGGAGAGAAATTGATTTTTGGAATGCTTTCTCCATCGCAACCACATCGTCGAATAACCAGAAGACTGGCCGATTCTCTCATGTCTTAGGTAACACTTATTAAATATTTTATACATTTAATAAAAAAAAAATATTAAATGGAACCAAAACTTGATTAAAATTATAAGAAACTAAACTTAAATTCTCCAATATTATCCCAATCTTCGATGGAAATTCCTGGACAATCAATTTGCCAAGCCTTTTGTGCAGGAGAACAGGTATTATTAAATTGTGCCGTGCCGAGGTGGCCTCCTCATGCTGCTGCCACCTCCACACTTTGTCATTGTGCCACTCTGTGGCCTCCTCATGCTGCTTCCACCTTCACAGTCTCTTGTTGTTGTGCTACTCTGTGGCCTCCTCATGCTGCTGACACCTCCACAATTTGTCATCATGCCACTCTGTGGCCTCCTCATGCTGCTACCACCTCCACAGTCTGTCATTGTTCCACTCTGTGGCCTCTTCCTGATGCTGCCACCAACTCCAGACTCTATCATTGGGCCACTCTGTGGACTTCTCATGCTGTTTTCACCCTCCCCACTTCATGACTGGGCCACTATTCTGCCCTTTTGGCTTGGCTGACATCATCATTTATTTGATCCTTCTTCTGATCTGTCAGAAGGAAGAAAAAATGAGATGCACAATGGATCCTGTCTGTGAATTGGCTGTAAGGCCTGTATGGTCCCATAGGAATTGGCTTGTGATTTGGTAGCCAAAAGCAGGAGTGTGTACAAAACACAGAAGACATGCAAATATTCCATTCACTGGTCATCTCTGTTTTGGATCCACTCCTGTTTTTTTTGTCAGCTTTTGCAATACTGATGGATTACTGACCAAATGCTGACCGAGTAAAGGTTTTTTTGGGGGTTATTGTTCTGATGGATCAGAGGAAGGCCAAAATAATCAGTGACATCAACACAAACTTACTGCTGACATCCTCGCCATTCTGTCAGGGGGCTCTACTTGTTTAAGCGTTGAATAGAAAGGGTTCTGTAGACATCTATGTGGAATCAGCTGATGATGGTGTAAAAGGAGTGTGCTTCTTCTTGGCGCTAACATGGAACTGTAAGGCTGAGTTGATACTTGAGTTATTTGGTCAATTTTGGCCCTGTGACCATAAGTGAAGTGTGCAGTAATTCTAAGAGCGACACCTGTCATCTGCATGTCATACTGTACTGTACATGTCATACTCACAGTATTATTTCACTCCCTATGCGTGTTACTGCACCAATACAAAGGCTCTCTCCAGCCAGGAAATAGGCATATTTTAACGCAATTTGTCACAAATAATTTCGGATCAAACCACATTTTTCCCCAAAAATTCCTCCATCCGGCGAATTTTTACAAAATTCGCTCATCTATAGAAGCAACATCAGTGAAGAAGGGCGGTGGTATCAGTCGCAGCAATAAAGAGCAGAGGCAATGTACCTCCCAAATAACAGCCAGGGCCACAACTGCTTCAGAATCTGGTTATGCCGCTGACACTATGGGTGGGTTAGGCCCACAATGTGCCAGAGCTAAGCCCAGCTTGGCTGCCTGTAGCTCTTTGCGAGCAACTCCCATATTGTGCTTTTTCTCCATAAGGCGAGCACACAAGTGGTTTACAAGATCTGGAGGAAAAAAATAAGCCATTGCCTGTTAAAACACAATCATAGCTACAAGAGGTCTATTGCACCACAAGAGAGAGCAACTCTGGTTGCTTTGGGAAAATACAAATGGCCAGCATTCCTAATCAGAAAAAGTCTGTATTCCTTCTCCTGGTCCTCTTTGTAGCAGCCAACCCGCATCCCCGGGCAATATGGCATCTTTGTAATCATCTTCACCTTCTTCTTTTCCTGCTAAAACTCTTCCTTCTCCTTGGCCCCATTGTTAGACAAATATAACAGAATGTTTGGCCATGAAAAAACTTTTCTTCACCAGCAATTACCTTGTCCACAATCGGAAGCCGCTCTTAGCCGCATTGTTGGCTGGTGCATTTGCTGCAGTACCATTGTAAAAGTGTCTTGTACTCTCGCGTGGCAGAGAACGTGGAATATGAAAAAACATAACAGGAATGCTGACACAGTGTGTTTTTAAACACAATGGGCCAGATTTATCATTAGATCAGGTCAGAATAATGGAGTGAAAAAGTCCCCCACGCTAAAACTGCGCACAAATTTGCGACTTTTCTCTGCTCTGCACTATGCTCGCCAGTTTTCTGAAAGTGGGTGTGTTTTCTTATGTAAATGAATCTCTAGACAGATTTACTATTGGGACTATTTAAAAAGTCGCAAAAAAGTCGCAATTTCACTCCAGTGAGGACCATGCTTATCTTATGAGACTTTTTAATAGAACATGCGACTTTTTAATAAAACGTGCAACTTTTTCGTAAAGATGTGCGACTTTTGTAAAGCTGCTTACTGACGGATAAACTGCTACCGTCAAACCACATTTATTACAGTCTTAAAGGGCCGATCATAAATCTGACTTGGCTAAAACTGACTTTAGCCATATGTTAAAGTGGAGTGAGCTGTCAGTCATGATAAATCTGGCCCAATGTACGTTAACACAGTCAAACATGCATTTACTTATAGTGCAACTCAGACAAATCTTTTACTATAGCTGTTGTTGCGTTTAAAAGCTTGCCGTGGGGGGGAAGGAAAAAAAAAAATTCCTACAAATTTCTATAGAGTCCTAGGAGGCTAGAGGGGATTATATACCAATTTCAGGGAAACTTCGGTTCGGCCTGATTTGAGACAGGTATGTACAGAACTTTTTCAAAAGTTTGGCGAAGCTGAACCAAACTGAGTGATTTACCCATCTCTAGTTCACAGTATTTTTTTTTCAGATTTCAGATTTTATTTTATTTTTTTACACATTGATCCGTTTAAAGAAGGATTATCCCCTGTCTAAAGTAAATCTGAAAGTTTAATGTGGGTGCATTAAATTAATAGGATGTAGGAAGCTAAAACACAGCTGCCACATGATATGTCATGTAACTATTCTGGGCTACATGTGTGCATTGTGCTGATTCAGACTTTATACAGAAGCACATATATTAGGGAACTTTTATGTCATAGGGAGTTGTGTCAAATGACACACATGACTAGAGATGAACTGCATGTAGCAAAAAGTGGAACGTATCCCACCAAATGAATCAGGAGAAAAGGAACATTGCAATGGGTCCCCCAAGTTATAAGGGCTTCAGCTTACAAAAATTTAACCAAACATTAGTCTTTTGAGATGAATGTATCTTCAAGACACACTCAACATACAGTGCCATCTTCAAGACACTGGTTGCACTGTGGCATAGGTGCATGGCCTCTGGGTACAGAATATATCCTCTCAAAATAGTTAATTGCTTATGGCATAATAGAATGAGTAATTACATCAGTCTTTACTACCAGGGCTCTAAGATTCCTACATGTTTGATAAGACATAAGGGGACAGCACACTAAACTTCTCCATGTCAGGAAAAGTTGGACCAAAATGTCCCAGTTACTTCTCAAAATACTGGCTATTTTACCACTCAGATGTAAGTAAAAGCAAATAGTTTCCTTGTTTTCCATGCTTTATGCAGCTCATCATGTAAAAGTCCACTCACATTTTTGTAAATATTTTTATTATATCTTTTCATGGGACAACACTTAAGGTGCCCTCAAAATAACTCAATATTGAGTACATTTTAAGTGAATATGGCCAAATTGTGCCCAATTAGCCATTTTCCCTCCCCGTGTCATGTTACTTGTTAGTATTAGAAGGTCTCACATGTATGAATGGGGAGAGTAGGTGTGTGAAATTTGGTGTTATCGCTCTCACACTCTCCCATACTGGTCACTCGAAGTTTAACATGGCACCCTATTGCAAAGAACCCTCTGAGGATCTGAAAAAAAAAAAGATTGTTGCTCTACCTAAAGATGGCCTAGGCTATAAGAAGATTGCCAACACCCTTAGGCCTTTTGCACACATATGGCGGGTTCTCAATAAACAGGACACTGGCCGTGTGCATTCCACATCACGGATGCCGACCCATTCACTTGAATGGGGCCGCAATTCCGGAGATGTGGTGCAGAACCACAGAACGGAAGCACTACTGAGTGCTGTCGCGGGGCTCTAGTCCGTGCTTCCGTTCCACAGAAAAATTGAACTTGTCCTATCTTTTTGCGAAACGGATTGATCGCGGACCCCAAATGGGGTGGCGATCCATATTCGGCTGGCTCACTGTCGGTGCCCATGTGTGCAAGAGGCCTTAAACTCAGCTGCAGCACGATGGTCAAGACCATACAGTGGTTTAACAAACAGTTGTACCTACAAATTCATGTGGATCACCTTTTGTCAAAAATGCATCCATATGTCACCCGTTTTTTGTGGACCCCTGGACTGAAAACATTCTAGGAAACCCTATTTCAGTCACATGTGGCTGCACCTATGACCAGGAAGTAGAGAAAGGAGGCTGCAAGAGAATCATGGCCACCATCAATGTTGAGAAGCTCATCATTCTTGTACAAGAACGGCCCCTATTATGGGACACCAGGTCAGAACTGGTTGCCGCTTCTGCCGACTTCCGTGCTCATTGAGCGTCCCCATCACCATGGGAACGCCTCCATACTAGAATGTACTGTCGGATTTGAGAATAACGTTGAAATCACAATGCGATTAATATAACTTAAAGTAATCGCATTCCACACGAATATGGAATATAGCAGTGCTAAGTTGAAATCGCAATGCAATTACTTCAAGTTATATTAATCGCATTGCGATTTTAACTTAGAACTGCTATATTCCATATTTGTTAACTTTGTTAACTCTAGCAAGCTGACCCATTAGATGGACATAGGTTGGACATTTAAATTTGTCAATTTTAACCCTTTCCTTTTTTTTGCGAACCATGAAAAAAGGATGACACACAGAAGCATCACGTCCGTATTATACGGAATTATGGAACGGAAACAGACAAATAACTGAAGACATACGGAACACACAGATCCGTGATTTACGGACCGCAAAACCAACACAGTCGTGTAAATGCTCCCTAAGGCCTAGTTCACACGAACGTTTTTTTTGCGGGTGTACGGGCCGTTTTTTTGTGTTCCGTATACGGTCCGTATACGGAACCATTCATTTCAATGGTTCCGCAAAAAAAACGGAATGTGTTCCGTATGCATTCCGTTTCCGTATTTCCGTTTTTCCGTTCCGTTGAAAGATAGAGCTTGTCCTATATTTGGCCGTAAATCACGGGTCGTGGCTCCATTCAAGTCAATGGGTCCGCAAAAAAAATGGAACACATACGGAAATGCATCCGTATGTCTTCCGTTTCCGTTCCGTTTTTTCTGAATCATCTATTGAAAATGTTATGCCCAGCCCAATTTTTTCTATGTAATTACTGTATACTGTATATGCCATACGGAAAAACGGAACGGAAAAACGGAAACACAACGGAACTTAAAAACGGAACAACGGATCCGTGAAAAACGGACCGCAAAAAACAATAAAAGCCATACGGTCGTGTGAACTAGGCCTAAGGCTGCTTTCACACCTCAGTATTTTGATCAGTGTTTGTTCGGTGAGCCCAAACACGGAACAGAGCCTACATAAAGATAAAGTAGAATGGGAAACATTTTTGGCCAGCCCCGCTCCTCTTGAGTGACGTCCGAGTTAGCTGGATCGCTGAAGCAAGTTTTGGATGCTATATTCACAGTCACTTCGCTCAAAAGTTTGTTTTAATGCTGTCCACATCCGTATGTCTGTTCCGTAGCAAATGCAAAAGTATAGAACGTGTCCTATTTTTGTCCGCATTATAGACAAGGATAAGACTTCTATTATGGGTTGGATGTTCCGTTCTGCAGAATGCAGAACACACACAACTGCTATTCACGTTTGTAGGTCTGCAATTTGCGGACTGCAAAGCAGGCAATGGTTGTGTGCATGAACCCTTAGGTATATTCATGTGGAAATTCAGCTGGTTTTTGTGGCAGTGGATTTTGCTACCTGTGATCATACCTTTAAGGTGCTTTTACACTTGGCAAATTTTGTTGCAGAAATTTTCTTGACTAAAAATAAGTTCCATTCACCTGAATGGGACTTTAAGAAATCCATATGTTTGCTGCCAAAACAACACCATTCACATACATGGAACTGACTTTCAGCTGCAGAAATTTTTACTACAAAATCTGCTGATTGTGAAGCAGGGGTGCACCTAGCCTTTTTTATTTCCCCCATGCCAATTTTTTAACCTAACCCTTTTTGTCACAATGAAAGCACTAGCTGCCTATTTCCATTCAGCTGTCCCCCTATTGACCCTACTCAGTGCTGCCTGAGGCTATCGCCTTACCTGGCCTCATTGGTGGTGCTCCCCTGTTGTGAAGGCACCCTTAGACCACCTGCACAAGTTGCGGAATATGTGCAGTATTTCCACGCTGATTTTTTTTCTGTGCAGAAATTGACCTGCATTGCGGTTTTAAATGAAATAGCATGTCAATTATGTTTGCTGTTTTAGCTGTGGATTTCACCCTTTTCAATGGAAAGGTGAGATCTACAGCAAAACTGCATCAAATCCACACCAAAAACCACTATTAGGCTGAGTTCACACGAGCGTGACAGATTTGGTCCGGATGCGTTCAGGGTGCGTTCAGTTAAACTCGCACCATTTTGCAAGCAAGTTCAGTCAGTTTTGGCTGCAATTGCGTTTAGTTGTTCAGTTTTTTCCGCGCGGGTGCAATGCGTTTTGATGCGTTTTTCACGCGCGTGATAAAAAACTGAAGGTTTACAAACAACATCTCCTAGCAACCATCAGTGAAAAACGCATCGCACCCGCACTTGCTTGCAGATGCAATGCGTTATTAACGCAGCCCCATTCACTTCTATGGAGCCAGGGCTGCGTGAAAAACGCAGAATATAGAACATGCTGCGATTTTAAAGCATTGCAGAACTGATGCATGAAAAAAAACGCTCATGTACACAGCCCCATAGAAATGAATGGGTCAGGATTCAGTGCAGGTGCAATGCGTTCACCTACTGCATTGCACCCGCGCGGAAATCTCGCCCGTGTGAACGCAGCCTTAGACATTGCAGATTTTGGTGCCGATATGTTGCAGAAATGCATAAAACATTTGCATAGGAATTCGCGTGGATCTTATGTGCGTTCATCCACAATCATGTGCAGGTGGACTTAGAGTATACCAACAATTATCAAAATTAGCTTTTCACATCATCGGGAAAAGAAAGTGAATCTCAAAGACATAAGAATCTAATGTCTTTTGAACAATGCAATTTATATTGGCTGCCTATAATATTTATTGATTTCTGACTCAAAGCTCCCAAGAACCTATCATCATAAGAAATTGAAGTTTTGCTTTACTCTATTACAATATATATCTTGAGTCAATCTACTCCAAAACATACATTATTTTCTTTTTCTTCTTGCATATGTGTGGACATTTCATCCAGATTTAAAGTTCAGTTTTGCTGGATAATAAAACTGTGTTTAGTATGCTTTACACAATTCGCTGGTTCACTGAAAAAAGCAATCAGGATTCCTAACTCATTTTTGGTGCTTTATACTTTGCATGTTCTATTTGCAGCTTTCTCATTGCAACATTTTAGGCAGGCATTTTTCTGCCTGAATAGCTACATAAAGGAAAAATGCCAATAAAAACATTATACCATGCTGCATGTTGTAAAATAAATGCAATACAAAATGCAAGACAGATTTTTCAAACATGCAAGATTTGATAAATGTGGCATAAAGTATGCCAATATAGACTCAAGCAAAACTGACTTACAATAATAGGTAAGCATCTACATGGAGTTTGTATGTTCTCCCCGCGTTTCCTCCCACACTCTAGACATATTGATAGGGAATAGTGTTGATCGAGCACCATAGTGCTCGGGTCCTCGGGCCGAACACATCGGGATGTTCGAGTGCTCGACCAAGCACTCGAGTATAATGGAAGTCAATGGGAGAACCCGAGCAATAAACCAGGTACTCCCTGCTCTGAAGAGGGGAGGGTGCTTGGTTCATAGGAAAATGTCACAAATTGATGGAAACACCACCAAAATTGTTCTGTAACAGCATGGGGAGGATGTCTGGATCATCTTGTACTCGCATGTCGCTGCTGGGAACTATGTTGTCCGAATAGTATGACACTTTTACAGACTGACAATAATACACAAAAAACAAATGAAAAAAATCAATTTTATAGATAGGAAACATTATTTCCTGTATATTTACTTGTATATAAAGTGCAAGTGCTGCCATAAATTACATAGAGGCACTCCGATACAATCTGTATATGACATAAAGGAGGGCCTTTTTCACATTGTGGTACAATTGTTGATATAGTGGGACTCCTACACTCATAAAGCCTATGCACTAAGTGAAAGGGCTGCCATAAATTACAAGGAACCGGCACTCCAATACACCCTTTATTACACATAAAGGAGGGCATCATACACACCCTTGAAAAATTATGATCAATGGCCTGCTGGTGACCCTCAAACATTTGGATCAAGGGCCTGCTGATCTGACCATCTAAAACATTATGGGTGAGGGCCTGCTGCCACTTTGGTGACTCTAGTTAACCTGGGGCTGATCGCACGTCCCCATGACGGCAACAATCCATTCGGATGTCTGGCATATCAACTTTCGATGTTATCTTCAGCCCAAACCATGTAGACCATGGGTAACTGGGGAATCAGTGGTTCGATTCCAGAGAGGGAGCCTGAGAAATGGCTACGGCTACCACATCCAAGCAAGGCAGCATGCATGCAAATTACCTACTAGGTATAATTAGGTAAGGGCCTGCAGGTGAGCTGACCCTGTATGAGATTTTAGGTGTGGGCCTACTGGTGAGCTGACCATGTAAAAAATATATGCGATCACCTGCTGGTGAGCTGACCCTATAGAACATTATATGCAAGGGCCTGCAGGTGAGCTGACCCTCTAAAAAGTTATATGCAAGGGCCTTCAGGTGAGCTGACCCTATAAAAGATTTGAGGTGCAGGCCTGCAGGTGAGCTGACCCTATAAAAAAATTTTATGAAAGGGCTTTTGGGTGAGCTGACCCTGTAAAAGATTTGAGGTGCGGGCCTGCTGGTGAGCTGACACTTAAAAAAATTATATGCGAGGGCCTGCAGCTGTGCTGACCCTTAAAAAATGAAATGCGAGAGCCTGCAACTGAGCTGACCCTCTAAAAAATTATATGCTAGGGCCTGCAGGTGAGCTGACAATGTAAAACATTATATTTGAAGGCCATACATGCGAGGGCATTATATGTGACAAATAAGCATGTTGATCTGATGGAAGAGGAGGAGGAAGATAAGAAAAAGGAAGATTCAACCATATACCCTTGTTTGTGGTGGAAGGGGGGCATGGGAATACAGTGTATTCAGTACATCATAAACAACACATTTAAAGTGCCTTTATGTCCAGCCGCTTTCAAGTTACGGACATTATCGGTAGTGTTGAGCGTGAATATTCGAATAACGATTTTTTTTTATTTTAACGAATATCGCAACTTCGCTAGTTAGCCCACAAGCAACCTAAGCAGGAAGGGATCATGTTTTCATATGGAAAAAAAATTGACAAATATTCTAAATAACGAATATATAGTTTTTCAGAATATTTGTCATATTCTGAAACAAGAATATATAGTAATAGTGAATATTCGCTAAATACAAACATAGAGCAATTTAGCTAATATAGTGCTATAATCTTTTTTTTAAGTCTTATTTTTTTTTTTATCTGAAGTTCAAAAAAAAAGTTACAGCTATTTGACAAGGAAGGCACTATATTAGCTAAATTGATTGATTCTACAGGAATGTTATGAATGATCGCGTGAGGATGCGGTCTTATGACGTAAACGTGTCATGTGTCATGTGCCCTGGTTTCGGTTTCGGTTTTGCTACTAGTGGAGTTTGGCAGTCTGCCTGAAGTAAAATCGGCGATCGAAAATGGTGCAAATTCACTTTAAAAAAGAAGTTAGTCTCACTGTAAGTAATATTGTATTACAGCACTGTATTTTATTTCATATTGCATGCATTGCAGAACAATATTTTGCAACACTCAATCTACGTATAAATTATTTATATGTACATTGAGTGTTGCTAAATATTTGTGTATGCGAATAAGAACTACATTGATATAAAAAAAATATATGTTTTCCCTCCGCCGCCCGCCACCCCCAATAGTAGATACTACTGATTGGTGCACTGAGTATTCTTGTTACTTCGCAGCACTATGTCAGTAGCATGTATGTATGGAGAACAGATAACTATCTATCACATGCACATAGCAAATCCGTTTTCCTGCCATGCAATATATACCACACACTATATACCATACACACAATATATATAGATTTAATTTTATGTTCATGAGCTTTTTTGTATCGGACCGCCAGTATTTGCTGGTTCATTTAGCGTTACCCAGGGTGCACCACAGGGATGCAAACCAGCTGTACACTCAATACCGCACCGTCACTTCACTAGACAAGTACATTGCAGCTTAGCTGGCCAATATCTGATTGCTCAGACCTCACACGCATACAATCGCAATACAATCTGATCTTATAACTGTAACATTAAATCTAATATTTCCCCTAAAGACGTAACTAGTTTTTGCTTTTTTGTAGAGAATATTTTGGATGGTGTTATGTTGGGTAAGTTACTTTTGGTGGCTGCCAGCATTATACTGTCTGCCAAGCCACATATTCATGATCTGCAGCCTGCCCGCCCTCCGTTCCTGTTGACTTATCACAGACTTATCACAGTCACTTATTAGAAGGGGGGGGGTTAAACTGGCTTGCCGATAGGTGGTGACTGGTGAGCGGACTTGATTGTTAAATTCTATTTATCCACAGTTTATCACAGATCTATTCAGCGGTTAATGTTAGTCTTCCATGTAAAATCAACAGTTTACATCACTAATGTCTGATCTCCCATACCTTCCACCTATTACAATCTTAACCTCTCATTGATTTATTGGTTTATGAGGTGAATTTACTGGTGTGTGTGTGTGTGTGTGTGTGTGTATATATATGTGCTGCTCATCACTAATTAGCAGACACAACCATGCTGGTTCTAGATTGAGTGATGAGAGCCACAGCTCAGTCTGGTCTCCTATCCCCTGCCACAGCTCTGCGGAGGTGTGCTGTTTGTCCCCTAAGCATATCGGCTTCAGAACGGCCTGTTGCCGCTTCCCCACTGCAGTGCTACACTGCTTCCAGCTACTGACTGATGACTGACTGGTGCTGCACGTGGATAATTCAGAGTTGGAAGTGAAGGAGGGGGCGGAGGGGGAGAAGTGGGGGTTGGAACTAATGTAGGTGCTGGGGGAAACCATGATCGACGTAGGGCCCGCAATCCTTTGCGTCGGTAGCACCTGTGCCATCCCAGGGTACGACTCGCTGCCAGCCTCCACATCATTTACCCAGTGTGCAGTCAGGGAAATGTAGCATCCCTGGCCTAATGCACTGGTCCATGTGTCCGTGGTTAAGTGTACCTTCCCAGCATTGGGAAGGACACATGTGATGTTACGGGACACATGTTGGTGTAAGGCAGGCACGGCACACCGTGAAAAATTGTGGCGGCTGGGGACTGCGTAACTTGGGACGGCCGCCAACATCAGGCTGCGGAAGACCTCAGTGTCCACTAGCCTAAATGGAAACACTTCCAGGGCCAGTAATTTGGAAAGCTGCACATTTAAAGATATATGGCCTGTGGGTGGGTGGCGGGGTATTTTTGCTTGCATTACAGGCCTGGGGTAAGAAAATTTGTATGCTGTGCTGGGACACGGAAGTGGATGTGGTCACTGATGTTGCTTGCAAAGGTCCAGGTGCAGGGCAGGAGGCATCCGGGCCTGCTCCTTCGACAGGGGATTGGCCAGCATGTAACATAGGGGAAGAGGAGGCAGTGCTGTGACCCGCAGACACAGATTATGGAGCCAGGCATTCGGCCCACATATTAGGGTGCCTGGATGCCATGTGGCAGATCATGCTGGTGGTGGTTTGGTTGCTAGTGTTCACGCCCCGGCTTGATACAGCACAGGTTGCAAACTACCACTGTTTTGTCAACTGCACTACCACTGTTTTGTCAATTTAGCGTAGTTTGTGCTACAAAAATATATAGCTGCTGTCACACACAATAGTCCTTACAAGGACTTTTGGGTCTCTGAAACTTTTTTGTACACTTATAATATTCGATTACACTCCCTACACTCTCTGTCCCTTACTATCCTCAGCTCTCCCTGACTTAGAATGAGCCGAACACGTGTCATCAGGTGCTATATAGCACCCGATGACGTGTTCCGGACAGCCAATCACACTGATGTCAGTAGCCAACATGGCTACTAGCATTACAGTGAGGGCAGTACTTACCTGCACATTTATTGGCTGCTTAGCAGCCGCGTGAAGTGCGGGGAGGAGACTTGAGCATTGCGCTCAAGCACATGCGGTACTCTGCCGAGTACCGCCATGTGCCGAGCATAGCGATGCTCAAGATGAACTGGTATATACACTAATAGGGAACTTAGATTGTGAGCCTCATTGGGAACAGTGTGATGATAATGTCTGTAAAGTGCTTTGAAATATGTCAGCGTTATATAAGTGCATAAAATAAATAAATAATCAAACTGAACAAAATTCCCCACAGCCTACCCTTCAGTATGACAAATTTTCTCTCCATTTGGTGAACCCACACTTAGAGAACTACAGAAATATTTTCTAATTATCGGAATATCAATTTAGAGCTCGTAATAAGTTTGTGTTGCTGCATGTAGTGATATTGCTCTTAGGCCTCATGCACACAGCCATAGTTTCGGTCTGTGTCCCATCTGCACTCTGTGGATCTCACGCAGACCCATTAATTTCACATCTGTGTGCCATCTGCATCCGTGTGGCCTTTTTGCAATTTATTGAACTTGTTCTATTCTTGTCTGTTTTGTATACAAAAATATGCAGTTCTTGTTAAGGGAGTGAGAAAACTGTGGCATGCACATGGCCAGTATCCGTATTTTGCAGATCCATGGTTCCCAGACCATAATTTAAATACTGTCATTTGTATGAGGGCTAAGGCAGGTAAGTATGTATGAATATGAATCTTTATTATGATATAATAATAATATAATATAGTGCTTACTATAAGACAAAAATTCTAAATAGTATAGAAAGGTAAACACCTTTGTGGTCAATGATCAATAAAAACTGGAAATTATAAAAAGAGTGAAAGAGAGGCCAGGTATGGAGGATGAATTTAACAATGGAGAGAACCATTATTCCACTAATCAAATGGTAGAGGAATTGCTGTGATATTGGGTACTTATAAAAATAAAAATAAATAATATATTTCTGTAAAAATGGTATTCTAAAACGAGAACTACGCACCATGAAATTTCTTTTTTTTTAAATTATTTAAAAAACACAATAAGTGCTATCATACTACCACATTCTAGAACAATTGTCCAATGATTGAAGACCAAATACTCTGGTTGTTAAAGTTAAACTGTAATTAAATGTTTTTCATATATATATATATATATATATATATATATATATATTTGCAAGAAAAAGTATGTGAACCCTTTGGAATGATACGGATTTCTGCACAAATTGGTCATGAAATGTGATCTGATCTTCATCTAAGTCACAACACTAGACAATCACAGTCTGCTTAAACTAATAACACACAAAGAATTAAATGTTACCATGTTTTTATTGAACACACCATGTAAACATTCACAGTGCAGGTGGAAAAAGTATGTGAACACCTAGACTAATAGCATCTCCAAGAGCTAATTGGAGTGATGTGTCAGCCAACTGGAGTCCAATCAATGAGATGAGATTGGAAGTGCTGGTTACAGCTGCCTTGCCCTATAAAAAACACACACACCAGTTCTGGGTTTGCTTTTCACAAGAAGCATTGCCTGATGTGAATGATGCCTCCGACAAAAGAGCTCTCAGAAGACATACGATTAAGAATTGTTGACTTGCATAAAGCTAGAAAGGGTTATAAAAGTATCTCCAAAAGCCTTTCTGTTCATCAGTCCACGGTAAGACAAATTGTCTATAAATGGAGAAAGTTCAGCACTGCTGCTACTCTCCCTAGGAGTGGCTGTCCTGTAAATATGACTGCAAGAGCACAGCGCAGACTGCTTAATGAGGTGAAGAAGAATCCTAGAGTGTCATCTAAAGACTTACAAAAGTCTCTGGCATATGCTAACATCCCTGTTAGCTAATCAACGATATTTAAAACACTAAACAATAATGGATTTCATGGGAAGATTACACAGAGGAAGCCACTGCTGTCCAAAAAAAAACATTGCTGCACGTTTACAGTTTGAACAAGAGCACCTGGATGTTCCACAGCAGTACTGGCAAAATATTCTGTGGACAGATGAAACAAAAGTTGAGTTGTTTGGAAGAAACACACAACACTATGTGTGAAAAAAAATAGGCACAGCCCACCAACATCAAAACCTCATCCCAACTGTGAAGTATGGTGGTGGGGGCATCATGGTTTGGGCCTGGACTGATTGCTATCATCAAAGGAAAAACAAATTTCCAAGATTATCAAGACATTTTGAAGGAGAACTTAAGGCCATCTGTCCACCAGCTGAAGCTCAACAGAAGATGGGTGTTGCAACAGGACAACAACCCAAATCATAGAAGTAAATCAACAACAGAATGGCTTAAACAGAAGAAAATACACCTTCTGGAGTGGCCCAGTCAGAATCCTGACCTCAACCCGATTGAGATGCTGTGGCATGACCTCAAGAAAGCGATTCACACCAGACATCCCAAGAATATTGCTGAACTGAAACAGTTATGTAAAGAGGAATGGTCAAGAATTACTCCTGACCGTTGTGCACGTCTGATCTGCAACTACAGGAAATGTTTGGTTGAAGTTATTGCTGTCAAAGGAGGTTCAACTAGTTATTAAATCCAAGAGTTCACATACTTTTTCCATCTGCACTGTGAATGTTTACATGGTGTGTTCAATAAAAACATGGTAACATTTAATTATTTGTGTGTTATTAGTTTAAGCAGACTGTGATTGTTTATTGTTGTGACTTAGATAAAGATCAGGTCACATTTTATGACCAATTTGTGCAGAAATCCAGATCATTCCAAAGGGTTCACATACTTTTTCTTGCAACTGTGTATGTATGTATATATATATATATATATATATATATTTGTGTGAGGCACTTACGGTAGTACAGTGAAGAACCTAGGAAATCAGGGAATAAGCGTAGTCGGTTGTGGTGTGCCGAAACCGAGGATGAGGTAGGCCTGAGAAAGAAGAGGGCCCACCCAAGGAAAGAGATGTGGAAGAAATGAGTTGTTAAATGAGTGGAGTGGTGGGAGGGTCAAAGTTCAGACCTCGGACGGTGCAGGAGTCAGGTAGAGGGGTGCCCTAAATAGGCTGGAGGCGGACCTCAGCCCCTCCCACAAATCCAGGCCAAAGCCTTCACACATATATATAGTGAGTGTGTACACTTTATTAGGTAAATGTATGTTTATTTATTATTTTTTTCAGACCATAAGATGGGCTCCAGGTTTAGAAAACTGAAAATTAGAAAAATATATTTTCTACTTATTAAACCTTTCTTGGTGGTTTAATGAAGTGGAGGCATCGAGGTCGTTCAGTCCTTTGTAGGCATTGCTTTGGAGCAATGCATACCTAGTGCAAGTACACAATGTTTCTGTTGCTCAGCCAATGCCAACGCTCTCATCAAGTTGCCCTCAGCATGCCCAGGGCCAGTTCATTCAAAAGTTGCATATCTAGTGCCAACTAACCCGCCAATCATTCACACATCAATTCATCCATTGCATGCTCTTCACAGCTCACCAGTCCTTGTATGCCAGGCTGATGTTCTCCTACCTGCCCAGGACACCTTGTGTATTTCTTGTATGGTGACAGACTTAGAGGTGAAGCACGGCCGTTAATAAATCAGAATACAGTGTGTTAACATAGTAACATACTAACATAGTTTATAAGGCTGAAAAAAGACATCTGTCCATCCAGTTCAACCTGTTATCCTGCAAATTGATCCAGAAGAAGGCAAAAAACACCCTGTGAGGTAGAAGCCAATTTTCCACACTTTGGGGGTAAAAAAAATTCCTTCCCAACTCCAATCAGGCAATCATAATAATTCCCTGGATCAACAACCCCTCTCTAGTAACTATAACCTGCAGTATTATTACACTCCAGAAATACATCCATGCCTCTCTTGAACGCTTTTAGTGAGCTCACCATCACCACCTCCTCAGGCAGAGAGTTCCATAGTCTCACTGCTCTTACTGTAAAGAATCCTCTTCTATGCTTGTGTACAAACCTTATTTTCTCCAGACGGAGAGGATGTCCCCTCATCACAATCAAAGTCCTGGGGATAAATACAGTGGATATAAAAAGTCCTACACCCCTGTTAAAATGTCAGGTTTCTGTGATGTCAATTTTTTTTGACAAAGATAAATCATTTCAGAACTTTTTCCACCTTTAATGTAACCTATAATCTGCACAACTCAATTGAAAAAAAACCCTGAAATCTTTTAGGTAGAGGGAAGAAAAATATAAAAATTAAAATAATATGGTTGCATAAGTGTGCACACCCGTAAACTAATACTTTGTTGAAGCACCTTTTAATTTTATTAAAGCACTCAGTCTTTTGGGTATGAGTCTATCAGCATTGCACATTTTGACTTGGCAAGATTTGCCCACTCTTCTTTGCAAAAACACTACAAATCTGTCAGATTGTGAGGGCATCTCCTGTGCACAGCCCTTTTCAGATCACCCCACAGATTTTCAATTGGATTCAAGCCTGGGCCATTCCAAAACTTTAATCTTCTTCTGGTGAAGCCATTTCTTTGTTGATTTGGATGTATGCTTTGGATCGTTGTCATGCTGAAAGATGAAGGTCCTCTTCATGTTCAGCTTTCTAGCAGAAGCCTGAAGGTTTTGTGCCAATATTGACTGGTATTTGGAACTGTTCATAATTCCCTCTAGCTTCACTAAGGCCCAAGTTCCAGCTGAAGAAAAACAGCCCCAAAGCATGATGTTGCCACCACCATGCTTCACTGTGGGTATGATGTTCTTTTGGTGATGTGCAGTGTTGTTTTTGCACCAAACATATCTTTTGGAATTATGGCCAAAAAATTCAACCTTGGTTTCATCAGACCATAACACCTTTTCCCAAATGCTTTTAGGAGACTTCAGATGTGTTTTTGCAAAATGTAGCCTGGCTTGGATGTTTTTCTTCGTAAGAAAAGGCTTTCGTCTTGCCACCCCATAGCCCACTCATATGAAGAATATGGGAGATTGCTGTCACATGTACCACACAGCCAGTACTTGCCAGATATTCCTACAGCTCCTTTAATGTTGCTGTAGGCCTCTTGGTAGCCTATCAGACCAGTTTTCTTCTCGTCTTTTCATCAATTTTGGAGGGACATCCAGTTCTTGGTAATGTCACAGTTGTGTAATATTTTCTCCACTTGATGATGACTGTCTTCACTGTGTTCCATGGTATATCTAATGCTTTGGAAATTCTTTTGTACCTTCTCCTGACTGATACCTTTTAACAATGAGACCCCTCTGATGCTTTGGAAGCTCTCAGTGGACCATAGATTTTTCTGTCAGATGCGACTAAGAAAATTTCAGGAAAGACCAACTAGAGCAGCTGAACTTTATTTGGGGTTAATCAGAGGGACTTTAAATGATGGCAGGTGTATGCTGACTCCTATTTAACATGATTTTAAATGTGATTGCTTAATTCTGAACACAGCTACATCCCCAGTTGTAAGAGGGTGTGCAACCACATTATTTTGTTTTCTTCCCTCCACCTAAAAGATTTCAGTTTGTTTTTCAATTGAGTGGTACAGTGTATAGGTCTCACATTAAAGGTGGAAAAAGTTCTGAAAGGATTTATCTTTGTCATATTGTTTAACAGCACAGAAACCTGACATTTTATCAGGGGTGTGTAGACTTTTTATATCCACTTGTAGACGAGGGGAGAGATCTCTGTACTGACCCCTGATAAATGTATACATAGTTATTAGATGTCCCCTTATTCATTTTTTTTCTAAAGTGAATAACCCTAATTATCATAATCTTTCTGGGTACCGTACATCCACCCATTCCAGTTATTACTTTAGTTGCCCTCCTCTGCTATGTCTGCCTTGTTCACAGGAGCACATAACTGTACACAGTACTCCATGTGTGGTCTGACTAGTGGTTTGTAAAGTGTAAGAACTATGTTCTCTTCACGGGCATCTATGCCCCTTTTGATGCAACCCATTTCCTTATTGGCCTTGGCAGCAGCTGCCTGACACTGGTTTTTACAGCTTAGTCTGCTGTTCACTAAAATTCCTAAGTCCTTTTCCATGTCAGGGTTACCCAGTGTTTTATCATTTAGTATGTACTGGTGACTTGCATTTTTCCTTCCCATGTGCATAACTTTACATTTATCAGTGTTAAATCTTATCCGACACTTTTCTGCCCAAGCCTCAGATCTATCTAAATCCATCTGTAGCAGTATACTGTCCTCTTCCGTGTCAATTACTTTAGATAGTTTAGTGTCATCTGCCAAAAATGTATGATTTGCTGTGAAAGCATTCTAAAAGTGCATTTATAAATATATTGAAGAGAATAGGGCCCAATACTGACCCCTGTGGTACCTCACTGGCAGTGGCGTACCGTCAATATAGGCAGACCATGCACGGTCTATGGGGCCTGTGAGGTTAGGGGGCCCGGCCAGGCTGCATGGCCCCGCCCCCTTTCCGACCTGAATACACACTGCATTAGTTAACAGTAGAGAGATAAATACTGGCAATGGGGCGTTTGGGTCGGCAGCCCTGGGCCCAAACGCCCCAGTGCCATTACATATTTAGATTTTCATTTGGCATTATACACAGCGCTAGTGCTGTGCTGACAACAGCAGGCTGGAAGGAGGGAGAGTGAGCAGCCGATTCCTCCAATCAGGAAGCAGCTCACTGCCTGATGTGCCCGCCCCTCTGTGATGTCTTTGGTGGAAGCTTGCTCCCACAGCTAGCAGAGCGGTAAAGTACCAGCCCTGCATTTACTCTTATCAGCAGTGATGTCCCACATGCTGACCCTCCTCTGGGTCTTCCTGCCCTTCTCTTTGCTTGTTAACCCCAGCACTGCCTTCACTATTCCTAGGCTGTGTGAGAGGCCAGAAGGAAGCAGAGCAGAAGCGCTCTGCATGATAGAGCTGAGGTGAGAGGAGCTGACAGGAAGATGGGCTGTTTGCTGCAGCAGTCAGACAGGAGCCTCAGCTCTGCTCACTGTAGTGCATATGTATTCTTTCATATGGGACCTGAGGCATGTGCTGGAGGCTCCAGATAGACGACCTCTGAGTGAAGGATGGGACATGACTCAAATTGCTCAGCTCTGCTCCCTGTTAATAATAAAGGGAGAAGTTGAGCTGTGAGACAGAGACCTAATGCTGTGGACCTGTAGAAGATCTGTTCCAGTGGTCACATTGACCAATGTGGACAGTTCGGCTGCAGCAATTAACCCTATAGGCTCACCTCTGATCATAACCTATCATAAAATAAATAAAACTTAAAGGGTAAGGCCGAGTTCATGTCCCGTTTTTTTCCATCCGTTTCATGTATACATACAGTGGCATCCTTCATCATAGATTCTGAAAGAAAAATGTATATGTTAACCTATACGGTTTTTCTACTGGACTCTGCAGGATAGAACAGCATAGGGTGCAGCACTTTTTTATCCCCCCCAACATATAAGTAAAAACGGATGGCAAAAACGTGATGTGACCACAGACTAACCTTTTATTTAGCTCCTAATGTACCCGCAACCTTCACTAATCAGCTTTAATAATTAAACTTTTTATTGGGGGGGGGGGCCCAATTCTGAGTTTTGCTATGGGGCCCCATGATTTCTATGTATGCCCCTGCTCACTGGTGACAGTGACCCAATCTGAGTGTATACCATTAATAACCATCCTCTGTTTTCTATTACTGAGCCAGTTACTTACCCACTTACAGACGTTTTCTCCCAGTCCGAGCATTCTCATTTTATATACTAACCTTTTATGTGGTACAGTGTCAAATGCTTTGGAGAAGTCAAGATATACAACATCCATTGATTTCCTACAGTCAAGTCTAGAACTTACCTTCTCATAGAAACTGATTAAATTAGTTTGACATGCCCGATTCCTCATGAAGCCATGCTGATATGGCGTTATTTGCTTACTTTCATTGAGGTACTCCAATATTCCATCTCTTAGAAAACCTTCAAGCAGTTTACCCATGACCAATGTTAAACTTACAGGCCTATAGTTTCTGGGCTCTGTTTTTGGATCCCTTTTAAATATTTGCTCCAGATTTGCTATGCGCCAATTCTGTGGAACACTCCCTGTCAATATAGAGTCCATAAATAACATAGATAAGGGTCTGGCTATGATATTATTTAATTCTCTTAGGATACAGGGGTTTTTGGTGTCTGGTTGTCACGGAAGGTGTACAGGAAACAAGACAACACAAAATGAATATACGAGTCACTGGATCCAAAACTAAGTAACAAAAAGGGAGACCCCTGCATCAGACCTGGCACTCTCCCTGACTGCTCAGCCTATGCGAAAATACCAATGGTAGATGATCGCATATCCTCGTACCTCGACTGTATAACACCTGAACACCCTATAATAGTGAGGGGACACGACCACCGGCTCCCTACACTAGATACGGAGGGAGTCAGGGTCACCTGGGATCCAGCAAAAAGAGAAACACAAATGAATGCACAACACTTATCTTGTAGAAGACTGGGAAGTAGGATCAGCATGCACACACACTCCAGGAAGTAATATAAACCGCAAACTGATGCAATATGGGGAGGAATTTAACCACCTCCGGACCGCCTAACGCAGATGTGCGGTCCGGAGGTGGCGGCCCTGCGCAGAGTCACGCATATATGCGTCATCTCGCGAGGGCCGGGATTTCCTGTGAACGCGCGCACACAGGCGCGCACGCTCACAGGAACGGAAGGTAAGCGAGTGGATCTCCAGCCTGCCAGCGGCGATCGCTCGCTGGCAGGCTGGAGATCCGAATTTTTTAACCCCTAACAGGTATATTAGACGCTGTTTTCATAACAGCGTCTAATATACCTCCTACCTGGTCCTCTGGTGGTCCCTTTTGTTAGGATCGACCACCAGAGGACTCAGGTAGGTCAGTACAGTCGCACCAAACAACACACTACACTACACCCCCCCGTCACTTATTAACCCCTTATAAACCCCTGATCACCCATGATCACCCCATATAAACTCCCTGATCACCCCCCTGTCATTGATCACCGCCCTGTCATTGATCACCCCCCTGTCAGGCTCCGTTCAGACGTCCGTATGATTTTTACAGATCCACGGATACATGGATCGGATCAGCAAAACGCATACGGACGTCTAAATGGAGCCTTACAGGGGGGTGATCAATGACAGGCGGGTGATCACCCATATACACTCCCTGATCACCCCCTGTCATTGATCACCCCCCTGTCACTGATCACCCCCCTGTAAGGCTCCATTCAGACGTCTGCATGATTTTTACGGATCCATGGATACATGGATCGGATCCGCAAAACACATGCGGACGTCTGAATGGAGCCTTACAGGGGGTGATCAATGACAGGCGGGTGATCACCCATATACACTCCCTGATCACCCCCTGTCATTGATCACCCCCCTGTCATTGATCACCCCCCTGTAAGGCTCCATTCAGACGTCCGCATGATTTTTACGGATCCATGGATACATGGATCGGATCCGCAAAACACATTCGGACGTCTGAATGGAGCCTTACAGGGGGTGATCAATGACAGGCGGGTGATCACCCATATACACTCCCTGATCACCCCCCTGTCATTGATCACTCCCCTGTAAGGTTCCATTCAGACGTCCGCATGTGTTTTGTCGATCCGATCCATGTATCCATGGATCCGTAAAAAATCATGCGGATGTCTGAATGGAGCCTTACAGGGGGGGTGATCAGTGACAGGGGGGTGATCACCCTGATCACCCTGATCACCCCCTGTCATTGATAACCCCCCTGTAAGGCTCCATTCAGACGTCCGCATGTGTTTTGTGGATCCGATCCATGTATCCATGGATCCGTAAAAATCATGCGGATGTCTGAATGGAGCCTTACAGGGGGGGTGATCAGTGACAGGGGGGTGATCACCCTGATCACCCCCTGTCATTGATAACCCCCCTGTAAGGCTCCATTCAGACGTCCGCATGTGTTTTGTGGATCCGATCCATGTATCCATGGATCCGTAAAAATCATGCGGATGTCTGAATGGAGCCTTACAGGGGGGGTGATCAGTGACAGGGGGGTGATCACCCTGATCACCCCCTGTCATTGATAACCCCCCTGTAAGGCTCCATTCAGACGTCCGCATGTGTTTTGTGGATCCGATCCATGTATCCATGGATCCGTAAAAATCATGCGGATGTCTGAATGGAGCCTTACAGGGGGGGTGATCAGTGACAGGGGGGTGATCACCCTGATCACCCCCTGTCATTGATAACCCCCCTGTAAGGCTCCATTCAGACGTCCGCATGTGTTTTGTGGATCCGATCCATGTATCCATGGATCCGTAAAAATCATGCGGATGTCTGAATGGAGCCTTACAGGGGGGGTGATCAGTGACAGGGGGGTGATCACCCTGATCACCCCCTGTCATTGATAACCCCCCTGTAAGGCTCCATTCAGACGTCTGCATGTGTTTTGTGGATCCGGTCCATGTATCCATGGATCCGTAAAAATCATGCGGATGTCTGAATGGAGCCTTACAGGGGGGGTGATCAGTGACAGGGGGGTGATCACCCTGATCACCCCCTGTCATTGATAACCCCCCTGTAAGGCTCCATTCAGACGTCTGCATGTGTTTTGTGGATCCGGTCCATGTATCCATGGATCCGTAAAAAATCATGCGGATGTCTGAATGGAGCCTTACAGGGGGGGTGATCAGTGACAGGGGGGTGATCACCCTGATCACCCTGATCAACCCCTGTCATTGATAACCCCCCTGTAAGGCTCCATTCAGACGTCCGCATGTGTTTTGTGGATCCGATCCATGTATCCATGGATCCGTAAAAATCATGCGGATGTCTGAATGGAGCCTTACAGGGGGGGTGATCAGTGACAGGGGGGTGATCACCCTGATCACCCCCTGTCATTGATAACCCCCCTGTAAGGCTCCATTCAGACGTCCGCATGTGTTTTGTGGATCCGATCCATGTATCCATGGATCCGTAAAAATCATGCGGATGTCTGAATGGAGCCTTACAGGGGGGGTGATCAGTGACAGGGGGGTGATCACCCTGATCACCCCCTGTCATTGATAACCCCCCTGTAAGGCTCCATTCAGACGTCCGCATGTGTTTTGTGGATCCGATCCATGTATCCATGGATCCGTAAAAATCATGCGGATGTCTGAATGGAGCCTTACAGGGGGGGTGATCAGTGACAGGGGGGTGATCACCCTGATCACCCCCTGTCATTGATAACCCCCCTGTAAGGCTCTATTCAGACGCCCGCATGTGTTTTGTGGATCCGATCCATGTATCCATGGATCCGTAAAAATCATGCGGATGTCTGAATGGAGCCTTACAGGGGGGGTGATCAGTGACAGGGGGGTGATCACCCTGATTACCCCCTGTCATTGATAACCCCCCTGTAAGGCTCCATTCAGACGTCCGCATGTGTTTTGTGGATCCGGTCCATGTATCCATGGATCCGTAAAAATCATGCGGATGTCTGAATGGAGCCTTACAGGGGGGGTGATCAGTGACAGGGGGGTGATCACCCTGATCACCCCCTGTCATTGATAACCCCCCTGTAAGGCTCCATTCAGACGTCCGCATGTGTTTTGTGGATCCGATCCATGTATCCATGGATCCGTAAAAATCATGCGGATGTCTGAATGGAGCCTTACAGGGGGGGTGATCAGTGACAGGGGGGTGATCACCCTGATCACCCTAATCACCTCCTGTCATTGATAACCCCTCTGTAAGGCTCCATTCAGACGTCCGCATGTGTTTTGCAGATCCGATCCATGGATCCGTAAAAATTATACGGATGTCTGAATGGAGCCTTACCAGGGGGGTGATCAATGACAGGGGGGTGATCAGGGAGTCTATATGGGTGATCACCCCCCTGTCATTGATCACCCCCCTGTCATTGATCACCCCCCTGTCATTGATCACCCCCCTGTAAGGCTTCATTCAAACATTTTTTTTGGCACAAGTTAGCGGAAATTTTTTGTTTGTTTTTGTTTTTTCTTACTAAGTCTCATATTCTACTAACTTGTGTCAAAAAATAAAATCTCACATGAACTCACCATACCCCTCACGGAATCCAAATGCGTAAACATTTTTAGACATTTATATTCCAGACTTCTTCTCACGCTTTAGGGCCCCTAAAAAGCCAGGGCAGTATATTATACCCCACATGTGACCCCATTTCGGAAAGAAGACACCCCAAGGTATTCGCTGAGGGGGCATATTGAGTCCATGAAAGATTGAAATTTTTGTCCTAAGTTAGCGGAAAGTGAGACTTTGTGAGAAAAAAACAAAAAAAATCAATTTCCGCTAACTTATGCAAAAAATAAAAAATTTCTAGGAACTCGCCAGGCCCCTCATTGAATACCTTGGGGTGTCTTCTTTCCAAAGTGGGGTCACATGTGGGGTATTTATACTGCCCTGGCTTTTTAGGGGCCCGAAAGTGTGAGAAGAAGTCTGGGATCCAAATGTCTAAAAATGCCCTCCTAAAAGGAATTTGGGCCGCTTTGCGCATCTAGGCTGCAAAAAAGTGTCACACATCTGGTATCGCCGTACTCAGGAGAAGTTGGGGAATGTGTTTTGGGGTGTCATTTTACATATACCCATGCTGGGTGAGAAAAATATCTTGGTCAAATGCCAACTTTGTATAAAAAAATAAGAAAAGTTGTCTTTTGCCAAGATATTTCTCTCACCCAGCATGGTTATATGTAAAATGGCACCCCAAAACACATTCCCCAACTTCTCCTGAGTACGGCGATACCACATGTGTGACACTTTTTTGCAGCCAAGGTGGGCAAAGGGGCACATATTCCAAAGTGCACCTTTCGAATTTCGCAGGCCATTTTTTACACATTTTGATTGCAAGGTACTTCTTACACATTTGGGCCCCTAAATTGCCAGAGCAGTATAACTACGCCACAAGTGACCCCATTTTGGAAAGAAGACACCCCAAGGTATTCCATGAGGGGCATGGCGAGTTCCTAGAATTTTTTATTTTTTGTCACAAGTTAGCGGAAAATGATGATTTTTCTTTTTTTTTCTTTTTTCCTTACAAAGTCTCATATTCCACTAACTTGCGACAAAAAATAAAAAATTCTAGGAACTCGCCGTGCCCCTCATGGAATACCTTGGGGTGTCTTCTTTCCAAAATGGGGTCACTTGTGGCGTAGTTATACTGCCCTGGCAATTTAGGGGCCCAAATGTGTAAGAAGTACCTTGCAATCAAAATGTGTAAAAAATGGCCTGCGAAATCCGAAAGGTGCACTTTGGAATTTGGGCCCCTTTGCCCACCTTGGCTGCAAAAAAGTGTCACACATCTGGTATCGTCGTACTCAGGAGAAGTTGGGGAATGTGTTTTGGGGTGTCATTTTACATATACCCATGCTGGGTGAGAGAAATATCTTGGTCAAATGCCAACTTTGTATAAAAAAATAGGAAAAGTTGTCTTTTGCCAAGATATTTCTCTCACCCAGCATGGGTATATGTAAAATGGCACGCCAAAATACATTCCCCAACTTCTCCTGAGTACGGCGATACCAGATGTGTGACACTTTTTTGCAGCCAAGGTGGGCAAAGGGGCACATATTCCAAAGTGCACCTTTCGGATTTCACCGGTCATTTTTTACACATTTCGATTGCAAGGTACTTCTCACACATTTGGGCCCCTAAATTGCCAGGGCAGTATAACTACCCCACAAGTGACCCCATTTTGGAAAGAAGACACCCCAAGGTATTCCATGAGGGGCATGGCGAGTTCCTAGAATGTTTTATTTTTTGTCGCAAGTTAGTGGAATATGAGACTTTGTAAGAAAAAAATAAAAATAAAAAATCATCATCATTTTCCGCTAACTTGTGACAAAAAATAAAATGTTCTATGAACTCACTATGCCCATCAGTGAATACCTTAGGGTGTCTACTTTCCGAAATGGGGTCATTTGTGGGGTTTTTCTACTGTCTGGGCATTGTAGAACCTGTCTACTTTCCGAAATGGGGTCATTTGTGGGGTTTTTCTACTGTCTGGGCATTGTAGAACCTCAGGAAACATGACAGGTGCTCAGAAAGTCAGAGCTGCTTCAAAAAGCGGAAATTCACATTTTTGTACCATAGTTTGTAAACGCTATAACTTTTACCCAAACCATTTTTTTTTTTTGCCCAAACATTTTTTTTTTTATCAAAGACATGTAGAACTATAAATTTAGCGAAAAATTTATATATGGATGTCGTTTTTTTTTTGCAAAATTTTACAGCTGAAAGTGAAAAATGTCATTTTTTTGCAAAAAAATCGTTTCATTTTGATTAATAACAAAAAAAGTAAAAATGTCAGCAGCAATAAAATACCACCAAATGAAAGCTCCATTAGTGAGAAGAAAAGGAGGTAAAATTCATTTGGGTGGTAAGTTGCATGACCGAGCGATAAACGGTGAAAGGAGTGTAGTGCCGAAGTGTAAAAAGTGCTCTGGTCATGAAGGGGGTTTCAGCTAGCGGGGCTGAAGTGGTTAAACGGATGCAATCAGTACAACTACATGACAGCTGAGAGAGGCTAACGAGATGAGGAACTGAAAGCAAAACAAAGGAAGCTCAAGGAGGAGGTTCTGAAAGGCATCTGTCAGAGCTTCTCAGATGTCTGGTGGTGACACTGGTCCAGGCGATTTGTCTATTTAAATATTTTTAAGACGCTGCTATACTTCTTCCTGGGTTAGACAGGGCATTTTAATGGGGAATTTAATTTTACAGTCTGCATTTCATCTGACATTTTTTTTTTCCACAGCAAATACAGTGGCGAAAAAAGTATTTAATAGCTTTGCTTTCTCCTCGTTGCTGTCTGCAACTCCACCCTCATCACTCTGTAAAGGGCCGACACCTTACGGTTTATACTTTGTACATTTTAAATAATTGAAGAACATTTTAGGGTTTGTTTTACTCTCTTTGACAATGAATCTCTCTGTCTCTAGTTTGGCTGCTTTTATTTGCCATTTACATACTCTACGTTTTCCATTATAGCATTGCAATGCTTCCTCGCTACCCTCCTGTTTTAGTTATTTAAATTATTTATTTTTGTCATTTATTGTTTTATTTTTTTACAATTGTATTTATTCACATTGTCTTTTTATTGTTCCTCAACCTTTTATTCCCATAAGGTATATGCCTCTCACAATTAAAGTTTAGGATGTTTTTAAAAACAT
This sequence comes from Bufo gargarizans, assembly GCF_014858855.1. Taxonomy (NCBI): domain Eukaryota; kingdom Metazoa; phylum Chordata; class Amphibia; order Anura; family Bufonidae; genus Bufo; species Bufo gargarizans. Next base: position 180,932,821 of record NC_058082.1, read on the forward strand.
CCCATTTTGTGGCTATATATTTTAGTTAGTTAGTCCAGTGACCTCTCTTAGTTGGCTAAATTTAGCTTTTTTGAAGACTGGTATTTTTTGAACGACAGTTGGAAGGTTATTATTTTATGGTCACTATTTCCCAGGTGTCCCCCAACTTGCACATCTGTTCTGTCAGGTCTATTGGTTAATACTAAGTCCAGTATGGCCGTCCCTCTAGTTAGGTCCTGAACCAGTTTGGAAAGGTACAGTAATTGTCTTTGGTTATTGCCAGGAAACTCTTTCCTTTATGAAATCTACAGGTATCAGTTTCCCAGTCTATATCTGGGTAGTTGAATTACCCCATAATAACAACCTTATAATTTGCCGCCTCATCTATCTAATTTTGAAGTAGATTTTCTCTGGACTCTGGTATATTAGGTGGCTTATAATAAACCGGCACTCAAAACACCCAGAGGAATTTGGATCCAAACTTATTTATTTAAGTACAATAAAATAAATCGAGTGTGTATATTGGCATCAGAAATACAATTTTATCGACAGAATATCGATTATAAAAAATCGACTACAATGACTACAGTGGAAATGATCAAAGCTGTGTCCCAGTGGAAGTAATCAAAGCTGTGTCCTCAGAGCTTTATATAAGAGACATGGTTTTGCCTTTTCAGGCTTGCATAGTTAATAAATGCAACCAGTTTGGATCCACATTCCTCTGGATGTTTTGAGTGCCGGTCCAATTTTACTCGCCAATTTATCTCAACAAGAGCAAGGGGTGGCTCTTTTTGTCCAGAGCACCTAGCGTGATTACTCATAGTGAGCCATCTGTTCATTCTCTCCAAGTGAACATTTCTCTTGCTGGATTATAATAAACTCCAATAATATTTTATTATTGTTTTTGCCTCCTTGTATTTCTACCCACATTGACCCCACATGTTCATGTCCATCACTTACATCTTCCCGGAATGTGGGCTTTAGACAGGACTTTACATAAAGGCAACCCCCCCTCCCCCCAGTCCAGTTTTTTTACAATCCTTTCTAAACAGACTGTAATCCTGTATTAGTCTGGCTTCTGGAATTAGTGTACATACATTTATGGCATTTATGTATATTTTTTACCTTACATCTTTCCTTATGAACTGTTCTAGCCCCTCCTTTCATTTCACGCCCAGTTCCATTACCTCGCCCCAGGTGTCAATCTGCACTATCTTCCCCTCCTATAATGTACAGTAATTACTGCCCCCCCCCCCCAGTCCCTAGTTTAAACACTCCTCCAACCTTCTAGCCATCTTATCCCCTAAAACAGCTGCACCTTCCCCATTGAGGTGCAGCCCATCCCTATGATAGAGCCTGTATGCGAGAGAGAAGCTGGCCCAATTCTCCAGGAACCCAAATCCCTGCTTCTTACACAAGTTCTTGAGCCACTTGTTAGAATCTCTTATTTCCCGCTGCCTTTCCTGTGTGGCTTGTGATACAGGTAGTATTTCAGAAAACACTACCTTTGAGATCCTTTCCCTAAGCTTGTGACCTAAATACCTAAAATCATTTTATGGTCTTTATTAGTTAAATATCAGGCAGCTGCCTAGTTGACCATGCAGTCCTTGACCACAGCTTTCTGCAACCTGACCGGATCCTGACTGCACCGTGTGGTCATATACTTGATTAGTAGATAACAGGCAGAGAAAGAGTAAATACAAGTGTTTTCTTTTCCAGGTTTATGCAGACTGTATACATTATAGGAATTAGCACTTTATACTGCTATACTGTATATGTTTCTGTTGTCATAAATTATTATTGCAGTAAAACTTTCAGTGTTGCTTGCTTGGCCTAAAGTATCAGTGTGAAGCAACACACAACAGCACAATTTGAAAAGTTCTAAATTGTTGTATTTTCATACAAGCACACAGTGCCAAAGATCATAGCACTTTTAGATTGTTGTATATAATCAAGATGCCTACCTAAAGTACTTCCATCAGACTAATCGTTTAGCTATTACAAAGCATCCACTTTGTGTCTGTTCCATTCCAAGACCTCATTCATACCTGTCTGCAACATTAATGTGATTCAATACATTTTCACTCACAGCTACAGGAGACCTGAACTCTCTTTGGATCCTTGTCTGCATTTTTGTTCTTGTCAGTTTAATTTTTTTTCTGTCTGGATTCATACTTTTTGTGTGTCTACAACTTTTAAGTGCAAATACTTGAAATACACAAATGGGCATGGATTTTTCATATTAGTTAGGGCTCATGCACACAAATGTATTTTTTATCCGCATCTGATCTACATTTTTGGTGGGTCAGATGTGGACCCATTCTCTTCAACAGGGAAGCAAAAGATGCGGACAGCACACAGTGTGCTGTCTGCATCCGTACATCCATTCTGTGGCATCCACAAAAATATAGAACCTTTCCCATTATTATCAGCATTACAGACAAGGATAGGACCGTTCTATTATGGGCCACATGTTCTGTTCCACAAAATGTGAAAACCACAAGACCGGTATCCGTGCTTTGCAAATCTGCATTCTGTTGACCACAAAAACGACAACAGCCATATTCATGAGCAATTAAAGGGAACCTGTCAAGATGAACATGGTGACTGAGCTGGTGGCACTATCTAGATATATTTTTTCGAAAAACTCAGTGGCTTAATTCATTTTTAGTTACATGCAATTACAATACTGTCTAGATCAAGATTCTGGCTTGAGAAATGTGTGTGTGTGTGTGTGTGTGTGTGTATGTATATATATATATATATATATATATATATATATATACAGTACAGACCAAAAGTTTGGACACACCTTCTCATTCAAAGAGTTTTCTTTATTTTCATGACTATGAAAATTGTAGATTCACACTGAAGGCATCAAAACTATGAATTAACACATGTGGAATTATATACAGACGTGGACAAAATTGTTGGTACCCTTTGGTCAATGAAAGAAAAAGTCACAATGGTCACAGAAATAACTTTAATCTGACAAAAGTAATAATAAATTAAAATTCTATAAATGTTAACCAATGAAAGTCAGACATTGTTTTTCAACCATGCTTCAACAGAATTATGTAAAAAAATAAACTCATGAAACAGGCATGGACAAAAATGATGGTACCCCTAGAAAACACAGAACATAATGTGACCAAAGGGACATGTTAATTCAAGGTGTGTCCACTAATTAGCATCACAGGTGTCTACAACCTTGTAATCAGCCATTGGGCCTATATATATGGCTCCAGGTAATCACTGTGTTGTTTGGTGATATGGTGTGTACCACACTCGACATGGACCAGAGGAAGCAAAGGAAAGAGCTGTCTCAAGAGATCAGAAAGAAAATTATAGACAAGCATGTTAAAGGTAAAGGCTATAAGACCATCTCCAAGCAACTAGATGTTCCTGTGAGTACAGTTGCACATATTATTCATAAGTTTAAGATCCATGGGACTGTAGCCAACCTCCCTGGACGTGGCCGCAGGAGGAAAATTGATGACAAATCTAAGAGACGGATAATCCGAATGGTAACAAAAGAGCCTAGAAAGACTTCTAAAGAGATTCAAGGTGAACTTCATGCTCAAGGAACATCAGTGTCAGATCGCACCATCCGTCGTTGTTTGAGCCAAAGTGGACTACATGGGAGACGACCAAGGAGGACACCATTGTTGAAAACGAATCATAAAAAAGCAAGACTGGAATATGCCAAACTACATGTTGACAAGCCACAAAGCTTCTGGGAGAATGTCCTGTGGACAGATGAGACAAAAATCGAAGTTTTTGCCAAGGCACATCAGCTGTATGTTCACAGACGAAAAAATGAAGCATATCAAGAAAAGAACACTGTCCCTACTGTGAAACATGGAGGAGGCTCTGTTATGTTCTGGGGCTGCTTTGCTGCGTCTGGCACAGGGTGTCTTGAATCTGTGCAGGGTACAATGAAATCTCAAGACTATCAAGGAATTCTAGAGAGAAATGTACTAGCCAGTGTCAGAAAGCTTGGTCTCAGTCGCAGGTCATGGGTCTTGCAACAGGACAATGACCCAAAACACACCGCTAAAAACACCCAAGAATGGCTAAGAGGAAAAAATTGGACTATTCTAAAGTGGCCTTCTATGAGCCCTGACCTCAATCCTATTGAGCATCTTTGGAAGGAGCTGAAACATGCAGTCTGGAAAAGGCACCCTTCAAACCGGACACAACTGGAGCAGTTTGCTCATGAGGAGTGGGCCAAAATACCTGCTGAGAGGTGCAGATGTCTCATTGACAGTTACAGGAAGCGTTTGATTGCAGTGATTGCCTCAAAAGGTTGCGCAACAAAATATTAAGTTAGGGGTACCATCATTTTTGTCCATGCCTGTTTCATGAGTTTATTTTTTTACATAATTCTGTTGAAGCATGGTTGAAAAACAATGTCTGACTTTCATTGGTTAACATTTATAGAATTTTAATTTATTATTACTTTTGTCAGATTAAAGTTATTTCTGTGACCATTGTGACTTTTTCTTTCATTGACCAAAGGGTACCAACAATTTTGTCCACGTCTGTACATAACAAAAAAGTGTGAAACAACTGAAAATATGTCATATTCTAGGTTCTTCAAAGTAGCCACCTTTTGCTTTGATTACTGCTTTGCACACTCTTGGCATTCTCTTGATGAGCTTCAAGAGGCAGTCACCTGGAATGGTCTTCCAACAGTCTTGAAGGAGTTCCCAGAGATGCTTAGCACTTGTTGGCCCTTTTGCCTTCACTCTGCGGTCCAGCTCACCCCAAATCATCTCGATTGGGTTAAGGTCTGGTGACTGTGGAGGCCAGGTCATCTGGCGCAGCACCCCATCATTCTCCTTCATGGTCAAATAGCCCTTACACAGCCTGGAGGTGTGTTTGAGGTCATTGTCCTGTTGAAAAATAAATGATGGTCCAACTAAACGCAAACCGGATGGAATAGCATGCCGCTGCAAGATGCTGTGGTAGCCATGCTGGTTCAGTATGCCTTCAATTTTGAATAAATCCCCAACAGTGTCACCAGCAAAGCACCCTCACACCATCACACCTCCTCCTCCATGCTTCACGGTGGGAACCAGGCATGTAGAGTCCATCCGTTCACCTTTTCTGCATCGCACAAAGACACTGTGGTTGGAACCAAAGATCTCAAATTGTGACTCATCAGACCAAAGCACAGATTTCCACTGGTCTAATGTCCATTCCTTGTGTTCTTTAGCCCAAACAAGTCTCTTCTGCTTGTTGCCTGTCCTTAGCAGTGGTTTCCTAGCAGATATTCTACCATGAAGGCCTGATTCACACAGTCTCCTCTTAACAGTTGTTCTAGAGATGTGTCTGCTGCTAGAACTCTGTGTAGCATTGACCTGGTCTCTAATCTGAGCTGCTGTTAACCTACAATTTCTGAGGCAGGTGACTCGGATGAACTTATCCTCCGCAGCAGAGGTGACTCTTGGTCTTCCTTTCCTGGGGCGGTCCGTATGTGAGCCAGTTTCTTTGTAGCGCTTGATGGTTTCTGTGACTGCACTTGGGGACACTTTCAAAGTTTTCACAATTTTTTGGACTGACTGACCTTCATTTCTTAAAGTAACGATGACCACTCATTTTTCTTTACTTAGCTGCTTTTTTCTTGCCATAATACAAATTCTAACAGTCTATTCAGTAGGACTATCAGCCGTGTATCCACCTGACTTCTCCACAACGCAACTGATGGTCCCAACCCCATTTATAAGGCCAGAAATCCCACTTATTAAACCAGACACCTGTGAAGTGAAAAACATTTCAGGTGACTACCTCTTGAAGCTCATCAAGAGAATGCCAAGAGTGTGCAAAGCAGTAATCAAAGCAAAAGGTGGCTACTTTGAAGAACCTAGAATATGACATATTTTCAGTTGTTTCACACTTTTTGTTATGTATATAATTCCACATGTGTTAATTCATAGTTGTGATGCCTTCAGTGTGAATCTACAATCTTCATAGTCATGAAAATAAAGAAAACTCTTTGAATGAGAAGGTGTGTCCAAACTTTTGGTCTGTACTATATATATATATATATATATATATATATATATAATTTTTTTTTTTGTGGGGGGGGAACCATTTTAAAAGGTTGCTACATTAGTAAGTGCTCTTCAATTTCAATTCATCAATAACCTCCACTTTGTAATACACTTTCTTTACTTTTCTTGTCCATAGTGCTGCATAGGAATATGAATCACTAGAGATGAGCAAATCGAAGCTGATGAAGCGAAATTCGTTCCGAATTTCAGGAAAAATTCCATTTGCACCGAGGGCGAATTTCCTCTCAATTTGTGGTAACGAATCACAATTTTTCCTAAAATGGCTGCTGCATGTGTGAGGACATGGATAAAGGAACTCTGGGAAGGCGAGATCACCCATAATGCCATGCATGCAGCCAATCAGCAGTCAGTCAGCCCTGTGATGTCACAGCCCTATAAATAGCGGCAACCATCTTAGAATCTGCCATTCACCAGCGTTCTTGGTGCAGGGAGAGACATCTGCAGGTGTTAGGGACAGTGATAGGAAAGACTTGATTGTGGTGAAAAAACAATTTATAAGTGCAGGGAAAGGATAGAAAGGAATCATTCAACAGCATTTGTGTAGAACAGGATTTAGTAGGGGAGGTTGACTGGGTAATAGGAACAATATTACAAAATTTTGTAATTGTGTCTGCGTTGTCAACTATGTCCTTTCTCTGTGAACTGCTGTGCACAGAGCCGCTGCTGGGTACCAAAGAGAAATCAGTTGCCCCGATCCACAAAGTGTATAAATGTCAATTATAAAGGTATGGTATCAGCGCAGCAAAAAGGACATAAGGCCTAATCGGATAGTTTTAAATACCTGTTCGGCAGAATGTGGGCTTGAGAATGCTCCTCCTGTAAGTTAATTCTTCTTAGCACTAAACAGTGCTGGATGGACAGCAATACTCCGTGCTCAACTTCAAAAAAGGTGCGCGCCACGCTCCGGCCGGCAGCTTGCGCGCGTACGAAGGAGCTTGTTGGTAAGGGAATCCGAGAACGTAGCGTGTGACGTCACAGCTGTTGGACGGATACCTCCGTGGGCCAAAAGACCAGTCCTACGCGTTTCAAAGTCGTCGGACTTCTTCGTCAGGGATGGCCGTTGTACTAGGTCCTGTGGAGTAAATAGGATTCCGGTTCCCTTGGTGACCGCTATCCAATCCGGAACTGTTGTTCTAGATCTACATGTCAGGAAGAGGTATGCGGTGTATTCTAATGGTTCAAGGGTTCCTTTTCCTTGTCTTTGAGAGATATGATTTTTAGCCTACTTTATTAGGGGTGTTGCAATATTAAAAGGCAAATAATTCTATTTCTTGATTCAAACCTCTTGGGGCTAAGCTCTTTAGTCTAAAAATCCACTTACTCTCACAGCGGGACATATGTTGAATATAGTCTCCCCCTCTGATGTTCGGTTTAACCCTTTTGATTCCCCCAAATGTGGAACCAGAAAACGTGCCCCCATGGTATTCAGTGTAGTGGCGGGATAGTGGGTGGCCATCATATTTTTTATTTATATTATTTAGATGTTCACCTATTCTGATTTTAAGTTCCCGTTTTGTTCTACCTACATAAAGTTTCTGGCAAGGACACTTAATGAAGTATATCACTCCCCTGGTGGAGCAGGAGATATATTGGTTGATTTTATAGGTGTGATGGGTATCACCTATCTCTGTTATAGGAAATTTGATTAAGCCGGGTTTTACCTTTTTACAGTTCTTACATAATTTGCAGGGAAAGAACCCTCTTTGTCCTCTCTGGGTAGTTTGGAATTTATTTAGAGAACTAGATGGTTTACATGTGGGTGCTAACATGTTAGCTAGGTTCGATGCCTTCTTAAAAATAAATGTCGGATGTGTCGGAATTTTTTCCCCTATCATTTTGTCTTGACGTAGCATTTCCCAATGCTTCTTTTTCTTTTCAATTTTCTCTTTATTGAATTTTTTTCTTTAAATGGGATAATAGGAAATAATAAACATACATTGTATATGTAATAAAGTAGAGAATAGCCAGTCATTATTGTTACAACAATGTATAGCATAAAGACAAATGTACAAATCAGTACAAGCTAGTCAAAATAGGGGGAGGGAAACCGTAATACCAAGTTGTTGACGGAAGAGGTTTGGGCTCAATAAATCCGGAGGTATATGCTTATATTCCGTCGGAGGAAGGAATGGAAGAAGATGGGGGAGGGGGGGAGGGGGGGAGGGGGGAGAGGACCTCTAGTGTGTGATGATAAATGTAAACACCCAAGGTGAGTTAATTTGATTCGGATAAAAGTTGTAAAGTTGAGGGAGAAGATCGATATTTGACCCAACCATCCCAAATTTTAAGGAACCTATCATGGGTTCTCAGTTCCCAAGCCGATAACTCTTCCATGTGAAAGATGTGATCAACTTTGTGAAGCCATTGTGGGAGGGTGGGGGAGCTTGGCGGATTCCAGTGTTGAGGAATTAATGATTTAGCTGCAGCGGTAAGGTGTTGAAAGAGGATTCTTTTCACAGGTGGGATACCATCTAAACGGATATTGAGAAAAATAGAAGCCAGAGTTGGATCATGTTGGAGGGTGCAGATTTCTTTGATTGAACTAAGTACCTGGGACCAATACGGGATGATCACTGGGCACTCCCACCACATGTGGATGTATGAGCCTCTTGAACATTTACATTTCCAGCAGGTGTCAGAGTTCAGACAGGTCATCTGTTTTAGTCTTACTGGTGTACGGTACCATCTGGTTACTATTTTATACGAATTCTCTTGAAGTCGAATGCATCTAGAGATGCCATGAGATTTAAGGTAAATTTGTTTGGTTTCTGCGGTAGACCAAGTGGTGTCAAGATCTTCCTCCCATTATTTTAATAATTTTGAAGATTCGCTAACGTTTGAATATTTTAATTGTTGTAAGATATTATAAATCTGGGAGAGTAAATGCTTAGGAGGGATGGTAGAGGATGCTAATTTTTCAAATTGAGTTAGCTCTCTAGGGCTAGTGGTCAGGGAAAGGTATGGTTTTATTAGCAAGTGTATGTGGGCTTTATGCATTGAGTGCATCGGGATGGTGTTCAGTGGGTCTTCCACTTGTTCCTGATTGAGAAAAGAATACAGTGTGATGGAGCTGATGTCCTTCAACTTGAGACCTGTATCTTTATATCTCTCATGATAAAAGTCTGAGATGTCTGTTAACGTCATTAAGGGGGATAGTGCTGGGCTTAAAGCATCCATATATTGATGCCACAAAGATAGAGAGGATTGTGTAATAGCGTTCGAAGTGAGTTGAGAGATAGGTTTTTCTTTTTTCATCCAGAGCAATGATCTGAGGGGGAATGTAGCCAATAGATTTTCAAGTGGGAGCCAGAGTTTATTTTTATCAGATCTCATCCAATGTACTATTCTGGCAATGTGGGTGGCTTCGTAGTATAATCTAAAGTCAGGTACTGCCATGCCTCCTCTTGATTTATGTTGAGTTAGCAGATTCCAGTTTAGTCTAGGTTTTTTGTCATCCCAGAGATATTTGCATATAATTTTACGCAGATTGTTAAAAAAGGACACTGGGAGTGGGATTGGTAGAGTTTGGAACAGGTAGGTCAGTTTAGGAAGAAGTATTGCTTTAATTAGGTTCTTGCGACCCATCCAGGACAAGAAAGGTACGGACCACGAGGTTAATATCTGTCTAAAATTGTTTGGGATTTGAGCATAATTGAGAGAGTATAGATCCTTCCAGTTGGAGCTAATTTTCATGCCTAGGTATGTAATATGTGATTTTGGCCAGTGGAAGGGGTGTCGGGAGCGCAAAGTATCGATGTCTTCATTGTTAATATTAAGACCAAGCGCCTCTGACTTGGAGGAGTTTATTTTGAAATTCGAGATCTTGCCGTACTCTTCTAATATATTTTGTAGTGCAGGTAGAGCAGAAAAAGGATTCGATAATGTCAATAGGATATCATCCGCGTATGCAGCTGTAGTGTGTACAGAACTACCATCATTGAAACCTTTAATGTCAGGGTATAATCTGATGGAGGCTAATAGTGGTTCGAGTGAGAGTATAAAGAGGATTGGCGAAAGTGGGCAGCCTTGCCTTGTCCCGTTGTATATATGAAAGGGCGCCGGAAGGTTTTGGTTTATACGTAGTCTCGCTGTAGGGGAATCGTACATCAAGAGTATGGCATCCACAAACTCCTGTGGTAGGCCAAAGTGTAGGAGTACTTGTTTCATAAAGGTCCAGTCCACCCTGTCAAACGCCTTCTCTGCGTCCGTTCCTAGTAGAATCAAGGGGGTTTTCTTTTGGTTGGCTATTTGCAACATGGAGAGGATTCTCAGAGTATTGTCCTTCCCCTCCCTTCCGGACACGAACCCCACCTGCTCAGGGGAAATCAGAGAAGGGATTAAAGGTTTGAGTCTGTTGGCCATCAAGCTAGCATATAATTTCAGATCTGTATTTAACAAAGATATTGGTCTATAGCTTCCACATAGTGTGGGATCTTTCCCCTCTTTGTGAATTAAAGTGATGTATGCTTCAAGAGCTTGTTTTGGCATGTTCGAGCCCGAGAGGTAGGCGTTGAACGTGTCCGTCAGGCATGGGAGAAGCACCTCCGAGAAGGAATTATAATAAGAACAGGGGAGGCCATCTGGTCCCGGCGCTTTCTGTTTAGGGCACTTTCGCAGGATGGACTGGACCTCAATCTGGGTGAAGGGTTTTATCAGATCTGCGTGAGTACTGGGGTCTAGTTTGGGAAGGGAGGCACGGGAGAGAAAATTCGATATCGCCGCCAAAGAATTTTGCTCGTTCATTTGTTTCCCTGGGGTGTGTAATTGGTATAATGAGGAGTAAAAGTTGATAAATTATTTTTCAATTTTTTCAGGGTCGTTAGTAATATCCCCCCTATTGTCCTTAATTTCCCTTATAAAGGTGCGAGCTTTCTTCCTTTTTATAAGGGACATCATTAATTTTGATGCTCTATCTCCGTGGGCATAAAATTAATGTTTAACAGACATATAAAGTTTGGCTGAGTTTTTGTTCAGTAGATTTCTAAGCTGTAATCTGAGATCTGTAAGTTTCTGAAGGAGTGGCGCGATGAGAGATTTTTTATGAAGTTTTTCCAGACTCGAGATCTCAGTCTGTAGGGATTTAATTTTTTGATCCCTCTGTCTTTTACAGTATGTGCCAATGGAAATGAATTCACCTCTGATGGTTGCTTTGTGTGCCTCCCATACTACCGGCAAAGAGACCTCTGAATTGTTGTTTATCTTAAAGTATGAGTTGAGGCAGTCCGCAATTCTTTTATGGAGACCTTCAGAGGTGAGGAGAGTTTCATTAAGTCTCCATGGCGGTCGCGCGTTCGGTCTATCGGACATTGTTATTTGAATATTTAATGGTGAATGATCCGAGTGAATTCCCGAACCTATTGTAGATGATTGCGCTATAGTGAGGGAGGATTGTTGAAGAAAGAAGTAATCTATCCTATGATAAGTGTTATGAGGTGTCGAATACAGCGTGTAATCTCTCACTGAAGGATGGAGAAAGCGCCATACATCAGTCAGGGATAGTATCGGCAGTGATTTCTTAATATGTCTGAGTGCTTTGTAAGAAAGGGTGGAGCGTCCAGAGGACGTATCAAGGAGAGGATCAAGTGCTACGTTGAGATCGCCCCCAACTATTAGTATTCCTTTTGTCATACTATGTATCAATGTCGTGGCGTCTCTTATCCATTGTGGTTGATGTGTGTTAGGGGCATAAAGGTTTGCTAATGTAACTAGTTTACCATTTAACAAACCAATGAGTATGAGCAATCTGCCCTCATTATCCTTATACATGCTCTCTAATTCGAATGTGGTGTGTTTGGAGAAAGCAATGGCTACCCCCTTTGAGTTCTTTGTATGAGTATGTGAGTGAAACCATTGGTTATAAAAATGGTTTTGGAACGAGGGGGACTTTGCTGCAAGGAAGTGGGTTTCCTGTAAAAATAGGATATCAGCCCGGGATTTTTTCATGGTTTGGAGGAGTTGGCTACGCTTTAGCGGAGAGTTTAGGCCTCTAACATTGTACGTGGTTAAGTGTATGGTGGCCATAGAGGAGGATGATGGATTGTGTGAGAGTCAAAGTTGTGCCTGGGGGTTGTAGTGTATGAGGGTAAGAGGTCCAGGAATTGTAAATTGGAGGGAGGTTGAGAGGAGGCAGGGGTCCAACAAAAAGGATTTGACTGTGAAAACCACAGACGTAACATCTTATAAAGGATATACATCAGAAAGTAGAAATAAAACAAAACTTGCACATGCGTCATCATGAAGATGCTGTAGCCGTGAGGGTTCTATCATGTAAAACATCGTTTTTGTAACAAGAGGACTAACAGGTCATGGGTAGTTATTTGACCAGAAGAGAATAGCCGATCCGAACCTTTAGGCATGTGGAGTAATAGCAGGAGGCGAGAGAGAGACCAAGATAAGCCCCCAATGAGCACAAAGTGCCAAGTGGGCAAGATTATGGAATTCTGATGGCATGAAATCTCGGATCTCTCCCTCGACCCCTACGAGTAAAATGTCACATAGCCAGAGGCGGATCTAACTAGGGGGAGAGCCCCTTCAAGCTGTAAATACGAACAAAAGAACTGCTAAATATATTAGGATGTGCACCGACTAAGTCAGTGTACTAATATCACCCGTGTTAGGACAGTTCTCAGGTGGGCTCAATATCCAGTCGTCTTGGGGTCAGTTTCCCTTGTCTTTTCTTGCTGCGACTCTTCCTCTCTGCTCCAGTCATTTCCCATGGCGTGGGTGGTGGGATTATCGGCAAACCGGTGAGGTCTGATATCGGAGACCAGTCTGGAATGTCTATATCAGTGATCTGAAGCGATGATAAGATTTCTGCCAGCTCAGAATGATCTCTCAGGATGAATCTTTTCCCTTCAACTGTAAAGGAGAGGCCAAACGGAAACAGCCATCTGTAAGGAATGTCTCTGCGACGTAGGGTTTCTGTTAAAGGGCGGAGCATATTTCTCTTGGAGAGTGTGACCCTTGCCAGGTCTTGATAAATTGATATCTCAGATCCTTCGAATTTAACCAAAGGTTTGGTACAGGCAAATTTTAGAATGTCGTCTCTAACTCTAGAGTTGAAGAGGCGGCAGATTACATCTCTCGGTGGGTCCGACCCTTGTGGTTTAGCTCGTAACGCCCTGTGAGCTCTTTCTATGGAGATTTCTAATGGATAATTGTCCCTTAATATTGCAGAAAATATTTGTTTGACTGTATCGAGTAAGGCCTCTGTAGAGATGGATTCTGGGATACCCTTGAGTCTTAGGTTATTACGCCTCGCTCTATTCTCTTGGTCTTCCATCCAGTTGACTATTTTGTTCATATGTGTTTGACATGATGAAAAGTTTGCAGAGGTCGCTTCGGTATAAGAGATTATCTGTGCTTGCGTAGATTCCAGTTGCTCCACTCTTCCCCCTATGGATTTCATTTCCTGCTTTATGTCTTGTAATTCTTTTACAACAGGTTCGAGCGCTTTTGAAAGAGCCTGTCCCAGAAAGGCTCTGGAGATAGGTAAACACGTGTCGTCGTCCTGGTCGCTTTCCATCCTTGGGGTGTTATTAGGTACAATATCTCTAGTAGTGGAGCTCGAAGGCGTGTTTCTTTGTAAATGTGGAGATTTTGTAGGGGGAGCAGAGGGACGTTTCTGCATATAGGAGTCCAAAGAACCTGTGATCCCAAACCTCCATCCCAAATCTAAATATACACCTCCTTTCTCAGGCTATGCAAGTGTAGAGACTTTTGTGAAGCTTGTAACAAAAGATCTAGAAACGATAAAAACAAAAAGGAGTGAGATAGGAAGTAATCTTAGTGGACCAGAAAAAGAAGCTCTGGAGGATTTAATGAAAAGGGATGATGTGGTTATAAAACCCTCTGATAAAGGGGGCAATATCGTGATACTTGATCGAGAATATTATGTACAAATGGTGCTAAAACTTCTTAAGGATGAAAAAACCTATAAGAAATTAGAGTACAATCCCAAAGAAAAATATCAAAAGGAACTTGAAACCATTCTAAAAGGAGCAAAAGAAAACCATCTAATTACTAAGGAAGAATTTAAAGTAATGTATAATCCCAACCCCACAATAGCCACATTCTATGCCCTGCCCAATGTACACAAGAAGAGAGACCCTGTACCGGGCAGACCTATAGTATCTGGGAATGAGAATTTATGCGAAGGCATAAGCACTTATGTAGATACATTAATTAGACCTTTTGTTGCTAGTCTCCCATCATATGTAAAGGACACCCTGGACATGGTCAGGAAACTAAATGATGTCCAAGTAGGCCCCAATACCCTTTTAGCGAGTCTAGATGTAGAGGCTCTGTATACCAGCATAGATCATGAACTGGGTATAGAAGCCGTCAAGAAGTACCTATACACAAAGGGAACACAATTTCACTCACATAATGAATTTGTAGCACAATTGCTACGATTTCTTCTCACTCACAATTATTTTATGTTTAATGGCACTTATTATTTACAGACACATGGGACGGCAATGGGGACGGTTTGTGCGCCCAGTTTTGCCAATCTTTTTTTAGGGTGGTGGGAAGATCAGCACGTTTTCACTGAGGATAATACACATTATACGGATTTAATTTTATTTTGGGGAAGGTTTATTGACGATATTCTTATTTTCTGGAACGGAACCAAGTCAGAATTTAATCATTTTACGGAAAAACTCAACAATAATAGTTTAGGTTTAAAATTCACCACAGAAATTCAAGAAAAGAGCATAGCCTTCCTGGATCTGAAGATCATCCTGGATGGTAGTGGAAGGGTACTAACGGAAATATACAGAAAACCGACATCTAGCAACAGCTTTTTACATTGGCAAAGCTATCACCCTCAGCCTTTAAAGAAAGGAATTCCCATCGGGCAGTATTTAAGAGCCAGACGGAACTGTACCAACATTGAGGCATTCAATAAAGAATGCCAAACCTTATATTCTAAATTCCGGAAGAGGGGATATCCTAAAAAGGTGTTGCATCAAGCCTACAATAGAGCTAAAAGCACCGATAGAGAAGAACTCCTTGTTGAAAGACAGAGAGGTAATGAAAAAACGATCAGGTGCATAGGGACATTTGACATCCAAAATAAACAAGTGTACAACATTTTAAAAAAACATTGGCATGTTTTAAGAGCAGATAAGGATCTAGGACTGATACTCCCAAGGAACCCGAGCATTACATATAGGCGTGGTACGAACCTTAACCACCTCAGGACCGCCGTACGCAGGATTGCGTCCTGCCGGCGGTCCTGCTCTTCTGGGTGGACGCATGTACGCGTCCTCCCGCGAGAGCCGAGATTTCCTGTGAACGCGCGCTCACAGGAACGGAAGGTAAGCGAGTGGATCTCCAGCCTGCCAGCGGCGATCGCTCGCTGGCAGGCTGGAGATCCGAATTTTTTAACCCCTAACAGGTATATTAGACGCTGTTTTCATAACAGCGTCTAATATACCTCCTACCTGATCCTCTGGTGGTCCCTTTTGTTAGGATCGACCACCAGAGGACTCAGGTAGGCAAGTACAGTAGCACCAAACACCACACTACACTACACCCCCCCCCCCGTCACTTATTAACCCCTTATAAACCCCTGATCACCCATGATCACCCCATATAAACTCCCTGATCACCCCCCTGTCATTGATCACCGCCCTGTCATTGATCACCCCCCTGTCAGGCTCCGTTCAGACGTCCGTATGATTTTTACGGATCCACGGATACATGGATCGGATCCGCAAAAAGCATACGGACGTCTGAATGGAGCCTTACAGGGGGGTGATCAATGACAGGCGGGTGATCACCCATATACACTCCCTGAACACCCCCTGTCATTGATCACCCCCCTGTCATTGATCACTCCCCTGTAAGGCTCCATTCAGACGTCCGCTTGATTTTTACGGATCCATGGATACATGGATCGGATCCGCAAAACGCATGCGGACGTCTGAATGGAGCCTTACAGGGGGGTGATCAATGACAGGGGGGTGATCACCCATATACACTCCCTGATCACCCCCCTGTCATTGATAACCCCCCTGTAAGGCTCCATTCAGACGTCCGCATGCGTTCTGTGGATCCGATCCATGTATCCATGGATCCGTAAAAAATCATGCGGATGTCTGAATGGAGCCTTACAGGGGGGGTGATCAGTGACAGGGGGGTGATCACCCTGATTACCCTGATCACCCCCTGTCATTGATAACCCCCCTGTAAGGCTCCATTCAGACGTCCGCATGCGTTCTGTGGATCCGATCCATGTATCCATGGATCCGTAAAAAAATCATGCGGATGTCTGAATGGAGCCTTACAGGGGGGGTGATCAGTGACAGGGGGGTGATTACCCTGATCACCCCCTGTCATTGATAACCCCCCTGTAAGGCTCCATTCAGACGTCCGCATGCGTTTTGTGGATCCGATCCATGTATCCGTAAAAAATCATGCGGATGTCTGAATGGAGCCTTACAGGGGGGGTGATCAGTGACAGGGGGGTGATCACCCTGATTACCCTGATCACCCCCTGTCATTGATAACCCCCCTGTAAGGCTCCATTCAGACGTCCGCATGCGTTCTGTGGATCCGATCCATGTATCCATGGATCCGTAAAAAATCATGCGGATGTCTGAATGGAGCCTTACAGGGGGGGTGATCAATGACAGGGGGGTGATCAGGGAGTCTATATGGGTGATCACCCCCCTGTCATTGATCACCCCCCTGTCATTGATCACCCCCCCCCCTGGTAAGGCTCCATTCAGACATTTTTTTGGGCACAAGTTAGCGGAAATTTTTTGTTTGTTTTTGTTTTTGTTTTTTCTTACTAAGTCTCATATTCTACTAACTTGTGTCAAAAAATAAAATCTCACATGGACGCACCATACCCCTCACGGAATCCAAATGCGTAAACATTTTTAGACATTTATATTCCAGACTTCTTCTCACGCTTTAGGGCCCCTAAAAAGCCAGGGCAGTATAAATACCCCACATGTGACCCCATTTCGTAAAGAAGACACCCCAAGGTATTCCGTGAGGGGCATATTGAGTCCATGAAAGATTGAAATTTTTGTCCTAAGTTAGCGGAAAGTGAGACTTTGTGAGAAAAAAACAAAAAAAAATCAATATCCGCTAACTTGTGCAAAAAAAAAAAAATTCTAGGAACTCACCATGCCCCTCATTGAATACCTTGGGGTGTCTTCTTTCCAAAGTGGGGTCACATGTGGGGTATTTATACTGCCCTGGATTTTTAGGGGCCCGAAAGTGTGAGAAGAAGTCTGGGATCCAAATGTCTAAAAATGCCCTCCTAAAAGGAATTTGGGCCCCTTTGCGCATCTAGGCTGCAAAAAAGTGTCACACATGTGGTATCGCCGTACTCAGGAGAAGTTGTGGAATGTGTTTTGGGGTGTCATTTTACATATACCCATGCTGGGTGAGAAAAATATCTTGGTCAAATGCCAACTTTGTATAAAAAAATGGGAAAAGTTGTCTTTTGCCAAGATATTTCTCTCACCCAGCATGGGTATATGTAAAATGACCCCCCAAAACACATTACCCTACTTCTCCTGAGTACGGCGATACCACATGTGTGACACTTTTTTGCAGCCAAGGTGGGCAAAGGGGCACCTTTCGGATTTCGCAGGCCATTTTTTACACATTTTGATTGCAAGGTACTTCTTACACATTTGGGCCCCTAAATTGCCAGGGCAGTATAACTACGCCACAAGTGACCCCATTTTGGAAAGAAGACACCCCAAGGTATTCCGTGAGGGGCACGGCGAGTTCCTAGAATTTTTTATTTTTTGTCACAAGTTAGCGGAAAATGATGATTTTTCTTTTTTATTCTTTTTTCCTTACAAAGTCTCATATTCCACTAACTTGCGACAAAAAATAAAAAATTCTAGGAACTCGCCATGCCCCTCACGGAATACCTTGGGGTGTCTTCTTTCCAAAATGGGGTCACTTGTGGGGTAGTTATACTGCCCTGGCAATTTAGGGGCCCAAATGTGTGAGAAGAACTTTGCAATCAAAATGTGTAAAAAATGCCCTGCAAAATCCGAAAGGTGCACTTTGGAATATGTGCCCCTTTGCCCACCTTGGCAGCAAAAAAGTGTGACACATCTGGTATCGCCGTACTCAGGAGAAGTTGGGCAATGTGTTTTGGGGTGTCATTTTACATATACCCATGCTGGGTGAGAAAAATATCTTGGTCAAATGCCAACTTTGTATAAAAAAAATAGGAAAAGTTGTCTTTTGCCAAGATATTTCTCTCACCCAGCATGGGTATATGTAAAATGACACCCCAAAACACATTCCCCAACTTCTCCTGAGTACGGCGATACCACATGTGTGACACTTTTTTGATGCCAAGGTGGGCAAAGGGGCACATATTCCAAAGTGCACCTTTTGGATTTCACCGGTCATTTTTTACACATTTTGATTGCAAAGTTCTTCTCACACATTTGGGCCCCTAAATTGCCAGGGCAGTATAACTACCCCACAAGTGACCCCATTTTGGAAAGAAGACACCCCAAGGTATTCCGTGAGGGGCATGGCGAGTTCCTAGAATTTTTTATTTTTTGTCGCAAGTTAGTGGAATATGAGACTTTGTAAGAAAAAAATAAATAAATAAAATCATCATCATTTTCCGCTAACTTGTGACAAAAAATAAAAAGTTCTATGAACTCATTATGCCCATCAGCGAATACCTTAGGGTGTCTACTTTCCGAAATGGGGTCATTTGTGGGGGTTTTCTACTGTTTGGGCATTGTAGAACCTCAGGAATCATGACAGGTGCTCAGAAAGTCAGAGCTGTTTCAAAAAGCGGAAATTCACATTTTTGTACCATAGTTTGTAAATGCTATAACTTTTACCCAAACCATTTTTTTTTTTTGCCCAAACATTTTTTTTTTATCAAAGACATGTAGAACAATAAATTTGGCGAAAAATTTATATATGGATGTCGTTTTTTTTGCAAAATTTTACAGCTGAAAGTGAAAAATGTCATTTTTTTGCAAAAAAATCGTTACATTTTGATTAATAACAAAAAAAGTAAAAATGTCAGCAGCAATAAAATACCACCAAATGAAAGCTGGTGGTGAGAAGAAAAGGAGGTAAAATTCATTTGGGTGGTAAGTTGCATGACCGAGCGATAAACGGTGAAAGGAGTGTAGTGCCGAAGTGTAAAAAGTGCTCTGGTCATGAAGGGGGTTTCACCTAGCGGGGCTGAAGTGGTTAAAGAGATGGTGGTAAGAAGCCACTTTCAAAAAAACATCCAGAAAAAGGAAACATGGCTAGAAACTAAAGGATCGTACCCCTGTGGTACATGCACTTTTTGTAAATATATGATGGTGAAAAAAGAGTTCATCAACCCAGTTGATGGTAAAAAATATAAAATCAGGGAGTATATCAATTGCAGAAGCAAGGGCCTCATATATACAATGTGAATGTGATCTACTTTATATTGGGAAAACGATTCAGGAATTTAGAAGGCGAATATCAAAGCATTTTAGTGTCTTAAATACAGATGAAGAAACACCCCTTTCGAGACATCTAAAAAGATTTCACAGGGGGCAAACAACTGGCCTCAAAATTTGGGGAATACAAAAATTAAAAGGAAATCCTAGACAAGGAAGCATTGACAAAAAGTTACAGCAAGAAGAGACTAGGTGGATACACCGTTTAAAGTCACTAGCACCGAATGGTCTCAATGAAGGATTTACGTTTGCTTCCTTTTTATAATCAAGAAAATGAACGGCATAAAAGAATTAAATGGAAAATAAAAAATAAAAACAAGAACAAATAGTAACTCTAAAAGAAAATTTTAGGAGGGATCCCTTTGAAGAAAATATGACTTACCGTAATGGACGGGTCTTAGAAGTGAAAGATATCTGAAAAAGAGAAAGAAAAAAAAAATATGAATTATCTCCACAAATTAAAAATGAATACAAATATAAAATAAAATAAGAAGGGTAATCAGTTAGTCCTAAAAGTTAGAAAATAAAATATAAATACTAGCAAAATTAGATAAATGAAAAATAATAAATTAGGGAATGGTCCATAAATTCAAAGAAAAATAGGACAAAATAAACAGGAGGTCGGATACCAAAGGAAATAAAATAAATGACACCAAAAATTGGGGGACATGTGCACACACTCTGGGAGAGTATCTTCTGGATCAAGATAGCCTAAGAGGGGATGCTTCACTGGTGAGGATATAATTAGATAGTGTGGGACTTTGAAAAATAAAAAATAAAATATGACAGAATAAATGATATCCCTAACAATAATAGAAATAAAAGTAGATGGTAAAAATAAGTGGAGAATTATTGCATATACTATAAAAAAGAAAAAAGAAAAAGAGAAAAAAAGAAAAAATAGAAATTAGTATTCTTTCAAAAGAATAATTTCAATCTTCGGGGGCGTTAAAAAACTAAAAATTAAATATCGGGTGTAAATTAGTTAAATTAAAATAACTTAAATAATAAACTGATCAGCTATAGGAAATTATATAAATCAAATATCACTATTTTGGAGGTATAGGTAGTATATAAGAAGATCAGATTAAAATAAAAAAATCTAGTAGAAATTATGATGACACGAGCACTAGTGAAAAACTTTATAATAAATAATAAAAAACAACAAAAATATAATATAAAATTAATAATAAAAAATAAATAACAAAAAATAAAAAATAAAATTAAAAAATAAGAACACATTTTCCGGGTTTGGTATGTTCGGAGTGTTGAACAATGAGTGATTATTGGGAGAATATCTAAATAATATAATATATATAGTAAGATGGATATATGGTATGGTATAGTAGGGAGTTAATAATTCACCTAAATAATATTAATATTTGATATATATTAAAGCTGATCAATAGAGTATGTAATATATGATTGATTGGAAGACATTAGATGAGATCGAACAGAGTATATATTATTTGAGGGCCCTAAAATGTGCAGTGTCCTCAGGATAGATATATAGGATTATATTCCATATTCCATAATAATTAACCCCCGTTTTTTGAAATAACCAGTGATATAAGAGGTAGAACCAGAGTGCTCTCCTAAGTGTGTGTGTACATGCCCATTCATATTGTATGGTACCTGAAACATCCGATAACTCATTCTGTAAATATCCCAAGCTACAGACGCATGCGCAGATATAATAGAAAATGACGATTGTAAACAGACGTCATCTCTAAGCGCTGGATGCGGAGATAGGCGTCATCAGTAAAGGACGTCTAACTGAGACACCCATGCACCGGAACTATTCATCACTGGATGCTCCACCAATCGGAGGCCCGTTCACGTCACAGGTAGAAGAGGAAGTGACGCGGGCAAATGGGAGTGCCCGAGACCACGTCACCAGTGAAGGAGACGTGGTTAACTGATATTGGAAGTGACGATAATTCGTAATAAGCCACGCCAATCACTGAAAGCAGAGTGCTGATTGGCTTTAGCCGCTCGACCCCTATAAACCGAACCCATAAAATCTAGGGACCGCCCCCTCCAATGCAAACCTGCATATCCCCTGAGGACGCCGAAGGCTCGGGGAAACATGTAGGGAAGCGGGAGCATACATTTTAGAATCAGATTGAGCTGAGTTGAGCCCTCATAGTAGAGATTTAGCTGCAACTAAATATAAAGTTGCCATAAAGATTTAGGGATTTGGGCAAGCCCTGAGAAGTATATCAGGAGCTATCCCATCCAGTGACATATACCAAGAGGGGTACATAAATATATATAACAGTCTCACCGCTCATTCTGAGGAATTTTAATTAAATCCAGAGTTCAATTTTTAAATAGTAACAATAAAGATACAAGTTTTATGCACTTAAAATAAAAAAATAGTCAGTGGGTGGTTCAAGCCACGCTTAGGTCGTACGACCCTTGAAAAATTTGGTTATATATTGTAACAGCGTGGCCACCCCCTGTAGGACCCATCAGACTGTTGCACCTATAAAGAACCTGTGAGACACTTGTTAGAGGAGGGCCTGGGTTTACTCGGGCCGATCTTTACCATCCCTACTTAGCCAGAGGAAAGATGTTCAATCCTCTCAGGTGCGAACGTCAAGGAGTAACAGGGAGATGTGGAAGAGGTTGAAAGTCCTTCTTATAATCTGTATTTAAAGCCCTCGATGGCTACGACCACTGTTTACATAGACTTCTGCATTCCGTTGCCTCTAGAAGTCTTTTTTAAGAGAGGCTAAAAAAATTGGGCCAGAGACCCTAGAAATTTATCACTGCGGTCTTTTGTTGGGAGTTCTTCCTGATGAGGCTACTTCGGTAGTGTAGTCGATCTGCGGACAGACCGAGAATCAAAAAGACAGTATCTTGTGTGCTTCTTCACAGCGAATTTGGGTGCGGGTCACTGGCAATGCGTTGAACACTGGTAGGAGGCAAATGTGTGCTCCGGTGCAGGGCGATTGCACTCCGACGGACCGGTAGTTTGTGGAGCTCCGCAGACCCCTGTGGTTTTGTTAGGGAATATAATTAATCTTATCTTGAAAAATCGCAGTAGGAGAAGCGGGTTGAAAAACAATTTTGGAACAAAATTCACGAGCAGGCCGATATTGCGAATAATTCAGATGCGAAAATTTACATGCGAATAATCGCCCGTTTGATGCGAACAATACCACAGGTGTTAGTTCGTCCTTCAATCAGGGTTGCGGATGATCGCGGCGGGATTGACTGCTGACAGCCTTTCAGGCCGGTCCCCCTTGGGCAGTGCTGTATGGGATGGGAGCGGGTCAGCGTTCGTTTGTGTGGGAAGAGGGGTTAAGGCCGCCAGGAGTACTGATGATCTCTGTTCCTCTGAGCTTACCTCGCCACTGCTGACGCCCGGAGCCGTTACTGGTAAGTTCTCACAGTCCACCCGTTCCTCAGACTTGTTGTGGTCTCAGGTGTTGATGTTTAGGCGAACCGAGTCTCCGCTGGGCTCAGCTGTGGTGGGGGATCCGGTCGCTCCCCAAGCCGCTCTGCCAGAGATGGTCCCGCACCGAAATCCAGTCCGTGGCTCTAAGCTGTATGTTAGGCCGCGCAGGACAATATTTGCTGAGAGTTTGGACTTAGGTACCGGAACGTTCCGGACCGTGAGCTGGACACGATGAGGCAAGTTCGATAAACCACCTGGCGTTGCTTGCGCGCCCTGTTATCAGGTTAGCTGCTGTATAGATAGCCGAGTAGGTAGAGCTGCAAGGTGAATCCGAGGCTCCGGCTTTGTAGCTAGGCCGCAGATGGTATCCGGCTGTTGTCGGTCCTACACGTCCAAGAGAGGGCTAAAAATGTTCCTCCTGAAGTTTGTAGACCAGCAGGGTGGATCCCAAGCAGTTTCCAGCTGTTAAATCTGCAGGATGTCTTTAGATAGAGATTCAGGCTCAGGAGCTCTGTGAAGATGCTTCCTCCCTGTTCGGCAGTTAGCCACGCCCCCCCCATTTCCCAATGCTTCTTAATGATCTTTTTCAGGATAAAAGAACCTTCACTGTATGTTGAAATGGTAGGGATTTTAATGAGGGTGAAGGTTCTTTTATCCTGAAAAAAAAAAAAAAAAGAAAGAAAGAAAATCTGCCCAGGAGCAGTCCCTGTGCCCCCCACCTGTCCTGAAACTTCCTCTCTCCTTTTCAGTTCCCTCACTGCGAGAAGCATTATATGCTGTAGGCTCGCTTCCACTTTTCAGCGAGGAAGAGCTACTGGAGGGCAGTCAGCAGCTACTGCCAAGACAAGATCTGAAGGAGACATCCACCGCTTCCTCCACGAGGTGGACAAGTAGTGATGAGGAGAGTGGTGTGGGAGCTGTTGTTGCAAGCGGTCAGGCTCCTAACACAGGGACGATTGAGGAGGGCATCAGCGACATGCAGACACTACTCAATGAAGATGATGTAGCTGATTGCACTTGGGAGCCGGGTGACGAAGGGGCATCATCATCATCGGGAAAAGAGGGTGGCAGCTTGCCGGTGAGCCAGCAGCGGAGCCAGGAAGTCTCAAGGTCAGGAGACAAATGTGCCCGGGGTAGACCACCTGCTTCTCAGTAGCCTACCTGCCTGGGAAGTAGCGGTGCAGGGGTTAAAGGATTAAAGGAAGCAGCAATGGTAGCAGTCAGTCAGTGCGTAGTGCTAGGGCTAAAATCACCTACTCAAGCCACCGGAGGAGGTGAACGTGGCCATATGTAGAATATGTGGGTGGAAGGTAAATCGTGGCCAGGGTGCCAATGTTGGTACCTCGGCCCTGCGTCAACAAATGCAGAGTCTCCATAAAGTGGCCTCGGAGAACCGTGGCTCCGATGAGGTGGTCCAGCCTGCCGCAGCAACCGCTGCATCACCCAGTGGCACGCATCTGGCTTCAGGCAGTCAAGGCAGCCAAAGGGCGTTGTCTGTCCTTCCCATCACCTGCTGGTCCTGATGCTCTTGCTCCTCCTCCTCATCAGTCATTCCGTCAGCAATCGATCACCGAAGCAATTGCCAATATACCACATTATGCGTGCACTTATCCAATGGCGCAGAAGCAGAACGTACTCCTGGCCAAGTTGCTGGTGCTGCAGTCGGTCCCTTTCCAAGTGGTGGACTCTGCACCTTTTAGAGAACTGATGGCTTGTACCGAGCCAAGGTGGAGAGTCCCAAGCCATAATTTCTTTGCCAAAAAGGCAGTACCAGCCCTGCACACACATGTAGAACAGAAGGTGGACCAGTCCTGCCAAAGTGCACGGCAGCCCCGACATGTGGAGCTGTAACTACGGTCAGGGACAATACATGTCTTTATGGCCCATTGGGTGAATGTGGTTCCTGCACAGCCACACCAGCAACTTGGCCAGTTGATGCCGCTTCCAATCCCACATTGCCACACCGTTGGTCCAGCAACAATGTCCACCTCTGCTTCCTCATCCTCCACCGTGTCCTCAGCCTCCACTGCAGGGACAATACACAGTGCCCCTCCAGCATTCTACAGGGAGTGCAGAATTATTAGGCAAATGAGTATTTTGACCACATCATCCTCTTTATGCATGTTGTCTTACTCCAAGCTGTATAGGCTCGAAAGCCTACTACCAATTAAGCATATTAGGTGAAGTGCATCTCTGTAATGAGAAGGGGTGTGGTCTAATGACATCAACACCCTATATCAGGTGTGCATAATTATTAGGCAACTTCCTTTCCTTTGGCAAAATGGGTCAAAAGAAGGACTTGACAGGCTCAGAAAAGTCAAAAAATAGTGAGATATCTTGCAGAGGGATGCAGCACTCTTAAAATTGCAAAGCTTCTGAAGCGTGATCATCGAACAATCAAGCGTTTCATTCAAAATAGTCAACAGGGTCGCAAGAAGCATGTGGAAAAACCAAGGCGCAAAATAACTGCCCATGAACTGAGAAAAGTCAAGCGTGCAGCTGCCAAGATGCCACTTGCCACCAGTTTGGCCATATTTCAGACCTGCAACATCACTGGAGTGGCCAAAAGCACAAGGTGTGCAATACTCAGAGACATGGCCAAGGTAAGAAAGGCTGAAAGACGACCACCACTGAACAAGACACACAAGCTGAAACGTCAAGACTGGGCCAAGAAATATCTCAAGACTTATTTTTCTAAGGTTTTATGGACTGATGAAATGAGAGTGAGTCTTGATGGGCCAGATGGATGGGCCCGTGGCTGGATTGGTAAAGGGCAGAGAGCTCCAGTCCGACTCAGATGCCAGCAAGGTGGAGGTGGAGTACTGGTTTGGGCTGGTATCATCAAAGATGAGCTTGTGGGGCCTTTTCGGGTTGAGGATGGAGTCAAGCTCAACTCCCAGTCCTACTGCCAGTTTCTGGAAGACACCTTCTTCAAGCAGTGGTACAGGAAGAAGTCTGCATCCTTCAAGAAAAACATGATTTTCATGCAGGACAATGCTCCATCACACGCGTCCAATGTACTCCACAGCGTGGCTGGCAAGAAAGGGTATAAAAGAAGAAAATCTAATGACATGGCCTCCTTGTTCACCTGATCTGAACCCCATTGAGAACCTGTGGTCCATCATCAAATGTGAGATTTACAAGGAGGGAAAACAGTACACCTCTCTGAACAGTGTCTGGGAGGCTGTGGTTGCTGCTGCACGCAATGTTGATGGTGAACAGATCAAAACACTGACAGAATCCATGGATGGCAGGCTTTTGAGTGTCCTTGCAAAGAAAGGTGGCTATATTGGTCACTGATTTGTTTTTGTTTTGTTTTTGAATGTCAGAAATGTATATTTGTGAATGTTGAGATGTTATATTGGTTTCACTGGTAAAAATAAATAATTGAACTGGGTATATATTTGTTTTTTGTTAAGTTGCCTAATAATTATGCACAGTAATAGTCACCTGCACACACAGATATCCCCCTAAAATAGCTAAAACTAAAAACAAACTAAAAACTACTTCCAAAAATATTCAGCTTTGATATTAATGAGTTTTTTGGGTTCATTGAGAACATGGTTGTTGTTCAATAATAAAATTAATCCTCAAAAATACAACTTGCCTAATAATTCTGCACTCCCTGTACATGTGCAGGGCACGGCGGTGTCACGCTGTTCTGCACCTCGTTTGCCTGGGCGAAACTGAGTCACACAGGGGAGGAACTGCTCCATGTCCTTCATCAATAAATTGAATCCTGGCTTTCTCCGTGACAACTGAAAATCGGAACCATGGTGCATGGCACACGTGTTCAATCTGGTTGTCAAGCGTTTCCTGAATCTTCCACCCATCTGCAAGACATCCTAAAAAAGACCAGGAAACTTTTCATGCACTTCAGCCAATCGTGCACTGCAAAACACATCCTGCTCAAGCTGCAGCAGCAGCAGAACGGCATCCCCCAATATTGGCTGATATGTGACGTTTCCACCGTTGAAATTCCACTCTCCATATGTTGGACCAACTGTACAAATAGAGAAAAGATTTCCTGATGATCCAAGTGGACTGGAGTACTCCCCTGTGTAACTTCGATGTCAGCCAGTGGCAGCTCATGTGTGACACCTGCCGTTTGCTCAGGCCCTTTGAGGAGGCCACGTTATTTGTCAGTCGCCAGGACTACGGGATGAACAATGTCATTCCACTGCTTCATGTCCTGGAACAGATGCTGGTAAATCTGGCTGTTCAGGGGACTGGAGACGTGGTGCTTAGATCTTTCTGCCACATGCGCTCTGTGGGGGCTGAACTGGAGGAAGAGGAGAAGGAGGACATTGGAGCACAAGAAATGTGTAGAGAAATGTGTGGTTTTGCTACACAGGTGACAGGAGAGGAGGAGCAGAAGCAGCCAGAGGAGCTACAGGGCGATGAGGAAGATGAGGCAGAGGACCCAGACACACTGTGACAGTATGCAGTGGAGATGGAGGCAGGGAGTCCCTCTGAGTCACTTGTGCAAATGGTCTGCTGCATGCTCACTTGCTTGGGTAGTGAGAGCCGAATTGTCACAATTCATCAGACGGATGACTTCTGGTTCTCCACCTTGTTGGACCCTCACTACTGGTCCAAAATGGGGGCCTTTTTAACACCCGCTGAGAGGTAGGACAAACTGAACTACTATAGAGACATCCTATGTAGTCAGTTGGCCGCTGACTGTCTGAGCTATCATCCATCCTCTCGCAGGTCTGACCAGGTGGGCCCTCTGCGCTTATGTTCCACTGCCATGGCTGCTGGGGAGGGGTGGAGTGTCATCAGCAGAAGAGTCTAGAGTCGCTGATGAGCAGCTTTCTTCAACCACCTAGTGAAGAAACTACTCACCAGCAGCTAGACATAGAACAGAACCTGAACCAGCAGGCGGTGGTATACTTGGAGTGCACCCTGCCAACTGTCATTGAAGATCTACTGGACTACTGGGCAGCCAAACTGGATTAGTGGCCGCAACTGGCCGAGTTTGCCATGTAAAATCTGTCCTGCCCAGCCAGTAGTGTGACATTAGAGAGTCTTTTTAGTGCAGCGGGGGTCATAGGTACCCCAAGAAGAACAAAAATGTGTAGAGACTGACCTTTGTCAAGATGAATCAAGTGTGGATCAGCAATGATTTCCACCCACCAATTCCTGATGCATCAGACTAGATCATCCATGGTGCCACACCAACACTTTGACAAAAGAGACTGCTTTCTTCTGGCTACCTGATTCAGCTACTATTCTTATGCTGCCACCCACCTGATGCCACACATCTAATGCCAAATGCACCTTCTTTCAGAGCGGGTGTCTGCACAGACGGATCCGCTCCTATAATGCAGACGATGGGATCCGTTCAGAACGGATCTATTTGCATTATATTTTAGAAAAAATTCTAAGTGTGAAAGCTACTCAGACGGATCAGTCCAGACTTTACATTGAAAGTCAATGAGGGACGGATCCTTTGAAATTGAGCCATATTGTGTCAACTTCAAACGGATCCGTCCCCATTGACTTACATTGTAAGTCTGGACGGATCCTTTTGCCTCCGCACGGCCAGGCTGATGCATTCTGAGCGGATCCGCATCCACTCAGAATGCATTAGGGCAGTACGGATGTGTTCGGGGCCGCTTGTGAGAGCCTTCAAACGGAACTCACAAGAGGAGCCCCGAACGCTAGTGTGAAAGTAGCCTTATTTGTTCAGTTTTGGTCCCTTTGACTGCCCAAATAAGTGAAGCGTGCAGTGATTCTAAGAGCGACGCCTGTCATCTGCGTGTCATACTGACTCACAGTATTATGTTACTACCAAAGCAGACTCCCTATGTGTGTTACTGCAAGGCACAGTGTTCTACACCACTATAAAGGCCCTCTGCAGCCAGGAAATAGTTGTTTTTTAACGTAATTTGCCCCAAATATTTTCGGATCGAAACAAATTTTTCCCAAAAGATTTGGCAAACCGGCAAATCAAATTTTTCGAGACTTTGCTCTTCTCTATCAATTACATAACAATTGTAACAGCCGCTTTCACTGACATTAAGCCCATGGCTCTGTAAGCCAGTCTTCTGGTTTGCAGTGTCTGCAAGCATCTCGCCACCTTCCTGATTTCCATGGGTGATCTGGAATACTTCCTTGGAGCCCTGGAGCAAGAAGGAGTGGGTGTTGCAAAGGAGGCATTTGGGGATTATTTGATTGCTTGTATACAAACAGCCGCAGAGCATCATGTGTTTGGTACTAAAATAAAGCAGAGCTGGCCACAGACCAGAAGCAAAAATGCACTCACATCCATGACCGGGAGTCATGGGAATTGGTAAAAGAAAAAATGAAATGGTTATTTAGGGGACAATAACATTACATTGTGATAGATTTGGATGATTTGTGAAAATTAACTTTGATTTCAAGTAATTGCTTTATAGCAACAAATTAAAACAATGCTCAAAATCACTTGATTTCAGTTCTACAACATCTAAGTTTTATCAAAAAATGACCTATGCTACCCAGACTTAAGGGTCAACTTTACATTTCAAATGGTACCTCTGAACCAGATAATGTCATGCCAAATGTCTTCAAGAGTTTATTTTGTGCTTGCCTTTTTTGAAAGGTGCATTGGCTCTTACAGATAGACATTTCAGTAAATTAAACCAAAGAAAAAAATATCTTATACATTCTTAGACTTTAGAATAAAACTAGTTTACAATTCCAGACTGTAATCATATTGCATGACATTTCTTGTTTAGTGATTCTACTTCTATAGTCAGGATTTGCACTGGCCACTCTGGTTAAAATAGTCTAAGGGACCATAGATATTTTATATAGCCCCTCACAAGGAGAGCTAGACTTGGCTGTTACAAATCCCCAGGTTGCATCTGTAGAGTAGCCACTGGCTGGTGGAACAAACAGATGTAGGAGGAAACAGATAAGGCAGAGGCTGATGCGGGATAATCAGGTCAGAGTCAGACCCAGATTTAAGAGCCAGCAAGGACTACAAATATTAGAATGACAGACAAATGGTAAATCAGAAAGTCATCAGAAAAATCCAGAAGCAGGACTTAATCAGGAGAAGAAATGAAACAAGCCGTCAAAGAGAAAAAGAAGTCAAACCAACAATCAAAGTCAAAGAAATAGTCAATAGTCACTTTTTTTTTAACTGGCCATGCAACAATATTATTTCACAGATGGGCAGGACGGGGACAAAGTAGGGGTGTGTCAAGGGCTGTGCCAGGGCTAGAAATTCAGTGACAACAAATTTACTATCATGTACATCTGGAAACAGACCATGTTAAACACAATTGTTCATGCAATTTGCCTGGTTACCAGTAGGTGGCAGCAACACATTGGCAAGGTACTAGTTACAGTTTAGTATATCTGAGCTGGAATGCATTATTCCAGCTTAGCTCTCCCTCGGTGAGCGAAGTTAGCTGTTTCCACATCCTGCAGCATGGGTGGAGAAGGAAGTTACAGTTAGAGTAGACCCCCCCCAGCTAGGGGAAGGCTGTGTGATAGCGTTCAGGAGAACCCCCTACATAGGGAAGACAGCAAGAACCGAGCCTCAGCTAAGACTTAGTCATGTACCCAGTTTGAGCATCTTCAGCTCTGCTGGATGAAGAGAAGCAGAAACCACAGACAATCTTTAGAGTTCCAGGAAGAAAGCATCCCCTGAGAATCCTGTGAGTTAAGTCCAGAGACCTAGGAGAAGCCATTCCTCCTCAGCTAGTCTGTCCCCATACAGCAGTTACAGAAAAGTGTTGAAGATTAATTCCTGCCACAGTTACAGAGCTACCAAGCAGACAAATTATCCTGCAAGCAGAAGTATTTATTCCTGCCAACCATTGCCAAAACCTGCTGGGACCAGAGACCAAAGCTGCATAATGCTTGGATACAAGTTATCTTCAGTAAAGAAACGTTTGTTTGTTTGTTTGTTTCCCTTGGAAGTCCAGCAAAGAGACTGTGCTACTGATTTACTGGATTGTAGTTCCAGTGGCAAATACATTACCACAGGTACTGTCATACTCATCTTCAGCCCTTCAGCATTGTCTCCAGAGATATATTTAAAGAGACTGTTGAAGGTGGTCACCATCCCCATGTCAAAAATGTACTTGTCTAGTGGAGTAGTCACCCAATGAGTTGCTTCATACTGACGAAGTTCAAAGTCATTATATTGTTTCACCAGCTGGTACTTTGGACAATCATAATGACCACAAAATGGAGGCGACTTATTCTGACTGGAGACATAAGATGCTTGTACTGCAATCCTCAGTACAGAGAGCAGCCCCAGCAGAAGTCTTCTCCTCACCTCCATGTCTGGATGTCTGATTTACTGGAACCAAAATAAGTGTTGCATTTCCCTATACAATAATTCATCATTCTGTGTCAATAGAACTTCAGGTAACCATAATAGAAAATACATATTCTTGCCCATGATTGCGGACAAGAATAGGACATGTTCTATGTTTTTCGCAGAGCAGAACCACGGTGTGCTGTCCGCATCTTCTGTGGCCCCATTGAAATTGCGGACTCATTCATACGACCATCTAAATGAGCTCTAAGAATGAGAAAACTGATTCATTCAGAGAGAGAGAAAGAGAGAGATGCTCCAGATCTCTTTTGGACTAATAGGTTAAAAACTAATTTTTGGAAATTTGCTCATGTCTAATTTAGTCCCATTTCACTAATGTGATACACATGCAATAGAATGTATTTTTCAAATGCATCTGTCACCATGATCAAATCTATTAAAGTTCAGTGCTACCTTCCTCTCTGCAATTGGATATTTAAATGCTAATGCAGTTCTCGGAGGAGCAAGCATAGATCTTTAGAACACTACTTAACCTTCACCTCTTCTCCATAACCACTCTCCTCTCACACTAATTGACGGTCCAGACATGCTCACTACTGATGCTTGGCCCTGAAATCTCATGCATTGAAATCTCAGAGTACAGAGGGCAGCTGAATGAAGTCCAATGCATGTTCCAATTGTAATCCTGCAGGAGCATGTGGGAGATTTCAGGGCAAGGCATCTGAACAATGAGTATGCCTTGGACTGTCAATTAGTGTAGGAAGGGGAGCTGTGATGGGGAGGAGAAGGAGGTGAGGTGGTGCTCCAAGGAGCTAGGCCTGTCTCTTATTTCCCCAGGTGCCTCATTAGCATATTAATAAAAGGATTCCTCTGCATGGAACTGCATCCAATTGCAGAAAGGAAGGCAGTGCTGCATGATCAATCTTGCTAGGCAGTATGACTGGTTTAATAGGGTTGATCATAGTTAATGATGTTAAGCATGAAAATATACAGTGTTCATTTGATTTGATTAAGTTTATCTACTTTCAATTTGTAATAAATGTTGTGAGTCTTCCAAAATAGTTTGGGAACTGCTCTTCCTTTAACCCCTTCTTGACAAGGCCATTTTTCACTTTCCTGACAGAGCCTATTTTTGCAAATGTGACATATGTATGTGGTAATAACTTTGGAATGCTTTTACAAATCCATCCCATTCTGAGACTGTTTTATTGTGATGCATCATACTTCATGTTAATGGCAAAATTAAGGTTGATATGTTTTCCCTTTATTTATTTATAAAACATTTTGAAAAATTCCAATTTTTTAAGAGAGATAGTGACAACTGATAAAATAGTTATTACTTACAGTAAAATTCACCAGATGTCTACTTTATGTTGGCATTAGAGACGAGCGAATCAAAGCTGACGAAGTGGAATTCGATCCGAATTTCAGGAAAAATTTGATTTGCACCAAATCCAAATTTCCTCACGCTTCGTGGTAATGAATCAATTTTTTTTCCCTAAAATGGCGGCTGCACGTGTTAGGACATGGAGCAAAAAATTCTGGGAAAGAGGGATCACCCACAATACCATGCATGCAGCCAATTAGCAGCCATCCAGCCCCTGTGATGTCACAGCCCTATAAATTGTCTCAGCTATTTTGGATTCTGCCATTTTCCAGTGTGCTTAGTGCAGGGAGCGACGTTAGCAGGCGCTAGGGACAGTGCTAGGAAAGACTTCATTGTGCTCAAAAAATGATTTGCAAGTTCAGGGAAAGATTAGTCAAGGTGTAGGGAAAGGATAGGGAGGCATCATCTACACTATAAAAGGAGAAGAGGGTGCAATAGGAGCAATTCTATTACACCTTGCTGCACTTATTGAGGATCCAAATTGCTGTTAGGTTGTTTGCACTATATGATACATCACTAATTCCAGCAAACCTTGCTTGTGATTGGGATGCATGTTCTGTGATAGTCATTTATGGGGTGTATTAATAGGAAAGATACGTACGTTCTATTAGCCTTTCTGCGTTGATTTGAAATTGTTTTACTTTTTTTGGGGGGGGGGGTTATTATTAGGAAAAAAAAGGGAAAAATATTCAGAATTGCTGTTCAGCGGTGAAGTTACATTGTACTACAGCCGTTTATGGGGTGTATTAATAGGATATACACGTACATCCTATTAGCCGTCCTGTATTGATTTTACATTCATTAACTTTTTTTTGGGGGGTGTATTAATAATAAAAAAATATATATATAATATATGTCTTAAGTGCCGTTCAGAGGTGAAGTTTCATTGTACTACAGACATTTATGGGGTGTATTAATAAGATAGATACGTATGTCCTATTAGCCTTTCTTCTGTAATTTGACATTATTTTCCTTTTCTTTTGAAGGTACATTAATAGGAAAAAAATTAATTGGCCGGGACGATTCGCGAACGCGATCAAATGTTTGCGAACCACAAGTTCGTGGCAAGCTCCATTCACTTTAATGGCAGGTGAACCTGAAAAACCTTCAGGTCATATTTGCAGCCACCAAATACTTACTAGAAAGGCACAAATAACGACATGGACAGTGACATACCAGATGTATTATGTAAATTTGCGATCTCCATTCATTTTTTTTTTTCCATTGCAAAATATCGGCAATGTAATTACCACGTACCAAAATAGGCGTGGCCTACTACAGCAACTGGTTTCCACCGATCCGAAGATAGATGCGATCAGAAAAGATGGTTGGCAGCAATTTTCACGACGTTGAGGAAGAACTTCTGATCATTGTATGTAATTTGACATTAAAGAAGTGTATTTGATTACATTTCACATGCACGTCAGAACAATCGCTTTATATACAGTTAGGCCGTAGAGAATAGCAATATTTGTGGAAGAAGGTGTATCGCAGACCTCAATCAGTATTTGGCGGAAACAGGTATATAGCACCCCTCAATCAATATTTGGTGGAAACAGGCAAATTGCACCCCTCAATCAGTATTTGGTGGAAGAAGGAATATAGCAATAGCACCCCTCAATCAGTATTTAGTGGAAGAAGGTATATCACACCCCTCAATCAGTATTTGGCAGAAAAAGGTATATTGCACCCTTTAATTGGTATTTGGTGGAAGAAGGTATATAGCAATAGCACCCCTCAATCAGTATTTGGCGGAAACAGGTATATAGCACCCCTCAATCAATATTTGGTGGAAACAGGCATATGGCACCCCTCAATCAGTATTTTGTGGAAGCAGGTGTATTGTACCCCTCAATCAGTATTTGGTGTTAGAAGGTACAGTCAGGTTCATAAATATTGGGACATTGACACAATTCTAACATTTTTGGCTCTGTACACCACGACAATGGATTTGAAATGAAACTAACAAGATGTGTTTTAACTGCAGACTGTCAGCTTTAATTTGAGGGTATTTGCATCCAAATCAGGTGAACTGTGTAGGAATTACAACAGTTTGCATATGTGCCTCCCACTTGTTAAGGGACCAAAAGTAATGGGACAATTGGCTTCTTAGCTGTTCCATGGCCAGGTGTGTGTTATTTCCTCATTATCCCAATTACAATGATCAGATAAAAGGTCCAGAATTCCTTTCCAGTGTGCTATTTGCATTAGGAATCTGTTGCTGTCAACTCTCAAGATGAGATCCAAAGAGCTGTCACTATCAGTGAAGCAAGCCATCATTAGGCTGAAAAAAACCCAAAATAAACCATTTAGAGAGAGAGCAAAAACATTAGGCGTGGCCAAAACAACTGTTTGGAACATTGTTAAAAAGAAGGAAAGCACCAGTAGCTCAGCAACACCAAAAGTCCCGGGAGACCACAGAAAACAACTGTGGTGGATGACCGAAGAATTCTTTTCCTGGTGAAGAAAACACCCTTCACAACAGTTGGCCAGGTCAAAAACACTCTCCAGGATGTAGGTGTATGGGTGTCAAAGTCAACAATCAAGAGAAGACTTCACCAGAGTGAATGCAGAGGGTTCACCACAAGATGTAAACCATTGGTGAGGTTCAAAAACAGGAAGGCCAGATTAGAGTTTGCCAAACAACATCTAAAAAAATCTTCACAGTTCTGGAACAACATTCTATGGACATATGAGACCAAGATAAACTTGTACCAGAGTGATGGGAAGAGAATAGTATGAAGAAGGAAAGGAACTGCTCATGATCCTAAGCATACCACCTCATCAGTGAAGCATGGTGGTGGTAGTGTCATGGCGTGGGCATGTATGGCTGCCAATGGAACTGGTTCTCTTTTATTTATTGATGATGTGACTGCTGACAAAAGCAGCAGGATGAATACTGAAGTGTTTCGGGCAATATTATCTGCTCATATTCAGGCAAATGCTTCAGAACTCATTGGATGGCGCTTCACAGTGCAGATGGACAATGACACAAAGCATACTGCAAAAGCAACCCAAGAGTTTTTTAAGGGAAAGAAGTGGAATGTTAAGGAATGGCCAAGTCAATCACCTGACCTGAATCCAATTGAGCATTAATTTCACTTGCTGAAGACAAAACTGAAGGGAAAATGCCCCAAGAACAAGCAGGAACTGAAGACAGTTGCAGTAGAGGCCTGGCAGAGCATCACCAGGGATGAAACCCAGCGTCTGGTGATGTCTATGCGTTCCAGACTTCAGGCTGTAATTGACAACAAAGGATTTGCAACCAAGTATTAAAAAGTAAAAGTTTGATTTATGATTATTATTATTATGTCCCATTACTTTTGGTTCCTTAACAAGTGGGAGACACATATGCAAACTGTTGTAATTCCTAAACCGTTCACCTGATTTGGATGTAAATACCCTCAAATTAAAGCTGACAGTCTGCAGTTAAAGCACATCTTGTTTGTTTCATTTCAAATCTATTGTGGTGTTGTATAGAGCCAGAAATGTTAGAATTGTGTTGATGTCCCAATATTTATGGACCTGGCTGTATATAGCAATAGCTCCCTGAATCAGTATTTAGTGGAAGAAGGCATATGGCACCCCTCAAACAGTATTTGGCAGAAACAGGAATATGGCACCCCTTAATCAGTATTTGGCGGAAAATAGTGTAGTGCACCCCTCAATCAGTATTTGGTGGAAGAAGGTATATAGCAATAGCACCTCTCAATCAGTATTTTGTGGAAGAAGGTATATGGCACCCCTCAAACAGTATTTGGCGGAAACAGTTATATAGTATTCCTCAATCAATATTTAGCGGAACCAGGTATATGGCACCCCTCAGTCAGTATTTAGCTGAAACAGGCATATGCCACTCCTCAATCAGTATTTTGCGTAAGCAGGTGTATTGCAGCCCTTAATCAGTATTTGGTGGAAGAAGGTATATAACAATGGCACCCCTCAATCAGTATTTTCTGAAAGAAGGTATATAGCGCCCCTTAATCAGGATTTTGTGGAAGAAGGTATATCGCAGCCCTCAACCAGTTTTTTTGGGGGGCAACAGGTATATCACACCCGTTACAATTAGTTATTCCAATAGCGTTTGTCCCTCTATCTAGCTGCAGTATCGCAGCAGAACCGCACACAACTGCTGCACAATTCAAATACACTATAATATAATTTCTATGTTAGAAAGTATATTATAAGTATATAACACCCCTTTATATCACACCTATAGATAGCACACCTATACCAGGCCATAAAAGTACTTTTGCGGCCCTATTAGCTAGCGTTTAGAGTCCCTAACTGTCCCTGCTCCAAAATGCAACCTCTCCCGCAAGGCCATCTCTCTCTCTCTCTGTCTCTACATATATATATATATATATATATATATATATGTGTGTGTGTGTGTCATAAGTGCCATTCGGAGGTGAACTTACATTGTACTACAGCCATTTACCTGGTGTAGAAAAAGAAAATATACATAAGTCCCATCACCGGTTCTGCAGTGAATTGTGATAGTTATATTTGTTTTTTTTGGGGTGTAGAAAGAGGAAAAATAATACGTCTTAATTACTGTTCTGCAGTGATTAATTTTTTTTTATATTTTTTTTTTAGGGGGGTTAAGGAGTTTATTAATCAGAAAAAAAGAAAAAAGAAAAAAAAATATATATATATATATTGTAGGAGAGTACCTGGGGTGGTAGTAGACGGAAGGTACGTGCCACCGGGGGTCCTGGCCCCGGTGGAGTAAGAGCCAGAAAAGTGCATTTTGCAGCGGTTATGCTGTTAACACAGCGGATCCGGGCCGGCTCTTATTGGGAGCAGGCAGATATGCGGGCGGGTGCCTGTCTCCCCACGGTCCAGGCCAGGTTTTGCAGGGAAGGGTTAAAACCTGACCAGCAACAAGGGTGTGGTGTGCAATGTGAAGCTTCTGTGTTCTCTGGCTGTGAGAGTGAGAAGTGGAGGTGAGCTGGGCTGTGTGCTGAGGCCTGTGGAGGGCTGTGCAGGATCCTGCAGCTGAAACCAGGAGGGATCCGTGTCCTGTGGCTAGAAGCAAGACCCATGGACTTACTTCACCAAGGAGAAAAAGGTGACATTACTCCTGGCTTTAAATAGACTTTGCTTTATGTGACTGAAACAGGCCTCAAGTAGCCTGCAGCAGGGACTTGCTGTGTTTGAACTATTATTTTGCTGTTGTGTGTGACCACCCTCCCTATGAACTGCACAGTCTTTCACAAATATGCACCGTGTGAATAAACAAAGCATCGTGTTTTACACCAAGACCATTCTGTGTTGCCTCTATACTGCACTCGCTACCACTGCCTACCAGAGCGGATCCCCACAATTGGTGGCTTCAGCGGGCAAACGGCAGTGAGGCCGGAAATTGTGTTGTTTGGACTGTATGTCATATATTAAGCCGGCAAGTTTTGTGGCTCCAGATAAGATGGAGGAGGCCATTAGACACTTGGTGCAAAGTAATGAGGAGGCTACTCGGAGACATGAGGAAGCCCTGAGAGACCAGCGGCAGTTGAATAGTCTAGTGGCCCAGCAACTGGCGACTATGCAGGAGTCCATGCGTGTGTTACAACAACAAGCCGTCCCGGGGGGGACCGCAGTCCTACCTGCTGCCCGGGATAAGGTGCGCTCAGCATTAAGAAAGATGGGCCCCGAAGAGGATATCTAGGCGTTCCTGATGGTCTTCGAACGCACTGCGGAACAGGAAAGGTTACCGGCAGAACAGTGGGCCGAAGTAGTGGCGCCATTTTTAGTGGGAGACGCACAAAAGGCCTACTTCGACCTCAGTCAGGAGGAAGCCAAAAGCTATAAGAGGCTGAAGGGGGAGGTGTTGGCTCGTCTTGGGGTTAATACCTATGTGCGTGCACATCGAGTCTACCGGTGGGCCTTCTCCGAGTCCCGGCCTGCTCGGTCCCAGGCCTATGACCTGTTACACCTGGTAAGAAAATGGCTGCAGCCTGAGACATTGAGCCCCTCGCAGACGGTGGAACGGGTGGTGGTCGATCGTTTGGTGCGCACACTGCCAAGGGCCATACAACGCTGGGTTGGTCAGGGAGACCCCGGCGACCTGGATCAGTTAGTAAGCCTTGTCGAGAGGTATGTGGCAACCCAGGACTTGGTGCGGGACTCAACGCAGGCGCAGGAATCCCGTCGGGCTCCCTCTCAGGCTAGGGATCCGGAAAAAGGGACCCAACCACAAAGGGGGGGAAGGCTAGTCCTACTCCAGGGAAGAGAGACCGGGGAGGGACCACGGGGATTCAATGTTGGCACTGCCACGGCCTGGGACCTAGGGCAGCGAACTGTCCTCAAACACCTGAACCCATGGACTGCGGGTTCGCTCGCCAGTCCTCTTTCTTTGCCCGGCCTGTATGTACCGTGGATGCCAGGCCGACCACCGATATGCCACCTCTGTGCCAAGTCTTGGTCAATGGGCATCCGATTAATGCTTTGCTGGACTCTGGGAGCCTGGTGACCCTAGTGCATGAGTCCTTAGTGTCTGAGACACTCCCAGAGAAGCAAACCCTGTCCATTGTCTGTATCCATGGGGACCGCCGGGAGTACCCCACTGCCAGGGTTACCCCACTGCCAGGGTTACCATGTCCGTGTTGGGCAAAGAGGTGCAGCATGTCGTTGGAGTGGGACGCCAAATCCCTTATGCCGCCATACTGGGAAGGGATTTTCCTTTGTTCTGGACTCTATGGAAGAGCAATATGCCTTCCCTTAGGGACAGACGACAATCGGGCCCAGTGCCCGAGGATCCCGATGCAGGGATACCAGCTGTAGGGGTCACCACATCACCTGTAGAGTGTCATCCCGATAGGTTTCCCCTAGAGGTGTTGGCAGGCGAATCCGTGGAAACCCCGTCCATCCCGGACCTGGAGGTATCCCGTGACACGTTCGGGACCGCCCAGCTCCAGGATCCGACATTATTACGGGCCAGGGAAGGGGTGACAGTGGTAAATGGGGTGGCTCAGCACCCAGGGGCCGACTCGGTGTTTCCCCATCTGGCTTTTAACCAGGACCTGCTGTATAGGGTGGACAAAGTGCAGCACGAGGTAGTGGAGCAGCTGGTGGTACCCCAGCCATACAGCCGTGTGGTACTGGACTTGGCCCACTCCCACGTGCTGGGAGGACATTTGGGCGTAAAAAAAAACCAAGAGCGGATTCTGCAAAGGTTCTATTGGCCCGGGGTTTATGAGGAGGTCAAAAGGTTTTGCCAATCCTGTCCAGTGTGTCAGATGACGAGCCCCCAGCCCCACTATCGCAGTCCCCTAGTACCCATGCCCATCATCGAGGTCCCCTTCGAAAGAATAGGGATGGATCTGGTAGGCCCCATAAACAAGTCGGCCAGAGGGCACCAGCATATCTTGGTGGTCTTAGACTATGCCACCAGATATCCTGAAGCGATCCCACTACGTCATACTTCTGCTAAGCTCATAGCTAAAGAACTCATGGGTATGTTCGCAAGGGTGGGGATTCCAAAAGAGATCCTGACCGACCAGGGGACGCCCTTCATGTCTAAGGTGACGAGGGAGCTCTGCAAGCTTTTAGGGGTTAAACTGTTGCACACGTCCGTATACCATCCTCAGACCGACGGACTAGTGGAACGCTTTAACAAAACCCTAAAAACTATGCTTAAAAGAACAGTAGCCAAAGACGGAAAGGATTGGGACCTGTTACTGCCGTACATATTGTTCGCAGTGCGAGAAGTGCCCCAGGCATCTACGGGATTCTCGCCCTTCGAGCTATTATACGGTCGACGGCCAAGAGGGTTGCTCGACATCGCTAAAGAGGCGTGGGAGCAACAGCCCACCCCCCACAAAATTATTATAGAGCAT
Organism: Bufo gargarizans; assembly: GCF_014858855.1. Lineage (NCBI taxonomy): Eukaryota > Metazoa > Chordata > Amphibia > Anura > Bufonidae > Bufo > Bufo gargarizans. The sequence goes on from NC_058082.1 coordinate 180,973,246, forward strand.
ATAGAAAAGATGCAGGACCGTATAGAGACAGTCCTACCAATCGTCCGGGAACACATGGAAGCCGCCCAACTGGCACAGAGCCGGGTATACAACCGGAGTGCCCAGGTCCGGACATTTAACCCGGGTGACCGGGTACTGGTGCTAGGCCCCACCATTGACAGTAAGTTTTTGGCACGGTGGCAAGGTCCCTACGAGGTGAAAGAGAAGGTAGGGTCAGTGAATTATAAGATATCCCAGCCAGGCCGGCGGAAGCCAGAACAGGTATATCATGTAAATTTACTGAAATCGTGGAGAGATAGGGAGTGTCTCATTGGGGACAGCCCAAGCACTGTCTTGTCTGTGTGGAAGATCCCAGCTCCACTCGAGGTCCCGGAGGGCACCTCCGCGGTAAAGATAGCGGGTGGTCTGTCGACTAAACAAGCTCAGGAAGCCAAAGAGTTGGTGAGTCGAAATAGGGACGTATTCTCTGAGCTTCCTGGTCGAACTTCGGTAGTCCGACATGACATCGTCACCGAGCCCCACGTCAGGGTACGGTTAAAGCCGTATCGTGTACCGGAGGCCCGGCGACAGGCCATTTCAGAAGAAGTAAGGTCCATGTTGAGGTTAGGGGTGATTGAGGAGTCAAGGAGCTAGTGGGCCAGCCCCATAGTCCTCATCCCAAAACCTGACGGTACTCTGCACTTCTGCAATGACTTTAGAAAGCTCAACGAAGTGTCAAAATTCGATGCCTACCCCATGCCCCGGGTAGACGAGCTCATAGAACGGCTAGGGAAAGCTCGCTATTTCTCGGTCCTCGACCTCACAAAAGGATATTGGCAGGTGCCTCTCATGGAGGCGGCAAAGGAGAAGACTGCCTTTGTCACCCCCGAGGGGTTATTTCAGTACCAAGTTTTGCCCTTTGGCCTACATGGCGCTCCAGCCACCTTCCAGCGATTGATGGACGTCATCCTACGGCCCCATCGTCCATATGCTTCGGCATATCTGGACGACATCATCGTGTTTAGCCAGGACTGGGAGAGTCACCTGCCCAAGGTACAGGCCGTAGTCGATTCACTTAGAAAAGCTGGACTGACGGCCAACCCAAAAAAGTGTTCGCTCGGGTTCGAGGAGGTCCGGTACCTGGGATACGTGATTGGGCGGGGAGTTGTCAAACCCCAGGTAGACAAGGTTGAGGCGATCAAGAGCTGGCCCAGACCTCTTACCACCAAGCAAGTACGTTCGTTCCTTGGGATGATAGGATATTACATGCGCTTTATCCCCAACTTTGCCACAGTAGCGGCCCCATTGACAAGACTTTTAAAGGGGAGGAAGACGGTGATGGTCCGCTGGGATGAGCAGGCGGAGGAGGCATTCTCCCGTTTGAAGTCGGCTCTGTGTGGGTCCCCGGTTTTGGTGACACCCGACTTCACACGGGAATTTGTCGTTCAGACGGACGCCTCTGGAGTGGGCCTAGGGGCAGTACTCTCTCAGGAAATCAGTGGGGAGGAACACCCTGTTGTATTCCTGAGTCGCAAACTCACCCCAGCGGAAACCAGGTACAGCGTGGTAGAGAGAGAATGCCTGGCCATTAAGTGGGCCCTCGAGTCCCTTAGGTACTATCTGTTAGGGAGAAGGTTCCGTCTGGTGACCGACCATTCCCCTCTCCAGTGGATGAGCCGGGCCAAGGAGGGGAGTGCCCGGGTCACCAGATGGTTCTTGTCCCTCCAGAATTTTAAGTTCAGTGTCGAACACAGGGCAGGCCGCTTACAGGGGAATGCCGATGCCCTGTCCCGGGTACACTGTTGTACATGTGTCCAACCCCTCAGGATTGAACAGGGTGTGCAACCCTTCAGGGTTGAACAAAGGGGGGGGATATGTAGGAGAGTACCTGGGGTGGTAGTAGACGGGAGGTACGTGCCACCGGGGGTCCTGGCCCCGGTGGAGTAAGAGCCAGAAAAGTGCATTTTGCAGCGGTTATGCTGTTAACACAGCGGATCCGGGCCGGCTCTTATTGGGAGCAGGCAGATATGCGGGCGGGTGCCTGTCTCCCCACGGTCCAGGCCAGGTTTTGCAGGGAAGGGTTAAAACCTGACCAGCAACAAGGGTGTGGTGTGCAATGTGAAGCTTCTGTGTTCTCTGGCTGTGAGAGTGAGAAGTGGAGGTGAGCTGGGCTGTGTGCTGAGGCCTGTGGAGGACTGTGCAGGATCCTGCAGCTGAAACCAGGAGGGATCCGTGTCCTGTGGCTAGAAGCAAGACCCATGGACTTACTTCACCAAGGAGAAAAAGGTGACATTACTCCTGGCTTTAAATAGACTTTGCTTTATGTGACTGAAACAGGCCTCAAGTAGCCTGCAGCAGGGACTTGCTGTGTTTGAACTATTATTTTGCTGTTGTGTGTGACCACCCTCCCTATGAACTGCACAGTCTTTCACAAATATGCACCGTGTGAATAAACAAAGCATCGTGTTTTACACCAAGACCATTCTGTGTTGCCTCTATACTGCACTCGCTACCACTGCCTACCAGAGCGGATCCCCACAATTGGTGGCTTCAGCGGGCAAACGGCAGTGAGGCCGGAAATTGTGTTGTTTGGACTGTATGTCATATATTAAGCCGGCAAGTTTTGTGGCTCCAGATAAGATGGAGGAGGTATATGGCACCCCTCAAACAGTATTTGGCGGAAACAGTTATATAGTATTCCTCAATCAATATTTAGCGGAACCAGGTATATGGCACCCCTCAATCAGTATTTAGCTGAAACAGGCATATGCCACTCCTCAATCAGTATTTTGCGTAAGCAGGTGTATTGCAGCCCTTAATCAGTATTTGGTGGAAGAAGGTATATAACAATGGCACCCCTCAATCAGTATTTTCTGAAAGAAGGTATATAGCGCCCCTTAATCAGGATTTTGTGGAAGAAGGTATATCGCAGCCCTCAACCAGTTTTTTGGGGGGGCAACAGGTATATCACACCCGTTACAATTAGTTATTCCAATAGCGTTTGTCCCTCTATCTAGCTGCAGTATCGCAGCAGAACCGCACACAACTGCTGCACAATTCAAATACACTATAATATAATTTCTATGTTAGAAAGTATATTATAAGTATATAACACCCCTTTATATCACACCTATAGATAGCACACCTATACCAGGCCATAAAAGTACTTTCGCGGCCCTATTAGCTAGCGTTTAGAGTCCCTAACTGTCCCTGCTCCAAAATGCAACCTCTCCCGCAAGGCCATCTCTCTCTCTCTCTGTCTCTACATATATATATATATATATATATATATATATATATATATGTGTGTGTGTGTGTCATAAGTGCCATTCGGAGGTGAACTTACATTGTACTACAGCCATTTACCTGGTGTAGAAAAAGAAAATATACATAAGTCCCATCACCGGTTCTGCAGTGAATTGTGATAGTTATATTTGTTTTTTTTGGGGTGTAGAAAGAGGAAAAATAATACGTCTTAATTACTGTTCTGCAGTGATTAATTTTTTTTTATATTTTTTTTTTAGGGGGGTTAAGGAGTTTATTAATCAGAAAAAAAGAAAAAAGAAAAAAAAAATATATATATATATATATTGTAGGAGAGTACCTGGGGTGGTAGTAGACGGAAGGTACGTGCCACCGGGGGTCCTGGCCCCGGTGGAGTAAGAGCCAGAAAAGTGCATTTTGCAGCGGTTATGCTGTTAACACAGCGGATCCGGGCCGGCTCTTATTGGGAGCAGGCAGATATGCGGGCGGGTGCCTGTCTCCCCACGGTCCAGGCCAGGTTTTGCAGGGAAGGGTTAAAACCTGACCAGCAACAAGGGTGTGGTGTGCAATGTGAAGCTTCTGTGTTCTCTGGCTGTGAGAGTGAGAAGTGGAGGTGAGCTGGGCTGTGTGCTGAGGCCTGTGGAGGGCTGTGCAGGATCCTGCAGCTGAAACCAGGAGGGATCCGTGTCCTGTGGCTAGAAGCAAGACCCATGGACTTACTTCACCAAGGAGAAAAAGGTGACATTACTCCTGGCTTTAAATAGACTTTGCTTTATGTGACTGAAACAGGCCTCAAGTAGCCTGCAGCAGGGACTTGCTGTGTTTGAACTATTATTTTGCTGTTGTGTGTGACCACCCTCCCTATGAACTGCACAGTCTTTCACAAATATGCACCGTGTGAATAAACAAAGCATCGTGTTTTACACCAAGACCATTCTGTGTTGCCTCTATACTGCACTCGCTACCACTGCCTACCAGAGCGGATCCCCACAATATATATATGTCTGAATTGCTGTTCAGCGGTGAAGTAACATTGTACTACAGCCTTTTTTGGGGGGGTATTATTTTAATTTTAATTTCATTATTTTATCATACAGTATGTCAGACAGACAGGTGACGGGCCCTTCAAAGAGAACGGGCAGTGGCCAACATTTTTCTCTTGCAGGCAGCAGATGAAGGTGGGTGGCAGCAGGCGTCGCAGTGAGAGGACTGACCTCCCAGTGTCTTCTAGTGGTTGTGTCTTGACCAGCAACCCAGTGGTGCTTGAATGGTTGACTCTTTCTTTGAGTAAGTCGCAAATTACATCAGACACCCCCAGTCAAGAGTCGGTGGGTTTGTCTGACACGAAGCTTAGTTGGCATGGCCCGGGAGCAGGTCCTGTGCCCCCCTGTCCTGAACCTTCCTCTGTCATTTTCAGTTCCCTCAGCACAAGAAGTATTAAATGCTGTAGGCTCAGCTCCACTTTTCAGCAAGGACGAGCTACTAGAGGACAGTCAGCAGCTATTGCCCAGCCAAGATCTGAAGATAACCGCTGCCTCAACCACTAGGCTGGCAAGTAGTGATGAGGAAAGTCGAGTGGGAGCAGGTATTGCGAGCGGTCAGGCTCCTGGCCCTGAGATTGTTGAGGGGGACATCGGTGACGTGCAGACAGTAGCGGATGATGATAATGATGTAGCTGATGGAAGTTGGGAGCCGGGTGAAGAATGGGCTTCATCATTAGGGAAGAGGGTGGCAGCTTGCGCGAGAGGCAGCGGCTGAGCCAACAGTGTGGCAGTGAGTCAGCAGGGTGGCAGCAGTGGGAGGTCGGAAGCCAAACATGCCCACTTCTCAGGAGCCTACTGGCCCGGAAAGTAGCTGTGCAGGGGTTCACAGAGGCAGCGGTAGCAGGCAGTCGGTGTGGAGTGTTTGTGGGAAAATGCCATACTCGTGGTGTGGCAATTTTTTGTTAGGCCGCTGGAGGAGGTGAACATGGCCATTTGCCGGATTCGTGGGCAGAGGAAGAAGCGTGGCCAGGGTGCCAATGTTGGCACCACAGCCCTGCGTCACCACATGCAGCGTCACCATAAAGTGGCCTGGTAGAACCGTGGCTCTGATGTGGTGGTCTAGCCTGCTGCAGCAACCTCTGCATCACCAAGTGGCAAGCACTCAGTTTCATGCAGTCAAGGCTCCACCACCTCAGTCGAAGGGAGCTGTCTGTCCTTCCCATCATCTGCTGGTCCTGATGCTCCTGCTCCTCCTCCTCCTACTCCTTATTAGTCATTCTGTCAGCAATCGATTACTGAAACGATTGCCAAGCGACAACAGTATGCGTGCACTCATCCAACAGCGCAGAAGCAGAACGTGCTCCTGGCCAAGTGGCTGGTGCTGCAGTCCCTCCCTTTCCAAAGTGCATGGCAGCGGCGACATGTGGAGTAGTATTGAGCGGCAGGGGTAATATTCTATTTTGCAAATATATGGCAGAATATTCGTCGTATATTCTTGAATTTGCGAATTCGCTATATTCGTTCATTTTTATTTATTTTTATTAATAAAATTGCAATGTAAAATTTGCTTAATACGCATGCGAAAAAAGGGCGTGGCTTAGCAACTGTTTTTGAACTACCCAAAGTTTGAGGCAATTGGAAAAGATGGTCGGAACCAATTTTTGAGACAGTGAGGAAGAACTCATGATCACTGTATACATTTCACATTACACCAATGTATTTGATTACATTTCACATGCATGTCAGACCAATCGCTTTATATGCAGATATAGTGTTATAAAATATTTGTGATTGCGAAAATCGCAAATTATGATTCAAATATTTTTTTTGCAATACATAAAACTTCACTTTTTATCAGGTCTAAGTAGATATTACTGATTGGTTCACTAAGTCTTGTTGTAACATTACAGCACTATGTCTGTAGCATGTATGTATGGACAGCAGAGAAATATCTCTCACATGCACATTGCACATCCATTTTCCTGCCAAACACTATATACCACCCACACACACAAAGGCACGCAGTCTATAGATTATAATTTGTGTCCTGTTGGTCGGGACTCAGGAGAAGCTTTCTTTATGTTACCGCCAGTATTTGCTGGTTCATTTAGAGTTACCCAGTGTGCACCATGGGGAGGCGAACCAGCTGTACACCCCATACCGTACCTTCACTAGACAAGTACATCTCTACTCAACTGGCCAATATCTGATAGCTCAGATCTCACACACATAAAATCGCAATACAATCCCATCCTATAACGGTAACATTAAATCTAATATTTCCCCTTCAAAGACAAATTACTTTTTGATGTTTTGCTGAGGACATTATTTACAATACTTGTATAAAAAAAATAAAAAATATATGATTGTGATTATATGCTTGCGTCTTTTTCCTGCAGTGCATGTTGGAATAGGGATATGAGCAGACTAGGGTCCACGCTGAGAAGCAGGCCATTGTGAGTGAGATCCGTTCCGAGCTCAAAAGGAAGTTTAAGGCCTCTTTCACAAGGGCAAGATTTCCACGCGGGTGCAATGTGTGAGATGAACGCATTGCACCCGCACTGAATCCGGACCCATTCATTTCTATGGGGCTGTGCACATGAGCGGTGATTTTCACGCATCACTTGTGCGTTGCGTGAAAATCGCAGCATGCTCTATTTTGTGAATTTTTCACGCAACGCAGGCCCCATAGAAGTGAATAGGGCTACGCGATTTTTACGCATGGTTGCTAGAAGATGATCGGGATGGGGACCCAATCATTATTATTTTCCCTTATAATATGGTTAGAAGGGAAAATAATAGCATTCTTAATACAGATTGCTTAGTAAAATAGGGCTGGAGGGGTTAAAAAAAAAAATAATGAACTTGCCTTAATGCCTTAATTCACTCAGCCCGGCTTCTCTTCTTTCTTCTTCTTTGCTGTGCAGGAGGAAAAGGACCTGTGGTGACGTCACTGCGCTTATCACATGGTCCATCACCATGTTGATGGATCATGTGATGGACCATGTGATTAGCGCAGTGATGTCATCAAAGGTCCTTTACCCAGGTCCTGAAGAAAGAAGAAGGAAGAGAAGCCGGGCTGCACAAACAAGTGGATTAAGGGAAGTTAAATTTTTTATGTTATTTTTTTTAACCCCTCCAGCCCTATTTTACTAAGCATTCTGTATTAAGAATGCTATTATTTTCCCTTATAACCATGTTCCAATCTACACAACACCTAACCCAAACCCGAACTTCACCTGCATCTTATCCAGCCCAAATCCATGGCGCCTGTGTGGAAGAGGACTTAGGGAAATTACCCTAGGATGGCCATATTAACCACCTCCCGACCGCATAACGCACGGATGTGGTTGATTTATTCCTCCTGGACGCATCCGTGCGTCATCTCGCGAGACGCGAGATTACGTCACAGCCGGCCCGCGCATGCGCATCGCGGGCCGGCATTTCGCTGCAGAGTATTTCGTCAGCAGCCTGCCGGCCACGATCATTGGCTGGCAGGTTGCTGATTTTCAAAAAAACCAATCAGCAGCCATTTAACCCCACATATTAGTAAATATGATGGGGTTATATGGCTGCTGTGCTCCTCTGCTCCTTCTTTTGGTCAGTTGGTTCCAGCAGAGGAGCAGAGGAGCACACATCACTGTGAGTACCCACTACACCACATACTAGCCCCAGATCACCCCAATTAACCCTTTGATCACCCCTTTGATCGCCCCTGTCAATCACTAGTGAAAGGAAAAAAGTGATCAGTGCAAACTGTCACTTTTTTTTTTCACTGGTATTGACCGTTATGTTTCAGTATAGTTTAGGCCCCTTGGTTAGGTAGTTTAGGGATCGGTTAGCGCCCAGCCCACCGCACCGCAGTCCGTTATTCGCTGATTAGCGTATCGCTAATCAGCATTTGTACTTTTATAGTATCTGGAAGTGATCAAAACTGATCACGGTCAGATCTATAATAGTACTAGTGTCACTTTAGTTCTCCCTCCACCCAAAACGCAGTGTTTGCCCGATCAGGCCTGATCGGTCGCCCACACGTGCGTTCGCCCACGCCCGCACCACCGCAGTGACAAAAAAAAATTTTTTTTTGATCGCTGCACATTCACTTTACACACACTGCGGCGATAAAAAAATCAGTTTTGATATTTTTTATCAACCGCAGCGGCCTCCGGTACTTCGCTAGCCTCCCATTTGTAAGACAGGCTTGCTTTTTTTTTCTTGGGTAGTCTCAGGGAATACCCCTAAATTTAGTTGCCCACATGTCTAACAGGGGGTATTCTTCTGAAGAGGCCTACAGGCTTCTGACCCAGTCGGATGAGGAGTGGGAACCCTCATCTGATGAATCCAGCGGGTCAGAATACGAACCTGTAGAAAGCAGTGGCTCTCTGACCCAAAGTTCGGACGAGGAGGCTGAGGTCCCTGATAGCAGCAGGCGTACCCGGCCCCGTGTCGCTAGACCGCAGGTTGCGCAGGATCCGGTTCAAGAGCAGCAGAGTGGGGCTGGTGCTGTCGGATTACGTGTTGAGGCATACACCAGCAGCCCAGCCCTTCCTGGACCTAGTACCAGCACTGCCGTAGAACATGGTGAAGTAGCGAGCACCAGAAGGGCAGTTGAAGCTGGTACGGTGGCACGTGCAGTAGTGACCCCGTCGCAGCCACCGCAAAGACGTGCCCGTAGAGCCCCTAGAATTCCAGAGGTGCTGGCAAACCCTGATTGGCAGTCCCCAACTTCAGCCGCACCTGTAGTTCCCCCTTTCACCGCCCAGTCTGGAGTTCGGGTTGAGACAGCTCAGATCGGTTCGGCCCTGGGATTTTTTGAGCTGTTCTTGACTGCGGAGCTCTTAGACTTAGTTGTGGCAGAGACAAACCGGTATGCCACACAATTTATAACCGCTAACCCGGGAAGCTTTTATGCCCAGCCTTTCCGGTGGAAACCAGTCCAAGTTTCCGAAATTAAAACTTTTCTGGGCCTCCTCCTCAACATGGGCCTGACAAAAAAGCATGAATTGCGGTCATATTGGTCCACGAACCCGATTCATCACATGCCCATGTTCTCTGCTGCTATGTCCAGGACACGATTTGAGACCATCCTGCGTTGCCTGCACTTTAGTGATAACAGCACCTCCCGTCCCAGAGGCCACCCTGCTTTTGACCGGCTCCACAAAATTCGGCCCCTCATAGACCATTTCAACCTGAAATTTGCAGATATTTATACCCCTGAGCAAAACATCTGCGTAGACGAGTCCCTTATACATTTTACCGGGCGCCTTGGCTTCAAACAATACATCCCAAGCAAGCGCGCCCGGTATGGGGTCAAATTGTATAAGCTCTGTGAAAGGGCCACAGGCTATACACACAAATTTCGTGTCTATGAGGGAAAAGATCAGACCCTGGAGCCGGTCGGTTGCCCTGACTACCTGGGGAGCAGTGGGAAGATAGTCTGGGACTTGGTGTCACCCTTATTCGGCAAGGGGTACCATCTTTATGTGGACAATTTTTACACAAGTGTGGCCCTCTTTAGGCATTTGTTTCTAGAACGGATTGGCGCCTGTGGTACCGCGCGAACTAGTCGCGCGGGCTTCCCCCAATGGCTCGTTACCACCCGTCTTGCAAGGGGGCAGAGGGCCGCACTGTGTAACGAAGAACTGCTCGCGGTGAAATGGAGAGACAAGCGTGACGTTTACATGCTCTCCTCCATTCACGCAGACACGACAATACAAATTGAGCGAGCAACCCGTGTCATTGAAAAGCCCCTCTCAGTCCACGACTATAACCTCCACATGGGAGGGGTGGACTTCAATGACCAGATGTTGTCTCCGTATTTAGTTTCCCGCAGAACCAGACGCTGGTATAAGAAGGTGTCTGTATATTTAATTCAATTGGCTCTGTACAATAGTTTTGTTCTCTACAGTAAGGCTGGGAGAACTGGATCCTTCCTCAAATTTCAGGAAGAGATCATCGAGAACCTCCTGTATCCAGGAGGTTCCGTGGCCCCATCCACCAGTGTAGTTAGCCGTCTACACGAGCGACATTTCCCCAATGTCGTTGCTGGTACCTCAACCCACCCGTCACCCCGAAAAAGATGTTGTGTCTGTAGCAGGAGTGGAATAAGGCGTGACACCCGCTATTTCTGTCCTGACTGTCCTGACCACCCTGCCCTATGCTTAGGGGAGTGTTTCCGAAAGTACCACACACAGGTACACCTAGCATAGGGATCATCTCACCAGGATAGGCACACAGGGCTATTAGGGCCCATTCACTCACAGCTGCTGCAAACGTCTCCTTTCACATGGGACAAAGTGCATAACGTACTTCGCCACATCTTTGGGCAATTTGCGCTTTGCACATTGACCCATGGGGAAGGAGAGGTTTGTTCTATAAAGGTAAAAAAAAAAACAAAAAAAAAAACACCAGTAAGCAAACACATTAATGTTTAGTTCAAAAAGTTAAAGTTACATGTTCTGTTCCAAAGTTAATAAAATTATTGCGTTGTGGCCTGGTTTTTTCTTTTTTTTTTTTTTGGTCTTTTTACCTTCCAGGTGGACCAACCGATCTACTAGCTGCAGCACCGATGTGCATTCTGACAGACGCATTGCGCTGCTGTCAGATTACACGCAAGTCGGTGTATGCGGCGCTGCTAGACGGGATTTTCTCCTCTGCAGTGACAGATACGTTTGCCAAGGCATACGAGCTGAGGAGGAGGCGGCGTTCCTATGCTTTGGCAAACACTTTGTATGTATATATATATATATATATATATAAAAAAAAAAAAAATCCCGGCAATGATTTATTCATCCACATCGATTGATGCGAATGGAGAAATCTGGTTTGCCAGGGCATACGAGCTAAGTGGGTATGGATGTAGGGCGGAGCTCCTATGTCCTGGCAGACGCCTTTCCCCTCCATTTTTTTTTTTTTGGCAGAGATTTTTTCATCCACATTGATCGATGCGAATGAAGAGATCTGTGCCGTTCATTTTTTTCTTTCAGCCCAGAGGCTGAACGGAAAAAAAAATCTCATTACCTGTATGCTCAATATAAGGAGAATAGCAGAAACTCCTAATGCTGGCCATACATGTAATGATTGCGGAGACCCTCAAATGCCAGGGCAGTACAAACACCCCACAACTGACCCCATTTTGGAAAGAAGACACCCCAAGGTATTTGCTGAGGGGCATATTGAGTCCATGAAAGATTTAAATTTTTGTCCTAAGTTAGCGGAAAGTGAGACTTTGTGAGAAAAATAAATAAATAAAAAATTTCCGCTAACTTTTGCGAAAAAAAATAAATTTCTATGAACTTGCCAGGCCCCTCATTGGATGCCTTGGGGTGTCTTCTTTCCAAAGTGGGGTCACATGTGGGGTATTTATACTGCCCTGGCTTTTTAGGAGCCCTAAAGACCCAATAGAAGTCTGGGATCCAAATGTCTAAAAATGCCCTCCTAAAAGGAATTTGGGCACCTTTGCGCATCTAGGCTGCAAAAAAGTGTGACACATCTGGTATCGCCGTACTCAGGAGAAGTTGGGGAATGTGTTTTGGGGTGTCATTTTACATATACCCATGCTGGGTGAGATAAATATCTTGGTCAAATGCCAACTTTGTATAAAAAAATGGGAAAAGTTGTCTTTTGCCAAGATATTTCTCTCACCCAGCATGGGTATATGTAAAATGGCACCCCAAAACACATTCCCCAACTTCTCCTGAGTACGGCGATACCAGATGTGTGACACTTTTTTGATGCCAAGGTGGGCAAAGGGGCACATATTCCAAAGTGCACCTTTCGGATTTCACCGGTCATTTTTTACAGATTTTGATTGCAAAGTACTTCTCACATATAATTGCCAGGGCAGTATAACTACGCCACAAGTGACCCCATTTTGGAAAGAAGACACCCCAAGGTATTCTGTGAGGGGCATGGCGAGTTCCTAGAATTTTTTATTTTTTGTCGCAAGTTAGTGGAATATGAGACTTTGTAAGGAAAAAAGAGAAAAAAAAAAATCATCATTTTCCGCTAACTTGTGACAAAAAAATAAAAAATTCTAGGAACTCGCAGTGCCCCTCACGGAATACCTTGGGGTGTCTTCTTTCCAAAACGGGGTCACTTGTGGCGTAGTTATACTGCCCTGGCAATTTAGGGGCCCAAATGTGTGAGAAGTACCTTGCAATCAAAATGTGTAAAAAATGGCCTGCAAAATCCGAAAGGTGCACTTTGGAATATGTGCCCCTTTGCCCACCTTGGCTGCAATAAAGTGTCACACATGTGGTATCGCCGTACTCAGGAGAAGTTGGGGAATGTGTTTTGGGGTGTCATTTTACATATACCCATGCTGGGTGAGAATAATATCTTGGTCAAATGCCAACTTTGTATAAAAAAATGGGAAAAGTTGTCTTTTGCCAAGATATTTCTCTCACCCAGCATGGGTATATGTAAAATGACACCCCAAAACACATTCCCCAACTTCTCCTGAGTACGGCGATACCAGATGTGTGACACTTTTTTGCTGCCAAGGTGGGCAAAGGGGCACATATTCCAAAGTGCACCTTTCGGATTTCACCGGTCATTTTTTACACATTTTGATTGCAAAGTTCTTCTCACACATTTGGACCCCTAAATTGCCAGGGCAGTATAACTACGCCACAAGTGACCCCATTTTAGAAAGAAGACACCCCAAGGTATTCTTTGAGGGGCATGGTGAGTTCCTAGAATTTTTTATTTTTTGTCGCAAGTTAGTGGAATATGAGACTTTGTAAGAAAAAAAATAAAAAATAAAATCATCATCATTTTCCGCTAACTTGTGACAAAAAATAAAAAGTTCTATGAACTCACTATGCCCATCAGCGAATACCTTAGGGTGTCTACTTTCCGAAATGGGGTCATTTGTGGGGTTTTTCTACTGTTTGGGCATTGCAGAACCTCAGGAATCATGACAGGTGCTCAGAAAATCAGAGCTGTTTCAAAAAGCGGAAATTCACATTTTTGTACCATAGTTTGTAAACGCTATAACTTTTACCCAAACAATTTTTTTTTTTGCCCAAACATTTTTTTTTTTATCAAAGACATGTAGAAAAAAAAAATTGGTGAAAAATTTATATATGGATGTCGTTTTTTTTTGCAAAATTTTACAGCTGAAAGTGAAAAATGTCATTTTTTTTGCCAAAAAATCGTTACATTTTGATTAATAACAAAAAAAGTAAAAATGTCAGCAGCAATAAAATACCACCAAATGAAAGCTCCATTAGTGAGAAGAAAAGGAGGTAAAATTCATTTGGGTGGTAAGTTGCATGACCGAGCGATAAACGATGAAAGTAGTGTAGTGCCGAAGTGTAAAAAGTGGCCTGGTCATGAAGGGGGTTTCAGCTAGCGGGGCTGAAGTGGTTAAAAAAATAAATGGTCGGATTTGAAGCGTCGTAACTCGGATCGGATCAGAGAGATCCGTGACAGAAAATGCCCAGGTACAATGCTTGCATTATAATGTCTGTATATCGTGGCTCACCCGTATCTGTCACTATGGTTAGGGTGCTCAGTTTTTGTGGATGCTTCACCTGTTCATCCTATATAGCAAATGTAATATACGCAAAAGGTAAAAACAGGCACTCACCAGCTGGCAGATCTATAAGTGATGTCTTTATATAATAAAATGGCATATAAAATTGCGCAAACTATTCCACATAAAAATTACAAATGCAAAGCAGTATGTAAATTTCACTGGGGACACTAATGCGAGCTATCTAGATGGCTAAATTAATCTTTATCACTATGGAGATCCTAAATATACAAAATGTGCTCAATTGTGCATATAATTCACTTGTGATAATAATAAAGTATCCTATAAATACAAATAGAAATACAATGCAATAATAAGTGTCCTGTAAAATACAATAGATACTTGTCCTGTGAAAAATGAAAAAAATATAGATATATAACTTAGTGTCGTATGATGAGAGTCTTTGAGAGACTTGAATACAACTCCTTGTGTGGAAGCTGTAACTATGTCCATCCGATGAAACAATATTGTATCGATAGCTCTTGTGCACAGAATATGCAGTTAGGGTTAGGTAAGGTGCAAAAGATGATAAAGGTGGTCTGGTTTTATAACTGGGGCGTCCCCCTTGTTTTTCAAAACCCTCTTACCTTACCCTTGAGAGTGACCGTCCTTAACGGGGTTACCACTCTGATGGTCGCTAGGTTCTTTGTATCTCCCCCATGTGTGTGGGATCCAATACTTCAGGTTTTCTGCTCGCTGGTCTCGGCGTTCCACGTGGTTACTTCCTTGCGTGTCACCGACCAGGAAGTAGTCTGTAAGTTTTGCTTGATCTCGCGATACCTTGAACCTGCTTTCCTTTCACTGAAAATCTTCCAATGCCCAACACTGTAAATGGTAGGTCTGTATTCGGGTTCGGGTGGGTAGTTTAGCACTCGCAGGACCAGACAGACGCGTTTCGAGGGTCCGCCCTCTTCCTCGGTGGCTATAATGCGAGTACTACCCTTCTTCTTTAAATACTGCAGCTTCCAAACCCCCCCACCCAAAAATACAGACATCAGACCCACTGGATCTTCAAGAACCAAGTGGGTCTGAGTCAAAAAAATGTAAAAAAAGTGAAAAAAGTTAAGGAAAAAAATAAATAAACATTTATCACTGAATAAAAAAAATAAAAATACACTACACATATTAGGTATCGCCGCGTCCGTAACAACCTGATCTATAAAACGGTCATGTTACTTTCCCCACAGGGTGGACACTATAAAAATAAAACAATAAAAACTATGAGAAAATTGAAATTTTGCCCACCTTACTTTCCAAAAAAGGTAATAAAAGTCGCATGTACGCCAAAATAGTACCAATCAAACCGTCATCTCATCCCGCAAAAATCATACCTCTACCCAAGACAATCGCCGAAAAACTGAAAAAACTATGGCTCTTAGACTATGGAAACACTAAAACATGTTTTTTTTTGTTTCAAAAATGAAATCATTGTGTAAAACTTGTATAAATAAAAATAAAGTATGCATATTAGGTATCGCCGCGTCCGTATCGACCGGCTCTATAAAAATACCACATGACCTAACCCCTCAGATGACCACCGAAAAAAAAAAAAAAAAGGTGTAAAAAAAAGCCACAAAAAGTGCAATAGCAAGCGATTAAAAAGTCATATGCACCCCAAAATAGTGCCAATCAAACCGTCATCTCATCCCGCAAAAAATGAGACCCTACTTTAGATAATCGCCAAAAAACTATGGCTCTTAGACTATGGAGACACTAAAACATTTTTTTTGTTTTAAAAATGAAGTCATTGTATAAAACTTACATAAATAAAAAAAATTGTATACATATTAGGTATCACCGCGTCCGTGACAACCTGCTCTATAAAATGACCACATGATCTAACCTGTTGATGAATGTTGTAAATAGCAAAAAAAAAACATGCCAGAAAAGCTATTTCTTGTTACCTTGCCGCACTAAAAGTGTAATATAGAGAAACCGAAAATCATATGTACCCTAAACTAGTACCAAAAAAGCTGCCACCCTATCCCGTAGTTTCTAAAATGGGGTCACTTTTTGGAGTTTCTACTCTAGGGGTGCATCAGAGGGGCTTCAAATGGGACATGGTGTAAAAAACAGTCCAGCGCAAAATCTGCCTTCCAAAAACCGTATGGCATTCCTTTCCTTCTGCGCCCTGCCGTGTTCCCGTACAGCGGTTTACGACCACATATGGGGTGTTTCTGTAAACTACAGAATTAGGGCCATAAATAATGAGTTTTGTTTGGCTGTTAACCCTTGCTTTGAAACTGGAAAAAAAATATTAAAATGGAAAATCTGCCAAAAAAGTGAAATTTTGAAATTGTATCTCTATTTTACATTAAATCTTGTGCAACACCTAAAGGGTTAACAAAGTTTGTAAAATCAGTTTTTAATACCTTGAGGGGTGTAGTTTCTTAGATGGGGTCACTTTTATGGAGTTTCTACTCTAGGGGTGCATCAGGGGGCTTCAAATGGGACATGGTGTAAAAAAAAACAGTCCGGCAAAATCTGGCTTCCAAAAACCATACGGCGCACCTTTCACTCTACGTCCCGCTGTGTGGCCGTACAGTAGTTTACGGCCACATATGGGGTGTTTCTGTAAATTGCAGAGTCAGGGCAATAAAGATAGTCTCGTTTGGCTGTTAACCCTTGCTTTGTTAGTGGAAAAAATGGGTTAAAATTGAAAATTAGGCAAAAAAATGAAATTCTCAAATTTCATCCCCATTTGCCAATAACTCTTGTGCAACACCTAAAGGGTTAACAAAGTTAGTAAAAATCAGTTTTGAATACCTTGAGGGGTGTAGTTTATAGAATGGGGTCATTTTTGGGCGGTTTCTATTATATAAGCCTCACAAAGTGGCTTCAGACCTGAACTGGTCCCTAGAAATTGGGTTTTTGAAAAGTTCAGAAAAATTTCAAGATTTGCTTCCAAACTTCTAAGCCTTGTAACATCCCCTAAATATAAAATATCATTCCCAAAATGATGCAAACATGAAGTAGACATATGGGGAATGTAAAGTAATAACTATGTTTGGAAGTATTACTATGTATTATAGAAGTAGAGAAATTGAAACTTGGAAATTTGCAATTTTTTACCCATTTTTGGTAAATTTGTTTTTTTTTTTTATAAATACAATTATTTATTTTTTTTACTTCATTTTACCAGTGTCATGAAGTACAATATGTGCTGAAAAAACTATCACAGAATGGCCTGGATAAGTCAAAACGTTTTAATGTTATCACCACATAAAGTGGTCAGATTTGCAAAAAATTGCCTGGTCCTTAAGGTGTTAAAATGTAACAGACAAATTAGCGAAATTACATAAAATAAAATATGTACAAAAAAAAAATAGATTTATTAGGTGGAGGTCCATATGGAGTAGGAGTTTGAGAAGGCGGTGGACGTAGCACCGTAGGTGGAAGCGGCGGTGGAGGAGGACGAGGTAGCCAACACAGTTTTTTGGTTATTTTTTTTATTTTTTTATTAGGGTTCACTCCAATAGAGTGTGAAATATCCAAGATACAACGATGAGCAATTGTGCTGTAGTATAACAATGGCTCGGTAAGGCCGGAATAAATGTCTATTCTGCACAAGGTACAGACAAGTCCTGAGGGATCCATGCCTGGTTCATTTTAGTGAACGTGAGCTTGTCCACATTGGCTGTGGACAGGCGGCTGCACTTGTCTGTGATAACGCCCCCTGCCGTGCTCAACACACTTTCAGACAATACACTGGCTGCAGGGCAGGCCAGCACCTCCAAGGCATAAAGGGCAAGCTCAGGCCATGTGCCCAATTTGGAGAACCAGAAGTTGCAGGGAGCAGACCCGTCATTCAGTATGTGTAGGCGTGTGCACACATACTGCCCCACCATGTTGCTTAAATGCTGCCTCCTGCTAAGATGTTCCATATCAGCTGGTAGTGCTGGTTGTTGTGGCATGCTGACTAAGCTTTCCCACATTTTACCATGCTAACCCTGCCTTCTGAGGTGCTAGGGGTGCCCCAGCTGCGTTGGCAACCTCTTCCTTGTCCTCTGCCTTCGCATTGTGCTTCCACTGTGTCCCCGCTGTCAGGTGGGAATGTCACCAGCAGCGCATCTACCAGCATGCGCTAGAACTAGCGCATTTTACGATCACGCTCCAGTGACGGAATTAAGGACGGTATTTTGTCCTTGTAACGGGGATCCAGCAGCGTGGCCACCCAGTAATCAGCACAAGTGGGCAACTCGGCGGTCATTGCAGAGACACTGCAGCATGTAATCGCTCATGTGTGCCAGGCTGCCCAGAGGCAACGAAAAGCTGTCCTCTGTGGGAGGTGTCCTCCTCATACTCCAACTCGTCATCCTCCAGAACTGTGCCCTTGCTGGACAATTGTGTACCTGGCATTTACCCAGTGTGCTGTTAGGGAGATATAACGTCCTTGAACGTGCTTACTGGTCCACGTATTCGTAGTTAGGTGGACCTTTTGAGCAGTGCACACCTGATTTTGTCCCCCACTTGGTTGTGCAGGGAAGGGATGTCTTGCCTGGTAAAATAGTGGCGGCTGGGCACGACGTACTGTGGGACAGACACCGCCATAAGGTTTTTAAAACTGTCTGTTTCCACCAGACGAAATTACAGCATTTCAAAAGGCCAGGAATTTTGAAATGCTTGCATTCAGGGCCAGGGATTGCGGGTGGGTAGGGGGGTACTTCCTCTTTTGCTCCAGTGTTTGGGAGATAGACAGCTGAAAGCTTCCATGGAACATTATGGAGATGCTTGGTGACTGGCACATCCTCTGTTTGCGGGGTGGCAGATGCCACTGTCACTCCAGAGGGGGATGAAGAGGCCGAGACTGCAGCATAAGAGGAACCAGGAGGAACCAGAGACCTTTCTTGGTTTTTGAGGTGTCCACTCCACTGCAGCTCGAGCTTTGCATTTAGATGCCTTGTCATGCAGGTTGTGCTCAGGTTAAGAGCATTTATGCCTCGCTTCAGGTCTGATTGCACAGCGTGCAAACCACTCATGTCTTGTCGTCAGAACATTGTCTGAAGAACCGCCACGCCAGAGAACTCCTTGGAGCTGGCTTTGTTGTGCTCGGCCCCTTGGTGTGGTGAGCAGTAGCAGGCATAGTATTGCTTATACTGTTTCAAAGTTAGTTTATGGTATTCTTTGTTCTATCTTCAGTTTATACACTCTGTTTGGGCACAATGTGGTAGTTCGTGGTGTGGTTAGCAGTAGCAGGCGTACTGTCTAGGGGACGGCCGCTCCACTTTTGCACCCTGCTCCTTCTTTTGCTGTTCTGGTGGCTCTGTGCGACCACCGCCTCTTCCTCCGAACTACACAGGTCACCCGCATGACAATGATTTCATGTGGGGTCCAGGACCTCATCGTCCTCCACATCATCTTCCACCCAGTCTTCACACCTGCCCTCCTTGTCGGTCTGCACACTGCAGAAAGCCACAGCAGTTGGCACATGTGTTTCGTCATCATCCGAGACGTGTTGCGGTGGTTCTCCAATGTACTCATCCTGAAACATAAGTGGTTGGGGGGACGTGGCTGGCTGCCAGCATGGACAGCCGCATCTGATCTGCTCTCCGGCTCCCGATTACCATCCTGCTTCATCCTGAGTGCTGACACCACTCACCTGCCAGCCTTCACGGTGTACAACGCCACGGGAACCCACTGCACTTAATCATGGGACCCAGGAAGGCTCAAGCAGCAGCAGAACGCCTAAAAGAATATGCGCGGCAAGACAACCAACATGGCGCCGCTCCAGCCAGTACGCCTTGTGCTCAACATACCCGCGGACAAGCAGTGCAACAAGCAGCCACTGATGAGACAGAGGTACCTGAGCTTACCCTGAAGGAGGCACATGAGCAGCTTATGTCAGCGATTCTGGCCTGCCAAACCTCCCTCACCACCAAGATTGCCGAGGCGCGTGTGGATTTGGGCCTCCTCAGACAAGATGTCCAACAACTCAAGAATGGGTGCGGGGAGCAGAGGAGAGGATCTCTGAGCTAGAGGACCTCACCTGTCCCTTACCTGCTAAGACTCATGCCCTGGAAGACTTGGTCACCTTATGGAAACATAAATGCGACAACCTGGAGAACAGGGCCAGGAGGAACAATGTACGTATACTGGGCATGCTCCTTTTTGGAGACCTGGTTCAAGTCTACTTTTCCGAAGGCAGCCTTTTCTATTGCGTATGCAGTAGAGCGGGCCCACAGGGTGCCGGCTTGTCCACCACCACCTGGGGCTCCACTCAGGCCTCTATTGGCCCACATGTTAAACTGGAAAGACTGGGACCTTATTCTTAGCCAGGCGAGACGTAAGCAGTCTATCACTTATGACAACGCCAAGGTGTCTTTGTTCCCTGACTTTTCGGCTGAGCTTCAAAAGAAAAGGGCGACCTTTGTCTCCGTTAAGAGAAGGCCCTGGGATTTTAACTTACCATACTCCATGGCGTATCCTGCCCGGCTGCGCGTGGTAGAAGGTGAAAAATTTAATTTCTTCACAGACCCCAAAAAAGCAGATGACTGGGTCTCTAGAAAGACACGCAGACTGTTGCCTGATGCGTGGGACGTCACCGCCATCTCATCTCTTGTCTGAGGATATTGCTAACAGGATACAAGACCTGTGATGTCTGAGGAATATCGCCATCCGATTCTGGCATCGTTACACTGTTATGGACTCCTTAATGTTGCGCATAGTTGGTCCGGAGTGAGTTTCACTGTTTATGTATTTATTATTGACTAGGTATCAGCACAATGTGTATTATGCTTAGGGAGCTGGTCAGATACCTGAATAGACTTTTACCACCTTGAACTATGCAGGTCCCTGACTACTCAGCCACCGGGAGTTAAACCTCCTATTCTTGGTATTGCTTATACTGTTTTAAAGTTAGTTTATGGTATTCTTTGTTTGTTTGGGCACGATGTGGTAGTTCACTACATTTATGCAGTCTTTTACGTGTGCTGGGCATCTCGATACAGGGGAGTATTCCCGAAGTACAGCAGAAGGGTAGGCATGTATCTGGATATAGTTCACATGCAATATGGCAGCCCTATCGTTAATGTCCTGGAAAGGGAGGGGGATGGGTAATCCGGGTAAAAGGATGGCAATTTTTGCGCATATCTGCAAATACAATCCACATATACTCAGCCTGCAAGAAACCCACCTGACTGCTGATACGGCCACTAGGCTTCAGAAACCATGGGTTCAATGGTCAAGCCATTCCAATGGCAATTCACACTCTAGAGGAGTGTCTCTTCTGAATCACCGCTCTATCAGATGGGAACCGCATATCGTTGATTCAGATTCAGAGGGAAGGTATATTTTTGTGTATGCTCACGTGAATTGTGCTCTGTACGTGATTCTGAACATATACTGTCCCCCCACCTGCTAATTTATCACTTTTGCAGACTGCGGCCACCTTTGCGGCTCAGTACCCGCATGCCAAATTAATACATATGGGAGAACTTAATATGATCATGAATACTCATGATCATTTCCATGCCTGTCCGATCTCCACAGTCAGCAGTTTGCCCACTTTGTTATCAGCTTGGATTGGGGAAATGGGGTGGTTAGATTTTTGGAGAGAGAAACATCCAGATTCTGTAGAGTACTCCTGTTTCACTCCCTCCTGTGGTGCATAATCCAGGATCAATTATATGTTTGGCACCCCTGATTTATACTTGGAGTTGTCGACTATATCTTATGGCCCCCAGGGTGTGTCTGACCATGCACCCATAGTAGCTCAGTTTAATGTTTCACATATACTCAGTCCTCGTTTGAAAACGAGAATACATCCCTTCTGGCTTACCCTCCTGACGAATCAGGATAGGATCCCAGACCAACTACGGATGTTCCTAGAATTACATGACATAGATACAAATACCTTGCTACTGTGGGACACACTGAAAGCATATGTCAGGGGTTGCCTTAAATCCTCATCATCATCTTTTATATTAAAAGAGACACACGGAAAAAAGAGGACTCCCTTAGTATTAGTGTCAAAGAATCCGAGGCAAGGTTTGGGGAACAACAGTGGACAACAAAAGCCCAACAGGGATCCGGAGGGTGACGCTCTGGAACAACAACCAGGAATCACAGCTACACAGCTCCAGTGGGTCAGTATAGAAGTCCAGGCAGGAAGCTCTATATCTGGCAACCAGAGAAGTGGGAGAGGAGAATATAAGGAGTTTGGGAGTGACAGACAAGAAACAGCTGAGGAGAAGAAGCTACGGATCCCTGAGTGAGACAAAAAGGATTGCAAGGCAAACACAGAAAGCTATCATTAAGAAGCAGCATGATCTTTAGACATAGAGTGCGCAGCCACCCGCTGCGACGTCCTGACCCCGGGTATAACGGAGTCAGACGTGGCTCTTGACACCCTCGTGACAATGTCCAACTAATTGTACCACAATCTTGCCTTGTTATTCTTTTTCAATAAAAAGAGTAAAAAAAAATATAACAGCAGCATTTAATGGTTGTATTGGACTGTCAGAAATGCAGCAAAGGCCGCAAATGTACTATAGCATGGTCTGCAATGTATCAGCGAGAAGGGAGGAACGGCTGGAGGCTGGAGGCGGTGGGGTCAGGTGCAGTACTCTATTACACCGGGCCCCACACAGCAGTATTCATATATAAAGTGTAGGCAATCTATATGTAAAGTATAGCAATCCTCTGCGGTAGCGCAATCCACATAGTACTCACTATGAAACTCCTGTACTAGCAGGCAAGCTGGCCGGTCACTCACTTTTTCATGTGCATGCTCTGCCTGCTTCATTAATAAAGTGGGAGCGTGTGCGAGAAGATGTGAGTGACTGGCACACAGTGTTGGTGCCAAGATACAGACACATGGTCTAGCAAACACAGGCAGGGAAGGTACATAGCTTTTATTGCCCACTGGGTTTACCTTCTGACGGCTGTTAAGCATGTAACCCGTGGCACCCGCCTTGCTGACGCTCAGCGGCGACACCACCTGCCATCTGATTTGTCAGCCCGACGCGCTGGTACTCCACCTTGTATATGCTTTATAGGATGCTCCAGCAGCAACGTGCCGTTAATGACTACCTGTGCGAACTCTGCAGCAGGACAGATTCTGGGGAGCTAGGTTTCTTTTCACCGTGCCAGTAGCTGCACATGCACGATGCATGCAGACTTCTGCGCCCATTTGGTCATTCGCAGCCATGGCGCCATCAGTGACCTCGTACCTTACACCTTCTTTCTGAAGTATGCATTGCCTCGTGTCATTGATCAAGCCGTCAAGGAGCAGGAGCTGGAAGATGAGGAGGTTGCCATGCTGAATGAATTCCCGGGGGGGGGGGGGGGCTACTCCATCTGAGACAAGTCAGCAGGCGTGTGAAGAGGAGTCAGAGAAGGATGGTGGCTGGGGGGGGGAGGAGCATAAAGAGCAGGCTTTGAGGGGGACTTTACACTTTCTGGGAAATGGCGGCCTTCATGCTCCAGTGTTTGAAGAGGGACCCTTGTATAAAAAGCATAAAGGGCAAGGACCAGTACTGAGTGGCAATGTACTTAGACCCCCTGTAAAAACACAAAATGGTGGACATGTTACCAGCATTACAGACGGCTGTCATAATGCAGTATTTCCAGGCCTTGTTGCGAGAGATGCTGTATTCTGCTGTTGCTGGCGCTGGCAGAAGAATTTCCACCCATAGCGAAACAGGTGCGGGTACCAATCCAACCGCATCTACAAGAAGACTGTGGTTTGAAGATGTGTTGGTAACTTCGGATATGAGATCATTCTTGCAGCCAACCCATTGACAGCCGCCCTCCGGATACAGCCTCAGGTAACGCCTAGACCGACTGCTATCCAACTACATTCGGTTAATGGCCGATGTGGACTCTCTGAGAAGCGAGGAACCCCTTGACTACTGGGTGTGCAGGCTTGACCTGTAGCCAGAGCTGGCACAATTTGACATGGAACTCTTGGCATGCCCCTCGTCGAGTGTCCTGTCCGAAAGGACATTCAGCGCAGCAGGGGCAATCGTGACCGATAAGCGCACTCGCCTAGCTCACGCATGGTTCTCGGAGGAATTCAACACCTGTGATGACTACGTGTAATTGAATTTCCTCATGCCAGCTCACACATATCCGCCACCACCCACCCAGAACAAAGAATGGTCCTTGTCTTATGTATATACAGCGGCATAAAAGGCCTTTTCTGTCAGGTGAATGCCAAGTTTTTGGGGCCTCTACTCCAGTGGCCTACAGTAAAATTGTTAACCAGTGACCGCCTAATGTACCTCCAGCAACATATTCACTTGTTATTTTCTGTCAGGTGAATGCCTAATTTTTGGGGCCTGTACTCCCATGGCCTAAAATAATTTTTTTCTAGGCTCCAGAAGGGCACATTTTTGAGAGTTTCCCTTTAAGACGCATAAAAATGCCCCTGATTAAAATACATATTTTTTGTGGAAATTTTTGCCATTGATCCCTCTCTGGTATGTCACTGTTGTGGGACTATTTGTGCATTTCTAGTAAGTATTTGGTGGCTGAAAATATGACCTGAAGGTTTTTCAGGTTCATCTGCCATTAAAGTGAATGGGGCCAGCTGGGAATGCGCGGTTGGCGAACATTTGAATGTGAAAGTGCATTTGCGAAATGTCCCAGCAGATGTTCATCCATCACTATGCGTGACACCTGCCGTTTGCTCAGGCCCTTTGAGGAGGCCACGTTATTTGTCAGCCGCCAGGACTACGGGATAAACAATGTCATTCCACTGCTTCATGTCCTAGAACAGATTCTGGTAAACCTGGCTGGTCAGAGGACTGGAGACATGGCACCTAGAATGATGGCAGAAGGGTTTGATACGTTTGTCTGTCAATCTCTCTGTTTACAGTCAGTGAACGGGAATATCATTTATCGCAAGGATATGCAAACACCAAGCAATGAGGAGTTAACCGCCAGAAGTAGGTCATCGGCACGAAGAAGTAGTCATTTTCACAGCTCGAGGTATCAGCCGATGGTCTGCATTGCGAAGCTTGTCTAAAATAAAAATCCCACAGTGCACCCCCTTGGAGGAAACTCTCGATCCAGCACAGGCTGCTTTGCTCCTTCAAAAACAATGGACTCTGTACAGTGTGACACCGATGTATAATTTCTCATACACCAGACTGGAAAAGTATTCCAAGCACCTCTCTGCCCACATAGCTGCCGAGAAGCAGAAGGGTTGTACTATTGTAGGTAGTGGGCCCAGAGCTGAACCTAAAAGCCACATTTTCCTGTTTCCCTGGACTCAAAGGAAAGGACATAGATCCACTGACTGTGCTCATACAGATTTCATCAAAGCCTCCACTCACCAAGGCAAGCACAGAGGACCGGATTATGTGGACAAGTTGGTTCTGCAGGACGTACACAGAGGACGATCTATTGGAGGTGTTACCAAAGACATTCACTTGCCTCCTGCTCTTCCTGTATAATGGCTCTGAGGCGCTCACGGCTATTGTAAGGACGTGGTTCCAAAGAAACTTTGACTGTTGTTTGGGTAAGCTGGTGATCAGTTCTCAGGACCTTACTTGGCTAGCAGTGATGTGGACCGAGTATGACGTGTCTGGAACAATGTCGGCCACAGATCTTGTTTTCTCTGTGCCCGTCAAACCTCAAATGGACATTTCTTATGCCATCAATGCAGAGGACTTCAAGACTCTATGGAATGAAATGTATAAATCCTAGAATGATGTCACGTTGGCGGAAGTGGACAATTTATTCCAATGCCTTTGAATTTCTTCAATCCATTTATCAGCAACCCAACTAATCACGGAATGAGCTGGAATTAGCTTGTTTGCTGGACTGTTATCCATTTATCAGCCATAATCCCATACATTTCTTGATCTGTAATCATTACCATTGTGGTCACTTTGTTTTTCCTTTTTGTCTTTTAAATCTTGTGGTTTTGCCCCCTCTGTGTTGTATTTTATATGTGTTAATATCCTGTTTGTTAAATAAGCATTGTTTTTTCTCCCCTGTTCAAAAAAAAAAAAAAAAAAAAAAGAACCGGCTTGTGATTTGGTAGCCAAAAGCAGGAGTGGGTACAAAACACAGAAGACATGCAAATATTCTGTTCATAAGTCATCTCCATCTTGGATCCACTCCTGTTTTTTTGGGCATTAGCAATACTGATTGATTACTGACCAAATGCTGACCGAGTGAAGGTGGATGCTCCACAGACAAGATCAGTTTTTTTGGGGTTATTGTTCTTACGGATTAGAGGAAGGGCAACATAGTCAGTGACTTCAACACAAACTTACTGCTGACACCCTCTCCACTCTGTCGGGGGGCCCTACTTGTATAAGCGTTTAATAGAACAGGTTTCATAGACATCTATGTGGAATCAGCTGATGATTGTTTAAAGGGACTCTGCTTCTTCTTGGTGCTAACATTGACGTGTAAGTAAGGCTGAGTTCATACTTGAGTTATTTGGTCAGTTTTGGCCCTGTGACTGCCCAAATAAGTGAAGCGTGCAGTGATTCTAAATGCAAAGCCTGTCATCTACGTCCTCTATGTCATACTGGCTCACAGTATTATTTCACTACCACAGCAGACTCCCTATGTGTGTTACTGCAAGGCACAGTGGGCTACACCACTATAAAGGCTCTCTGCATCCAGGAAATAGCCTTTTACGTAATTTGCTGCAAAAAAAAAATCGGCAAACCGGCTAATCAAATTTTTGAAAAATGTGCTCATCTCTAATAGCAACCAATCAGATTCTACCTTTCATTTTCCAAAGGAGCTGTCAAAAATGAAAGGTGGAATCTGATTGGTTGCTATGGGCAACTAAACCAGTTCTACTGACCCGACTTGTGCTGACAAATGTAGAGGCTCTGTGGTGAAATTTTAAATGGAATCCCCGAGATGTGAACCAAGATATATATTGAATCAAGATATATATATTTTTTTTTTCTGGTGATGTTCTTGTGTAGAGGTGAAATTTCAAAATGTAACTTTACAGATTTCTCATTTTTATCTATTTTTTTATGTAACACAGCAAGGGTTAAGAACAATGCAAACCAAAACATTCATTATCCTGATTATGACGTTTACAGAAAAACCCAGTATCTGCTTTTAAACTGTTGTTTGGGTGTGCCATATGCTTTTTTTTGCGGGAGGAGTTTACATTTCTATTGGTATCATTTTGGGGTATATAATCCTTTTGGATCGCTCAATATTATGCTTTATGTGGGGCACTGTTAAAAAAATATATATATATTCTGACACTGCTTTCATTTTTTTTTTTTAAGGCATTTACCTGACGAGGTAGATTAAAGAGCAGGTCGTTATTGCTGTCGAGATACATAAAATGTATTTTGTTTTTTTGTGAATGAATTGATAAGGGGACGTTTTTTTCCTTGAAACTTTTTTAACTTTTTTTATTTTTGTCCCACAATGGGACTTAAAGAATTTTGGGTCTGATCACTGTTTCAATAGTTGCCTATAAGACGACCCAGAATTGGGGCTAGGCCTCTGTAGCTGGCAGGCCCTTGCAAGGCTTCGGGGGGCTACGTTAATCATCGGCCAAAGGGTTAAAAGAGTGAGCCCCCTCCCTCTGTAAACCTCATAGATGCAGAGGTCAGCATAAATTGTGGAAGCTGATAATGCACCAGCATCCGGCGAATACAGCAGGAGCTCAGCTATCAGTAACATCCAGGCCCCTGTACTGATCAGGCGCACTAAGCTTCTTCCAGCTGTGCCAGGGCTGGGCAGTAAATGAGCGGAGCTTCTGTGCAAAGAGCAATGTTGCCGTCCTCACTGCACTAAATAAATAATTTGCATACTTTAAAAAAGTTGATTTTACCTGTAAAGGTGCCATGGATTGCTATAAGAATGGCACATTTGGCACAGCAAAGCTTATCTGGCACTACTGCTTGTTAGTATAGTGATGTTGCTGATGACAGTCTCCCTTTAACAACCAAGTAAACAAAAAAATCTTAAAAATGACCTTATAAAAAGTGTCTAGTAGAGAAAAGACTTCTAAGCAGATTAAAACTGTAAGATTTAGCTCATTTAATCAGACTAAAACATAACCACAAGTATAACTCATAGATTAGCATATGGTTGCTTTCAATGTGTTATCCTTTGTTGAGGTGCCTTCTTACAGCTGTTAGACATACACAATAAAAAATTTTTAATATATTTAATGGATAATCTGAATGTAATCATATATTTTGCTTTTGTTGTTTTAATGAAATTGTTGCAATATTGATTTTTATATTCTACCTTATTTTTATTTTGTAATGCCACATCTCTTAATTAATTAACTCCGAGTCTAAGGACACGTACTACAAAGGCAAATAAAGTTATAAATCGTATCCCAACATAGTAAAACTTAAAGACTATACAAATATTTGCTCTGAAGGCATCTATCTGTGTTGGTCCCATGTTCACATGTGCCCAGATTGCTGAGAATAATTGTGTTTTAACCCATAGGATACCAGCACCTGAAGTAAGTCCCAGCACTGTACATGTACGCCACTCTGATTGGTCGGGTGCAGGAGAAGTGCTTGCTTGATCAGCAGCAGGGGTCTGGCTGTTCCTGACAGGTTAGCCTCTGCTGTATACGTAAGAATCAGTGAATACACCAGCATATTGTATGCCATGCAGTGTTGCCAACGGTCCATAAATTTACAGACAGTCCGCAAAAAACTGTAGTTTTTTCTGCCTTCTGTAACGTCTGGCTGAAAAAATACCATCTTTGAAATTTATGGCCAAAATTCCTGAATTCTGCACTGCGAATGCGTACTTGTGCAGTGCAGAAAGGAGAAGTTGCTGGCTAATTGGGAGTCGGTTCCAGGGCTGGGCGGCGCAGGGGCACTCACCAGGCAGGCAGCAGAAGTGGAGGACAAGAGGAGGAGGAGGTAGGAGGGCAGGAGGCAGTGTCCTCATCACACACCACTGGCCACCAATGAAATTGCAGCTTTCTTTCCCGCTCGGGCAGAGAGAATTGGAGGCCATTTTGGACTGCACATCACAGCAGCTGCAGTGCAGTGGACGATCACAGTGGCAAATGGGCTGTCCTCAAGTCTTGTCTCCTTATAGTGAGTGAGAGTGAGGCTAACTTCATGCAGGGTATATAGTATTAGGTTTATGGTATGGGAGAAGACTGAGCACAAGAGACAACCATTTTATGTGGAAAGGGGTTATTATATGCTCACTTGTTCAGGAATGATTGTGCTGCCTGTGACTTGATGCCGGAGACTTGTACAGCAAAAGCATTCCTCAGCAAGTAAGCATATAATAATCCCCTTTCCACATAAAATGGTTGTCTCTTGTGCCCAGTCTTCTGACTTTAAGGCAAACACAGGCTCAGCTGCTGTATCTAAACTACTGGTTACACTATGAAGGGCTATCAAAACTACAGTGGGTACTGTTAAGGGCAATGTAAGCTCCTGGGGCCACTAAATTAGAGGGCAATCTACACTCCCGGGGGCACTATAGTGGGCTATCTCAACTTCTTGGGGGCATTATGAGGGACTATCTAAACTATTGTAGGCGCTATGGAGGGCACATTATGGGCCTATCTAAAATCCTTGGAGCAGTAAAGACTGCTATCTAAACTACTGGAGGCACTATACATGCAAAATTTGATAACCAGATTGAACACGTGTGCCATGCAGGGCGCATGGCTCAGCCCTCCTTGACGCAGCGCCGACACCATGTTCTTCCCGTTGTCGGTCACCATGGTTCCGGTTTTGAGTTGTTGAGGAGAAAGCCAGGATTTTATTTCTTGATGAAGGACATGGAGCAGTTCCTTCCCTGTGTGACTCCGTTCGCCCAGGCAAACGAGGTGCAGAACAGCGTGACACCACCGTGCCCTGCAAGTGTGGTATGCTGGAGGGGCACTGTGAATTATCACTGCATTGGAGGCTGAGGACACGATGGACGATGAGGAGGCAGAGGCAGACATTATCGCAGGACCAACAGTGTGAGAACGTGGAGGCAGAAGCGGTGTCACCTGGCCTAGTTTCTGCTGTGGCTGTGCAGGAACCACATTCACCCAGTGGGCCGTTAAGGAAATGTATTGTCCCTGACAGCTCCACACGTTGACGCTGCCATGCACATTGGCAGACACCGACAGGCTCAAAGACTGGCTCACCTTCTGTTCCACATGTGTGTGCAGGGCTGGTACTGCATTTTTGGCAAAGAAATGATGGCTTGGGACTCTCCACCTCAGCTTGACACAAGCCATCAGTTCTCTGAAAGGTGCAGAGACCACCACATGGAAAGGGAGAGGCTGAAGCACCAGAAACTTGGACAGGAGCACGTTCAGCTTCCGTGCCGTTGGATGAGAAGTTGGAGGACGAGGAGCAAGAGCATCAGGAACGCTAGATGATGGGAAGGACAGACAGCTCCTTTCGGCTGAGGTGGTGGATAGTGTTGATCAAGCACCAAAGTGCTCAGGTGCTTTGGCCAAACACCTCGGGATGTTTGGGTGTTCTAACAAGCAACCAAGGACAATGGAAGTCAATAGGAGAACCTGAGCATTAAACCAGGCACACCTTTCTCTGAAGAGGGGAGGGTGTCTGGTTAACATGAAAAAGTCAGAAATTGATGGAAACACCACTTAAATGGTTTGGGAACAGCATAGGGAGGATGTTTGGATGCATCTTGGTCTCGCAGATCGCTGCTGGGAACGATGTTGTGTAAATAGTACGCCACTTTTACAGACTGACAATAATACACACAAAACCAAAGATAAAATCTATTTTAGAGGAAAAAATATTAGAAAACATTATTTCCTGTATATTTACTTGTATATAAAGTGCAAGTGCTGCCAAAAATTACTTAGGTTTTAAGAAACCACTGAAACACTAGGTTGAACATGTGGGCTAGTCATGGTATGTGTGTGAGCTTGCCGAGCTTCAAAGCCACCTCCAAGTTACACCCATTATCAGACACAACCATGCCTGGTTCTAGGTTGAGTGGCGAGAGCCACAGCTCGGTCTGGTCTCTTATCCCTTACCATAGCTCTGTGGTGTTGTGCTGTTTATCCCCTAGGCATAATCAGCTTCAGCACGGCCTGTTTCTGCTTCCCCACTGCAGTGCTACAGTACTTCTAGCTACCAACTGATGGATGACTGGTGTTGCACGTGGATAATTTGAAGGTGGAAATGGAGGAGGAGGCGGAGGAGGAGAAGTGGGGGTTGGAGTCACTTACGAAGGTGCTGTCAGAAACCCTGATCATCGTAGGGCCCGCAATCCTTGGTGTCTGTAGCACCTATGCCATCCCAGGATATGACTCTCTCCCGGCCTTCACAATGTTCACCCAGTGTGCCGTCAGGGAAAGGTAGCGTCCCTGGCTGAATGCACATGTCCATGTGTCCATGGTCAAGTGGACCTTCCCAGTAACTGCGTTGGTCAGGGCTAGGGTTTTTGGATTTTTCAGTAAAAGTTCGAGTTCGGTGTTTGGCGAGTTAATGGCGCTTTTTGAAAGGCTGCAGAGCAGCCAATCAACAAGCTTGTAACTTGAGTGCCCTTAAATGCCATCACAGCCATGCCTACTAATGGCATGGCTGTGATTGGCCAGTGCAGCATGTGACCCAGCCTCTATATAAGCGTCTGTTAGTTAGGTGAGTGTCGGTGGCCATTTTGTGTAAGTTCAGTGCACCAGCACAGCATATGTGCATTTGTGATAGTCAAATGCAAGGTTTAAATACTGCAATTATATTCTGGGTTTAAAAAAAACACCCATATTTTGCAAGATAAATTTTTTTAGGTCCTTTGCTTAATTTGTGACAGTCAAATACAAACTTTAAATACTGCAGTTATATTCTGGATTTAAAAAGAACACCCATTTTTTGCAAGATAATACATTTTGGGTCCTTTATTGTATTTCTGACAGTCCAATACAAGCATTAGATACTGCTGTTATATTCTGGTATTTAAAAAAAAAACACGCATTTTGTGGCAAGATAATACATTTGCGGCCTTTGCTGCATTTCTGACAGTCCAATACAAGCTTTAAATACAGCAATTATAATCTGGGTTTAAAAAAAAACACACATTTTTTGCAAGAGAGTACATTTTGGGTCCTTTGCTGAATTTGTGACAGTTAAATACAAACTTAAATACTGCAGTTATATTCTAGGTTTAAAAAAACACCCATTTTTTGCAAGAAAATACATTTTGGGTCCTTTGTTGCATTTCTGACAGTCCAATACAAGCATTAGATACTGCTGTTATATTCTGGTATAAAAAAAAAACACCCATTTTGGGCAAGATAATACATTTTGGGTCCTTTGCTTAATTTGTGACAGTCAAACACAAATTTTAAATACTGCAGTTATATTCTGGGTTTAACAAAACACAAATTTTTTGCAAGATAATACATTGTGGGTCCTTTGCTGTATTTATGACTGTCCAATACAAGCGTTAGATACTGCTGTTATAATTTGGTATTAAAAAAACACGCATTTTGGGCAAGATAATACATTTGCAGCCTTTGCTGCATTTATGACAGTCCAATACAAGCGCTAGATACTACTGTTTTATTCTGGTATTTAAAAAAAAAAACTATTTTGGGCAAGAAAATAAATTTGCGGCCTTTGTTGCATTTCTGACAGTCCAATACAAGCGTTATATACTGCTGTTGTATTCTGGTATTAAAAAAAACACCCATTTTGGGCAAGATGATACATTTGCAAACTTTGTTGCATTTGTCACAGTCCAATACAAGCGTTAGATACTGCAATTATATTCTCGTATTAAATAAACACCCATTTTTGTGGCATGATAATACATTTGCAGACTTTGTTGCATTTGTGACAGTCAAATACAAACTTTAAATACTGCAGTTATATTCAGGGTTTAAAAACACACCCATTTGGCCAAGACCCTACATCTGGGGCTTTTGCTGCATTTGTCACAGTCAAATACAAGCTTTAAATACTGCAGTTATATTCAGTTTTTTTTTTTTTTTTAAAACACCCATTTTGTGCAAGACACTACTTTTGGTGCCTTTGCTGCATTTCTGTCACAGTCAAATACAACCAGTCATTAATGCAGTTACATTGTTGGTTGAATAAATTAAAATTTTTGTGACCGTGAAGTAATTGTATAAAATTCACCTGTCACACTGTTGTGTGACCTCAAGAAATTTTTCCTCTTTATGACACCGGCACTGCCTTACTCTCAGTGAACTTAATTGTTGACTATTGGCGGTTACACTGTCACTTGACATAAACCGTCTGTTAGTTTAGTGGGTGAACGCAAAGAATGAGGAGAGCGTCAAATAAGGCCCGTGGCCCCGGCCGTGGTGCTGGTGGAGCTCCTGTTGCAGGGAGAGGACGTGGTAGATCTGTGGGCTACAGGCATAAGTGAAACACCTTCCTCAGGTGCGAGTAGGCGACAGAACCTTTAGCGTTATTTGGTAGGGCCGAATGCGGTTCTACGAATGGTGAGGCCAGAACAAGTACAGGCGATAGTAAACAGGGTGGTTGACACTGCCTCCAGTTCCTTTACATTGTCTAACACCCAGTCTCCTGCTGAAAGATCATAGTTGGCACCTGCAGCCAATGTCCATCAGTCTTTTACCTCACCCCCTTGCAAATAAGCCAAGCAGTCTGAGCCCCAAGTCATGGAGCAGTCTCTTCTGCTTTTTGATGACTCTGCTAGCAGAGTTTCCCAGGGCCATCCACATAGCCATGCCCCAGAAGTGAAAGAGATTTAGTGCACCAGCCCAACCACTTTTGTTTCAGGATGAGTACATGGGAGGACCACCGCAGCATGTCTCGGATGATGACGAAACACAGGTGCCAACTGCTGTGGCTTTCTGCAGTGTGCAGACCTACAAGGAGGGCAGGGGTAAAGACTGGGTGGAAGATGATGTGGATAAAGTCCTCGACCACACAAGGAATCAAGGTGATACAAGTGACCTGTGTAGTTCGGAGGAAGAGGCGGTGGTTGCACAGAGCCACCAGCACAGCAGAAGAGGGAGCAGGGTGCAAAAGCGGAGCGGCCGTCCTCTAGACAGTATGCCTGCTACTGCCCACCGCACCAAGGGACCGAGCACACCGAAGCCAGCTCCAAGGAGTTCCCTGGCATGGCAGTTCTTCAGACAATGTGTTGACGAAAGAGACACGAGTGGTTTGAACGCTGTGCAATCAGAGCCTGAAGCGAGGCATAAACATTCTAAACCTGAGCACAACCTGCATGACCAGGCATCTAAGTGCAAAGCACGAGCTGCAGTGGAGTAGACAACTCAAAAACAAAGAAAGGTCTCTGGCTCCTCCTGCTTCCTCTTCTGCTGCAGTCTCGGCCTCTTCTCTAGCAAACAGAGGATGTTCCAGCAACTCAACCACCTAGGTTACCAAGCATCTCCACAATGTCCCATGGAAGTGTTCAGCTGTCTATCTCCCAAACACTGGAGCGAAAGAGAAAGTACCCCCTACCCACCCACGATCCCTGGCCCTGAATGCCAGCATTTAAAAATTCCTGACCTTTGAAATGCTGTAATTCCGTCTGGTGGAGACGGAGAGTTTTAAAAGCCTTATGGCGGTGACTGTCCCTCAGTACGTTGTGTCCAGCCGCCACTACTTTTCAAGGCGAGCCATCCCTTCCCTGCACAACCAAGTGGGGGACAAAATCAGGTCTGCAAAATCAGGTGTGCACTGCGCAACGCAATCTGTGGCAAGGTCCACCTAACTACGGATACAACAGCACACTGGGTAAATTTAGTGGTGGCTGGGCCTGAGGCGGGTAGCAGTTTGGCGCATGTCTTTCCACCAATGTGGATTGCAGGGCGCTTCTCTTTGCCTCCTGTTGCTTCCTCCTACTCCACTTCCTCATCCTCTAACGCACAGACAGGGGTAAACAACAGCAGGCAGTTTTAAATCTTAACTGTTTGGGGGACAAACCCCACACGACGCAGGATCTGTGGACGGGCCATGAACAACAGACCAATGAGTTGTTGCTGCCAGTGAGCCTCAAGCCCGGCCTGGTGGTCTGCGATAATCAGCGAACTCTCGTAGCAGCTCTGGGACTAGCCGGTTTGA
This sequence comes from Bufo gargarizans, assembly GCF_014858855.1. NCBI lineage: Eukaryota > Metazoa > Chordata > Amphibia > Anura > Bufonidae > Bufo > Bufo gargarizans. The sequence goes on from NC_058082.1 coordinate 181,007,979, forward strand.
TGCACATCCCTTGCCTGGTGCATGTGCTGAATTTGGTGGTGCAGAAGTTCCTTAAAAATTACCCCGATATGTCAGAGCTGCTGCATAAAGTGTGGGTGGTCTGTGCGTGCTTTCGACGTTCTCACCCTGCTGCTGCTTGCCTGTCAGCGCAGCAGCGTAACTTTGTTTTTTCTGCTCACCGCCTCATATGCGATGTACACACAAGGTGGAACTCTACCTTGCACATGCTGGCCAGACTGTGCTAGCAGCAGCAGGTGATAGTGGAGTTTCAGCTGCAGCATGCACGGGTGAGTCTCTCTGCGGAACATCATCAATTCACCACTAATGACGGGGCCTCCATGCGAGATCTGTGTTCCTTGTTGCGCTGTTTCGAGTAGTCCACCAACATGGCCAGTGCCGATAACGCCGTTCTCAGCGATACTATCCCACTTCTATGCCTCCTTGAAAAAACGCTGCTGGCGATGATGGAAGAGGATGTGGCAAAGGAGGAGGAAGAGGGATCACTTCATAGGGTTTCTGGCCAGTCATTCACAAGTGGCTCCGATGGTGGGTTCCTAGACACACAAATGCCAGGTACACAATTGTCCAGCTAGGGCACAGTTCTGGAGGATGACAAGGTGGAGTATGAGGCCTAGTTCACACGAACGTATGGCTTTTATAGTTTTTTGCGGTCCGTTTTTCACGGATCCGTTGTTCCGTTTTTGAGTTCCGTTGTGTTTCCGTTTCCGTTCCGTTGTTCCGTTCCGTTTTTCCGTATGCCATGTACAGTTTACAGTAATTACATAGGAAAAATTGGGCTGGCCATAACATTTTCAATAGATGGTTCAGAAAAAACGGAACGGAAACGGAAGACATACGGATGCATTTCCGTATGTGTTCCGTTTTTTTTGCTGGTCCATTGACTTGAATGGAGCCACGACCCGTGATTTACGGCCAAATATAGGACAAGCTCTATCTTTCAACGCAACGGAAAAACGGAAACGGAAGGCATACGGAACACATTCCGTTTTTTTTGCGGAACCATTGAAATGAATGGTTCCGTATACGGACCGTATACGGAACACAAAAAAACGGCCCGTACACCCGCAAAAAAAACTTTCGTGTGAACTAGGCCTGAGGAGGAGGAGATGGAGGAGGAGGAACCGTGTTCACAGCAGGGTGGCACCCAAACCAGGTCGTAGCCATCTCTGGTGCGTGGCTGGGGGGATACAGAGAACACAGACAATACACCTCCCACAGAGGACAGCTTTTCATTGCCTCTGGGCAGCCTCGCACACATGAGCGATTACATGCTGCAGTGTCTCCGCAATGACCACCAAGTTGCCCACATTCTAACTTGTGCTGATTACTAGGTGGCAACGCTGCTGGATCCCTGTTACAAGGACAACGTACCGTCCTTAATTCCGTCACTGGAGCATGAGTACAAGCGCACACTGGTAGACGCGCTCCTGGTGGCATTCCCACCTGACAGCGGGGACACAGTGGAAGCACAAGGTGAAGGCAGAGGAAGAGGTCACCAATGCAGCTGGGGCACCGCCAGCTCTTCAGCAGGCAGGGTTAGCATGGCCGAAATGTGGAAAACCTTTGTCAGCACGCCACAACAACCAGCACTACCAGCTGATATGGAACGTCTTAGCAGGAGGCAGCATTTCAGCAACATGGTGGAGCAGTATGTGTGCACACGCCTACAACGTACTGAATGATGGGTTTGCCCACTTGAACTTCTGGGTCTCCAAATTGGGCACATGGCATGAAGTTGCCTTTTATGCCTTGGAGGTGCTGGCGAGTGTATTGTCTGAACGTGCGTTTAGCATGGCAGGGGGCGTTATCACAGACAAGCACAGCCGCCTGTCCACAGCCAATGTGGACAAGCTCATGTTCATTAAAATGAACCACGCATTGATCCCACAGGACTTATCCGTAACTTGTGCAGAATAGACATGTATACTAGCCTTACCCAGCCATTGTTATACTCCAGCGCAATTGCATATTGTTGTATTTTTTATATTTCCATCTCTTTTGGGGTGTACACTAATTTAAACAAAATATATATATTTTTTTTTATTAATTTAACCAAAAACTAGTGTTGGCTACTTCCTCCTCCTCTACTGCTGTTTCCACCTACACCACTACATCCACTGCCTCCTCAAACTCCTACTCCATATGGACCTCCACCTCATAGATTAAGATTATTATTTTACATTTTTACGTATTTTATGTCATTTCACAAATTTGTCTGATACATTGTTGGGTGACATATCCCAAATTTTTGGCTGTGAAATACCCCTGCTCTACATTGTGGACAGGAAAATCTTTTTCACAAATTTGTCTGTTACATTGTTGGGTGACATTCCCAAATGTTTGACTGTGATATACCCCTGCTCTACATAGTGGACAGGGAAATACATTTCACTAATTAGTCTGTTACATTGGTGACATATCTCAAATTTTTGACTGTGATTTATCACTGCTCTACATAGTGGAAAGGGAAATACATTTCACAAATTTGTCTATTACATCGTTGTGTGACATTCACCAAGGAGGCAGTGGAGTGAACCGCAGAAATAGATTGTGGACCCAGGCGTTCGTCCCACTTATTACAGTGCTCGGATGCCATGTGGCGTATCATGCTGGTGGTGGTGAGGTTGCTAGTGTTCACGCCTTGGCTCATTTTGGTACGCACAGGTTGCAAACTACTATTCTTTTGTTGTTCGCACTTTCCTCAAAAAAGCGCCATACTGCAGACCCCTTGGCAAAGGGAGATCTCCACAAGCAGGTTCTCCATGGAACAGTAGCGGGCCTGTTTTGGTGTTGCCCGCCTTCTCCATTTTTCCACTCCACTGCCTCTTCCTGACTGTTGGGGTGCTGCAGATCCCTCCCCCTTTTTTACTGCTATCCTCACTCGGCTTTCCACCTTCCCAGGTTGGGTCGGTGACTTCATCTTCCGCCACCTCCTCTTCCACTTCCTCACTCTGCTCATCCTCCTGACTTGTTGACCTAACCATAACTTCAGTGATTGACAAATGTGTCTCATCCTGTTCATCAACTTCTTGAGACAGTAATTGCATTTGACTTATTGGCAACTGTGTCTCATCATCATCCACCTCATTAAACAGTAATTGCCGTTCCCCACCGTCAGCTTCTTGTGACTGTGGATGCTCAAGAGTTTGGGAATCTGTCTTTTTTAAGCGTGCTTGGCGAGAGGGGCCAAATCAAGGAATGGTGCTGAAAAGAGGTCCTCGGAATATCCAAGCGTGGGATCACTTGTTTGCCTAGACTCTCCATTGTGGGAGGAAGGAGGATTAGGGTGAGGATTGTGTTGAGCAGACTCTTGGCTGCTGAGACAGGACTTGGTGGAAGGTTGGTGCTTAACCCCTTAATGTAAAATGCTGTGAATGTACGGCGGGGTTTGCATTGCCAGGATGCATTCCACCGTACATGCACGGCAGGATGATCGCGCCCAATCACTGCAGGGGTCCGTCAGTGCCTGATAGCCGGGCCCCTGCTGTATCTGCAGGCATCACTGTTTACAGCGATACCGGCGGATTAACCCCTTCTATGCTGCTGTCTGCGCTGACCGTGAAATAGAAGTTGTTTGCGCCGGGTGAAGCAGCGCATTGACTCCCTGCGCTGCTGTGGCGGGGACCCGATCCGTGACAAGGCAGCCCGATGCCTCAGACTGTGTCTCCTATGCAACCTGTTTGTGTACTACTCACTGTAGTACACAAACAGGCTATACATTACAATACGGATGTATTGTAATGCATTGCAGTGTCAGGAAGCAGGGGGTGTTACCCCTACTCTGGGACCATGGGCACGGCGCAGGGCACGGGTTCCCCTTCAGCTCGGTAGAACACCTGGTGCCCGAGGTGCGTGTGCACGGCGTGTGCGCAGTACACAGGCTGCTCGCACATTTCCGGGTGCATAGAGTTCCTGCATTATCCGGCTGTCAGGTGTGAGCCTTGCTGAGGGAGATTCCCAGTACACACCTTCCACCTTCCTCGCCTGCCATTGGTTCCTGGGGAGGGTGGTTCCTACCTTCCCTGGCTATAAAGACCTGGCCTGAGCTCTGGTTCATTGCTGAGTTATTCCACCTTATGGTGAACACCTAGCCTCCTTGCAGATCCTTCTATTGCCTGTTGTTTCTTTGTATCCTTCCCGGCTACTGACCCCTGGACTGTCTTCCGCCTTGAACCTTCGCTGCCTGCCTCGACCCGGATTGGACATTGACTACCCCTCTTGGATTATCCCTAAACTTGTACCGCATTCTGGGCTGTCAGCTGCTTACTGCCAGTGGGTTCCTCATCCCACTACTGGCTCCCTGGGAGGTTCTGACATGCAGAGGGGATCAGACAAGTCCCAGAGTGGGAATAAAATATATTTTTTTAAAAATAAAAGTAAAAAAAATGTGTTTTGGATAAAAAAGATAAAGTTTCAAGTAAAAAAAAAACCAAACAAACAAACACCCCTTTCCTCAGATTTTATAATATAAAATAGAAAAAGAAATGAAAAAAACGCCCATATTAGGTATTGCCATGTCCGTAACGACTATCTCTATAAATATATCACATTATCCACCCTGTCTGATAGACAACATAAAAAATAAAAACTGTGTTAAAAAAAAAGAAAATTTTGTTACCTTACATCACTAAAAGAGCAACACCAAATGATCAAAAAGGCGTATGCCTCCAAAATAGTACTAATATAACCGTCACCTCATCCTGCTAAAAATGAGCCCCTACATAGGACAATCGCCCAAATAATAAAAAAAACTTTGGCTCTCAGACTATGGAGACACTAAAACATGTTTTTTTTGTTTAAAAAATGCTTTTATTGTGTTAAAGGTACAAAAAGAAAAAAATATACATATTAGGTATCAGCGCATCCATAAAAACCTGCTCTATAAAAATACCACATGACCTAACCCCTCAGGTGAACACCCAAAAAAATAAAAAAGTGTAAAAAGGCAATTTTTTTTGTCACCTTACAACACAAAAAGTGTAATAGCAAGCGATAAAAAAGGTCATACGCACCCCAAAACTGTACCAATCAAACCGTCCTCTCATCATGCAAAATATATACCCTACCTAAGAGAATCAACCAAAAAAAAATAAAAAATATGTCTCTCAGACTATGGTGACACTAAAACATGATTTTTCTTCTCTTTCAAAAATCATATTAGTGTATAAAACTTAAATACATTTTCAAAAGTATACATATTAGGTATCGCCGCGTCCGTATCGACATTCTCTATTAAAATTATTACAAGATTTAACCCTTCAGATGAACACCGTAAAAAAAAATGTCCAAAAAGCAATTTTTTGTCACTTTACAACACAAAAAGTGTGATAGCAAGCGAACAAAAAGTCATATGCACCCCAAAATTGCACCAATCAAACCATCTCCTCCCACAAAAATTATACCATACCTAAGAGAATCACCCAAAAAAATTAAAAACAAACTATGGCTCTCAGACTATGGTAACACTTCAATAAATAAAAAAAGTATAAATATTAGGCATTGTCACATTCGTAACAACCTTCCCTATAAAAATATCACATTATTTAACCTCTCAGGTGAACACCTTAAAATAAAAGCCATTTTGTCAACTTATATGACAAAAAGTCAGTCGCCTAAATTTTTATTTTTTTTCCAAACTATGGCTTTCAGAATATGGAGACACAAAAAAATGTTTTTTTTTTCAAAAATGCTTTATTATGAAAAACTGAAACAAACAACCCAAAAAGTTGTCATATTTGGTATTGTTGCATCTGTAACAACGTGCTCTGTAAAAATAGCTCTTGATCTAACCTGTCATGAACGTTGTAAATAACAAAAAAATAAAAACAGTGGCAAAACAGCTACTTTTTTGTTACCTTGCCTCACAAAAAGTTAATGCCATGTGGCCATACAGCAGTTTTTGACCACATAGGGGGTGTTTCGGTAAACTACAGAATCAGGGCAATAAATAGTGAGTTTAGTTTGGCTGTTAATCCTGGCTTTGTTAGCGGAAAAAAATTATTAAAATGGAAAATCTGCCAAAAAAGTGAAATTTGGAAATTCCATTTTCAATTAATTCTTGTGGAACACCTAAAGGGCTAACAAAGTTTGTAAAATCAGTTTTGAATAACTTGAGGGGTGTAGTTTCTAAAATGGGGTCACTTTTTTGGAGTTACTACTCTAGGGGTTCATCAGGGTGGCTTCAAATGTGATATGGTGTCAAAAAAACAGTCCATCAAAATCTGCCTTCTAAAAACCATATGGAGTTCCTTTTATTCTGCGCCCCTGCCGTGTGCCCATACAGAAGTTTTTTACCACAAATGTTCTGTTTCTGTAAACTATAGAATCAGGGTAATAAATATTAGGTTTTGTTAGGCTGTTAACCTTTGCTTTGTTAGCGTAAAAAAATGATTAAAATGGAAAATCTGCCAAAAAAATTAAATTCTGAAATGTTATATCCATTTTCAATTCATTCTTGTGGAACACCTAAATGGTTAACAACATTTGTACAATCAGTTTTGAATACCTTGAGAGGTGCAGTTTCTAAAATGGGGTCATTTTTTCAGAGCTTCTACTTTAGGGGTGCATCAGAGTAGCTTCAAATGGGACATGGTATCAAAAAAAACAGTCCATCAAAATCTGCCATCTAAAAATAATTTGGTATTCCTTTCCTTCTGCGACCTGCCGTGTGGCAATACAGCAGTTTTTGATCACATATGGGGTGTTTCTGTAAACTACAGAATCAGGGCAATAAATATTGAGTTTAGTTTAGCTGTTAATCCTGGCTTTGTTAGTGGAAAAAAATGATACAAATTGTCCAAAAAAGTGAAATTCTGAAATTTAATATCCACAATCAATTAATTCTTGTGGAACACCTAAAGGGTTGAAAGTTTGTAAAATCAGTTTTTAATACCTTGAAGGGTCTAGTTTCCAAAATGTGGTAACATTTTTGGAGTTTCTACTCTAGGGGTGCATCAGGGTGGCTTCAAATGTGACATGGTGTCAAAAACCAGTCCATCAAAAGCTGCCTTCTAAAAACCATATGGTGTTCCCTTCCTTCTGCGCCCTGCGGCCATACAGCAGTTTTTAACCACATATGGGGTGTTTCTGTAAACTACAGAATCAGGGCAATAAATATTGAGTTTTGTTTGGCTGTTAATCTTTGCTTAGTTAGCTGAAGAAAATTATTAAAATGGAAAATCTGCCAAAAAAGAGAAATTCTGAAATTTCATATCCATTTTCAATTAATTCTTGTGGGACACCTAAATGGTTAACAAAGTTTGTAAAATCAGTTTTGAATACCTTAAGGGGTGTAGTTTCAAAAATGGGTTAACTTTTTGCGAGTTTCGACTCTAGGGGTGCATCAGGGTGGATTCAAATGGGACATGGTGTAAAAAAAAAACAGTCCATCAAAATCTGCCTTCTAAAAACCATATGGCGTTCCTTTCCTACTGTGCCCTACTGTGTGGCCATACAGCAGTTTTTGACAAAATATGGGGTGTTTCTGTAAACTACAGAATCAGGGAAATAAATATAGAGTTTTGTTTGGCTGTTAACCTTTGCTTTGTTAGCGGGGAAAAAATTATTAAAATGGAAAATCAGCCCAAAAAAAGTGAAATTCTGAAATGTCATATCCATTTTCAATAAATTCTTGTGGAACACCTAACGGGTTAACAAAGTTTGTAAAATCAGTTTTGAATACCTTGAGGGTGTAGTTTGTAATTTGGGGTATTTTTTTTTGAGTTTGTACTCTAGGGGTGCATCAGGGTGGCATCAAATGGGACATGGTGTGAAAAAATAACAGTCCATAAAAATCTGCCTTCTTCTGCGCCCTGCCGTGTGGCCATACAACAGTTTTTGACCACATATGGGGTGTGTCTGTAAACTACAGAATCAGGGCAATAAATATTGAGTTTAGTTTGGCTGTTAATCCTGGCTTTGTTGTAAGTCCCGAATATCGGCACTTTGAGATTTCGCAAATATTAGTAATTTCAAATTTTCTAGATTTTTTTTTCATCAGTAACCTCCCTTCTTGCACACTGGATATCACAGATATTTTTGGGATGTGCACACATTACACTGGAGATGTGTCGCAGCTAATTTCACAGTCCCAGGCGGACGCCGTCTATGGAAAAAGTACACTGGATGTCACAGATATTTTTTAGATGTGCACACTTTACACAGGAGATGTGGCGCAGCTAATGTCACTGTCCACAGCGGACGCCGTCTACGGAAAAAGTACACTGGATGTCACAGATATTTTTTAGATGCGTACACATTACACTGGAGATGTGGCGCTTGTAATGTCACTGTCATAAGTGGAAACCGTCTATTGAAAAAATACACTGTATGTCACAGATAGATGTTTTCAGTGCAGACGCTACCCTGAAGTGGTGGTTCAGGTAATGTCACTGTCCGCAGCAGACGCTGTCTATGGAATAAGTACACCTGATGTCACAGATATTTTTGGGATGTGCACACTTTACACTGGAGATGTGGCACAGCTAATGTCACTATCTGCATCAGACACCGTCTACGGAAAAAGTACACTTTATGTCAAAGATATTTTTGGGATGCGCACACTTTACCCTGCAAATGTGGTGCAGGTAAAGTCACTGTCCACAGCAGACACCATCTATGGAAAAAGTACACTGGATGTCACAAATATTTTTGGGATGCACACACTTTACACTGGAGATGTGGTTGCAGCTTATGTCATTGTCCCCAGCGGACACCGTCTACGGAAAATGTACACTGGATATCACAGATATTTTTGGGATGCGCACACGTTACACTATAGATGTGGCACAGCTAATGTCACTGTCCGCAGGAGAAATAGTCTACGGAAAAAATACACTGGATGTCACAGATATTTTTGGGATGCGCACACTTTACACAGGAGATGTGGCGCAGCAAATGTCACTGTCCCCAGCGGACGCCGTCTACGGAAAAAGTACACTGGATGTCACAGATATTTTTTAGATGCGCACACATTACATTGGAGATGTGGCGCTTGTAATGTCACTGTCAGACCTGGACACCGTCTATTGAAAAAATACACTGTATGTCACAGATAAATGTTTTCAGTGGAGACGTTACCCTGAAGATGTGGTGCAGGTAATGTCACTGTTCGCAGCAGACGCTGTCTATGGAAAAAGTACACTTTATGTCAAAGATATTTTTGGGATGTGCACACACTTTACACTGGAGATGTTCAGGCGCCACTAGTATAAGGTGATGAGTAAACAGATTTACTGACCTGAGTCGTTCTGTGTCAGAGGATGTCTTTTAACCGAGATGATCACCAGGCTCCCAGTCCTCATGTGGCCTTGCTTGGTAATTAAGCTTCTGTTCAAACACTGCAAACAATCCTACTGGAACAATCCCTCTCCCAAAAAGCAGGATCTAGGTGAGGAAGAATGGCCAGTCCCCCTCCACTGCGTCCCCGAACACTCCAAGACATTCTGAAACCAGGATGGAACCGAATTCTATCTCCAACATCCAGTGCTTTCACCATCTCAGCTCTCACTTCCTGGTTATTCTTTCAGCAACTAGCAGCATGAGTCATCCTCTACTTTGAATATTTAAATCCAGCAGTAACTTGCTGCCACACACAATGGTCCTTAAAAGGACTTTTGGGTCTGTGAAATTTTAGCAATTTAGCACAGGTTGCACTAAAAATATATATTGCTGCTTCCATACACAATAGTCCTTAAAAGAACTTTTGGGTCTCTGAAAAGTTTTTGTAATAAAAATATTCGTATATCACTCCCTACTCTGTCTGTCCCTTTCTCAGCACAGCTCTCCCTGACTAAGACTGAGCCGAACACGTCACCGGGTGCTTTATAGCAACCGATGACGCATTCCGGCCAGCCAATTACTGTAATGCCAGTAACCAACATGTTACCTGCACGTTTATTCGCTGCATAGCAGCCAAGAAACGTGCAGGGAGGAGACTCAAGCATTGCGCTCCAGCAGATGCGGTATTCAGCCGTATACCACCATGTGCCGAGCATGCTTGATCAACACTAGTGTTTAGGGAAAACTTTATTAACCAAATATTACTATTGAGCAGTTCAGGGACAGAATTGTTTAGGGATATAATAGGGAGGCATTATCCACACTGTTGGGAACGAGCAGGGACAATTGAACAGTGTAAAGCCTGGATAATAGGAGATATTCTATTACCCCTTGCTGCACTAATTGGGGATACAAATTGATCTAATACTACAGATTTTAGGTTATTTGCATTTTTTGATACATCAGTAAATCCAGTAGCCCTTGATTCTGTTACTGGGGTGGAACTGCGGTCTGATACTACAGAATTTGGGGAGTTCACATTTATATATCATTCAATCCATGAATCGTTGATTGTCTAATTGGAGTGAAATTGCATCTGGATACTACACATTTTAGGTTCTTCATATTCTTTTAAAAATAATTCAATCCATTAATCCTCAAATGTCTAATTGGGGGGAAATTTACTGCTTGATACTACAGATACATTTATATATAATTTAATCCATTAATAGTGATGTCCCGAACTATTCGCCAGCGAATAGTTCCCGGCGAACATAGCTTGTGATGTTCGGTCCATCCCATATTCATCATCATTGAGTAAACTTTGACCCTGTACCTCACAGTCAGCAGACACATTCCAGCCAATCAGCAGCAGACCCTCCCACCTCCAGGACAGCATCCATTTTAGATTCATTCGGAAGCTGCATTCTCAGAGAGAGGAGGGACAGTGTGTAGCTGCTGCTGATTCATTAGGGAAAGCGTTAGCTAGGGCATTGTTCTGTGTCCACAGACTCATCTGCTGTAAGGACAGCATCCAGACAGCACCCCAAAAAGCCCTTTTCGGGGCTGGTACAGCAGTGTGCTTTTTTTTTCATATATATATATATATTGCAGTTGCCTGGCTGCCCGTGTGTGAGAGGCTGCAGGCTCAGTCACAGACAGCGCTGTGTGCACAGTGCACACCATTCATACAGGGTGTGACAGAAATACCTCGCAGATAAAAAAAAATTATATTTAATATTTTTCTGTGATCTAATCACATTAGCAAGCCCGTGTGAGTCAGGCCCACACATACTGTATTGTGCCCACTGGCTAGTGGCTGGTTAGGCCTGCACTCATACCGTTACAGGGTGTCATTCACCCAAATAGCTTTCAGAAAAAAAAAATCTATTTAAAATTTAACTGTGATCTAATCACATTTGCAAGCCCGTGGGTGTCAGCCAGGCCCACACAGACTGTACTGTGCCCACTGCCCACCACTTATATAGAGTGGCACGGTACCTTGCACGCATAGTAACACTTATCTAATAATATATGACAGGCAGAGGCAGGCCTACTCCGCAGGAGCCGTCGTGTTCGTGGTGCTGTGATTCCCACTGGCCCTGGAATAATGCCCAGTGTTCAGAGGCCACGTACCCTGAACCCAAAAAATTCGGAGAAAATAGTTGACTGGCTTACACAGGACACCCAATCTTCAACAGCTTCCGCTAAGAACCTTGACGCACCATCCTCCTCCAGCTCAGCTTTGGTCACCACTCTCCCGCCCACTGCCACCACCACCACTACCACCACAGCCGCTTCACTTGATCCCTCAGAGGAGTATTTACACATCAGTTGTATGAAATTAGTGATGCGCAACCATTATTGCCAGAAGATGTAGATAACAGGGATGTGTCTCAGTCAGGCAGCATTACACACATGGACGTACAGTGTGATGATGATGATGATGTTGTACCCGCTGCTGCTTCCTTTGCTGAGGTGTCAGATACAAGTGAAGCGGTTGATGATGACGATGTGTCCGTGGATGTCACGTGGGTGCCTGCTCGAAGCGAAGAGAAGAAGAAGAGGGGGAAAGTTCAGAAGGGGAGACAGAGAGGAGGAGGAGACGAGTTGGAAGCAGGGGGAGGTCGTCGCAAGGAGCTAATGGCACAGTCAGACAGCATGGGCACCCGGGGTCAGCCAGACAGCACGCCAATCAACACATGCTGTTGCCACAATGTACACCTTCTTTCTGGAGTGTACATGGCGCCCTGGCTGCGACTGATCAATTTGGTGATCTCATCAAATGGCCACAGAAGTCTGCATGCATCGTGCATGAGCAGCCACTGGTGTGGTGAAAAAAACAACAAGCTCCCCAGAACTTGTCCTGCTGCAGATTTTGTACAAGTAGTCGTTAACGGCACAGTTCTGCTGGAACAGCCTATCAAGAATATACAAGGTGAAGTTCTAGCACAAATCAGTTTTCTGACGGGCGAGCCATGGTAATGTAAGATTTCCTAAAATGGCCAGAGATTTTCCTGGCCTGTCGCAAGACGTCCTGGACCCTGGGGTATTTGGCAACGAATCGCTGCACGACTAAGTTCAGGACGTGTGCCATGCACGGCACGTGTGTCATTTTGCATTGTTTCAGCACGCTCAGCAGATTGGCACCGTTGTCGCACACCAATTTACCAACTTTAAAATTGAATGGGGTTAGCCACTGATCAGCCCGTGACCGCAGAGCTGAAAGCAGTGCAGGATCGTTGTGGCTCTTGGCTTCCAGGCACAACAGCAGCAGCACAGCATGGCAACGTCTCACCTGGCACGTCAAATAGGTTGTGGGGAGCTGGAGGGGTGCAGCGAAATCGCCGGTAGCAGTGGAAAAGGAGGAGTCAGCCGAGGAGGAGACGGAGGATGGAGTAGGAGGTGGAGAAAAAGAGGCAGGCCTGCATGCAATCCATGGCAGTAACACCAAATCCACACAGGTGCCACGGATTGCATGCTTGACAGCCATCAGAAGGTTCACCCAGTGGGAATTAAAAGTTATGCACCTTCCCTGCCCATGTTTGCTAGAACATGTGTCTGTGGTCAGATATTATAGGTATATTACACCCCTGCCTCAATCATTTTTTTTGAGGGGCAACTGGTATATCACAACAGTTGCAATTAGCTGTTCCAAAAGTGATTGTCCCTCTGTATAGCTGTGGTATCTCAGCAGAACCGCACACAACTGCTGCACAATCCAAATGCACTATATAGAAATTATATTATAGGCATATAACACCCCGGTCTCAATTAGTTTTTTTGTGGGGCAATTGGTATATCACCCCAGTTGCAATTAGCTGTTCCAATGGCGTTTGTCCCTCTGTATAGATGTGGTATCTCAGCAAAACCGCACACAACTGCTGCACAATCCAAATGCACTATATAGAAATTATATTATAGGTATATCACACCCCTGCCTCAATATTTTTTTGGGTGGGGCAACTGGTATATCACAACAGTTGCAATTAGTTGTTCCAATAGCGTTTGTCCCTCTGTATAGCTGCGGTATCTCAGCAGAACCGCACACAACTGCTGCACAATGCAAATGCACTATATAGAAAGTAGGTGCGGGTGAAGCAGGTCATGGCGGTATAGAGGCAGCAGGGTCACTGGTTGTAGGCTTGTCTGAAGAGGTGGGTTTTCAGGTTTCTTTTGAAGGATTTCACTGTAGGTGAGAGTCTGATATGTTGGGGTAGCGAGTTCCAGAGTATGGGGGATGCGCGGGAGAAATCTTGGAGTCGATTGTGGGAAGAGGCGATAAGAGGAGAGGAGGAGGTCTTGTGAGGATCGGAGAGTGCGTGTGGGCATGTATCGGGAAAGTAGCTCAGAGATGTAGGGAGGGGACAGGTTATGGACGGCCTTGTATGTATTTGTTAGTACTTTGAAGTGAATTCGCTGGGTAATGGGGAGCCAGTGAAGGGATTGGCAGAGGGGAGAGGCAGAGGAGTATCGAAAATTCTAATATAGCCCCTGCCGCTCATCACTACTGAGCTAAATAGCGAGATGGCTCCCTGCTTCACCGTGTAAATCACATGCCCACTTGTCCCCCCTCGTTATGTCCTAGACAGATAGACAGTGAGTCTCCACTAGCCTCTACTTCCTGCTCCTTTCTTGACCCAGGAAATGCCAGGAAACTCCGCTCGGTCAGTCACTGACTGAAGCCAATGTGTGACCGAGTGGACATTTCCTTTTGGGACCAGGACATAGAGATCAGCAGGGATCTGGTAAGCACTAGAACAGAAGCCACAAAGGAGCAGTGAGGGGAACATTGCTGCTTTTAAGTTTTTTAGCTTTTTCTGAAAAACTATTTTTTTTTATGGCTTCACAACAATTTTTTTTTTATTATTCAGTGCATCTAAAATAAAAATGAACCATCTTTATTAAAAATGTATATGGGGTAATTTATCAAACTAGTGTAAAGAAGAACTCCTTAGTTGCCCATAGCAACCAATCAGATTCCACCTTTCATTTTTGACAGCTCTTTTGGAAACTGAAAGGTGGAATCTGATTGGTTGCTATGGGCAGGTAAGCCAATTCTACTTTACACCAGTTTGATAAATTACCCCATTACTACTTTTAAGTGTCTACAGTTGTTATGGAGACTTAGCAATCTCCATGGTAACAGACAACAATCAAACCCTGTGTAGTCTGATCGTGCAGTCATGTTTCTTTCTGCCCCCTACTTCTTACTAATTTACCAAATGTAGGGGGACACATGGAAGGGAGTAGAACTTCAGGATCAGACTACGCAGGGTTTTGTTTGTTGTCTGTTGCCATGGAGATGCATCAGTCTGCATAACCGCTGCAAACACAAAATAGTAGGGATTATTAATGCAGGCCATATGCAAAGTTGCCTGTATTTTTATTGTAGATGCATTAGAGAAAAAAAATCTGAAATTAGGTTGCAAAGATGTACAAAGCCTCTAAATCGGGATGGCAGAGGAGCCAATTCCGAGGACATTGCATTGCCACACATTGAAGGCCAAGTAAATGAGAAATCGGAGAACTGTTTAATTTTCTTTTCTCCTTCTTTTCCTGTTCCACTCTGCTAGCTGTTAATTCAGTTACCTGGGCTTCAACTCATTACACTTGTCTTTCATCCTCGGCTTCCATAACCGTGACCAGTGCTCTTAGAGACACCTAGTGGGCCAAGTCTATGGACAAATAGCATCGCCATTCTAATGATGAGCTAGACGGCATCTAATCCAGGCACCTTCCTATGGACAAGGTATACATAGATCAGTAATGCCACCCTCAGAATAAACAGAATGACAAAAGATCTATGAGGAACCATAAATATCTAATTAGCAAAAATAATAAATTAATTAAAAAAAGCTAATCCCCCAGACTTGAAGTAATAAATCAATCTCCATATGAAATGGCTGGGATTGTAGCTCACACGCACATAACATGAATGAATGGAAGGCAGACATGTTCTCCATGCATTGTGTTGAGCCAAATCCATTTGCTCCTGTCAGGAGACAGCATGTCCTTGCCCGCTTCCAGCAGTTGGATCTGTCTTCCTCACTTAGCAATATGACAGGAGAACATTAGGATCCACATCTGGCGCCAGCGGTTTACAAGCCAGTAAAAGTGGATTTGCTTTGTTACTCTGCAGATTATCTCTGGAGTGACTGTAGCTGCTCAGATCATGGGGGGGTGAGGCTGCAATTAGGGATGGAGGACAGTATTCTCTAGCCATCTATCTATAACAAAGAGACAAGATCTCCACACAAGATGGAAGCTCCTGTAGATGTCTACTGCCTCCATCCTCCAGCTACATTCCTGGGGAAGAAGAGACAATACTGTCGCCCTGTGTCGCCATCTGTCGGTGCTGCCTCTTCCCTCTCACCCACTATTTGGGCTCGGGTGACAGGAGGCTGCCCAATAAACATGTGTGTCAGCTCCTGGGGGGTGACTGGCCGCTGAGAGAAGAGCATCTGCTCACAGGTGGTCGGGTGGATACAACGTATCACTGCTGTGCAGAGTTGTTACTAGGGCTTCCCAGAGCCGCGTGCTCGCCAAGGGTTAAATCACGCATCGGTGTGCCGAGGCAGGTGCGGTCGCCACGCACTGCCATCCCGTAGCCGCGTCACGTGCACCAGGGGGGCACTTCATGGCTGGGGACTGAATTGACATGTAATGCATGGTCGGATGTTGTCAAGTTGATGAGTAGAAGGGCTGAGGCTGCTCCCCGAGCCGGCAGACTCCTCCTCCGCTGCCCCCATCCCCCTCTCCTTTCTCCCGCTCTCCTCCATCTCTCCCTCTCTGTGCTGTCTCTGCCTCCCTGCAATCCCCTCGGCTTGGCGAAGGGTCACAATGGGACTGCTGGAGCCGGAGGATGGATGCAGTGCGGGCTGGGAGTGAGGAGGGCTACCGTTCACACTGCAGCCAGCAGCCGCCTCCCTGATCGCAGTTTTCACGGCTCTCCGCGATGGTTGGGCCCTGGAGACTCCAGTCTGAGTGAGTATCATCATTTCGGCTTATTAACAGGCTGGGTGCGGGTTAAATGCGGGAGCCGATGCCCTGCTCCCTCTTCCATTGGTATCTTCTGGGCAGCACGGTGGCGATGTGCTGGAGTCTGGTGGCACACGGCTGGAGGAGCTGGCTTGGAAGCGGTGCAGAAGACTGGAGATCCTGCGCCCTGCAAGGGTTAATGGTAGCCATCCTTTAGGATTTATGGCAGGAGGATGGTTCACTTCTGGTCTGGGTGAAGGAACTTGGATCCCCCCCACCCCTTGGCATTTCTGGTAAGCAACTGTCATTCAATTAAACTTTGATCACTAGGCACCTATAGCCAGCAGTGGGTCTGTGAATGAGTAGGTCTGTGGGCATCTCCGCCGCTTTTTACTGCCTGATGCTCTGTGGATTGTGGGTGTTGAGAGGCAAGTTGTTGTGGGCTGAAGGATGCTGAAGGACTCCAGTACACTGACAGCAGCCCCATGTAAGCACAGCCATGCTGATCCCAGCTCTGTGTTGTGAATGTGAACTAGTCCTCATGACTAGATGCTTCAGCACAGGCTTCATCTAGTAGTCCTTATCACTAGCACTGACTATATCTAGTAGTCCTTATCACTAGCACTAGCTATATCTAGTAGTCCTCATCACTAGTACAGGATATATCTAGTAGTCCTCATGACTAGCATTGGCTATATCTAGTAGTCCTCATGACTAGCATTGGCTATATCTAGTAGTCCTCATGACTAGCATTGGCTATATCTAGTAGTCCTCATGACTAGCATTGGCTATATCTAGTAGTCCTCATGACTAGCATTGGCTATATCTAGTAGTCCTCATGACTAGCATTGGCTATATCTAGTAGTCCTCATGACTAGCATTGGCTATATCTAGTAGTCCTCACCACTAGTACAGGATATATCTAGTAGTCCTCACCACTAGTACAGGATATATCTAGTAGTCCTCACCACTAGTGGAGGATATATCTAGTAGTCCTCCCCACTAGTACAGGATATATCTAGTAGTCCTCATGACTAGCATTGGCTATATCTAGTAGTCCTCATGACTAGCATTGGCTATATCTAGTAGTCCTCACCACTAGTACAGGATATATCTAGTAGTACTCATGACTAGCTCAGGATATATCTAGTAGTCCTCACCACTAGTACAGGTTATATCTAGTAGTCCTCATGACTAGCTCAGGATATATCTAGTAGTCCTCATGACTAGCTCAGGATATATCTAGTAGTCCTCATGACTAGTACAGCATATATCTAGTAGTCCTCATGACTAGTACAGCATATATCTAGTAGTCCTCACCACTAGTACAGCATATATCTTGTAGTCCTCATGACTAGTACAGCATATATCTAGTAGTCCTCATGACTAGTACAGGTTATATCTAGTAGTCCTCATGACTAGTACAGCATATATCTAGTAGTCCTCATGACTAGTACAGGTTATATCTAGTAGTCCTCATGACTAGCACAGGCTACATCGAATAGTCCTGCTCCCCCAGGAGCAGCATTAGTAACCATCCTTAGCTTTAATGCCCAGAGTATTGACAATGGCAAAAATAGAAATGATCTCTTCGATTCTCCTCATTAAGCTAGTTTTACAGCCTCCCCAAAGTCCATGCTATCTGACTACACACGTTCCCTGGAGACCTTGTACATGTATGTGCTGTGATTAACCCTTCAGCCACCTTAATGGATTATGATTTGAAAGGATGCCTGCAGGATTTGGAAGCAGAGGAGACAGGGAAGAGGGGTATATTTTGCACAGCCTAGTCCTGTTGCAAAGTGCCATTTTGCTTATGGATCATTTTTGGCATCGTCAAAGCAACAGAGAACAAGACGTTCTTTTCTATTATTCTCTACGTGTTATCCATGATGATGGTGATGACGAGGTGGTGAAATCATCTGTAGACAAACTGAAGCTTTGCTTAGGAAAGCCTGTAACGCATTGCGGTAGAACTATAGCCTCCATAGACAAGTTGTGGTGGATTACATGAAAGCCTGGACATTAATATGGAGATCGTCCAGTGCGCTGTTCAATGGTGCGGTGCTGAAAGCACTAGAAAGCTAGGTAAAGTGGGGAAAGATCTCTGAGGTGACAGCCATTTTATGCATACTTATAGATGATTAGGAACCTTTTCCAGTGCAAACCTGTCTGCTCATGGCGTTCATTGCATGCACACGCATCTGATGTGTCTGGGAATCAGTATACAGAACACACAAATCAGTATACAGAACACACAGAGCTTGCTATACCCATAACACCTCTATGAGTATGTCTCCCTGCTATACCTAAAACCTCAACACCTCTATGAGTATATGCCTCCTGTCCCTGTGCTGATGCCCTACTTAAAATGTCTCCTATTTTGTCCCACAGGAGGTAAAATGTACCATTGCTGCTCCGCAGTCACATTTGACCAGGATTTAAACAAGAAAATGCAGATGTGGATTCTCCAGACGACCGCATTTGCTTTGACATCCCTGGTTCTCTCTTGGGCAGAAACAATAGAATCCTATGGAGAGGTGTGTGACAACTGTCCTTGTGAGGAGCGAGATGGCATCTTGTCAGTGAACTGTGAGAACAGAGGGATCATTAGCCTTTCTGAGATCACCCCGCCACGTTTCTCAGTCTATCATCTCTTCTTATTTGGAAATCTCTTAAATCGCCTATATTTCAATGAATTTGTCAACTACACTGGGGCTTCTATATTGCATCTTGGTAATAATGACATACAGGAGATTGAAACTGGGTCATTTAACGGACTTCAGGGTCTAAAAAGGCTTCATCTCAACAACAACAAGCTGGAACTTCTTAAGAATGATACATTCCTTGGCCTAGAGAGCCTGGAGTATTTGCAAGTTGATTATAACTACATTATCTCCATTGAGCCTAATGCTTTCAGTAGGCTTCACACTTTGCAAGTCCTGATCCTGAACGACAACCTTTTGTCCACTTTGCCCACAAATCTTTTTCGTTTCGTCCCTTTAACACACCTAGACTTAAGAGGGAATAGACTAAAAGTACTTCCTTTTGTGGGTCTGCTGGAACATATGGATAAGGTTGTGGAGCTGCAACTGGAGGAGAATCCCTGGAATTGTTCTTGTGAGTTAATTGCCCTGAAGGATTGGCTGTATAGTATTTCTTACTCTGCTCTAGTCGGTGATGTGGTTTGTGAAACCCCTTTTAGATTATATGGGAGAGATTTGGATGAGATTTCCAAGCAGGAATTATGCCCCAGGAAACTGATCCCTTCCTATGAAATGCGACCACCAGTTCCTCGAAGTACAAACGAGTATTTTCATACCACCCCAGCCTCAGTAAATTCTGGGGCCACCATCTCTTCCTCTGTTTACAAAAACCCAACCAAACCTAAAAGCACACGGCAACCAAACAGACCAAGAGTACGAGCCACATCCCACCACCCTCCCAAAGAAAATGGATACATTGCTTATCAGACCAAATCCCCAGTGCCTTTGGAGTGTCCTACAAACTGTACGTGCAACCTACAGATCTCCAATCTGGGACTTAATGTCAACTGTCAGGAGAGAAAGATACAGAGTATCTCTGATTTGCACCCTAAACCTTACAACCCCAAAAAGATGTATCTGACAGGCAATTATATCACTCTGGTTCGTAGGTCTGATTTTATTGACTCCACTGGATTAGATCTTTTGCATCTTGGGAACAATCGGATATCAGTCATCCAAGAAAGAGCCTTTGAGGATTTGACTAATTTACGTAGACTGTACTTAAATGGTAATTCTATTGAAAAGCTGACACCAAGCTTGTTATATGGCCTTCAAAGCCTTCAATATCTTTTCCTACAATATAATGCTATTAAGGTCATCGAACCTGGAACATTTGATTCAGTTCCCAATCTCCACCTTTTGTTCCTCAACAACAATCTCCTGAAATACTTACCTAGCAACATTTTCTCTGGATTGAATCTCTCAAGGCTGAACCTGAGAAGTAACAATTTTTCACACCTGACAGTGAGCGGAGTGTTGGACCAACTGAAATCCTTAGTGCAGATAGACCTCCATGAGAATCCCTGGGATTGTACATGCGATGTGGTGGGAATGAAGCTCTGGCTGGAGCAACTCAGTGTTGGGGTCTTGGTGGATGATGTCATCTGTAAAAGCCCCAAAAAATTTGCAATGAAGGAAATGAGACTGATCAAGTCTGATCTCCTTTGCCCAGATTACTCTGACATTATAGTTCCCACCTCTACACCATCAGAGGAGCAACCTCCAGAGAGCACCACCACCTTAATTTATCCCATTAAATTCAACAACGTGTCGAGCTCAGTGCCCTTGTCTGTGCTCATACTGAGCTTGCTCTTGGTTTTCATTATGTCTGTGTTTGTTGCTGCAGGGCTATTCGTCCTTGTGATGAAAAGAAGGAAAAAGAATCAGAACGAGCCAGCCAGCACAAATAACTCAGACGTGAGCTCATTCAACATGCAGTACAGTGTGTACAGCAACAGACCTCTGCCTAAAGTGAAGACCCCAGCCGGCCATGTCTATGAGTACATCCCCCACCCCTTGGGTCACATGTGCAAAAACCCTATCTATAGATCTAGGGAGGGCAATTCTGTTGATGATTACAAGGATCTCCACGAACTTAAGGTCACCTACAGGAACCATCTAGAAGAAGAAAGAGAGAGCAATCTTAGGAACCCAAGCTACAGTGTCAGCACTATTGAGCCCAGGGTGGAGCTTTCTCCTGTGCAAGATACAGATCGTGTATATAGAGGGATTCTAGAACCTGATAAGGGACCTTCACCTGGAAATAACATTGAGTATAAATATAGCAACCCCCCTGCTTTCACATATACCCCCAAATATGAAGCAAAGCGTCAATTCTTGCATCCGGACAGATTAAGAGAAGCAGTGCTATACAGCACACCCAGTACTGTCTATGTGGAACCTAACAGGAATGAATATCTGGAATTAAAAGCTAAACTCAATGTTGAGCCGGACTACCTCGAAGTGCTGGAGAAACAGACAACATTCAGCCAGTTCTAGACTCCTACAACCACAGTTTTATCTTTGAAACAAAGGACTTAAATGATGATTTTGTTGCTTCAACCTTCGGATGAAGTGCCTTGGCACAAGATTTTCAGCTGCAGCAGATATACTGAAAGGGTGTGCAATTTTCTTCTCCTTTTTTGTAGGACAACCTTAATTGTATAAATGGGGCACAACATTTACTGATTGCAAGAGGTCCTCTACTCTGTGGTCTATTTCTGCAGCCTGAGAATTAAAGAGATGGAATCACTCCTGGTGCTAGGAGGTATATATGATGAATTTACCACACATATGCTATAACCCTTCAGACAAGGGTGGGTCTAAATAACTTTTCTGGTGTTTTAGCACCCCCTTCCCCTACGTTTAATATGAAGGTCCATTTTTACAGGATGTATTTGTATGCTTTCTGGACTTTTCAAGCTAAATTATGTAAGCTATGATCTTTATGCATCACCCTAGATGGTGTAAACAAATTCTAAAGTGCAAAGACATCAAATCCATAACTTGGGTAGTTAAATAACTTATTGTTGAAATATCAAATATTTTAATGTAGCACCTATTTTTATACGCACATTAGCATTTCTTTCTTTCTCTCTCTCTCTCTCTCTCTCTCTCTCTCTCTCTCTCTCTCTCTCTCTCTCTCTCTCTCTCCTTTTTCTTTCTTTCTTTCTTTCTTACCTTTTTTCCTTCCTTTCTTCCTTCCTTCCTTTTTTTATTTTTTTATTATTTCATCTGTTTAAATGTATTGCACTACACGGGGAAGTTGTCATATCAGAGGTAGTGATAGGAAATTAAAAACTGACCAGATTGAAAATACGACTTGGGACAAGCAAGTCCGTCGACAATGCTGTTGCAGTTGCTCTATGAGAGGCATAATGAATCAATTATTGGATAGTGAGGAATATAGGGGGACATCTGGTGTTACGTAAAATGAATTTATTTTGTTAGTGACCCAAATGTAATTTCGTGACTACTGTTGTAGCCAATGTCAACTGCACTGTATAGATTGGCAAGTGCCCTGTCACTTGGCAGGTTTGACAGGTTGGAATGTGCAAGCTACGAAAAAATATCACAGTTTTTTTCTTTTATAGTTTTTTTTTTTGAGAAATAGTGTTGTGATATATGTATCCAATAAGCGATAACATTTTATGAACAACAGTAACCGTTTTAGGATGCATTTCTAAATATTTCTAATGTCATAGTGTTTTTGTTTTTTTTTGGGCATATGTTCATGTATTAAGCATTGCAGCCAGTACAGTACAAATTACGTTTTTGAACCATATCTTGTTTCTTAATTACCAATTTGACAAAAATTGAAGATTTACAAATGTTCTACTTTTTTAGAGCACGTGACATTTTTGTTTGTGTTGATACTATAGCCCTATAACATTTATTTTTATACAAGTTCATTTGTTTTTCTCATGTAATATTTGCAGCAGGGTATTTAGTGGCATCATCACACAAGTACACATGCTTACAGAGACAAAAGCATACACACATGCACACCTGCGCACATACAGTATAAACCCACATGTACCTCTAACATTAGATTGAAATGGCTCTGATAGATTCAGATCAAGATTTTCCTTCAATGGCCATGGACAGTTCATGTCTCTAGTATTTATTTGTAGGCCTCTTTCTAGTGTCAAACAACACTTTGTAGCCTCTTCCTAGACAATTTTATATTTTGCATCCTGAGACTTATTTCTCACATGCAATGACCTAGTTATTGAACACACTTTTATGGATTCTTCCATGAAGATCTATTTGTTGGCATAGTCTACTTTGTATTCCTCACTTTCAATTAATAATAGAAACAGGGATATGCAACTTTTCAAATAACTGCCCTCAAAAATGAAAAATATTCTTGTGAACTATCCACTGCATAATTTATTCATTATATTAGATTATATTTATCTTGCCTTTGACGGCAATGCCCCTTCCCCCCCATATATATATATATTAAAAAAAATCATTATATTTTACTTTGAATACTTTTTCTTGGAGATATGGAAACACAGCAATGATACATCTTGCATTGTTATTTTTATAATGATTGCTTCAATGTATTAATATATTATCATGATGTTCCCGTCACTGATTTATTATTATTATTATTTTAAATTATTTTTCTATCAACAACATTACTTATACTTTTACTGTAATCAGTTCAGTAGGCTAAGCTCCCCTCCCCCATCATTGTTTCTTACTTTACACCTTTTCACAATCCTTTCTAATGTTATTCCAGATTCAATTAATCTATAAAAAAAAAATTAAAAAAAAAATCTTAAATAAAATATCTATTTTTTTATGCACGGTTACTATGGTTTTGATGAACATTTGTACAGTGTGTACTTTAGTCAAAAGAGGATGATAATTAAGATCATGCATATTCTGGTGAGTGAAAGATTTTAACATTATATGGTATTTCTGCTTACAATATAGGGACATAGCCACATGAACTAAAATATAAGTGAATAAAGATCAACATAGTAATATGTTAATAAATATATGATGTCAATCTGTTTAACCGTTATAAGAAGATTGTCTGTATTTTACCAGAATAGCAAAGGTTACACATCAATCATATGTCTATACCAAACACTTGCTGATATTTTGTTGATACATGCGACAGAAGAGACAGAATAATATAAGGCAGCTTTGTAATGTACGGAGGATGTTATTTTATTTACATTCAAATATTTTGTTCAGTGATATGTACTTTATTTAATCGACAAAATTTGGGGAATTCAATGTAAAATTATATTTTAAGAAATTAAATAATTCTATTAAAATTGAAATTGATTATACCAATCTTTACTATAGAATTCACAGTTTTCTTTTTACATAAAGTGTAACATTTTTTCTATGTCCCAGGTTTAGCCATGCTTTTAGGCCTAGGAAAGCATTCCTATTGGCATTAAAGAAGGTCTCGTTATAATTGACAGATTTTTTTTTTTTACAAGTTGGTTGAGGTTTCCCAAATCATAAGCTTTGCAGACTCCAGTGGTTTCACACCAGATGTGATCCACTAATTGAATATCAGAGTCTTAAGTGGATTGCTAATGTGTTATAACATAATATGAACATTCATGTGTGAATGGGTGTTCAAGTGTTTAACATATAACAATTAGAATATTGTCCTCAGGTGAATTAGAAACTGCAAATGATACTACATATATGATACATGATACGCATCTGTTTCATAAGGCCTAGCTATGCGAGAGTACTCTTCACAGTTGAAGGACTAATTGAAAAGTGGAGTAACATTGTTTTCTATTATAATGGTCAAAGATATCAAAACTTTACGTCTATAATTCAGAAAATGAAAGGCTTATGCACAGAAACAAGCATATAATATGGATCAACAGACTACTGTACCTCCATGCCCATTCTAGCCTACTGTGTTCCAGGTGGGCAGCGGCATGCCCGCATTCCAGTTCCTGTTCATAGAGTGATGTGCATTAGTGCCAAGAAGGATGTAGCGCTACCAGAGAAGGTGAATTAAAGGTTATTATATTCACCCATGCAAATAACTAGCGTTGAGCGAATCAAAGTTTATGAGGTGGACTTTGAACAAAATTTCAGTAAAAATTTGATTTTGTCACAAAGGCAATTTTCCTTGTGCTTCTTGGTAACTAATCATTTTTCCCTGAAATGGTCGTGTAAAAAATAAATAAAAAAATGTACATACATGTACTCACCTCATCCATTTGATTGTGGAGAGGCTTTTGTGGCCATCTTGATTGAAGAAAATGTGCCAAACCTCAGGTGTACTGACATCACCGCATCACATCAGCGTGAGGGATTTGGCATGTTTTCTTCAATCAAGATAGCTGCGACGACCTCTCCGCAATCAAATGGATGAGGTGTATTTTTTTTTTTTTTTTACCCCTGATTAACCCCTGAAAGGCCTCAATGTGACTCTCAGATGTTGCGACCAGCGTTGAACGTGGCATCTGAGGGGTTCAGTGACGGGGGGAGGTGTGATCATCGTTCCCCGTCATTGCGCCCGCTACATACAATGGAATGTGACGAAGTACTTTGTAACCAATCTAATTTCTGTTTCTAAGTTCGGCAGAACAGCCGAATCACATTTTTGAAAACTTGGCACAACACTACAAGTGCAGTAACTATGCACGGGTCAGTAAAATAACCTTTCTTTTTACCTTATCTGGGAGTGCTATGGCATCGTTCTGAGAAAGTATCAGTAAGTAGTGCTGTCTTATCTTAGAATACGTAAACAGAAATTTTTTTTCTACCAGATTCCATAGGTTGAAGCGTTATAACTAAAGTATGCAGAGAAAATCTCCACAGTACTTAACATTAAAGGGGTTCTCCAGTAATTAAGAAAATGAAAATACTTCAATATTACTTTATTATAAATATATTTCCAAATACCTTACATTAGTTATAATGGCTAGTTTTGTCTAGGGAGCAATCAAGACGCTGTCCTATTAGTACACACAAAACCTGTCCTACTCACACAGCAGGATAAATTATTTCACAACACTGAGCTGCCTCATCCTCCTCTCTGCTCTACTTGTCAGGGATTATGATCCTAAATACACTTGATAAGATCTTCAGCTGAATCTCTGTAGGAATGGAGTTCATGAGCAGACATAAAGTACAGAGAGGATGGACAGGAATAGAGACTGCATATAAATGCTGCTGCTCATTACCACATTCCCGCCCTCCTCTCTGTACTACAGAGATTCAGCTGAAGATCTTACCAGCTGTATTCAGGATCCTAATCCCTGACAAGCAGAGCAGAGAGGAGGATGAGGCAGCTCTTTAGCTCAATGTTCTGAAGTAACTTATCCTGCTGTGTGATTAGGACAAGTTTTGTGTGTATTAATAGGACGGCAGCCATTTTATTTCTCCTATTCATTGCTCCCATGACAAAATAAATCATTATAACGAATGAAATGTATTTAGGAATGTATTTATAGTAAACTAATATATAAGTATTTTAATTTCCTCAATTCCCAGAGAACCCCTTTAAAGGTGGGTTAACACATGTTTTTTGGCAGTTTTGTGAGACAAAGCTAGAAGTGGATCCAGCAGGATAAATATGTTTTTACTTTATATGTTTCATTACCTTCCAAACCACTTCTTGTTTTAGCTCAAAATACTGATTCAAAAACTGCAACAAAAAAAAATTGTGTGAACCCACCCTAAAGGGAGTCTGTCACCAGTAACCTCCCTATGCAACAAGGGCATTTACATATATATATTTAGAGGATCTGTGTATAATACTGACTTTTTTATTTTCTTGATTGGTCACTTTTTTTATAGCTGTTTTTAATATGCAAACGAAGGCATTTGGTATCACTCTCATTGCACTCAAACTATGCTCTTTCCCGTGGCCAGCTTCTCCCTTGCTGCTCCAGCTCCAGGTCTGGTAGTCTCTCGAGCAGTCACCACTTTCTGGTTTTCTCCTGCCCTTCACGGCACTGTGACCTGATTATGTAGAGAGTTAGGTCATAGTGTGTGCAATATGTCCTGACAAAAAACTGGAGTAGGACAGGACCACTTTCTGGGACTAATAGACCATGATATGACGGCGGTGCTCGTGGTGTCAGGTCCCGGCCTCAGGGACCCCTCAAACGTCGACAAAACTTCAGGAAAGTCACGGCACTCTTGTTCTTGAATCAAAGCTTAGTCTTTAATTACACCGAAAAAATACAGCAACGTTTCAACACACAAAGATCTGTGTGTCAAAACGTTGCTGTATTTTTTCGGTGTAATTAAACACTAAGCTTTGATTCAAGAACAAGAGTGCCGTGACTTTCCTGAAGTTTTGTTTATGTCCTGACAATGTAGTCACCGCTCCCAGCGCCTCCTGCATACTAGTGAGCACTTCCATAATGGAAGCGTTTGCTATTATTTGCTTTATAAGACACACTGCCATTTTCCCCCCACGTTTGGGTGAAAAAAGTATAAAAGCAAAAAATGCTGTATTGTATATTTTGCTAATTAAAAACCAGGCAGAGGCAGACTCCTGATGCACGCACTGTGTTACATATTTATTAAATATTTTATACACCTTCTCCTTAATCAAAATCGTTTTTTCACATGATCCCAAAATGTTAGCAGGGCTATGCGTCTCTGAAAAGACAACTGTAGAAAAACCGCTTATTGAAAGACATGATAAAAAACTAGTATAATTTAGTATAGTCACATAAGTAGACTAAGCACAAAATTCCACATAGGGGGAATTCTACTAAGACCAATGTTTCATAAGCTAGAAGCTAAACTCTAGGCCATCTAGATTTTAGCAGGCTAAAGAGAGAAATGGTGTCTAGGGAACATAAACCAAAAGGGGATGTAAATTTCATATCTTAACACTGGACATTTTTTGAGTATCTTATTGAAGAGGTTGTCTAGTCTTTTTATATTGAATAAAGGTCATTCAATGTGCTGTGTTACTTTGCTGCAGCCGACCATTGATAATCGTGTGCTTGCATTGCTATTTAAAGCAACAATACAAATTTTTTTTCTTCTAGTGTGCAGCAGACAGATTCAGCCCAGTTTATATTTTAAAATATCATATGCACTGGCTGCTTATTTTTTAGATGTCATAGTTAGGGATTGACCGATTATCGTTTTTTCCGATATTATCGTCCGATATTCAGGATTTTCAAAGTTATCGGTATCGGCATCTATTTTGGCCATATGCCGATAACGAATCGGGAACAAGGATTGCGCTGCTGTCAGCGCGATCCGTGTTCCCTCAGCATCACAGGGGAGAAGGAAGCAGTGTCTCCCTCCCGCTGTGCTGCTGCTGCAGCTGTCACCAATGAAAGGAGAGAGGAGAAGAGTAGGGGAGGGGTTGTGGCCACTGCGCCACCAATGAAGATAACTCGCTCATTAATTCATATACAGGAGGCGGGAGCTGGCTGCAGAATCATATAGACGCACCCGACCTCTATGACAAGTAGCTGCCATCCGCGGCAGTTAACCCCAGCCGCACCTGAGGGGTTAACTGCCGCAGATCGCAGCTACCGCTCATAGAGGTCGGGTGCGTCTATATGATTCTGCAGCCATCTCTCGCCTCCTGTATATGAATTAATGGGCGAGTTATCTTCATTGGTGGCGCAGTGTGACCTCCCCCCACCCAACCCCAGAATTAAAAACATTGGTGGCGAGGTGTACCTCCCACCCAAGCCCCCCAGTATTAATCATTGTTGGCAATGGCCACAGGGTCCCCTCCTCCTCATTGGTGGCAGTGGCAGTTTTATTCGGAGCCCCAGCAGTGTAATCCTGGGGCTCCAATCGGTTAACATGGCAACCAGGACGCAATTGAAGCCCTGGCTGCCATAATCGGCTCCCTGCTGCCGTGCACGCAAAGCACAGGCCAGCAGGGAGAGTGTGAAGTCCTATAAACCCTGATAGAGATCTATCAGGGTGAATAGGACAAGGGTTCTAGCCCCTAAGGGGGCTAAAAGTTAGTAAAAAAATAAATAAATATTAAGTATAAATGAAAAAGAAAGATTTACAAAAAAAATATACACGTTAACAATAAACATGTTTATTTTTAGCAGATTTGTTTAGGAATTTTTAGTTTTTTCTAAAATGAAAATGCACAGAATATCGGTATAAATTATCGGCTATCGGCCTGAAACTTCACAGATTATCGGTATCGGCTCTAAAAAATCAATATCGGTCCAACCATAGTCATAGTTGCACTGGACACTGTCAAGTTGCACATCTTGTTCATAAAAAGCTGTTACAAAGTTTCTTCAGTTTTGCAGCATCAGCATTTTTGCTGCAGACTGAATCTAAGTGCACATTTTTTCCAAAAAACGGTTGCAAATTTTCTTTAATTATAAGTATGCATAACATGACCGCCCATACAGTCAGTGTATATTTTTTCTGAAGACTGTGTCCAAAGTTTCTTAATTTAATGCAAGGTGTACAAAACCCGACCACACATTTTGCACAGCCACAGTGTTATACACCTTTTCCTTAAACAAGGTGTGCCTTAGTAGATTGGGACATGTGCCAAAGTTTTGGAGCAAACCAATATGTAGTGTAAATTGAAGCAAAAATTTCTAGCAATGCACCAAATTTATTATCCCGCATCACCCACTATGAAAAATGTGGTGCATCTATAGAATGCTTGCTCTAAGCTTACATTCTCTTCAAACGTTCAGATTAGCAAATCTGCCCCACATACCTGATACATTATCAAATCCAATGTCAGTGGCGACTGTCACAAACTTCATTTTTCTTGTATATCTTTGCCTTTGTAAAATATTTGCCTTTGGGTTATTGCAGGAATATCTCAGGAAGGTACTGTAGCATAAACTTGTATCTCACTGTATTTTTATGGAGTACAATCATCAGCCCTTGGTTGAAATTGAATATATGGGGTACTTTTATTATTGATTATATGTTATATGGTTATATAATATGGACATATGGCCCTTTATAACCTCTGGTGCATGGTGCTCCCTTGATGCAGCTACATTATTATGAACCTTGGTCCTCCTAAAATCTTTGAAACAACTTGCACCTAAGGACTTTATACTAAAACTTGCATATGATCTACATTGGTCTTAGTAGATTTCCTCCTACTGTATGTGGAATTTTGTGTTTATACTACTTATATGACTATACTAATATACTAGTTTTTATCATGTCTTTCGATAAGCTGCTTTTCTCTGGTTATTTTTTTCATATACTCATAGCCCTGCTAACATTTTGGGATCATGTGAAAAACTGATTTTCAGTAAATTTAATACAGAATCAAGTATAAAGAAAGTATTGCACCTGTCAATGAACTGCATACACTTAGGCCATATTTACTAATGTGCCAAAAATCTGTTTAAAAAGGGGCTCAGAATGGTGCAAATTGGAGCTTTACAGGAAAGGGTTGGGATCTAAGGGTGGGTTCACATCACGTTTTATGCCTTCGTTTGATGTATACATTAGAAAAAAAAAGATACAAAAATGCAGCACACCATGTTCTTGTATTGTGCAGAGTCTGTTAAAAAAAAAGTATATGTTTTTTTTTTTTTTTACAATGGAACTCTATGGTGAACGGATGCCACTGTATGACATCAGTCTGAGGCATCCGTTTAAGGCAGGCATGTCCAAACTGCGGCCCTCTCCAGCTGTTGCAAAACTACAACTCCCAGCATGCCTGGATAGCTTACAGCTATTAGGGCATCCTGGGAGTTGTAGTTTTGCAACAGCTGGAGGGCCGCAGTTTGGACATGCCTGGTTTAAGGTATATGTTTTTTGTATGCATTAAACGGATGGGAATAACGTGATGTGAACTCAGCCTATGATGCATCATTTTGCAGCAGAATTTTGCAGCAATTCTGGAATACATATTTTTTTTTTTCTCAAAGTAAGCCAACCAAAAGTTTGTAAAGAGTAAGTGAAGTAAGTGTCTATCTCTTGTGGGGATTTGCTCTGGTAGTTAGGATAAGCGGGCGCAGTACAGAGCCAAAATACAAGTTTGTAATTCGAACTTCAGTTTTTAGTCACACATGATGCCAAAAACTAAACGTCACTTTTGCAGTGTTGGTGTTACTTCACACCAAATGGCAAGTTAATAAAACAAAAGTCACCTTGGTGGCAGTTCTGCCTCAAAGTTCAAATACAGGCTTTAGGTGGCCTGTTCCCCCGACACACAGGTCTCCGCTCTCCAGCCAAGCACAGGCCTCAGATCCCAGCACACAGACCCCCTGAGCTCCACTGTTAGACGGAGGTAATCCTCTCCACCTGGCATTGCTGGCGGGTTATTATGCCTGGCAAAACCTGGCCTGGAACGTGGGGAGTAGTCACCCACCCAGCACTTTGACTACTCCCAGTAAGAGCCGTCCCGGATCAGCTATTACAGCCATGCTAAAGTACCAAGGTGTCAAACAGCAACTGCTGCTGACACATAAAAGACAGCCTGTGTATACTTCTGCCATCTATATGTTTAGTAAATCTGGGTATTTTTTATATTTTTTATATAAAATATGTTAGGAAAAAAGTAAAGACAAACACGGTTAATAATGACCTGGGTCTGCCTGTGAGAAGCTATACATATTGAATGTCTGAGCCTGCTTCAGAAATGTAATCTATTTTCTCATCAGCTGCTCTGCAGGAACAAATATTCATACGACTTTTCATTACTGTAAGTATCTAACAAGCCAGGCCACATGCTTGCCAGCATATCTATGATCCATATCACATGGATTCTGAATCCGGTGGTACAGCATGAGGGCGAGTATACCAGTATATGAAAATACTTTAGTAATTGTAAGTGGAGTCTGCATCATCTTGTTTTATATGTGCGATCCCTTGGAAAGGCTTCATTCAGTGCTGGTAGAGGACATTTCGATGTGTAAACTAAACCTTCTGTAATGTGGTGCACATGAAAGTCCATTTCTCTTCTCATTTTATTGATATTTGTTTTATTTAAAAAAAAATTGGATTCTTGGACAGATCCTGTCTATGAGATGCAGCCCGATTCAAAAGTGTCTCAGTTTGTATCAGATCAGTTCAAAAATACTCTAATTGGGTCTTCTAAATGCAGGATAATCTAAAGGGCTGAAAAACTAGTGGAAATCAATGCCATGTCCTGCATTTATTGTTCAATGGCTTTGCATTAGTTGTATGAAGAAAAAAAAAATCTTACTTATATATTTTAGAAGTAACATTGCTTAATATTTCATTTCTGCCATTAGAATAAAGTTGTCTACATGTAGCTGACAACTATGACAAGACCATTATCCCTCTTCTTCTGTGCTCCAACAATGTCTCCTCCCTCCTAAAGTAAAAGCTTGTAGAGCACGTTTTATCCAGCACATACAAGTGCTTCTATTTCTATCATGCCATTCTTTAGTACTCCAGGTAAAAGAGAAGGAATTGATTAGAAGATGCTTTTCAAAGGAAAATGACTTGTTAAAGCCCCCTTAGTTTGCTTTTAAAATGGATTTTGTTTCACTCTTGTTGATGCATTTCTCAATGATTGATGTTATAGACCTCTTGTAAAGAAAAATAAAATAAAATCTTTTCCTCTTATATCCCTAAGACAACACTCCCTGAACCTTTGCTCTGGCAGCTGTTATCTTAAGACTACTAAGCCACATAATAAGAAATGAATCTTTTCTTTACTCTTCAATTGGTAAAATACCCATCACCCCTATGGTCATTCGGAGTCACACAGGCTAAAGGTATGTACATTTCATACTGGACATTTGTTGAGTATCTTTTTATATTGAATGTCTATCCTCAGGATAGACCATTAATATCTGATTGGCCTCAGGCAATAAGAAGGGGTGATATAGATCAGAGGCGCTATGAATCCAAACAAGAGAATTATGTCATTCTGAGCTCCAACATTGATCATACAGAAAATCTCATCCACACAAAAAGCAAAGAAAGCCAGTTATCTTTAGACACACGGGCAATGCAGTGAGTTCAGGGTTTTATAGGGAAAGGTGTAGGGATTTAGTTAGATTTAATTATCTAATAGAGAGATTTTTAGCTAGGGACAGGACAAGGGTCATTTAATGTGCTGTGTTACTTTGCTGCTGCTGATCATTGACAATCTTGTGCTTGCATTGCTATTTAAAGCTACAATACTCATTTTTTTCCTAATGTGCAGGATACAATGCAATTTATATTTTAAAATGTCATATGGACTAGCTGCTTATTTTTTAGATGTCATAGTTGCCCTGGACACTGTCAAGTTGCACATCTTGTTCAAAAAAGCAGTGGCAAAATGTCTTTAAGTGTCTAAAGTTTTGCAGCATCAACATATACAACATATACATAGTTGGGACACTATACAAATCGTGAATAAATACTGAATGCAATGATGCGGAGGTGCCAACTTCTAATATTTTATTCAGAATAGAACATAAATCACGAAACAAAAGTTTAAACTGAGAAAATGTACCATTTTAAGGGAAAAATATGTTGAATCAGAATTTCATGGTGTCAACAAATCCCCCAAAAGTTGGGACAAGGCCATTTTCACCACTGTGTGGCATCTCCCCTTCTTCTTACAACACTCAACAGACGTCTGGGGACCGAGGAGACCAGTTTCTCAAGTTTAGAAATAGAAATGCTCTCCCATTCTTGTCTAATACAGGCCTCTAACTGTTCAATCGTCTTGGGCCTTCTTTGTTGCACCTTCCTCTTTATGATGCGCCAAATGTTCTCTATAGGTGAAAGATCTGGACTGCAGACTGGCCATTTCAGTACCCGGATCCTTCTCCTACGCAGCCATGATGTTGTGATTGATGCAGAATGTGGTCTGGCGTTATCTTGTTGAAAAATGCAGGGTCTTCCCTGAAAGAGATGACGTCTGGATGGGAGCATATGTTGTTCTAGAACCTGAATATATTTTTCTGCATTGATGGTGCCTTTCCAGACATGCAAGCTGCCCATGCCACACGCACTCATGCAACCCCATACCATCAAAGATGCAGGCTTCTGAACTGAGCGTTGATAACAACTTGGGTTGTCCTTGTCCTCTTTGGTCCGGATGACATGGCGTCCCAGATTTCCAAAAAGAACTTTGAATCGTGACTGGTCTGACCACAGAACAGTCTTCCATTTTGTCACTGTCCATTTTAAATAATCCCTGGCCCAGTGAAAACGCCTGAGCTTGTGGATCTTGCTTAGAAATGGCTTCTTCTTTGCACTGTCGAGTTTCAGCTGGCAACGGCGGATGGCACGGTGGATTGTGTTCACTGACAATGGTTTCTGGAAGTATTCCTGAGCCCATTCTGTGATTTTCTTTACAGTAGCATTCCTGTTTGTGGTGCAGTGTCGTTTAAGGGCCCGGAGATCACGGGCATCCAGTATGGTTTTACGGCCTTGACCCTTACGCACAGAGATTGTTCCAGATTCTCTGAATCTTCGGATGATGTTATGCACAGTTGATGATGATAGATGCAAAGTCTTTGCAATTTTTCGCTGGGTAACACCTTTTTGATATTGCTCCACTATCTTTCTGCACAACATTGTGAGAATTGGTGATCCTCTACCCATCTTGGCTTCTGAGAGACACTGCCACTCTGAGAAGCTCGTTTATACCCAATCATGTTGCCAATTGACCTAATTAGTGTTAATTGGTCTTCCAGCTCTTCGATCTGCTCAAATTTTCTTTTTCCAGCCTCTTATTGCTACTTGTCCCAACTTTTGGGGGATTTGTTGACACTGTGAAATTTTGAATCAACTTATTTTTCCTTTTAAAATTATACATTTACTCGGATTAAACGTTTGATCTGTCATCTACGTTCTATTACAAATAAAATATTGACATTTGCCATCTCCACATCATTGCATTCAGTTTTTATTCACGATTTGTATAGTGTCCCAACTTTTTGGGAATCCGGTTTGTACACTGCCTGTCCCAAAATAAAGTTGCCACCAAAAAAAAAAGGTCACACAGTCTAATATTTCGTTGGACCGCCTTTAGCTTTGAATATGGCACACATTCGCTGTGGCATTGTTTCAATAAGCTTCTGCAATGTCACAAGATTTATTTCCATCCAGTGTTGCATTCATTTTTCACCAAGATCTTGCATTGATGATGGTAGAGTCTGACTGCTGCGCAAAGCCTTCTCTAGCATATCCCAAAGATTCTCAGTGGGGTTAAGGTCTGGACTCTGTGGTGGCCAATCTATTTGTGAAAATGATGTCTCCTGCTCCCTGAACCACTCTTTTACAATTTGAGCCCTATGAATCCTGGCATTGTCATCTTGGAATATGCCCGTGCCATTAGGGAAGAACAAATCCATTGATGGAATAACCTGGTCATTCAGTATGTTCAGGTAGTCAGCTGACCTCATTCTTGGAGCACATACTGTTGCTAAACCTAGACCTGACCAACTGTAGTCACCCCAGAAAATAGCACTGCCCCCACAGGCTTGTACAGTAGGCACTAGGCATGATGGGTGCATCACTTCATCTGCCTTTCTTCTTACCCTGATGCGCCCATCACTCTGGAACAGGGTAGATCTGGACTCATCAGACCACATGACCTTCTTCCATTGCTCCAGAGTCCAATCTTTATGCTCCCTAGCAAATTGAATCCTTTTTTTTTTTTCTGGTTTGCCTCACTGATTAGTGGATTTCTTACGGCTACACAGCTGTTCAGTCCCAATCCCTTGAGTTCCCTTCGCATTGTGCGTGTGGAAATGCTCTTACTTTCACTAGTAAACATAGCCCTCAGTTTTACTGTTGTTTTTCTTCGATTTGATTTCAAACGTTTAAGTGATCGCCGATCACGATCATTCAAGATTTTTTTTCCCCGCCACATTTCTTCCCCGAATACGATGGGTCCCCACTATCCTTCCAGTTTTTAATAATGCGTTGGACAGCTCTTTAGTAGTTTGTGCAATCTCCTTAGATGTTTTCTCTGCTTGATGCATGCCAATGATTTGACCCTTCTCAAACAGACTAACATCTTTTCCACGACCACGAGATGTGTCTTTCGACATGGTTGTTTAAGAAATGAGAAGCAACTTATTGCCAGCTGAAAGATAATCGCCCATGCAGTAATTATACAATAGGAGGCTCATAACTATTTGCTTAGTAAAATCCAGGTGGTGACTTTTTTTTTTTTTTTGGACAGGCTGTGTATTTTTGCTGCAGCCTGTATCCAATTGCACTTTTTTTTTTTTTTTTTAAATGGTTGCAAATTTAATCATAAGAATACCTAACTGAATGGACTTATGGTGCAAGTTCACAGTCCAACGGGGCATTTTTTTCAATAAACCTGAAGCAAAGTTTTTTTCATTTAATACTATGTGTACTAAACTTGACCAGACATATCATGCAGAGTTACAGTCAGCATATATTTTCTCTGCAGACATTTTTTCCCCAAAAAAAGCTGTGGCCAATTTTCTTCAATTTCAGGTATAGCTAACCTGACTGGCCATATGGTGCAGTGCCACAGTCATCATATATTTTTTTATATAGACTGTGTCCAATTGTGCTTTTTTCAATAAACCTGATACAAAGGGGGAGATTTATCAAACTAGTGAAAACTGGAATTTATTTCCTGCAAACTAGGAAAACTGTCTTAGTTGCCCATAGCAACAAATCGGATTCCACCATTCATTTTCCAAAGGAGCTCTGAAAAATCAAAGGTGGAATCTGATTAGTTGCTTTGAGCAAGTAATCTAGATTTCCTTTACACCAGTAAATCTACCACAAAGTTCCGTAATATAATACAAGGTGTTCAAAACGTGTGGGAAGCTGGAAATAAATTCCAAATGGGGTGGAATCAGAAAAAAATGCCACTTTGCCATAGATTTATCAGTTTTGTTTTTATTGCATTCCCTATGTAGTAAAACTGATGTGTTACCTTTATTCTCTGCGTCAGTACAGTTTTAACGTTATATTTATATATAACCTCAACTCTAAAAAAGTTGGGATGTTGTGTAAAATGTAAATAAAGCTAAATAAAAACAGAATGCAATGGTTTTCAAATCTCATAGACTCATATTTTATTTACAATAGACCATAGAACACGCATCACACGTTGAATAATGTGAGACACGTTTTACCCTTTCATGAAAGAAAAAATGAATTAACTTAGAACTTGAAGGCAGCAATGCATCTGAAAAATGTTGGGACAGGGTCATGTCTACCATTGTGTAGCATCCCCTCTTCTTTTAACAACAATCTTTAAATGTCTTGGAAGTGTATTGTTTTGGAAGAAGAATGTTGTCCCATTCTTGTCTGATGTAGGATTCTAGCTGTGCAACAGTCCTGGGTCTTCATTGTAAGATTTTTTTGCTTCATGATGGATCAAATGTTTTCTATAGGTGAAAGGTCTGGACGGCAGGCAGACCAGTTCAGCACCCAGATTCTTCTTCTGTGAAGCCATGCTGTTGTTATGGATGCAGTGTGTGGTTTATCATTGTCTTGCTGAAATATGCAAGGCGTTCCTTGAAAAAGATGTCTGCATGGGAGCATATGTTATTCTAAAACCTCTGTATACTATACAGCATTGATCGTGCCTTTCCAGATATGTAAGCTATCCACATCACATTTTAGACACTAATGCAACCCTATACCATTAGAGATATAGGCTTTTTAACTGTGTGCTGATAACAAGCTAGATGGTTCCTTTCCTCTTGAGTCCAAAGCACACAATGTCCATGGTTTCCAACAGCAAATTCATGTTTTGAGTCATCTAACCACAGAACAGTTTTCATTTTGCTTTAGTCCATTTTAAATTAGTTAATTTTGCCTCAGTACATTTTAAATGGTCCAGAAAAGGTGGTGGCATTTCTGGATTGTGTTGACATATGGCTTCGTCACTGCATGATACAGCTTTAAGTTGCATTTTTGGATTTCACAGTGAACTGTGTTCACAGACAATAATTTCTGGAAGTGTTCCTGGAGCCCATGCAGTAATTTCTTGTACTGAATCATAGCTGTTTTTAATGCAGTGCTACCTGAGGGCCCGTAGATCACGAGTATCCAATCATGACTATTGGTCTTGTCCCTTGAGCACATGGATTTCTCCAGATTCTCTGATTCTTTGTATGATGCTATGTACTATAAATGGTAGGATATGCAAAGTCTTGACAATTTTCTGCTGAAGAACATTTTTCTTAAATAATTCCATACTTTTTAGGTATATTTTTTCACAGGTTGGGGAACCTCTGCCCATATTTGCTTCTTACAGACTCTGCCTCTTTAGCATGCTCTTTTATACCCAATCATGTGATTTAGTAGCATATTGCTCCTCCAGCTGTTTTTTATTAGTACCATTACATTTACATGGTCTTGTTGCCCCTGTCCCAATTTTTTTCAGATGTGTTTTATGCCATCAATTTCTATTTTATTTAATTTTTTTATAACCTGGTAAACTGTCTCACATTCGACATCTGATATGCATTCAATGGGGAAGATTTATCAAAAGTTGTGTAATGAGCAGTGATTGTGAGCCAAAGCCAGGAATGGGGGCAACACAGAGATAAGGTATAAGGGAAAGATCTGCACTTGTTCTTTGTTTAGACCCACACCTGGTGTTGGCTCTCAATCACTGATGGAAATCACTGATTGCGAAAATAAGATATAAGTCTAAAGATTAATGTGACTGTTCATTTATTGATAAAAAAATACCTACTATAAATAAGTCAATGAAAGGGCTTAGCGCACATATTGATTTGTTCAAATGTGTGTCAGGCCCATCTACCAGGTGTCAAGGTGGCTTCCGCAGATGGGTCCCTAACACTAATATACCGCCTCTCTTGGACTTACTTTTTCATTTATTGTGGGGCAATCTGTAGTTTATATTGATAACATTTTGGAGTGTGTAGGACTTTTTGATCACTTTTTATTTCATTTTTGGGGAAGTGAAGAGATGACAAAATCGGTGATTTTTGATTTATGTTATTATGGAGTTGTGCCACAGACAGGGCTCCATAGGAACATCACTGTGACAAACCTCAGAGGGCCACAGCCACTGAACGGCTCCTTCGTTCTTAGTGCAGGGGAGGCATTTGGGCATTGGGAGCACAGTGTTCCTGGACTTTCACTGCTCAGGTGCGTGGTTGCAATTGACCATGGCAACTGAGGGATTAAATGTCTGTGACTGATGTTATCACCGATTATGGACATTGCCTCCAGATGTCTGCTATGTGGACCAGTAGAAATCGGTTGGCTATGGTGCCCTCTCAGCTTCCGAGTGAGTGCCATCTATAAAGTATGGTCTTCTACAAGGAATGCCATACGGTTTTTGGAAGGCAGATTTTGCTGGACTGTGTTTTACACCATGTCCCA
Organism: Bufo gargarizans; assembly: GCF_014858855.1. Lineage (NCBI taxonomy): Eukaryota > Metazoa > Chordata > Amphibia > Anura > Bufonidae > Bufo > Bufo gargarizans. The sequence goes on from NC_058082.1 coordinate 181,047,071, forward strand.
TTTGAAGCCCCCCTGATGCACCCCTAGAGTAGAAACTCCATAAAAGTGACCCCATCTAAGAAACAACACCCCTCAAGGTATTCAAAACTGATTATACAAATGTTGTTAACCCTTTAGGTGTTCCACAAGAATTAATGGAAAATAGAGATACAATTTCAAAATTTAACTTTTTTTGCAGATTTTCCATTTTAATTTTTTTTTCCAGTTACAAGGCAAGGGTTAACAGCCAAACAAATCTCAATATTTATGGTCCTGATTCTGTAGTTTACAGAAACACCCCATATGTGGTCGTAAACTGCTGTACGGGCACACGGCAGGGCGCAGAAGGAAAGCAATGCCATACGGTTTTTGTAAGGCAGATTTTGCTGGACTGTTTTTTTGACACAGCGTCCCATTTGAAGCCCCCCTGATGCACCCCTAGAGTAGGAAACTCCAGAAAAGTGACCCCATTTTAGAAACTCCGGGATAGGGTGGAAGTCTTGTTGGTACTAGTTTAGTGTACATATGATTTTTGGCTGCTCTATATTACACTTTTTGTGAGGCAAGGTAACAAGAAATAGCTGTTTTGGCACAGTTTTTTTTTTTTTTGTTTGTTATTTACAACATTCATCTGACAGGTTAGATCATGTAGTATTTTTATAGAGCAGGTTGTCACGGACGTGGCAATACCTAATATGTATACCATTTTTTTTATTTATGTAAGTTTTACACAATGATTTCATTTTTGAAACAAAAAAAAAAATCAAGTTTTAGTGTCTCCATAGTCTGAGAGCCATAGTTTTTTTTTCCGTTTTTGGGTGATTATCTTAGGTAGGGTCTCAGTTTTTTGTGGGATGAGATGACGGTTTGATTGGAATCATTTTGGGGTGCATATGACATTTTGATCGCTTGCTATTACACTTTTTGTGATGTAAAGGTGACAAAAAATGGTTTATTTAGCACAGTCTTATTTTTTACGGTGTTGATTTGAGGGGTTAGGTCATGTGATATTTTTATAGAGCCGGTCGATACGGACGCGGCGATACCTAATATGTCAACGTTTTCTTTTTCCCCCTATTTTTTACCAATTTTTTTATTTAGGTTTTATTTGGGTAAAATTACGTTTTTTGTTTTCACTTGAAACTTTTAATTTTGTGGAGGGGAAACTTAATTTTTTTCAACTTTTTTGTTTTTCACTTTATATTTTGTCCCACTTTGGGACTTCAACTTTTGGGGGTCTAATCCTTTACAATGCTTTCTAATACTTCTGTATTGGAATGCATTGGCTGTATGAGAAATACTGTGTGTATTACTCATACAGCTTCCTGCCTGTGAGATCCAGGGGGCTGGATCTCACAGGCACATCATAGGAAGGCAGCGCCGATGCCTCAGTAAGGTATATCGCTGCCTTCCATTCCATTGGGTCCCCCATACAGCCGCATGGGGACCCGATGGCACTGCAGACCGCAACCGCCGCCGCATGTATAAGCTGCAAACCGCATGTCTGAATTGCCCTACGGTTTGCGGCGATCGCCAACACGGGGGGTCCCGTGGCGGTAATCGGAAATACACAGGGTGTACAGGTACGCCCTATGTCCTTAAGTACCAGGACATCAGAGCATACCTGTACGCCCTGTGTCCTAAAGAGGTTAAAAGGCATCTGTCAGCAGATTTGTACTTATGAAGCTGACTGACTTGTTGAATGCCTGCTTGGCAGCTGAAGACATCTGTGTTGGCCTCATGAGCATACGTGCCTGTATTTCTGAGAAAAAATATATTGAAATATATGCAAATTAGCATCTATAGGGGTGTTGCTGTTACACGTAGAGCCTCAGCTTTCTCAGAAACCACCACATCCTCTCCACTTTGATTGACAAGGCCAGGCAGTATGATATTTTCACTGCCTGGCCCTATCAATTAAAGTGGAGAGGGTGCAGCATTTGCAGAGAGAGCAGAGCCTCTAGGTGTAATGGTAACACCCCCGTTGCTCCTAGAGGCTCATCTGCATATGTTAAAACATTATCTTTCTCAGCAATGCGGGCACATATGAACATGGGACCAACACAGATGTCTTCAGCTGCCAAGGGTCACATGTAGCAGGTCAGACAGTTTCATAGGTACATATCTGCTGACAGATGCCTTTTAAGGAATAATTTTTGGACAACTTGTTCAGAAGAAATCATTAGTTCTTCCAATACTATTGTTTGTGTATGAACACTGGCAGGCACCTGCCATCAATAAGGAATCATTTTTGGGACATTTTTTTTATTTTAAAAAGCATTACAAATCCAACAGGACAGTGTGCTTTTAATCCAGCTGTTTATTGTCACTGTCAACCATGCGTTCACCCTTAGCCATATATGTCACTTTCATATCAACAATGCTGTCTTTTCATTTATGTCCTCGAATGGGATTGGGTAGAGTCCCAGGAGATCAGAGTGCCATACACAACATTTCAGGGCAATCTGAGCACTCTCCATTCAGGTGGAATGTATTTGTACCTGAATAGAATCTTCTGATGGATTTGGTTTCAGACTCAACATATTTCAAGAAACTTGCTCATCCCTTGTGGAATCTCATTGTTAAGAGAATACCAGCATCTTCGCTATCTGCTCAGCATGTCTTGACCATCTCAGTAAAGTCATTACATTTCTGTCAAATGTATTTTGGCCTAAACATTTTACAAAGCTGTGATATATTATATATAAAAATCTGTTTGTTTGTGCCAGTTTTCATAACGTCTTCAACTCTACATGCCGTTATCTATTCCTTCACCTGAACTTGTCTTCCACCATAACTGATTAATGCTTGTAGACATGGTTCAAAGAGTTTGTCATTGCTTTTATGGCATAAACACTGCCTGTTAGTTTTATGGACTCATCAGTCCTTAAAACATGATCCACATTCTACTTCCTTTTCTCAGTGACTCCTTATTGACCGTTACAAATCCTTTCAGACCTATAGTGTTGAGTTTTCTGCTTACAGTGAAAAAGATGGATGTAACCTATCTAAAGCATATCTATCTTTCTTAATTAAATTAAAATCTTAATTCATGATTATGATTGTAGATTATATTCGTTGGTGTACATGATTATGGTGCCATTTTGGCTCAGCTGCCAGCAATATTTAGAGATCTTCTTTACAGCTGCCACATGGCCCATAGGCAGAATTGACTAGAGATGTTCATTGACTTCTCTGTGGCCTCTGCATGGGTCACTGTGTAGGGATGGGAAGTAGACAAGCTGTGACCATCATCTATTGTGAATGGTATGTTTCTGTAAGATATATATATATATATATATATATACTCACCTAAAGAATTATTAGGAACACCATACTAATACGGTTTTGGACCCCCTTTTGCCTTCAGAACTGCCTTAATTTGACGTGGCATTGATTCAACAAGGTGCTGATAGCATTCTTTAGAAATGTTGGCCCATATTGATCTTGCAGTTGATGGAGATTTGAGGGATGCACATCCAGAGCATGAAGCTCCCGTTGGGTTGAGATCTGGTGACTGTGGGGGCCATTTTAGTACAGTGAACTCATTGTCATGTTCAAGAAACCAATTTGAAATGATTCAAGCTTTGTGACATGGTGCATTATCCTGTTGGAAGCAGCCGTCAGAGGATGGGTACATGGTGGTCATGAAGGGATGGACATGGTCAGAAACAATGCTCAGGTAGCCCGTTGCATTTAAACGATGGCCAATTGGCACTAAGGGGCCTAAAGTGTGCCCAGAAAACATCCCCTACACCATTACACCACCACCACCAGCCTGCACAGTGGTAACAAGGCATGATGGATACATGTTCTCATTCTGTTTACGCCAAATTCGGACTCTACCATTTGAATGTCTCAAAAGAAATCAAGATTAATCAGACCAGGCAACATTTTTCCAGTCTTCAACAGTCCAATTTTGGTGAGCTTGTGCAAATTGTAGCCTCTTTTTCCTATTTGTAGTGGAGATGAGTGGTACCCGGTGGGGTCTTCTGCTGTTGTAGCCCATCCGCCTCAAGGTTGTGCGTGTTGTGGCTTCACAAATGCTTTGCTGCATAACTCGGTTGTAACGAGTGGTTATTTCAGTCAACGTTGCTCTTCTATCAGCTTGAATCAGTCGGCCCATTCTCCTCTGACCTCTAGCATCAACAAGGCATTTTCGCCCACAGGACTGCCGCATACTGGATGTTTTTCCCTTTTCACACCATTCTTTGTAAACCCTAGAAATAGTTGTGCGTGAAAATCCCAGTAACTGAGCAGATTGTCACGCTCAAAATTGCTTAAATCACCTTTCTTTCCCATTCTGACATTCAGTTTGGAGTTCAGGAGATTGTCTTGACCAGGACCACAACCCTACATGCATTGAAGCAACTGCCATGTGATTGGTTGACTAGATAATCGCATTAATGAGAAATAGAGCAGGTGTTCCTAATAATTATTTAGGTGAGTGTGTGTGTGTATATATATATATATATATTTGTAATCCTGCCTGTGAGGCTAATGACATGAATATTGAAAAATTATTTCAACAAAACAGGAAGTATCAATAGTTTTTAACCCCTTAAAGCAAAATGCCGTGCATGTACGGCGGAGAAAGCTGTGCCAGAACGCATTCCGCCGTACCTGCACGGCGGGCTGATCAGGCGTGTGCAGGAGCTGCGCCCGCCCGATCACTGCAGGGGTCCGGCAGTTCCTGGTAGCCGAGCTCCTGCTGTATCCGCCAACATCGCTGTTTACAGCGATGTCGGCAGATTAATGCCTTCTATGCCGCGGTCAGCGACATAGAAGTGGTTTGCGGCGGGTGAAGGAGCGCATCTGGTCCCTACGCTGCTGTGGCCCTGCACGGCATGGGGATCTGCCTTCTACGAGTGCCCAGAAGATCCAGCCTTAGGCTGGGTCTCCTAGGCAACCTGTTAGTGTATTACTCAGTGTAATCCACTAAAATGTAATGCATTACAATACAGCTGTATTCTAAGGCATTGCAGAGAGCATCAGACCCCCAAAAGTTGAAGTCCCAGCATGGGACAGAAATAAAGTAAAAAAAAAGAAAGTGTTTTCAATAAAAAAAAATTGTTTCAGGTAAAAAAAAAAAATGCAAAAAAAGCCCCTTTCCCCTGATTTTCTAATAATAATAATAATAATAATAATAAAAAAAACAAAAAAACACACATATTAGGTATCGCCACGTACGTAATGACCCGCTCTATAAATACATCACATGATACACCCCGTCCAATAGACACCATAATAAAATAAAAACTGTGAAAAAAAGCCATTTTTGTCACCCTATATCACTAAAAGTGCAACCCCAAGCGATCAAAAAGGCGCCTGCCCCCCGAAATAGTACTAATCTAACCGTCACTTCATCCAGCAAAAAATTTGCCGCAACATAGGACAATCGCCCCCCCCCCCCAAAAAAAAAAATATGGCTCTCCGACTATGGAGACACTAAGACGTGTTTTTTTTTTTTGTTTGTTTGTTTGTTTAAAAAATGCTTTTATTGTGTTAAATGTAAAAAAAAGAAAACAGGTATACATATTAGGCATCACCGCATCCATAACAACCTGCTCTATAAAAAATACCACATGACCTAACCCCTCAGGGTTAGGTAAAAAAAGTCATATTTTTGTCAACTTACATCACAAAAAGTGTACCACCAATCAAACCGTCATCTCATCCCAAAAAATTAAACCCTACCTAAGACAATCGCCCCCCCCCCCCCCCCCCAAAAAAAAAAAAAAAAAAAAACTATGGCTCTCAGACTATGGAGACACTAAAACATGATTTTTGTTTTGTTTAAAAAAATTATATTAGTGTATAAAACATAAATAAATAAAAAAGTATACATATTAGGTATTGACACGTCCGTAACAACTTGCTTTATAAAAATATCACATGACCTAACTCTAAGGTGAACATTGTAAAAAAAATGAAAAAAAAAAAATTATGTCAAAAAAGCAATTTTTGGGGCACCGTACATCACAATAAGTGTAATACCAAGCGATCAAAAAGTCATAAGCACCCCAAAATACATACCAATAAAACCGACATCTCATCCTACTAAAAAAAAAATATATATAAATAGTGGCGTGGGACATTGAAAAGAGCAAAAAAAAAAAACAAACGTAATAAATATGTTTTATATAAAAATTGTGCCACCAATGTTAATTATATTGACCTTCTACTATGCATTCTGTATTAAAGAATGCTATTATTTTCCCTTAGAACCATGTTATAAGGGAAAATAATACAGTGAATAGACTTTGATCCTAGCAACCATGAGTGAAAATCGCACCGCATCCGCACTTGCTTGCGATTTTCACGCAGCCCCATTAGCTTCTATGGGGCCTGCGTTTCGTGAAAAACACACAACATAGAGCATGCTGCGATTTTCACGCAACGCACAAGTGATGTGTGAAAATCACCCCTCATGTGCACAGCCCCATAGAAGTGAATGGGTCCGGATTTAGTACGGGTGCATTCCGGTATTTTGAATGCCAGATCCGGCACTAATACATTCCTATGGGAAAAAATGCTGGATCCGGCATTCAGGCAAATCTTCATTTTTTTTTTCCGCCGGAGATAAAACCGTAGCATGCTGCGGTTTTATCTTTTGCCTGATCAGTCAAAATGACTGAACTGAAGACCTCCTGATGCATCCTGAACGGATTACTCTCCATTCAGAATGCATGGGGATATGCCTGATCAGTTCTTTTCCGAAATTGAGCCCCTAGGACGGAACTCTATGCCGGAAAAGAAAACCGCTAGTGTGAAAGTACCCTAAGATATTAAGTTTAAATCCCCCCTTTCCCAATTTTACATATAAAATATATAAAGAATAAATAAACATATTACATAGCGCTGTCCAAACTATTAAATTATTAAAAGATATCTCCTATGCGGTGAGCATTCACCATTTTTTTGTCACCTTGTCACCCCAAAAAATAGGATAGGACTGTTCTATTATGGGCCGAACGTTTCATAAAATGCGAAATGCACGCGGCTTTTTTTTTGGTGTTTTTTTTTTTTTTGCGCGGTATTGAGTATCGCAATACTTTTTTATGGTGAAGAAAGCGAATCAAAATTTTGGTATCAAAACAACCCTATGCCAATCTGATCGGAGTAGCGTTGTCACGATACCAAAATTTTGATTCGGTTTCGATTTGGCGACTAAGAATTTGATTTGGCGACTACATTTTTCAGTTCAGGAGCCAATGGCTACCAGGTATTTTTTTTAGTCTGGAGCACTGTACCTGAGATTGTGACTTTGGGGTTCCATAAGCTATAAACCATAATCATCCAAATTATAACAAATAAACACTTGAAATATCTCGCTTTGCCTGTAATGAGTCTATCTCATATGTTAGTTTCACCTTTTAAGTTGCATGAAATAAATGAACTTTGCACGCTATTCAAATTTTTCGGGTTCCACCTGTATATGATTATGGCAGGCATCCTGAAACTGCGGCCCTCCAGCTGTTGTAAAACTACAACTCCCACAATGCCCTGCTGTAGGCTGATACCTGTAGACTGCTCGGGCATGCTGGGAGTTGTAGTTTTGCTGGAGGGCCGCAGTTTGAGGATGCCTGGATTATGCTGATGTTTGAAGTACCAAACTAGACGGCATCCTCTATAGCTTTTACTACTGTAAATCTGCTGGTGACTGTTTAGGTGCTGGACCAGGATTTGCACAGTTTTTAGAATTAATTTCTACTTTAATATGTTGACAATGTTCTGAGCTTCCATTTTGCACAAATTGTGCAATTTTTTTTGTGGATTTTTGCTCCGGAAAGGAGGAAAACTGTGATTATCAGATATCTGCAAACATAACATGGCATCCTGCAGTTTTCAAATCCACAACACGTGTCCAGTAATGTGCGGATTCCAATTCAGACATTCTCTGAAGTGTGCAGATGAGATTTTTTAAAAAATCTTATCCAATTCACTGCTACTGTAAATGCTGTGTATTTTCTGCACTCAATTCTTCTGAATTTTAAGCATTTATGCTACGTGTGGCTGTACAGAGAAGAAAAATAACACCTGTTCTTGTGAGAGAACGCGAACACCACACGTACCCATTCATTTTCACCTGTGCATTCACACATCCATACTTTACCATGCTCTTTACTCATACTTTACCATGCTTGGACAGCAAAAAACGGACACTCGGACCACACACGGATCCTTCACGGATGTCTTCACAGAGGCATCACTGACCACTAAGTGTGACTGAGGCTTAAACGTGTGTGTCGCCCGTTCCGTGCATTGGGGACCATATGGCTGCCACAGATGGATGTAGACCCATTCAACTTGAATAGGTCCCTGATCCGTCTGTACCGCAAAAAAATGGAACCTGTTCAAGTGAATGGGTCCACATCCGTGGTGCGCTGAACAAATGACCAACAACTGTCGTGTGCATGAGCCCTAAAGGTGGATTTAGTCGGGGCAATATTTGGGCAAATTATAGGGAACAAATGTTCCTGCAAACACTCGTTCCCAACAAAGGCTAGGGCTACACGACGACATGTGTTGCGCAACATTTTTCTCACCAATGTCATGTGACAATTTTAATAATGCTAATCTATGGTGTTGCAGTGCGACATGCTGCGAGTGCGACACGACAGTAGCAAAAAATCCATCCAAGATGTTGCATGCCGTAGTGCGACACCATAGACCACGGGTGTGGCCCGCGTAGCCGCCGCCGGCCGCCAGCCTTCACCTTTTATTCTCGCTTATATTTTTTTTGGACACAAGAAAGCCACCTCTTCAGCGCATGCGTGGCAGCCTACAAGCCAGAGAACGTTTGCCCTCTAGCAGCGCCGGCCGTTCTACACAGGAAACCTCCACTTTCAGGGGTGTGGAATTCCTATCGCCCGACGCCCGGGACATACAGTTCCGGGCGCCAGGCAAGTAGTTTGAACAGTTGTTTAGCCCTGTGCGGGCAAGTAGCAGGGACATGTCGGTTGGGCAGTAATAGGAGCGGTCATATGCTAGCCGCGAGCTGACCGCTCCTACATCTATGTCAGCCTGCCCCTGCATCGTGCATATGAGTACCGTACATATCACTTCCTGCAGGCAGCCCCCGCTCCTCACGGCTCCTGTATCGAAGTCTCTGCCCACCTGCCAGCACAGGAGCCCACAGTAAGTCAGCACACCGTCTCCAGAGACCGAGTAATTGCAGGCCAAGATGGGAGAAGAGGAGTGAGAGACCCCACGGCCCCCTGCAGATGAGCGTTCCTCCCGGAGCCTGTCCACATCGCAGCTCCCGGCCTGATCTGCAAGCGCTGACTGGGGTCACATAGCATTATACCGATTTATGATGCTATGTAACCCTTACAGTTCTGGAATGTGTTGGATAACACTGACAGCATTATGTCAGTGTTATCCAACACATTCCAGAACTGTAAGGTCCCTTTCACACGAGCGTGATTTCCGCGCGGGTGCAATGCGTGACGTGAACGCATAGCACCCGCACTGAATCCTAACCCATTCATTTCAATGGGTCTGTGCACATGAGCATTGTTTTTCATGCATCACTTCTGCGTTGCGTGAAAATCGCAGCATGTTCTATATTCTGCGATTTTCACGCAGTCCTGGCCCCATAGAAGTGAATGGGGCTGCGTGAAAAACGCATCGCATCTGGAAGCAAGTGCGGGTGCAATGCATTTTCCACTTATGGTTGCTAAGAAATGTTGTTTGTAAACATTCAGTTTTTTATCACGCGCGTGAAAAACGCATCAAAACGCATTGCACCCGCGCGGAAAAAACTGAACAACTAAACGCAATCGCAGACAAAACTGACTGAACTTGCTTGCAAAATAGTGCGAGTTTCACTGAACGCATCCGGCCCCAATCCGCAACGCCCGTGTGAAACAAGCCTTACGCTGGGTTCACACCTGAGCGTTTTACAGCGCGTTCCTACGCGCTGTAAAACGCATAACAGGCAAGAACCAATGATTCCCTATGGGAATGGTTCTCACCTGGGCGTTTTACAGCGCGTACAATCGCGCTGTAAAACGCCCGACGCTCAAACAAGTGCTTGAGCTTTTTTTTGGGCGTTTGTCGCGCGTTCCCGCACATAGAAATTCGGGAACGCGCGACAATGTGTGAACGCCAGTCTCTGTATGCGCGATTGTAAACGCCCGTACAATCGCGCATACAGAGCGCTCGTTTCCGAACGCTCAGGTCTGAACCCAGCCTTAGGGTTACATAGCATGATAAATCAGTATAATGCTATGTGACCCCAGTCAGCGCTTGCAGGTCAGGCCGGGAGCTGCGATGTGGACAGGCTCCAGGAGGAACACTCCTCTGCAGGGGTGTCAGAAATAAAGGTTGTGCTGTCTGTCTTCTGAGGCTCTGGCCCTGCCTGCAATCTGCACTGCACGTGGCACTTGATAAACTATAATGTCTCCCTGTTGCCCCCATACAGTATAATGTCTCCTTGTGGCTGCCCCGATACAGTATAACGTCACCTTGGGGCTGCCCTAGTGCCCCATACAGTATAACGTCACCAAGCGGCTGCCCCCGCACAGTATAACGTCACCCTGTGGCCCCTGCCCCCATACAGTATACAACCGTATACATCCTACAGATACAACCGGCCCTTTGAGGGTGACCAAACTGCTGATGCGGCCCCCGATGAATTTGAGTTCGACACCCCTGCCATAGACTATCATTATAAAAATTGTCACGCGACATTGGTGTGACATCAGTGTCGCTTGACATATGTTGCAGTGTAGTTGTGCCCTATGTGTCGTCGTGTAGCCCTAGCCTAAAGATACAGCCAATAACCCAATGCACAACTGAAACGCTCGTTCATCAGGTGAAATTGTCATTAGGCTACTTTCACACTTGCTGGCAGTGTGATCCGGCGGGCAGTTCCATCAGCCGATTTTGATGCGGGTCCATCTCACAAATGCATTGCAAGAACGGATCCGTCTCTCCGCTTGTCAAGTGGACAGACGGATCCGTCTTGTATTTTTTTATTCACATTTTTACCGGTCTGCGCATGCGCAGGCCGGAAGGACGGATCCAGCATTCTGGTATTTTGAATGCCATATCCGTCACTAATACATTCCTATGGGGAAAAATTCTGGCAAGTCTTCAGTTTTTTTTGCGGAGATAAAACCGTAGCTTGCTACGGTTTTATCTTTTGCCTGATCAGTCAAAACAACTGAACTGAAGACATCCTGATGCAAACTGAACGGATTACTCTCCACTCAGAATGCATGGGGATAAAACTGATCAGTGTTTTTCCAGGTATAGAGCCCCTAGGACGGAACTCTATGCCGGAAAAGAAAAACGCTAGTGTGAAAGTACTCTTAGTGCTTGCAAATATATTATTGTTTCTGGGCAGCCGATCATGCTGTCTAAACATCACTCTGTTGCCCAGAAACAGTGCAGCTGTATGAGGACGAGCGATCGCTCCTCATACTGTGGAGGGGATCACTGCATGTAAGCGCTTCACCTCCACTTCACAAGCAGCCGACTGTTGGGAAGGAGCGCTTCCTTTCTGAGAATCAGCTTCTAATCGCCCCATGAAAATCTATCGTAACATCCACCCTCTTGAGAGTGGATGGCAATAAAGATAATGCCCCCACCTCCACCTCTTGGGCATTGGCCTAAAAATGAATTGAGGAATCTTAGGCCCCTTGCAGAAGAGTGTGAGAGGATTAGGTCCGGGTGCGTTCAGTGAAACTCGCACTATTTTGCAAGCAAGTTCATTCAGTTTGTCTGCGATTGCGTTCGGTTGTTCAGTTTTTATCGCGCGGATGCAATCCGATTTAATGCGTTTTGCGCAGTCGTGATAAAAAACTGAATGTATACAAACATCTCTTATCAACCATCCGTGAAAAACGCATGGCATCCGCACTTGCTTGCGGATGCAATGCGATTTTCACGCAGCCACGTTCACTTCTATGGGGCCAGCGTTGCGTGAAATTCACAGAATATAGAACATGCTGCGATTGTCACGCAACGCACGAGTGATGTGTGAAAACCAACGCTCATGTACACAGACCCATGGAAATGAACGGGTCCGGGTTCAGTGCGGGTGCAATGCGTTGGCATCGCGCATTGCACCTGCTCTGAATACTTGCTCGTGTGAAAGAGGCCTTAGTGCATGTGTACACGTGATGTGTTCAATGAGAAGTATTGAGAGTATCTGCCGGAATAAGTGGCGGCTAACTGCTTCAGATGCTGTATATCTGTCTGCATTGCAAAGGGTATACGTTTTGTACGTGTTGTAACTGCTACTGTCCGTTTGTTATAGTGCAGAAAAAAGCAAGCATTTAACAGAGTCCTTAAAGTGATATTTGTGTGGTTTTTCTCCATTTATTGCTAACACCCATTACCCCTGCTGTGAGCACGCCATCCTCTATGCCATGTGACATCACCGTACAATACAATGCACAGCAGTGTGCTTGGTAAACTGCCGGGAGCCAGCCACATTCACTAGAGCTCCGTTAAGCGTGACAGCTCCCTGGAACAGCTGATCGGCGTGCTTGCTAGGACTCGGACCCCTGTCGAGCGTGAACGAATTAGATCTGGATGTGTTGCGAATGCCTTCAGTGAAAAATGCGCTATTTCACAAGCAAGGGCATTCAGTTTTGTATGCGATTTAATGCGTTTTGCAAGCGCGTAATAAAAAACTGAAGGTATACAAACAACATCTCTGAGCAACCATCCGTGAAAAACACATCGCATCCGCGCTTGCTTGCGGATGCGATTTTTACGCAGCCCCATTCACTTTTATGGGACCAGTGTTGCGTGAAAAACGCAGAATATAGAGCATGCTGCGATTTTCGCGCAATGCACAAGTGATGCATGAAAACCAACGCTGATGTATACAGCCCCATTGAAATGAATTGGTCCGGATTACATGCTGGCGCAATGCGTTCGTATCACGAAAACCCGTCCTGCTGAGTGCACAAGCACATGGCGTTATTGATTGCTATGACGCTGTGCGCTCGTGCACATAATGGCAGGTCGGGTTTTCACTGACTTTGGTCCATGAAAATCCAAGTATGTGTGAATGAGGCCTTAGGGCTCATGCAGACGAACATGTGCCAGCCGGGGGCCATGCTGTGGACCTTTTCACTTGAATGGGGTCCGCAATCTGATTCTGATGGTAAGCACCGCAAAAAAGTAGTCCATGTACTAAATTTTTTGCGGTGCGGAGGCACGGACAGAAAGCCCATGGAAGCTCTACTTGGTTCCTTGCCTCCATTCCACACCACACATTCCGGATTGCATAACGGAAATCGGACGGATCCATTTTGCAGCCCATAGACTTCTATTATGACGGAATAAATAACGGAATGCCTCTAAAGGCATTCCGTTATGCATTTCCTCATAGAATTGTGTTATGGTCCGTGGTAACGGAATACATAACGCAATTCACCTTTTGCCAGTAAGCGAAGCGAGAACGAATTTTGTAACCTGAAATTCGCTCATCTCTACTTTTAATGTTGCTGGACAAGATCTTTTATTTTTGATTCTTAATACAAATGACATATGGGTGCATTAATATTTTGAAAGCCCTTCACAGACTTTAATCGTTTATTTCCAAGCCAACCCCCCCCCCCCCAAAAAAAATAAAAATAAATTTAAACACAAAAACAGCATATCTGAAATGTGCATTTTCACCTGTGCATGCTTTGAATGCATTGCATGTATATGGAATCAATCGATGGGCTTTTCATATACTATGAAGTGTGTTTGAAATAGGCAGCGTGTGCTACTTTTATCCATCTTGTGGTCACAAATTGCTTTTCGAAATCTGAGGAGACTCAAAAATATGAATACGGTACATCTTTCATCTATATGTCTTTGTAGAAGGTTCATAATTAGAGATGAGCGAAGTTCGATTAGGCAGCTTTGCCAAATTTCAAGAAATTCGATTTGTAACAAATTACTTTGTCATTAAGCGCATTTCTTTGTACGTAGTGGACGCAATGACGGAGAATGGAGATTGGTCCGTCCCCGCCATTGAACCTTTCAAATGCCACATTCATAGCTGATTGCGGCATCTCAAGCTACCATTTAGGTATTTCAGGGGTTAGGGCTTTTTCATACAAGCATGTCCCTTGCAGGAATCGTGCTCCGTGTGAGAGAGGGATTGTGCGGTCTGGACTACAGAACAACTGCAAAAATAAAAAATAAAGGGGGTCAGTCAGCACATCCCAATGTGCAGGTGCACACTGCCTTGGCTAGAAACATACGCTCGTGAAAAAAAAAAAAAAAAAACATCTCCTAGCAACCTTCAGTGAAAAGTGCATTGCACGTGGACTTCATTCAGGTTACATCCGGATGCAATGCGTTTTTCACTGAAGCCCCATTTACAAAAAAAAAAAAAACGCTCAATATAGAACATGCTGCGATTCTCATGCAAAGCGGAACTGATGCGTGAAAAAAACTCATGTGCACAAACCCTTTGAAATGAATGGGTCAGGATTCAGTGCGGATGTTATGCGTTGCGTTTGAAAGTGGCTTTAGTCTTAGGCCCCTTTCACACGGGCTAGAATTCCGCGCTGGTGCAATGCGTGAGGTGAACGCATTGCACCCACACTGAATCCGGACCCATTCACTTCAATGGGGCTGTGCAGATGAGCGGCGATTTTCACGCATCACTTGTGCGTTGCGTGAAAATTGCAGCGTGCTCTATATTGTGCGTTTTTCACGCAACGCAGGCCCCATAGAAGTGAATGGGGCTTTGTGAAAATCGCAAGCAAATGCGGATGCGGTGCAATTTTCACGCATGGTTGCTTGGTGACGATCGGGATGGGGACCCGATCTTTATTATTTTCCCTTATAACATGGTTATAAAGGAAAATAAGAGCATTCTTAATAGAGAATGCTAAGTAAATTAGGGATGGAGGGGTTAAAATTTTTTTTTATATTAAACTCCCCTCATCCACTTGTTCGTGTAGTCCGACTCATCTTCTTTCTTCTTCTTTGAGGACCTGGGATGAAAAGGACCTTTGGTGACGTCACTGCGCTCATCACATGGTCCATCACCATGGTGACCTCACCAAAGGTCCTTTTCCTACCAGGTCCTTAAAGAAGAAGAAAGAAGATGAGCCGGACTGCACAAACAAGTGGATGAGGTGAGTTTAATTTTTTATTTTATTTTTGTTAACCCCTCCATTCCTAATTTACTTAGCACTCTCTATTAAAAATGCTATTATTTTCCCTTATAACGGGAAAATAATAAAATCAACACAACACTGATCCCAAATGAGAACGTCTGTGAATAAGTCCGGGTACGGGTCTGGGTATCAAACATGTCGCATTGAAACGCTTTGCACTCGTGCAGAAAAATCGCACATTTTCCCGCAACATACCCGCATCTTTTCCTGCAACGCCCACGTGAAAGATGCCTTAGGCCTCATGCACACGACCGTTTGTATTTTTCTTTGTCTTTATTATTGGTGTTTTTTACCATGGAAGTAAATGTGTAATGTTATTGCATGTTTTTCATGTTTCAAAATGCTTTAGATGACTTCGTCAGATTCAGTGTCGATAAACACAATTTTAAATTTTAATTGAACAGTCTAGTCAAAACAGTTATGTCTAGTGCAGGCCCCTGCACCACCCCCTCAAGCTCTGCATAACATATTGTAAGTTTTGCCTTGAAGTCTTCTTTAAATTGCAGATCCATTTTTTTTTTTTAATAAAAGCTTTCAATCTAATTAAATGTAATTAGTAAGACAAGATCAGCTCACCAGTTTCTTTGTTCCTATGAGGGACTATGATGAAGGGTACTTTCACACTTGCGTTGCTGGATTCCGGCAGGCAGTTCCGTCTGTATGCCACCGGATCCATCAATGCAGCAACTTTAATGCTGGATCCGGCACTAATACATTCCGATGGAAAAAATGCCGGATCCGGCATTCTGGCAAGTGTTCAGGATTTTTGCCAGAGAGAAAAATGCAGCATGCTGCGTTTTTTTTTCTCCTTCCAAATACCGTAAAAGGACTGAACTGAAGACATGCGGATTTATCCTGAACGGATTGCTTTCCAATCAGAATGCATTAGGATAAAACGGATCTTTTTTTCCTGTATTGAGCCCCTAGGACGTTACTCAATACCGGAAAATTTTGACGCAAGTGTGAGAGTACCCTAAGGCCCCTTTCACACAAGTGAGTTTTCCGTGCGGGTGCAATGCGTGACATGAAGGCATCGCACCCGCACTGAATCCTGACCCATTCATTTCAATGGGTCTGTGTACATGAGCGTTGTTTTTCAAGCATCAGTTCTGCGTTGCGTAAAAATCACAGCATGTTCTATATTCTGCGTTTTTTACGCAGCCCTGGCCCCATAGACGTGAATGGGGCTATGTGAAAAACGCATTGCATCCAGTGGCGTTGCTAGGGCTGGTGTCACCCGGTGCAGTAGAAAATGGTGTCAAACCCCCCGAAGCAAATATTTTTTAGCCATATATGGGGGCTATGGTGGTGCTACTGCCATAGGGGGCATCTGTTAGCTCAGCAGACCCCCTACCAGACAGAGCCTGGTCTCGGGAAGGGCACTTCAAGATTATTTTCTGTCTGCCGCCACAAAACAATGGTGCTTATAGAACAGACTACACAGTGTAGTGGTATACTGTATATTGTGTGGCACAGTGTAGAGGTATACTGTATATTGTGTGGCACAGTGTAGTGGTATACTGTATATTGTGTGGCACAGTGTAGTAGTATACTGTATATTGTGGGGCACAGTGTAGTGGTATACTGTCTATTGTGTGGCACAGTGTAGTGGTATACTGTCTATTGTGTGGCACAGTGTAGTGGTATACTGTCTATTGTGTGGCACAGTGTAGTGGTATACTGTCTATTGTGTGGCACAGTGTAGTGGTATACTGTATATTGTGTGGCACAGTGTAGTGGTATACTGTATATTGTGTGGCACAGTGTAGTGGTATACTGTATATTGTGTGGCACAGTGTAGAGGTATACTGTATATTGTGGGGCACAGTGTAGAGGTATACTGTATATTGTGGGGCACAGTGTAGTGGTATACTGTGTGGCACAGTGTAGAGGTATACTGTGTGGCACAGTGTAGAGGTATACTGTATATTGTGTGGCACAGTGTAGAAGTATACTGTATATTGTGGGGCACAGTGTAGAGGTATACTGTATATTGTGGGGCACAGTGTAGAGGTATACAGTATATTGTGGGGCACAGTGTAGCGGGATACTGTATATTGTGGGGCACAGTGTAGCGGGATACTGTATATTGTGGGGCACAGTGTAGCGGGATACTGTATATTGTGGGGCACAGTGTAGCGGGATACTGTATATTGTGGGGCACAGTGTAGCGGGATACTGTACATTGTGGGGCACAGTGTAGCGGGATACCGTATATTGTGTGGCACAGTGTAGAGGTATACTGTATATTGTGTGGCACAGTGTATGCTATATGTGTATAACATAAACATATTTCATATGAAAACTTACAATTACTTGGCTTGGCCCTTGGGGATCTCGGAAGCCACTTCCACACTTGGTCGGGGGCTCGGCGGAGCTGATGTGTTTTATCCTAATGAGAAAGATTTCATAATAAGGATTTGGAGAAGGGGCAGAGGGATAGCAGAGCAGGGAGAGGCTGGTGCTTCTACTAGGGGGGTCATACCATGGGGGAGTAATAAAGTAAAGCCCACCATAATGCCCCCCCAGTAGTAATAATTCTCCTTATAATGTGACAATGCAAAAAATACCCCCTTGTAATGTCCCCAGTTGAGCTAATGTCCCCATAGTGCCCCCGTAATATGCCAGTATAAAATACCCCTATATAGTGCCCCCAGTAAATTCCCCCATAGTGCTCCTCTCCCCCCTTCCTGCTAGTGCCACCCATAATGTTCCAGTATAAAATGCCCCATATATAGTGCCACAGTAGATGCCCTCAGTGTCCGGCCTCTGATAGGCTGCCGGCCTAGTGTCCCCCATAATGCCCCCCAATAATGTGCCAGTAAGTGTCCCTATAGATGCCCCCCCATCATGTGCCAGTATCAAGTGCCTCTCTCCTCCCCCCACATGTCCCAGTATCATAGTGCCATCTCCCCCCCCCCAATGTGCCAGTATCAAGTGCCTCTCTCCTTCCCACCCCCCATGTGCTAGTATCATAGTGCCAAACCCCCCATGTGCTAGTATCAAGTGCCTCTCTCCTCCCCCCATGTGCCAGTATCATAGTGCCATCTCCCCCCCAACGTGCCAGTATTACGTGCCTCCCCCCATGTGCCAGTATCATAGTGCCATCTCCCCCCCCCCCAAAAGTGCGGGTATCAAGTGCCTCTCTCCTTCCCACCCCCATGTGCCAGTATCATAGTGCCAAACCCCCCTTGTCCCAGTATCATAGTGCCATCTCCCCCCCCAAAAAAAGTCCCAGTATCAGTGCCTCTCCCAACCCCATGTGCCAGTATCATAGTGCCATCTCCCCCCCAATGTGCCAGTATTAAGTGCCTCTCTCCCCCCAATGTGCCAGTATTAAGTGCCTCTCTCCCCCCATGTGCCAGTATCATAGTGCCAACACTTCCCCCCATGTGCCAGTATCAGGTGCCAACCTCCCCCATGTGCCAGTATCAAGTGCCTCCCGCTCCCCACATGGCAGTAACAGTGGGGTATTAAAAAACAAACAAAAAAAAACACTTATACTTACCTCCATGTCAGCGATGCGATGCAGCCTCTTCCTGTGTCCTGCCCTGTATGTCCATATATGGAGTCAGTGCTTGTGTATTCTAATTTAGCCTGTATTTCAGAAAAGTTTCTGTTGGGATTCAAACCCACGACCTTCTGTATCAGAGGTAAAGCACTTACCCACACATGAAAAAAATCTAAAAAATAGGTCTAGCTCAATGGAGGCTTATCCTAAATACTCACAAGAGTCAAAAGCGAATGGGGACAGAGGGAATAAAACTTAACATTTAATAAATGATATTTAGAATAAATGGCATGACAAAAAAGTACAATACACACATATATAAGACAGGCCCTAGTGGGCCTAAACAATAGCACGGTATTACCAGAATAGAAAAGGAACGCTCTCACCCGTGACACGCCCAAAGGAAGTCATCAGACGGGAACCAGTGCAGGACCCTGGGAGAAAACGTCTTCTTTTTCTTTCTTTTTCTATAGGTGATTGCTGGAAGCCATGCAAGGAAGGTGTCAGTTGCTGTAGGCGTGGGCAGATGTCGGGAACGTATTTCCCTAGTACGACCCTGAGACAGGGAAGGGGCTAAAAAGGCCCTACCTACATGGAGTTCTTGCCCCGCAAGGAGCGACCCCGTCCGGATACCTGTCCCTGATGGAGGCTGGTATCCCTAATAAACCCTAAAATAATTTTTCCCGACGTGTCTTTTAGGGTTTATTAGGGATACCAGCCCCCATGCGGGTGCGATGTGTTTTTCACTGATGGTTGCTAAGAGACGTTTGTAAACCTTCAGTTTTTTATCACGTGCGTGATAAAACGCTTCAAAACGCATTGCACCTGCGCGGGTGAACAACTGAACGCAATCGCAGACAAAACTGACTGAACTTGCTTGCAAAATAGTGCAAGTTTCACTGAACGCACCCTGAACGCATCCGGCCCCAATCCACAACGCCCGTGTGAAAGGGGCCTAAGGCTAGTTTCACACTAGCCGCAGGGGAGTCCAGCAGGCTATTCCGGCGGGTGAACAGCCTGTCGGATCAGTCCTGCTGCTAGTTCACGTGTGCCCCCGGACTGCTTCTCTGTCCCCATTGACTATAATGGGGGCGGGGGCGGTGTTCCGATTGCAGAGCACGGCGAGAGGCAGCCGGATTAAAAATAATTCATGTTGTAGTTTTAGTGCGGCTGACTCTCGCTGTGCTGCTGCTGGAACCAGGGCCGGTGCAAGGATTTTTGTCAACACAAGCAAATCTACATTTTGGCGCCCCCCCCCCCCCCCCCATCATTTCACATTTCTGCCCCTCATAATTCATATCCATTACTTGCCCCCCCATCATTTCACATTTCTGCCCCTCATGATTCATGTCCATTTCTTATCCCCCCATGTGCCAATATCATAGTGCCATCCTCTCCCCCTGCCCCCTAATGTGCCAGTATCAAGTGCCTCTCTCCTCCACCCTCCATGTGCCAGTATCATGGTGCCAATAGCCCCCCCCCTCCCCCGTGGCAGTAAAGTAACAGCCTGGTATTAAAAAAAAAACAAAAAAACGTTTATGCTTACCTCCATGTCAGCGATGCGATGCAGGCCTCTTCTGGCCTGTGTTCCCACCAGCCTCTAGTGTTGAAGATTTGGTGCTCGTGTTCTTATTTATCCTGTCTTTCAGAAAAGTTTATGCTGGGATTCAAACCACACAGCTATGAGAGCTATATAGCCGATTAATTTACTTTAAAAAACAATAAAAAACAATATGACTTCTACTGTAGATAACATTGATACCTAGTGTACAGCCATACACATGACAGTTGCCCCAACACACCCAGCTCTGCTGCATCCATACACAGTGTGCTGGGGCAGCTGTCATGTGTATGTACACTAGGTATCAAAGTTATCTACAGTAGAAGTCTTATATTGTTTTTGTTTTGTTTTGTTAAAGTAACTGGCTATACAGCTCTCATGCTCTCATAGCTGTGTGGGTAAATGCCTTGCCTCTGATGTGAAAGGTTGTGAGTTTGAATCCCAGGAGAAACTTCTCTGAAAGACAGTCTAAATGAGATTTAAATACACTAGGGTCTCGTAGCTCACATTGTGTGTGTGTTTCGTGTTGCTGCTGCCTCAGCCTGTCAGCTGCATGCCGCTCGCTCTGTGACTGAGACAGTGAGGGTCGGGGGCCGGGCTGCTCGGCACACAGGCTCAGTGGGGTAAATGTAAGTTAGCAAGTTAATTGTTTTCCGCCCTCAAGCAGCCGCTTGGGCTGCCTTATTATAGAGCCGGCCCTGGACGGAACCCTGCCCCCGCCCCCATTGTAGTCAATGGGGACGGAGCGGCAGTCAGGGGGCACACGCGCGTGCGCCCTCAGGAGTAAGGAGATCTGACGGTCTTTTCTCCTTATCCTCACACTGCGGACGCACGGATTGTGAAGTCTCCTTTTGCTCCCAGCACTATCAGCCATCTGGTGGGTGGGTGGTGGGTATAGCATATTGGGGGCATAACCCTAATGAGGGTAAGGAGATTTCACAATCCACGCATGTGCAGTGTGAGGGTAAGGAGAAAAGACCGTCAGATCTCCTTACCCCTGAGGGCGCACGCGCGGTGTCCGTGAGTCATAGCTCCCTGTAATTTTAGCTTACCCATGCCGTGGTAGTGCGCTTGTGCTGAGGCGCACACCCCCGGAAGTTGAGGCGCACACCTCTGGAAATCACGAGTGATAAGGTATTTTCACGAAGTAAGAATTTTTGTGAGAACACCGGATCCGTCATTAAAGGGCTTCTGTCACTTCACTAAACTCATATTTTTTTTTTTCCTTAAAATCCTTATGCTGCGATTTCTCAATATATGGGGCTATTACTCAGTTTGGTTCAGTAGTTATATAAAAAAAACTGACTTTTATCATATGCAAATTACCTCTCTAGCAGCAGGTAGGGCGGCTACCTGCTGCTAGCAGCAGCATCCTCCATTCATAATGACGCCCCCTCCTCATGTTGATTGACAGGGCCAGCGGACGCACTCGTTCTCTGACTGGCCCTGTCTGTGTTTTAAATCTTGCGCCGGTCTTCAGTAGGCGCAGGCGCAATCAGTGGAGGACGCTCGCTCGGCCGCTCCATCCTCGGTGCGCCTGCGCCGGGTGTACATGTGATGTCATCGGCGCAGGTGCACTGAGGATGGAGTGGCCGAGCGAGCTTCCTCCACTGAGTGCGCGTGCGCCAACTGAAGACCGGCGCGAGATTTAAAACACAGACAGGGCCAGTCAGAGAACGAGTGCATCCGCTGGCCCTGTCAATCAACATGAGGAGGGGGCTTCATTATGGAGGATGCGGCTGCTAGCAGCAGGTAGCCGCCCTACCTGCTGCTAGAGAGGTAATTTGCATATTATAAAAGCCAGTTTTTTTTATAAAACTACTGAACCAAACGGAGTAATAGCCATATATATTGAGAAATCTCAGCATAAGGATTTTAAGGAGACAAACAAAAATAATGAGTTTAGTGGAGTGACAGAAGCCCTTTAAGTGTACCTACAAAATGGATGCGCAGACCTTTTAAAAATGCAAAACAAAATTAATACTGGATCAGTTTTTCCGGATGACACCTGAGAGACGGATCCAGTATTGCAATGCATTTGTCAGAAGGATCTGCATCCGGATCTGTCTGACAAATGCCATCAGTTTGCATCCGTTTTGGTGACGGAACTGCCTGCTGGAATCCTCTGCCGCAAGTGTTAAAGTACCCTTAGCTTGACATTTTAAATGCCAGCTTTAAAGGGGTTGTCCGGGTTCAGAGCTGAACCTGGACGTCCCTCCATTTTCACCCCGGCTAAATTGCGCAGGGCACGGCCTCTTTTGTTTTCAATAACACACTGCTGGGCGGAAACTTCTCGGCTCTCTAGGACGTACCGTTCCTGAGATATTCCCAAAAAATTAGCCCCCCAAAAACATTTTTCTTTACTGCTTAAGGGGACGGGTACTGTGGAGGTCAATGTTTTAAAAGGGACGGGCACAGTGAAGGTCACTGTTTTTAAAGGGGCGGGCACAGAGGAAGTCACGGTTATTAAATGGGCGGGCACTGTGGAGGTCACTGTAATTAACCACTTCAACCCCGCTAGCTGAAACCCCCTTAATGACCAGGCCACTTTTTACACTTCTGCACTACACTACTTTCACCGTTTATTGCTCGGTCATGCAACTTACCACCCAAATGAATTTTACCTCCTTTTCTTCTCACTAATAGAGCTTTCATTTGGTGGTATTTCATTGCTGCTGGCATTTTTACTTTTTTTGTTATTAATCGAAATTTAACGATTTTATTTTGCAAAAAAATGACATTTTTCACTTTCAGCTGTAAAATTTTGCAAAAAAAAAAGACATCCATATATAAATTTTTCGCTAAATTTATTGTTCTACATGTCTTTGATAAAAAAAAAAAAATATTTGGGCAAAAAAAAAAATGGTTTGGGTAAAAGTTATAGCGTTTACAAACTATGGTACAAAAATGTGAATTTCCGCTTTTTGAAGCAGCTCTGACTTTCTGAGCACCTGTCATGTTTCCTGAGGTTCTACAATGCCCAAACAGTAGAAAAACCCCACAAATGACCCCATTTTGGAAAGTAGACACCCTAAGGTATTCGCTGATGGGCATAGTGAGTTCATAGAACTTTTGTATTTTTTGTCACAAGTTAGCGGAAAATGATGATTTTTTTTTTCTTACAAAGTCTAATATTCCACTAACTTGCGACAAAAAATAAAAAATTCTAGGAACTCGCCATGCCCCTCACGGAATACCTTGGGGTGTCTTCTTTCCAAAATGGGGTCACTAGTGGCGTAGTTATACTGCACTGGCAATTTAGGGGCCCATATGTGTGAGAAGTAGTTTGCAATCAAAATCTGTAAAAAATGACCGGTGAAATCCGAAAGGTGCACTTTGGAATGTGGGTCCCTTTGCCCACCTAGGCTGCAAAAAAGTGTCACACATGTGGTATCGCCGTACTCAGGAGAAGTTGGGGAATGTGTTTTGGGGTGTCATTTTACATATACCCATGCTGGGTGAGAGAAATATCTTGGCAAAAGACAACTTTTCCCATTTATTTTTATACAAAGTTGGCATTTGACCAATATATTTTTCTCACCCAGCATGGGTATATGTAAAATGACACCCCAAAACACATTGCCCAACTTCTCCTGAGTACGGCGATACCAGATGTGTGACACTTTTTTGCAGCCTAGATGCGCAAAGCGGCCCAAATTCCTTTTAGGAGGGCATTTTTAGACATTTGGATCCCAGACTTCTTCTCACGCTTTCGGGCCCCTAAAAAGCCAGGGCAGTATAAATACCACACATGTGACCCCATTTTGGAAAGAAGACACCCCAAGGTATTCAATGAGGGGCATGGCGAGTTCATAGAATTTTTTTTTTTGGCATAAGTTATCGGAAATTTTTTATTTTATTTTTTTCTCACAAAGTCTCCCTTTCCGCTAACTTGGGACAAAAATTTCAATCTTTCATGGACTCAATATGCCCCTCACGGAATACCTTGGGGTATTTATACTGCCCTGGCATTTTAGGGGCCCTAAAGCGTGAGAAGAAGTCTGGAATATAAATGTCTAAAAAATTTTACGCATTTGGATTCCGTGAGGGGTATGGTGAGTTCATGTGAGATTTATTTTTTGACACAAGTTAGTGGAATATGAGACTTAGTAAGAAAAAACAAAAAAAATTCCGCTAACTTGGGCCCAAAAAAATGTCTGAATGGAGCCTTACAGGGGGTGATCAATGACAGGGGGGTGTTCAGGGAGTCTATATAGGGTGATCACCACCCTGTCATTGATCACCCCCCTGTCATTGATCGCCCCCCTGTCATTGATCGCCCCCCTGTAAGGCTCCATTCAGACGTCCGTATGAGTTTTGCGGTTCCGATCCATGGATGCGTGGATCCGTAAAACACATACGGACGTCTGAATGGAGCCTTACAGGGGGGTGATCAATGACAGGGGGTGATCAGGGAATCTATATGGGTGATCACCCGCCTGTCATTGATCACCCCACTGTAAGGCTGCATTCAGACGTCCGTATGCGTTTTGCGGATCCGATCCATGGATCCGTAAAAATCATACGGACGTCTGAATGGAGCCTTACAGGGGGGTGATCAATGACAGGGGGGTGATCAAGGACAGGGGGGTGATCAGTAAGTCTATATGCGTGATCACCCCCTTGTCATTGATCACCCCCCTGTAAGGCTGCATTCAGACGTCCGTATGCGTTTTGCGGATCCGATCCATGTATCCGTGGAGCCGTAAAAATCATACGGACGTCTGAACGGAGCCTGACAGGGGGGGTGATCAATGACAGGGGGGTGATCAGGGAGTCTATATGGGGTGATCATGGGTGATCAGGGGTTCATAAGGGGTTAATAAGTGACGGGGGGGGTGTAGTGTAGTGTTTTGTGGTAGTTTATGAAGCTTTATGAAGGTCCCTGTTAAAGGGGCAGTCACTGTGAAAGTCACTGTTAAAGGGGCGGCCACTGAAAGTCACTGTTAAAGGGGCGGTGACTGTGAAAGTCACTGTTAAAGGAGCAGTAGCAGTGAAAGTCACTTTTAAAGGGGCGGTCACTGTGAAAGTCGCTATTAAAGGGGCGGGCACTGTAGTTCATTGTTAAAGCGGAAGGCCCTGTGGAGGTCATTGTCAAAAGGGCGGGTACTGTAGAGGTCACTGTTATGGGGGAAACTATATTTTTACGACACACGGAAACATAAAATGAAATATACCTGTGCGAGTCTATATATATATACACACAGTTGCAAGAAAACGTATGTGAACCCTTTGGAATTATATGGATTTCTGCTCAAATTGGTCATAAAATGTGATATGGTCTTCATCTAAGTCACACCAATAGACAATCACAGTCTGCTGAAACTAATAACACACAAAGAATTAAATGTTACCATGTTTTTATTGAACACACCATGTAAACATTCACAGTGCAGGTGGAAAAAGTATGTGAACCCTTAGATTTAATAACTGGTTGAACCTCCTTTGGCAGCAATAACTTCAACCAAACGTTTCCTGTAGTTGCAGATCAGACGTGCACAACAGTCAGGAGTAATTCTTGACCATTCCTCTTTACAGAACTGTTTCAGTTCAGCAATATTCTTGGGATGTCTGGTGTGAATCGCTTTCTTGAGGTCATGCCACAGCATCTCAATCGGGTTGAGGTCAGGACTCTGACTGGGCCACTCCAGAAGGCGTATTTTCTTCTGTTTAAGCCAATCTGATGTTGATTTACTTCTATGCTTTGGGTCGTTGTCCTGTTGCAACATCCATCTTCTGTTGAGCTTCAGCTGGTGGACAGATGGCCTTAAGTTCACCTGCAAAATGTCTTGATAAACTTGGGAATTCATTTTTCCTTCGATGATAGCAATCCGTCCAGGCCCTGATGCAGCAAAGCAGCCCCAAACCATGATGCCCCCACCACCATACTTCACAGTTGGGATGAGGTTTTGATGTTGGTGTGCCTCTTTTTCTCCACACATAGTGTTGTGTGTTTCTTCCAAACAACTCAACTTTGGTTTCATCTGTCCACAGAATATTTTGCCAGTACTGCTGTGGAACATCCAGGTGCTCTTGTGCAAACTGTAAACGTGCAGCAATGTTTTTTTGGACAGCAGTGGCTTCCTCTGTGGTATCCTCCCACGAAATCCATTCTTGTTTAGTGTTTTACGTATCGTAGATTCGCTAACAGGGATGTTAGAATATGCCAGAGACTTTTGTAAGTCTTTAGCTGACACTCTAGGATTCTTCTTCACCTCATTGAGCAGTCTGCGCTGTGCTCTTGCAGTCATCTTTACAGGACGTCCACTCCTAGGGAGAGTAGCAGCAGTGCTGAACTTTCTCCATTTATATACAATTTGTCTTACCGTGGACTGATGAACAGCAAGGCTTTTGGCGATACTTTTATAACCCTTTCCAGCTTTATGCAAGTCAACAATTCTTAATCGTAGGTCTTCTGAGAGCTATTTTGTGCGAGGCATCATTCACATCAGGCAATGCTTCTTGTGAAAAGCAAACCCAGAACTAGTGTGTGTTTTTTATAGGGCAGGGCAGCTGTAACCAGCACCTCCAATCCCATCTCATTGATTGGACTCCAGTTGGCTGACACCTCACTCCAATTAGTTCTTGGAGATGTCATTGGTCTAGGGGTTCACATACTTTTTCCACCTGCACTGTGAATGTCTACATGGTGTGTTCAATAAAAACATGGTAACATTTAATTCTTTGTGTGTTATTAGTTTAAGCAGACTGTAATTGTCTATTGTTGTGACTTAGATGAAGCTCAGATCACATTTTATGACCAATTTGTGCAGAAATCCATATCATTCCAAAGGGTTCGCATACTTTTTCTTGCAACTGTATATACACACACACAGTGTGTGTGTGTGTATATATATATATATGAGTTTCTGTCTGTCTGGACATTCTTTATGCGCGACCAAACGACTGGACCGATCTTCACCAAATTTGGCACACAGGTACATCAGGTGTCCGGGAAGGTTTTAGACCAGGTCAGCTCTCTAGGACGTACCGTTCCTGCGATATTCCAAAAAAATGACCTGCATTAGCCAATAGAAGCCAGCAAGCCTTTCAATTAAATCCGAACTGCCATTTACACGGTCACATTCCCTTATTAGCCAATAGAAGCTCGCAGGTCCTTCTCCAGTCTGCCATAACAACTGATCATAGGTTTTAGCAGTTTGCTGGTCCTTAAAGGATAACTGTCACACTTAGACCCCAATTTCAATTTTCATATATGTAGTTACTAATAACATGATATTCCAGAATCAGTTACTATTAGACTGACTTACCCCATATTTAATAAGATTCAGCTACATGCATCCATCTTGGATGGATTTTTTGTGACTGTCGTGTCACTGCATGTTGCATGTTGCAGTGCGACACCATAGACTATGATTATAAAAGTTGTTGAGACAAAATTTGCGTGACACATGTCGTCGTGTAGCCCTTGCATTAAAGGTGCAGGCACTGTGGGGGTCACTGTTAAAAAGGTAGGTGCTATGGAGGTCACTTTTAAAGAGGCGGACACTGTGGAGGTCACTGTTAATGAGATGGGCACTGTAAAGGTCACCTCATAAAGGGACGGGCACTGTGGAGTCACTCTTAAAGGGGTGGGCACTGTGGAGGTAAATCTTATAGAGGCAGGTGCTGCAGAGGTCACTGTTAAAGGGGTGGGCGCTGTACATGTCACTGTTAAAGGGGCTGGCGTTTTGGAGGTCACTATTAAAAAGGCCAGTGCTGTGGAGGTCACTGTTAAGTCAGCAGCATACTGTGAGGTCACTGTTAAGGCAGCGGGGTACCGTGGAGGTTACTATTAAGGGGGCAGGCCTCTGAGGAGGTCACTTTTAAGGGAGTAGGGTGCTGTTAAACTTACTGTTAAAGGGATGGGCTGCTGTGAAGGTCAAAGTTAAGGGGATGGGCTGCTGTGGACGCTCCATTTTAAAGTGGTGGTGCTCTTTTGGGGGGGGGTCAGTGTTAAGCAGTGGGGAACTGTGAAGTTCTCTGTTAAAGGGGCGGGGTGCTGTAGAGGTCACTGTTATGGGGAATACTGTCGCTATATTTTTTAACTAAACACAGAAACATTAAATGAAATAGATGAAATATACCTGTGCCATACACACGGTCACATGTCCCTTATCAACCTATACAAGATCGCAGGTCCTACTCAAGTTTTCCATAACAACTGATCACAGGTTTTAGCAGTTCGCAGGTCCTTAAATATTCAGTCATATGACATGTATCAGCCAATATAAGTTCACCTTTAAATTACCAGGTTTTCATAACAACAGAGCCATAAATAGACTGTACCTATTCTGGACTGCCATACTAGATGTCAGCATTCTTATAAATTGAAACCTCTCTTTAGGACGTACCGTTTCTGGGGTCACTGTTAAAGGGGCAGGGCACTGTGGAGGTCACTGTTAAAGGGGTGGGCACTGTGAATCTTACTGTTAAAAGAGCAGGGCACTGTGGAGGTCAGTGTTAAAGGGGAAGACACTGTGGAGGTCATTGTTAAGGGGGCAGCGGCCATTATGAAAGGCGTAACTGCTGTGGAGGTCACTGTTAAGGAGGCACGGTACTATAAGGCCTCATGCACACGACAGTATTTTTTCACGGTCCGCAAAAACGGGGTCCGTAGGTCCGTGATCCGTGACCGTTTTTTCGTCCGTGGGTCTTCCTTGATTTTTGGAGGATCCACGGACATGAAAAAAAAAATCGTTTTGGTGTCCGCCTGGCCGTGCGGAGCCAAACGGATCCGTCCTGAATTACAATGCAAGTCAATAGGGACGGATCCGTTTGACGTTGACACAATATGGTGCAATTTCAAACGGATCCGTCCCCATTGACTTTCAATGTAAAGTCAGGAGTCCCTTTTATACCATCGGATCGGAGTTTTCTCCAATCCGATGGTATATTTTAACTTAAAGCGTCCCCATCACCATGGGAACGCCTCTATGTTAGACTATACTGTCGGATATGAGTTAGATCGTGAAAACTCATATCCGACAGTATATTCTAACACAGAGGCGTTCCCATGGTGATGGGGACGCTTCTAGTTAGACTATACTACAAACTGTGTACATGACTGCCCCCTGCTGCCTGGCAGCACCCGATCTCTTACAGGGGGCCGTGATCAGCACAATTAACCCCTCAGGTGCCACACCTGAAGGGGTTAATTGTACGTATCATATCCCCCTGTAAGAGATCAGGGCTGCCAGGCAGCAGGGGACAGACCCCCCCTCCCCAGTTTGAATATCATTGGTGGCCAGTGTGCCCCCCCCCCTCCCTTTATTGTAATAATAGGTTGGTGACAGTGTGCGGTCCCCTTCCTCCCTCTATTGTAATAATTCGTTGGTGGCCAGTGTACGGCCTCCCATCTCCCCCCCCCCCCCCCCCCCCCGATCATTGGTGGCAGCGAAATTCCGATCGGAGTCCCAGTTTAATCGCTGGGGCTCCGATCGGTAACCATGGCAACCAGGACGCTACTGCAGCCCTGGTTGCCATGGTTACTTAGCAATAGTACAAAAGTAGAAGCATCATACTTACCTGCTGGCTGCTGCGATGTCTGTGTCCGGCCGGGAGCTCCACCTACTGGTAAGTGACAGGTCTGTGCGGCGCATTGCTAAATTAACTGCACTTACCAGTAGGAGGAGCTCCCGGCCGGACACAGACATCGCAGCAGCCAGCAGGTAAGTATGATGCTTCTACTATTGTACTATTGCTAAGTAACCATGGCAACCAGGACTGCAGTAGCGCCCTGGTTGCCATGGTTACCGATCGGAGCCTCAGCGATTTAAACTGGGACTCCGATTGGAACTCCGCTGCCACCAATGATCGGGGGGGGGGGAGAGGGGAGGCCGCACACTGGCCACCAATGTTGTTAATGCTATAGAGGGAGGGGGGCGCACACGGTGCCACCAACGAATTATTACAATAGAGGGAGAAAAGGGGAGCGCACACTCTACCACTAACGAATTATTACAATACAGGGAGGAAGGGGGGGGCCGGGGGGGGCGCACACTGTGCCACCAACGAATTATTACAATAGAGGGAGGAAGGGGGGGCGGCACTGGCCACCAATGAAATTTAAACTCGGAAGAGAGGGGGTCTGCCCCCTGCTGCCTGGCAGCCCCGGATCTCTTATAGGGGGCTATGATATGCACAATTAACCCCTTCAGGTGCGGCACCTGAGGGGTTAATTGTGCGGATCACAGCCCCCTGTAAGAGATCGGGTGCTGCCAGGCAGCAGGGGGCAGTCTTGTACACAGTTTGTAGTGTATTCTAACTAGAAGCGTCCCCATCACCATGGGAAGGCCTCTGTGTTAGAATATACTGTTGGATATGAGTTTTCACAAAGTCAAAACTTAGATCTGAAAAAGCTTTTATGCAGACGGATCTTCGGATCCGTCTGTATGAAAGTAACCTACGACCACGGATCACGGACACGGATGCCAATCTTGTGTGCATCCGTGTTTTTTCACGGACCCATTGACAGGTCATATTTTTTTGACGGACAGGATACACGGATCATGGATGCGGCTGCAAAACGGTGCATTTTCCGATTTTTTTTCCACTGACCCATTGAAAGTCAATGAGTCCGCGAAAAAAAACTGAAAACGGCACAATGGCCACGGATGCACACAACGGTTGTGTGCGTGAGGCCTAAGGCTGTGATGTCACTTTTAAGGCAGTGGGGTACTGTGGAGGTCACTGTAAAGGGAGTAGGGTGCTGTGAAACTCACTGTTAAAGCGGAAGGTTGCTGTGAAGGTCAAAGTTAAGGGGATGGGCTGCTGTGAAGGTCCCATTTGAAAGTGGAGGGGCACTTTGTGGGGGTCAGTGTTAAGGGGTGAGGAACTGTGGAGTTCACTCTTAAAGGAGTGGGGTGCTGTAGAGGTCACTATTATGGGCGATACTGTCGATATCTTTTAACGACACCCACAGACATTAAAGGGAACCTGTCATCAACTTAAACTAACCTCACTGAGGGCAGCATAAAATAGTGACAGAAATGCTGATTTCAGCAATGTGTCACTCATGAGCTAAAAGTAAGTGATTGCTGAGAACCAACATCATAATCATTGCAGCCCAGGCCTGGAAAAGAGTCAAATATACGCAAGAAGAGTCGTGGTTATTCCTAATCTCCTGCTCTCCCCGCCCATCCGCTGAAAATTGGCAGTTCTCTTCTAGAGAGAAAGGGAGAAAACTAGGTAGAGGCCTGTCAGTCATCAGCAGGTGGGCAGGAGAGCAGGAATTCATGAGTAACCGTGACTCTTCTCAGGTGGCCGTCACTCATTTGTGTTAGTGATGGGATTAAGAAGTAGCCGACTCTGGAGTAGAGAAGTAGATCATCCTATGATACAATGAGGATATAATCCCATCACTATTGTTTCATCAAGACACTGTGGAGGGGGTGTCTTTTTGCATGCTGTTAATTTTGTATTGAGTTCTGCGTCATAAAGCTGGCTTGTGTAAAACAGAAATAACAAAAAAATAAGGAAACATATTAGGTCTTGCCACATATGTAATAACCAGCTGTATAAAAATATCATACCAATTAACCCCTCAGGTGGACACCTTTAACCCCTCAGGTGGACACCTTTCAAAACAAACATTTTTTTAGCACAAAAAGGTGTAATAGAAAGCAATCATACAGTCAGGTGCACCACAAATAAAGGTTTAATAAGAATTGCAAATAATGTTCATATATATTTTTTTTCCAAACATTAATGAAGACATTGAAGGACAAATTGGCCAAAATGCAGAAGGAGCAGCCCAACGATATGCGGCCTTTCAGGAGCGCATGAAGGCCATGGAGGAGAGGCAACGGCAGGCCATGAAGGGGGTTCAGGAGATGATCCTGCTATTGGAAAAGTTGCCATTACATTTTTTATTTTTTTTCTAATAAGTTATATAAATCGTTTATACAGTTATAACGTGTATTTTGTTTTTTGCAATATTGCTTTGTTTTAGTGTAATAGCTCGGCCTAAATCAGCCAGAACTGACAGCAGCCGGTAAATACATGTCAAATACATATGGGGTCCATTCACACGTCTGTAAAATGGGTCTGCATCCGTTCCACAATTTAGCGGAACGTTTACAGACCCATTGATTTTCAATTCCAGTCAGAAAAATTTGGCATTCACAGGATAAATAAGTATGTGTCGGTCAGTACAGGCTTAAAATATTAGCCAACAGGCGTTCACCTGATAGCAAAGAACTTTGAATTCTGTAGCTGGAGGTACATTAGGAATTCACAGGATAAAGAAGTAACTGTCGGCCATTACAGGCCCCAAAAATTAGGCATTCAACAGATTGTATTTACCTAAGACAGGGACCATGAATTGTTATGGGTGGTGGCGGATATTTGTGGGCTGTCATAAGGAATTTGAATCAAACATGGTCTACTGGTCACATGTGTTGAATTCCTCTGAGATCCTTCATTTTTAGAAATGTAAGGTAGTCAACACTAAGTGAGTATGCTTATCGGTCACGATCCCTCCTGCTGCGCTGAACGTCCTTTCGGACAGGACACTGGACGAGTGGCAAGCCAACAGTTCCATGGCAAATTGTGCCAGGTCTGGACAGAGGTCAAGCCTGCCCACCCAGTAGGCCAGGGGTTCTTCACTTCTCAGAGCTCCACATCGGCCGTTAACCCGATGTAGTCGGACACCTGTCGGTCTAGGCGTTCCCTAATGCTGGATCCGGAGGACAGCTGTCGATGGGTCGGCTGAAAGAATGATCTCATATCAGAAGTGACCAACACATCTTCAAACCGCCCTCTTCTTGCAGGTGCTGTTGGATTGGTACCCGCAACTGTTTCTCTGTGAGTGGAAATTCCTCTGCTAGCACCCGCAAAATCTGAATGCAGCATTTCTCGAAGCAAGGCCTGGAAGTGCTGCATTCTGACAGCCCTCTGTGATGGTGGTAACATTTCCGCCATTTTTTGTTTGTACCGGGGGTCTAAGTACTTTGCCACCCAGTACTTGTCCTTGCCCGTTATGCTTTTTATACGGGGGTTCCTCTTAAAACACTGGTGCATGAAGGCCCCCATTTGCACTAAACTGGAAGCGGTGTAGTGGCCTGGCTCCTGCTCACCATCCAGGATAATGTCGTCCTTGTTCTCCTCCCCTCATCCACGGACAACACCAGGGATCCCAGAAAGGTTTTAATCATGCTCTTCTTGCTCCTCCTCATCCGCCCCGGCACCATTCTCTTCTGACTCCTCTTCAGATTCCTGTTGTTGACTTGTCTCAGATGGAGTATCCCCCCCTGGGAATTCATCCAGCATTGCTACTTCCTCATCTTGCTGCTCCTCGACTGCTTGATCAATGACACAACGCAATGCACCCCCAGAATCTGTCCTGCCGCAGAGTTCGTACAGGTATTCGTTAACTGCACGTTTCTGCTGGAGCAGCCTATCAAGCATATATAAGGTTGAGTCCCATTATGCTGGGCAGTCACAAATAAGACGTCTGACGGGCAGGTGGTGTCGCCGCTGAATGTCAGCAAGGCGAGCCATGGCCGTGTAAGATCTTCTGAAATGGCCAGATATTTTCCTGTCCTGCCGTAAGACATCCTGGACCCCAGGGTATTTGACAACGAATTGCTGCATGACCAAGTTCAGGACATGTGCCATGCATGGCATGTTTGTAATTTTGCCCTGTTTCAGCACGCTCAGCAGATTGGCAGCGTTGTCGCACACCACTTTACCAACTGTCAAATTGAGCGGGGTTAGCCACTGATGTGCCTGTGAACGCAAAGCTGAAAGGAGTGCAGGACCGGTATGGCTCTTGGCTTCCAGTCACAACACAACAGACGCAGCACAGCATGGCAACGTCTCACCTGGCATGTTGAATAGGTTCTGGGGATCTTGGGGGGGGGGGGGGCGCAGCAGAAGAGACGGTAGCAGCGGAAAAGGAGGAGTCAGCCGAGGAGGATGGAGTAGGAGGAGGAGAAGAAAGAGGCAGGCCTGCATGCAATCCGTGGCGGTAAAACCAAATCTACACGGGTGCCACGGACTACATACTTGACGGCTGTCACAAGGTTCACCCAGTGGGCAGTAAAAGTTATGTACCTTCCCTGCCTGTGTTTGCTAGACCACGTGCCTGTGGTCAGATGTATCTTGGCACCGACACTGTGTACCAGAGATACATTCACTTGCCGCTGAATGTGGCCATATAGCTCTGGGATGCCCTTCTGGGAGAAATATTTCCTTCCTGGGACCTTCCATTGCGGTATACCAATGGCCACAAATTTTCTAAAGGCCTCCGAGTCTACAAGTTTATATGGCAGTAGTTGGCAGGCTATCAGTTCTGACAAGCCAGCAGTCAACCGTTTGGCAAAAGAGTTATCCGGCATCATAATTTTTTTTTTTTACGCTTGAACATTTGGGCCATGGAAGCCTGCCTTTTGCCAGATAAATGTGAGGACGGCATAATGGAAGGTGGAGTGGAGGGCAATTGGGAGGAGAAGGAGAAGAGGCAGGACGGTGAGCACCTGGAGTGTGGTGTTTTGACACCGTTGCTCCCACTGGGCTCTGTGATGGGAGGCCAGGTGCCTTCTTATTGCGGTCGTCCCTAGGTGAGTGTTGGGCTTACCGCGACTTAGGAGTTGACTGCAAAGGCTGCAGATGGCAACACTAGTCAGCAGTGGACAAGTTAAAAAAAATACCCACACTGCGGAGCCATGTGCCGGCGTCCTGGGAGCGCCAGATGTGACCGTACATGGTTGATGGCTCACTCCTGATACATTAGCAGTCTGGTTTTTCCCTCCTGTGCAATGTAAGTTCTGCCCGCTTCTCCTTCCTATCTGCTGGTCCATCGCTTCCTCTGAACTCCCCTCCTCTTCCTCTCTTGTGGG
This sequence comes from Bufo gargarizans, assembly GCF_014858855.1. Taxonomy (NCBI): domain Eukaryota; kingdom Metazoa; phylum Chordata; class Amphibia; order Anura; family Bufonidae; genus Bufo; species Bufo gargarizans. Next base: position 181,082,114 of record NC_058082.1, read on the forward strand.
CACCCATGTAACGTCCATAGAGACGTCATCATCAATGTGACCTTCCCCACCACTAACATTAGAGATCTCGGAGTAGGCAGCAACAGCGGGGACCAACCTCGTTGGGATGAGTGGCGGCCGTTGCTACCTCCTCTTTCTGATCAGATTCCAAGAATGGCTGCACATCGGAAATGTCTTGTAATGGATCATAAAATAATTCCTGTGACTCAAGCGGAGGGTATATGGTGGTGGTGTTAGTGGTGATGTCTTTGGGGGTGCACACAGCAGAGAGTGAAGAGGGTTCAGATAGAGAGGATGAGGAGGGTGCAGAAGTGGAAGGCTGAGTGAGCCACTCAACCAAGTCTGGTGCATCCTTTGACATAATCGAACACACCTTCTGCAACTTCCCACTTTGGTTCCGGCCTGGTGCTCCTGCCCTACCCCTACTACACCTGCGGAAGGGCCTGCCTTTTCCTCTGCCTGTCATTTTTTTAATGACCCTGTGACAAAAGTCTCTAGAGAAGCGCAGTGTATGTGGAAGAAGGTATATAACACCCCGCTTCAATATGTCATTTTGGGGGGCCACTGGTATATCACACCAGTTATAATACTTTTTTTCCAGTACCGTTTGTCACTGTGTGTAGCAGAGGGAACACAGCAAAACAGGCTAAAATTCTGCAGTACCCAAATACACTATAAAGAAAGTATATTGGTACATAACACCCTGCGTCAATCTGTTGTTTTGGGGGGCCACTGGTCTATCACACCAGTTATAATACTTTTTTTCTAATTGCGTTTGTCACTCTTTGTAGTTGTAGTATCGCTGCAGAACCGCTCAGTCACCATGCTGCACAATGTTAGAAAGTATATTATAAGTGTATTATACCACTATATACCACACACCAAACAATAATACACCTATACCAGTCCTTAAAAGGACTTTTGTGGACCTATTAGCTAGCGATTTGTGTCACTAACAGTCTGTCCCTGCTCCACACAGCAACCTCTCCCTACACTGACAAAAGACAGAATGTAAAATGGCTGCCAGATCGGGTCTATTTATAAGGTAGGGGGTATGTCCATGTGCTGAAATGTCTCAATTGGCTGTCCTGTACCACCTGATGGATGTGTCATGGGTCAAAGTTCTTCACAATGTAAAAGAATATGGCGGTCTTGAATATCGCCATATGTTCACATGTTCGGCGAACCGCGAACGAGTAATGTTCGCCGCAAACCGACCGCCGGGCGAACCACAAGGCCATCTCTACTGTAGAGGTCACTGTTAAGGGGTGGGATTTTTTGGAGGTCACATTTTAAGGGAACGGAGCGCTGTGGAGGTCACTGTTAAAGGGGCAAGAGCTGTGGAGGTTACTATTAAGGAGGCAGGGGACTGTGGAGGTCGTTATTAAAAGGGCAGCTGCTGTAGAGGTCACTGTTTAATGGGCAAGTTATTGTGGAAATCACTGTTAAGGAGACGGAATACCGTGGAGGTCACTAATAAAAGGGTGGCCACTGTGGAGGTCACTTTTAAAGTAGTGGGCACTGTTGAGGTCACTGTTAAGCATGCAGGCGACTGTGTTAGGCCACTATTAAAGGAGCATGCTGTGGAGGTCACAGTTAAGTAGTGTTGGGCACGAATATTAGAATCACAAATTTTAATCTCAAATATTGCCACTTTGTAAATTCGCGAAATTTTTGAATATAGTGCTATATATTCTTATTTACGAATATACTAGATTTTTTTTCATGTGAACCCATGATCCCTCCCTGTTTCTTGCTTGTGGCCTTTAGAAAGTTGCCTTACTATATAAGAACCTCCCCAGCTAGTTAGTGGGAGATAGTCAGTCAGTGTAGGTTAGATCGTGAAATAGTGTAGCTGGTTCCAGTGCAGGATGTTAGGTAGTGTGATAGGTTCTGCTGTCCATACATACATGCTACAGACATAGTACTGTGATGTCACAAGTTCACAACAATACTTAGTGCACCAATCACTAATATGTATTTAGACCTGCTAAAATGGGAAGTTGTACGTATTGCGCCAAAATATGTGCACCTTTTATGCCGATTTTCACAATCACGCATACAGTACAGACCAAAAGTTTGGACACACCTTCTCATTCAAAGAGTTTTCTTTATTTTCATGACTATGAAAATTGTAGATTCACACTGAAGGCATCAAAACTGTGAATTAACACATTTGGAATTATATACATAACAAAAAAGTGTGAAACAACTGAAAATATGTCATATTCTAGGTTCTTCAAAGTAGCCACCTTTTGCTTTGATTACTGCTTTGCACACTCTTGGCATTCTCTTGATGAGCTTCAAGAGGTAGTCACCTGGAATGGTTTTCACTTCACAGGTGTGCCCTGTCAGATTTAATAAGTGGGATTTCTTGCCTTATAAATGGGGTTGGGACCATCAGTTGCATTGTGGATACACAGCTGATAGTCCTACTAAATAGACTGTTAGAATTTGTATTATGGCAAGAAAAAAGCAGCTCAGTAAAGAAAAACGAGTAGCCATCATTACTTTAAGAAATGAAGGTCAGTCGGTCCGAAAAATTGGGAAAACTTTGAAAGTGTCCCCAAGTGCAGTCACAAAAACCATCAAGCGCTACAAAGAAACGGGCTCATATGCGGACCGCCCCAGGAAAGGAAGACCAAGAGTCACCTCTGCTGCGGAGGATAAGTTCATCCGAGTCACCAGCCTCAGAAATCGCAGGTTAACAGCAGCTCAGATTAGAGACCAGGTCAATGCCACACAGTTCTAGCAGCAGACACATCTCTAGAACAACTGTTAAGAGGACACTGTTAAAAGGAGGCCTTCATGGTAGAATATCTGCTAGGAAACCACTGCTATGGACAGGCAACAAGCAGAAGAGACTTGTTTGGGCTAAAGAACACAAGGAATGGACATTAGACCAGTGGAAATCTGTGCTTTGGTCTGATGAGTCCAAATTTGAGATCTTTGGTTCCAACTACCGTGTCTTTGTGCGACGCAGAAAAGGTGAACGGATGGACTCTACATGTCTGGTTCACACCGTGAAGCATGGAGGAGGAGGTGTGATGGTGTGGGGGTGCATTGCTGGTGACACTGTTGGGGATTTATTCAAAATTGAAGGCATACTGAACCAGCATGGCTACCACAACATCTTGCAGCGGCATGCTATTCCATCCGGTATGCGTTTAATTGGACCATCATTTATTTTTCAACAGGACAATGACCCCAAACACACCTCCAGGCTGTGTAAGGGCTATTTGACCATGAAGGAGAGTGATGGGGTGCTGCGCCAGGTGACCTGGCCTCTACAGTCACCGGACCTGAACCCAATCGAGATGGTTTGGGGCGAGCTGGACTGCAGAGTGAAGGCAAAAGGGCCAACAAGTGCTAAGCATCTCTGGGAACTCCTTCAAGACTGTTGACTACCTCTTGAAGCTCATCAAGAGAATGCCAAGAGTGTGCAAAGCAGTAATCAAAGCAAAAGGTGGCTACTTTGAAGAACCTAGAATATGACATATTTTCAGTTGTTTCACACTTTTTTGTTATGTATATAATTCCACGTGTGTTAATTCATAGTTTTGATGCCTTCTATCACGATTGGCGTGACTATCACATACGTGACACAGAGGGAGGGAAAGAGGAAGGCCCTGCCCAAGTGAGAGGGAAGGTGGTGACCCCTGACTCACCTTGCGGCTGGCACCTGGCTGCCCTGACATCCCTAGACGGGTTCCTCACCCGTACGCCGATCACGTGCCTAAAACCCTGGCTTTCCCTAAGATGAGCCCTAGATAGTGAACAGGGTGGTGGGAACACTAGTCCGCACCACTAGCTCTAAAGGAAAACACCAAGGGGAGGACAGACAATACAGACTAAACATATAATCCCAGGTGGGCGACAACAGGAGACAACAAAAAGCCCAACAGGGATCTGGAGGGTAGCACTCTGGAACAACAACCAGGATTCACAGCTCCAGTGGGTCAGTATAGAAGTCCAGGCAGGAAGCTCTATAACTGGCAACTAGAGAAGTGTGAGAGGAGAATATAAGGAGGTTGGGAGTGGCAGACAAGAAACAGCTGAGGAGGAGAAGCTACGGATCCCTGAGTGAGACAAAAAGGATTGCAAGGCAAACACAGAAAACAATCACTAAGAAACAACGTGATCTTTAGACATAGAGCGCGCAGCCACCCGCTGCGACTTCCTGACCCCGGGTATAACGGAGTCAGACGTGGCTCTTGACACCCTCGTGACAGTACCCCCCCTTTCACGAGGGGCCTCCGGACACTCAGGACCAGGTCTCTCAGGATGAGAGGCATGGAAAGCCTGAATTAACCTGTTGGCGTTTACCTCTGACGCTGGAACCCACATTCTTTCCTCGGGACCGTAACCCCTCCAATGCACCAGATACTGAAGAGAGCGGCGGACCCGACGAGAATCAACAATTCTGGATATTTGAAACTCCAGATTACCATCCACAATAACAGGAGGAGGTGGCAGCGGTGATGGTTCTAGAGGTGGAGCATACTTCTTGAGTAACGACTTATGGAAGACGTTATGGATCTTAAAAGTCTGAGGTAGCTCCAGGCGAAAAGCCACAGGGTTAATGACGGCTACTATTTTATAAGGACCAATGAACCTAGGGCCCAGTTTCCAAGAGGGAACCTTCAACTTAATATTCCTAGTAGACAACCACACATAGTCATTCACTCCTAGGTCCGGACCTGGCGACCGTTTCTTATCGGCCATGCATTTATATTTACCACTCATATTTTTCAAGTTAGCTTGCACCTTCTGCCATACCGATGAAAGAGATGAAGAAAACCGTTCCTCTTCGGGAACCCCAGAAGACCCCCCCCTCTTTGAAAGTACAAAATTGGGGATGAAAACCGTATGCACCAAGAAATGGTGACTTGCCAGTGGATTCCTGACAGCGATTATTTATGAAAGACAGACATGCAATGTGACAATGCACTGCAATATATAGTACAAAAATTGCATGGAAATAACAAGTGCTACACTATAAGTGCGAGATACTTGGCAAATTATTTTGTACAAAATTATTTGAGCCCGTCTGCCAAGCGTCAAGGCGTTCTCTGTTAGACGGGTTCCTACGCTAAATTCTACCTGTTAGGTGCCATAACGGCTACCATATACTTCAGGGAGTGTAGGTTCCACGTACCTGCATTGTAACCTACCTGTTGGGTGCCATGACGGCTACCATCCACTTCAGGGAATGCAGGCTGCACAGCAGGCCCACTCCACAACACCACCGGCGCCTAAAAGCCACCAAGGACCGCAGTGCGAGTCCTGGTGCTGTGGCTTCAGTGAACGAAGTGGAGCAGGCCTGACTATGCACTGACACTAATTAAAATCAGTCAATGGGGCAGACAGGGTGGTCAGAAATGTGAGACTGAGGAGGCAGCCACACCTCAATTACAAACTACAAGGGAAACCAAAAAAGGGGCTCAGTCACATAACAACCGCAAGAGCACATTGCTGGGGCAGGGAAATAACATGAAAGACAGACATGCAATGTGACAATGCACTGCAATATATAGTACAAAAATTGCATGGAAATAACAAGTGCTACACTATAAGTGCGAGATACTTGGCAAATTATTTTGTACAAAATTATTTGAGCCCGTCTGCCAAGCGTCAAGGCGTTCTCTGTTAGACGGGTTCCTACGCTAAATTCTACCTGTTAGGTGCCATAACGGCTACCATACACTTCAGGGAGTGTAGGTTCCACGTACCTGCATTGTAACCTACCTGTTGGGTGCCATGACGGCTACCATCCACTTCAGGGAATGCAGGCTGCACAGCAGGCCCACTCCACAACACCACCGGCGCCTAAAAGCCACCAAGGACCGCAGTGCGAGTCCTGGTGCTGTGGCTTCAGTGAATGAAGTGGAGCAGGCCTGACTATGCACTGACACTAATTAAAATCAGCCAATGGGGCAGACAGGGTGGTCAGAAATGTGAGATTATTATGGCAAAGCGATTATTTATGGCAAACTCGGCTAACGGTAAATATGATGACCACACCTCTTGGTTTTCAGACACAAAACACCTTAAATATGTTTCTAGGTTTTGGTTGGTACGCTCAGTCTGTCCATTCGACTGAGGATGGAAAGCTGAGGAAAAGGACAAGTGTACACCCAAACGGGAACAAAAAGCTTTCCAAAACTTAGAAATAAACTGGGTTCCCCGATCCGAAACCACATCGGAAGGGACCCCGTGAAGCTTCACCATTTCACTGATAAACACCTGAGCAAGAGTCTTAGCATTAGGAAGTGCGGGTAGCGCAATAAAGTGTACCATTTTGCTAAACCTGTCTAATACTACCAAGATAACTGTTTTACCCGCAGACAACGGTAAGTCAGTGATGAAATCCATTGACAGATGTGTCCATGGCCTATTGGGGATGAAAAGTGGCAATAAAGACCCTGCTGGACGTGTATGAGAGACTTTCGCGCGTGCACAAGTAGGACAAGTAGACACGAAATCCATTACATCCTGACGCAACCTTGGCCACCAAAAACGACGAGACAATAGCTCCAAGGTTGCTTTACTACCCGGGTGCCCAGCAAGTGCCGAATTATGATGTTCCTTTAACCGCCTCCGGACCGCCTAACGCAGATGTGCGGTCCGGAGGCGGCAGCGCTGCGCACAGTCACGCATATACGCGTCATCTCGCGAGACGCGAGATGACGCGAATATGCGCGCGCGCATGCGCAGTTCGCGCCGGCATTTCGTAGAGGGGGGTCGGGTCACCAGCCTGTCAGCCAATGATCGCGGCTGGCAGGCTGGCGATTTTTTAAAAAAAACAATCAAAGGCCAGATATCAGATCATATTAGTAAATATGATCTGATATATGGCTGCCTGCTCCTCTGCTGGTTCTTTTCGTCGGTTGGATCCAGCAGAGGAGCAGGCTTCACAGTGAGTACACCAAACAGCACACTTTAGCCCCAGATCACCCCCCTGAACCCCAATTAACCCTTTGATCACCCCTTTGTCAATCACTAGTGAAAGGAAAAAAGTGATCAGTGTAAACTGTCACTTTTTTTTTTCACTGGTATTGACCGTTAGGTTTTAGGTATAGTTTAGGCCCCTTGGTTAGGTAGTTAGCGATCAGTTAGCGCCCAGCCCACCGCACCGCAGTCCGTTATTCGCTGATTAGCGTATCGCTAATCAGCATTTGTACTTTTATAGTATCTGGAAGTGATCAAAACTGATCACGGTCAGATCTATAATAGTACTAGTGTCACTTTAGTTTGCCCTCCACCCAAAACGCAGTGTTTGCCCGATCAGGCCTGATCGGTCGCCCACACGTGCGTTCGCCCACACCCGCCCCACCGCAGTGACAAAAAAAAATTTTTTTTTGGTTCACTGCACAATCACTTTACACGCACTGCGGCGATAAAAAAAATCAGTTTTGATATTTTTTATCAACTGCAGCGGCCTCCGGTACTTCGCTAGCCTCCCCTTTGTAAGACAGGCTTGCTTTTTTTTTTCTTGGGTAGTCTCAGGGAATACCCCTAAATTTAGTTGCCCACATGTCTAACAGGGGGTATTCTTCTGAAGAGGCCTACAGGCTTCTGACCCAGTCGGATGAGGAGTGGGAACCCTCATCTGATGAATGCTGCGGGTCAGAATACGAACCTGTAGAAAGCAGTGGCTCTCTGACCCAAAGTTCGGACGAGGAGGCTGAGGTCCCTGATACCACCAGGCGTACCCGGCCCCATGTCGCTAGACCACAGGTTGCGCAGGATCCGCTTCAAGAGCAGCAGAGTGGGGCTGGTGCTGTCGGATTACGTGGTGAGGCATACACCAGCAGCCCGGCCCTCCCTGGACCTAGTACCAGCACTGCCGTACAACCTGGCGAAGTAGCGAGCACCAGAAGGGCAGTTGAAGCTGGTACGGTGGCACGTGCAGTAGTGACCCCGTCGCATCCACCGCAAAGACGTGCCCGTAGTTGGCAGTCCCCAACTTCAGTCGCACCCGTAGTTTTCCCTTTCACTGCCCAGTCTGGAGTTCGGGTTGAGACAGCTCAGATCGGTTCGGCCCTGGGATTTTTTGAGCTGTTCTTGACTGCGGAGCTTTTAGACATAGTTGTGGCCGAAACAAACAGATATGCCACACAATTTATCACCGCTAACCCGGGAAGCTTTTATGCCCAGCCTTTCCGGTGGAAACCAGTCCAAGTTTCCGAAATTAAAACTTTTCTGGGCCTCCTCCTCAACATGGGCCTGACAAAAAAGCATGAATTGCGGTCATATTGGTCCACAAACCCGATTCATCACATGCCCATGTTCTCTGCTGCTATGTCCAGGGCACGTTTTGAGGCCATCCTGCATTTCCTGCACTTTAGTGACAACACCGCCTCCCGTCCCAGGGGCCACCCTGCTTTTGACCGGCTCCACAAAATTCGGCCCCTCATAGACCATTTCATCCAGAAATTTGCAGATATTTATACCCCAGAGCAAAACATCTGCGTAGACGAGTCCCTGATACATTTTACCGGGCGCCTTGGCTTCAAACAATACATCCCAAGCAAGCGCGCCCAGTATGGGGTCAAATTGTATAAGCTCTGTGAAAGGGCCACAGGCTATTCCCACAAATTTCGGATCTATGAGGGAAAAGATCAGACCCTGGAGCCGGTCGGTTGCCCTGACTACCTGGGGAGCAGTGGGAAGACAGTTTGGGACTTGGTGTCACCCTTATTCGGCAAGGGGTACCATCTTTATGTGGACAATTTTTACACAAGTGTGGCCCTCTTTAGGCATTTGTTTCTAGAACGGATTGGCGCCTGTGGTATCGCGCGAACTAGTCGTGCGGGCTTCCCCCAACGGCTCGTTACCACCCGTCTTGCAAGGGGGCAGAGGGCCGCACTGTGTAACGAAGAACTGCTCGCGGTGAAATGGAGAGACAAGCGTGACGTTTACATGCTCTCCTCCATTCACGCAGACACGACAATACAAATTGAGCGAGCAACCCGTGTCATTGAAAAGCCCCTCTCAGTCCACGACTATAACCTCCACATGGGAGGGGTGGACTTCAATGACCAGATGTTGTCTCCGTATTTAGTTTCCTGCAGAACCAGACGCTGGTATAAGAAGGTGTCTGTATATTTAATTCAATTGGCTCTGTACAATAGTTTTGTTCTCTACAGTAAGGCTGGGAGAACTGGATCCTTCCTCAAATTTCAGGAAGAGATCATCGAGAACCTCCTGTACCCAGGAGGTTCCGTGGCCCCATCCACCAGTGTAGTTAGCCGTCTACACGAGCGACATTTCCCCAATGTCGTTCCTGGTACCTCAACCCAACCGTCACCCCGAAAAAGATGTCGTGTCTGTAGCAGGAGTGGAATAAGGCGTGACACCCGCTATTTCTGTCCTGACTGTCCTGACCACCCTGCCCTATGCTTTGGAGAGTGTTTCCGGAAGTACCACTCACAGGTACACTATTAGCATAGGGATCATCTCACCAGGATAGGCACACAGGGCTATTAGGGCCCATTTACTCACTGCTGCTGCAAACGTCTCCTTTCACATGGGACAAAGTGCATAACGCACTTCGCCACATCTTTGGGCGATTTGCGCTTTGCACATTGACCCATGGGGAAGGAGAGGTTTGTTCTATAAAGGTCAAAAAAAAAAAAAAAAAAAACACCAGTAAGCAAAAAGGTTAATGTTCAGTTAAAAAGTTAAAGTTACATGTTCTGTTGCAAAGTTAATAAAATTATTGCGTTGCGGCCTGGTTTTTTCTTTTTTTTTGTCTTTTTACCTTCCAGGTGGACCAACCGATCGACCAGCTGCAGCACCGATGTGCATTCTGACAGAAGCATTGCGCTGCTGTCAGATTACACGCAAGTCGGTGTATGCGGCGCTGCAAGACGGGATTTTCTCCTCTGCAGTAACAGATATGTTTGCCGAGGCATACGAGCTGAGGAGGAGGCGGCATTCCTATGCTTTGGCAAACACTTTGTATATATATATAAAAAAATAAAAATCCCGGCAATGATTTATTCATCCACATCGATTGATGTGAATGGAGAAATCTGGTTTGCCAGGGCATACGAGCTAAGTGGGTATGGATGTAGGGCGGAGCTCCTATGTCCTGGCAGACACCTTTCCCCTCCATTTTTTTTTTTGGCAGAGATTTTTTCATCCACATTGATCGATGCGAATGAAGAAATCTGTGCCGTTCATTTTTTTCTTTCAGCCCAGAGGCTGAACGGAAAAAAAAATCTCATTACCTGTATGCTCAATATAAGGAGAATAGCAGAAACTCCTAATGCTGGCCATACATGTAATGATTGCGGAGACCCTCAAATGCCAGGGCAGTACAAACACCCCACAACTGACCCCATTTTGGAAAGAAGACACCCCAAGGTATTTGCTGAGGGGCATATTGAGTCCATGAAAGATTTAAATTTTTGTCCTAAGTTAGCGGAAAGTGAGACTTTGTGAGAAAAAAAAAAAAAAATCAATTTCCGCTAACTTATGCGAAAAAAAAAAAATTCTATGAACTTGCCAGGCCCCTCATTGGATACCTTGGGTGTCTTCTTTCCAAAGTGAGGTCACATGTGGGGTATTTATACTGCCCTGGCTTTTTAGGGGCCCTAAAGCGTGAGAAGAAGCCTGGGATCCAAATGTCTTTTGGGGTGTCATTTTGGGGTGTCATTTTACATATACCCATGCTGGGTGAGAAAAATATCTTGGTCAAATGCCAACTTTGTATAAAAAAAATGGGAAAAGTTGTCTTTTGCCAAGATATTTCTCTCACCCAGCATGGGTATATGTAAAATGACACCCAAAAACACATTTCCCAACTTCTCCTGAGTACGGCGATACCAGATGTGTCACACTTTTTTGCTGCCAAGGTGGGCAAAGGGGTACATATTCCAAAGTGCAGCTTTCAGATTTTGCAGGCCATTTTTTACACATTTTGATTGCAAGGTACTTCTCACACATTTGGGCCCCTAAATTGCCAGGGCAGTATAACTACACCACAAGTGACCCCATTTTGGAAAGAAGACACCCCAAGGTATTCCGTGAGGGGCATGGCGAGTTCCTAGAATTTTTTTTTTTTTTGTCACAAGTTAGCGGAAAATGATGATTTTTTTTTTTCTCTTTTTTCCTTACAAAGTCTCATATTCCACTAACTTGCGACAAAAAATAAAAAATTCTAGGAACTCGCCATGCCCCTCACGGAATACCTTGGGGTGTCTTCTTTCCAAAATGGGGTCACTTGTGGCGTAGTTATACTGCCCTGGCAATTTAGGGGCCCAAATGTGTGAGAAGTACTTTGCAATCAAAATGTGTAAAAAATGGCCTGCAAAATCCGAAAGGTGCACTTTGGAATATGTGCCCCTTTGCCCACCTTGGCAGCAAAAAAGTGTGACACATCTGATATCGCCGTACTCAGGAGAAGTTGGGGAATGTGTTTTGGGGTGTCATTTTACATATACCCATGCTGGATGAGAGAAATATCTTGGCAAAAGACAACTTTTCCCATTTTTTTATACAAAGTTGGCATTTGACCAAGATATTTTTCTCACCCAGCATGGGTATATGTAAAATGACACCCCAAAACACATTCCCCAACTTCTCCTGAGTACGGCGATACCAGATGTGTGACACTTTTTTGCTGCCAAGGTGGGCAAAGGGGCACATATTCCAAAGTGCACCTTTTGGATTTCACCGGTCATTTTTTACACATTTTGATTGCAAAGTTCTTCTCACACATTTGGGCCCCTAAATTGCCAGGGCAGTATAACTACCCCACAAGTGACCCCATTTTGGAAAGAAAACACCCCAAGGTATTCTGTGAGGGGCATGGTGAGTTCCTAGAATTTTTTATTTTTTGTCGCAAGTTAGTGGAATATGAGACTTTGTAAGAAAAAAAAAAAAAATATTTCCGCTAACTTGTGACAAAAAATAAAAAGTTCTATGAACTCACTATGCCCATCAGCGAATACCTTAGGGTGTCTACTTTCCGAAATGGGGTCATTTGTGGGGGTTTTCTACTGTCTGGGCATTGTAGAACCTCAGGAATCATGACAGGTGCTCAGAAAGTCAGAGCTGTTTCAAAAAGCGGAAATTCACATTTTTGTACCATAGTTTGTAAATGCTATAACTTTTACCCAAACCATTTGTTTTTGCCAAAACATTTTTTTTTTATCAAAGACATGTAGAACAATAAATTTGGCGAAAAATTTATATATGGATGTCGTTTTTTTTGCAAAATTTTACAGCTGAAAGTGAAAAATTTCATTTTTTTGCAAAAAAATCTTTACATTTCGATTAATAACAAAAAAAGTAAAAATGTCAGCAGCAATAAAATACCACCAAATGAAAGCTCCATTAGTGAGAAGAAAAGGAGGTAAAATTCATTTGGGTGGTAAGTTGCATGACCGAGCGATAAACGGTGAAAGGAGTGTAGTGCCGAAGTGTAAAAAGTGCTCTGGTCATGAAGGGGGTTTCAGCTAGCGGGGCTGAAGTGGTTAATAATTCAAGACGCAGGTTTAACGGTACAAACAATTTCTCTGAGGGGCAAGAGGCCGGGGCGTCCCCCTGGGCCTCTAAAACCTTTCCCTCTAGAACAGAGTGTACAGCAGAGACAACCACTCCTCTTTGTAAAATAGGTACCGGATCACTAACATTACCCCCTCCAGGGAAACTACGAGATAATGCGTCTGCCTTGGTATTTTTTGCCCCAGGACGATAGGTGATTACAAAGTTAAATCTGGTAAAGAATAGCGACCACCTAGCTTGTCTAGGGGTGAGACGCTTAGCCGATTCTAGGTACAGAAGGTTTTTGTGATCCGTAATCACCGTGACGGGGTGGATTGCTCCCTCTAAGAAGTGACGCCACTCTTCAAACGCCAGTTTAATCGCCAACAGTTCCCTATTTCCAATATCATAGTTATTTTCTGCTGTAGATAACTTTTTGGAAAAGAAAGCGCAAGGACGCCTTTTGCCAGGAGACGGACCCTGAGACAATACAGCCCTCACTCCCACCTCTGACGCATCTACTTCAACAATAAAAGGCTGGGAGACATCAGGTTGAATTAGAACAGGTGCCGAGGTAAATCTCTCTTTTAGAGAGGAAAATGCAATTTTAGCGGCGTCAGACCATTTAGAAAAATCAGTCCCCTTCCTAGTCATGTCAGTAAGGGGTTTAACGATCACTGAATAATTTTTAATGAACTTTCTATAGAAATTTGCGAAACCCAAAAACCGTTGTAGAGCTTTAAGGTTCTCAGGAAGATCCCAATCTAAAATTGCCTGGACCTTCCTAGGATCCATACGGAAACCTGAAGCAGATAATAGATATCCCAGGAACTGTATTTCCTGAACGGCGAAGACACATTTTTCAATTTTCGCATATAATTTATTCGTCCGTAGGACCTGCAGTACTTGCCTGACATGTACTTCATGTGTTTTCAGATCAGCCGAATAAATTAAGATATCATCTAGGTATATGACTACAAACCTGCCGATGAGATGACTAAAAATATCATTAACGAAATGTTGGAAGACAGCATGGGCATTGGTCAGACCGAAAGGCATGACTAAATTTTCATAATGCCCCTCAGGGGTGTTAAAAGCTGTCTTCCACTCATCCCCTTCCTTGATACGAATCAGATTGTAGGCCCCCCTAAGATCAAGTTTGGAGAACCACCTAGCACCCGCAATCTGATTAAAAAGGTCAGGAATGAGAGGAAGAGGGTATGGGTCTCGGATGGTTATCTGGTTTAGCTCACGGAAATCTAGGCAAGGACGCAGGCCCCCATCTTTCTTTTTAACAAAGAAAAACCCTGCAGCCACGAGTGAAGAAGAGGGTCTGATGTGTCCCTTAGCCAGACTCTCGGAGATATAATCTTTCATGGCTTGTCTCTCGGGACCCGAAAGATTATACAACCTGGACTTGGGTAATTTTGCACCGGGAATCAGGTTAACCGGGCAATCATAAGGACGATGAGGTGGTAGCTTCTGACAACCCTTTTCAGAAAAAACGTCCTCAAAGTCCGAAATAAATGTAGGTAGGGAAGCTATGGAGGCGATTAAGCAATTGTTATTTAAGCAATTCTCTCTGCAATGCTCACTCCACTCAAATATCTCCCTGGCCTGCCAATCCACCACTGGATTGTGCGCTACCAACCAGGGAAGACCCAATACCACAGGAGAGGGAAGGCCCTCCAGAACGTAACATGAAAGACACTCATTATGGTGGTCCCCTAACCGAAGGTGTAAGTTATGGACAATGTGAGTGAGGTTTCTCTGAGACAGAGGAGCAGAATCAATAGCGAATATGGGAATAGGTCTCTGCAGCGTACAGAGAGACAAACCCATAGTGCGGGCAAAATGGGCATCTATCAAATTTACCCCTGCTCCACTGTCTAGAAAAAAAGAAATAGACTCCGTCTTAACACCAAAAACATCCTCCGCACAGCCTGGGGTTAGTAGTTTTCCGACGGTCTTTTGTTTTTGAGAAAGGAGGGACAGACATTAATGAAATGACCCCTCCCCCCACAGAAAAAACAAGCCCTCCAACTACGGCGAACCTCAGGAGGACGGACCTGACGAGAAGTTCCTCCTAGCTGCATAGGCTCATCTAAGTCAGTACAGACTAACTGCTGCTTGGGAGAGGTTACCAATTGCTCAGGAATTTTCGATCTCTCCCTAAGACGTCTATCTATTCTGATAGAGAGGGACATAACAGCATCAAGGGAAAGGGGGGTCTCATACAGCGCCAGCGCATCCTTAACCCTTTCAGATAACCCAGAGCAGAACTGACTCCTGAGAGCCGGGTCGTTCCACTGAGTATCCGTAGCCCACCTACGGAACTCTGAGCAATATTCCTCTGCTGGCCGATCTCCCTGTAGGAGTCTCCGTAACTTCGACTTAGCCAGGGCGACTCGGTCAGGGTCATCATATATGAGACCCAAAGCCCCAAAAAATCCCTCCACTGACCGGAGAGCCTGGGAACCAGGGGGTAACGAGAACGCCCAGGATTGCGGGTCCCCCTGAAGCAGGGAAATAACAATCCCCACCCGCTGTTCTTCATTACCTGAGGAGTAAGGGCGCAGCTTAAAATATAATTTGCAGGCCTCACGGAACGTCACAAATTTGTCCCTTCCCCCAGGAAATCTGTCAGGAAGAACAACCTTGGGTTCTGTAACAACCTGGTTACCCATAGCAACCGCGGGGCTTGCGGTCTGCTGCATTTGCTGCTGTTGTTGGAGGACAGACGTCTTCAATCCTGCCACCTCCAAAGACAGGCCTTGAAGCTGTTTTGCCAAAGCAGCAATAGGATCCATATTGGATTCTAAGTAGAGAGAAATGTTTTTTTTTATTTTTTTATTTTTTTCTCCCAAAAAATAAAGGCCAGTTATAATATCATGAGTGGCGTGACTATCACATACGTGACACAGAGGGAGGGAAAGAGGAAGGCCCTGCCCAAGTGAGAGGGAAGGTGGTGACCCCTGACTCACCTTGCGGCTGGCACCTGGCTGCCCTGACGTCCCTAGACGGGTTCCTCACCCGTACGCCGATCACGTGCCTAAAACCCTGGCTTTCCCTAAGATGAGCCCTAGATAGTGAACAGGGCGGTGGGAACACTAGTCCGCACCACTAGCTCTAAAGGAAAACACCAAGGGGAGGACAGACAATACAGACTAAACATATAATCCCAGGTGGGCGACAACAGGAGACAACAAAAAGCCCAACAGGGATCCGGAGGGTAGCACTCTGGAACAACAACCAGGATTCACAGCTCCAGTGGGTCAGTATAGAAGTCCAGGCAGGAAGCTCTATAACTGGCAACTAGAGAAGTGTGAGAGGAGAATATAAGGAGGCTGGGAGTGGCAGACAAGAAACAGCTGAGGAGGAGAAGCTACGGATCCCTGAGTGAGACAAAAAGGATTGCAAGGCAAACACAGAAAACAATCACTAAGAAAAAACGTGATCTTTAGACATAGAGCGCGCAGCCACCCGCTGCGACTTCCTGACCCCGGGTATAACGGAGTCAGACGTGGCTCTTGACACCCTTGTGACACCTTCAGTGTGAATCTACAATTTTCATAGTCATGAAAATAAAGAAAACTCTTTGAATGAGAAGGTGTGTCCAAACTTTTGGTCTGTACTGTATATATTTGAGCACTCTGTTCTGCCGTGCCAACCATTTTCTCCAGTCTCATGAAACTTCTAGCAGCCTAAAAAATGGACCAAAAGTTACCCACGCCTTTATTGTGCGTGCAATACGCTCATATTACATTGCCAATATTTGCAATCAAGAAAATAATGGTGAATTCGCGAATTTATGACAAATATTCACCCATATATTTGCGAAATATCACAAATTTGAATATTTTCCCTGTTGCTCATCATTACTCTTAAGGCAGCGGAGTACTGTGAGGTCATTGTGAAGAGAGCAGGGTACTTTGGCAGTCACTGTTAAAGGGGCAGGAGCTGTGGAGGTCTTTGTTAAGGGGGCATGGAATGGTGGAGGTCACAGTTAAGGGGACTTTCATTTACTGAGGTCAGTTTTAAGGGGCGGATGCTGTGGAGGTTACAGTTAAGGGGGCAGGTCCCCTGTGGAGGTCACTGTCAAGGGTGTGGGGTGCTGTGGAACTCACTGTTAAAGAAGCGGGCTGCTGTAAAGGTCAAAGTTAAGGGAGTGGGCTGCTGTGGAATTTGCATTTTATGGAGCCGGAGCACTGTGAGGGGGTCAATGTTAAGAGGTGGCGGGCTGTGTAGGTCACTATTAAGGGGGTTGGGTGCTGTAGAGGTCACGTTATGGGGGATACTGTCAATATCTTTTAAACATTAAATGAAATAGATGAAATATACCCATGTGAAACTGGGGTACTTCTGCTAGTCTCTTATATTACAAAAATTAGTTTGTCTATCTGTCTGTTCTTTATGTGCGACCAAAACGACTGGACCGATCTTAACCACATTTGGCTCACAGGTACATCAGGTGACCGGGAAGGTTTTAGACTGGGTCTCAGCTCTCTAGGACGCACTGTTCCTGAGATATTTTCCAAAAAAAATGCAAATATGGCACCATCACGTGAACTGCATAGCCAATGGAAGCCTGCAGGTCTTTCTCTAACATTCACACGGTCACCTGACCCTTATCAGCCAATAGAATCTTGCAGGTACTTCCGTTTCGACATGCACACAGTTTCACACCAGGTTTCCATAACAACCCAGCCATTTTTCTTTACTGCTGTAGGTGCAGGGCGCTGTGGATAACACTGTTGAGAGAGAAGTGCTGCGGAGGTCACGGTTAAGAGGGAATACTGCTGGGGAGGTCACTGTTAATTTGGCAAGTTATTGTGGAAATCCCTGATAAGAAGATAAGGTACTATGGAGGTCACAAATAAAGGGGCGGCCTCTGTGGAGGTCACTCTTAAAGGGGTCGGTGCTGTGGAGATCACTGTTAAGGGAGCGGGGTACTGTGACCGTCACTCTTACACCAGTTCTAAATGTAAGACAGCTTCTGAGCTGTCCTACATTTAGATTATTTTCTAAGGGCTTCCTGTTCCCTTCCCGTCCCCACCGATGGCAAGTACACAATTTTAGAACTGGTGTGAGCGTTACAAAGTCTCAAATAGCAGCACAACTAACTGTTGTGCCGCCATCTGAACCTTAATATGCCTAATATAGGTATATTGAATTATCATAAATTAACCCCATCATAGTATTAAAAGTTTAATATGAGTTTAAAATTGTCTGTTATACATCCTTTTTTAAATAAAGTTGTGAAGATTTTAAACTGAATGCTGGATATACTTTTCCTTTGGATATTTCAATATAATCTGTAATAAAACCATGTTCTGGAACATAAAAAAAAAAAAAAGCATGAACATTATTTTTTTGTGAGATTTGTTATGTCAGAAGGTGATTGCCGCTAACAACTAAAATATATGTCCAATTTTCAATTGATTTACTTTGTTTCTGCTGTATTTAGCTTTGCATAGTCATTGCAGCGATCATGCCGATCAAGACTCCCAAAGGAAATCATCTTACTTGAATCTCTGAACAGGTGGTGCAATTAATTGTTTTGGTAACGTAATACAGAAAAATGTGCACAGCTAATGCTGCTCTCTCGCACTCAGATTCCTCAGCTGCAAAAAGCAAAGCAAGTGTAATTATTTTATGTATAAGGTATTAATCTGTAATAACTAAACTCTAATGGCCAAAAAAATAATAATTATATATATATATATATATATATATATATATATATATATATGGAATATGTCTAGAGTTGAGCGGACACCTGGATGTTCGGGTTCGAGAAGTTCGGCCGAACTTCCTGGAAATGTTTGGGTTTGGGATCCGAACCCGATCCGAACTTTGTCCCGAACCCGAACCCCATTGAAGTCAATGGGGACCCGAACTTTCCGGCACTAAAAAGGCTGTAAAACAGCCCAGGAAAGAGCTAGAAGGCTGCAAAAGGCAGCAACATGTAGGTAAATCCCCTGCAAACAAATGTGGACAGGGAAATGAATAAAAATAAAATAAATAAAAATTAACCAATATCAATTGGAGAGAGGTCCCATAGCAGAGAATCAGGCTTCACGTCAGCCACCACTGCAACAGTCCATTGTCACATATTTAGGCCCAGGCAGCCAGCCAGAGGAGAGAGGTCCCGTAATAGAGAATCTGGCTTCATGTCAGCAGAGAATCAGTCTGCATATCATAGCAGAGAATCAGGCTTCATGTCAGCCACCACTGCAACAGTCAATTGGCATATATTTAGGCCCAGCACCCAGGCAGAGGAGAGAGGTCCCGTAACAGAGAATCTGGCTTCATGTCAGCAGAGAATCAGTCTGCATGTCATAGCAGAGAATCAGGCTTCACGTCAGCCACCACTGCAACAGTCAATTGGCATATATTTCGGCCCAGCACCCAGGCAGAGGAGAGAGGTCCCGTAACAGAGAATCTGGCTTCATGTCAGCAGAGAATCAGTCTGCATGTCATAGCAGAGAATCAGACTTCACGTCAGCCTCCACTGCAACAGTCCATTGTCATATATTTAGGCCCAGCACCCAGGCAGAGGAGAGAGGTCCCGTAACAGAGAATCTGGCTTCATGTCAGCAGAGAATCAGTCTGCATGTCATAGCAGAGAATCAGGCTTCACGTCACCCAACATTGGAACAGTCCATTGGCATATATTTAGGCCCCGGCACCCAGACAGAGGAGAGGTTCATTCAACTTTGGGTAGCCTCGCAATATAATGGTAAAATGAAAATAAAAATAGGATTGAATGAGGAAGTGCCCTGGAGTCCAATAATATATGGTTAAGGGGAGGTAGTTAATGTCTAATCTGGACAAGGGACGGACAGGTCCTGTGGGATCCATGCCTGGTTCATTTTTATGAACGTCAGCTTGTCCACATTGGCTGTAGACAGGCGGCTGCGTTTGTCTGTAATGACGCCCCCTGCCGTGCTGAATACACGTTCAGACAAAACGCTGGCCGCCAGGCAGGCCAGCACCTCCAAGGCATAAAATGCTAGCTCTGGCCACGTGGACAATTTAGAGACCCAGAAGTTGAATGGGGCCGAATCATCAGTCAGTACGTGGAGGGGTGTGCACACGTACTGTTCCACCATGTTAGTGAAATGTTGCCTCCTGCTAACACGTTGCGTATCAGGTGGTGGTGCAGTTAGCTGTGGCGTGTTGACAAAACTTTTCCACATCTCTGCCATGCCTGCCCTGCCCTCAGAGGAGCTGGCCGTGACACAGCTGCCTTGGCGACCTCTTGCTCCTCCTCTGCGTTGGCCTTGGGCTTCCACTTGTTCCCCTGTGACATTTGGGAATGCTCTCAGTAGCGCGTCTACCAACGTGCGCTTGTACTCGCGCATCTTCCTATCACGCTCCAGTGCAGGAAGTAAGGTGGGCACATTGTCTTTGTACCGTGGATCCAGCAGGGTGGCAACCCAGTAGTCCGCACACGTTAAAATGTGGGCAACTCACATGCGCCAAGCAAGGGATGTGTGTCAAACCGGCTAGTCCCAGAGCTGCAACGAGATTTTGCCCAATATCGCACACCACCAGGCCGGGCTTGAGGCTCACCGGCAGCAACCACTCGTCGGTCTGTTGTTCTATACCCCGCCACAACTCCTGTGCGGTGTGGGGCCTGTCCCCCAAACATATGAGTTTCAGAATGGCCTGCTGACGTTTACCCCGGGCTGTGCTGAAGTTGGTGGTGAAGGTGTGTGGCTGACTGGATGAGCAGGTGGAAGAAGAGGAGGAGGAGGCTGAGTAGGAGGAGGTGGCAACAGGAGGCAAAGAATCTTGCCCTGCGATCCTTGGCGGCGGAAGGACGTGCGCCAAACAGCTCTCCGCCTGGGGCCCAGCTGCCACTACATTTTACCCAGTGTGCAGTTAGGGAGATATAGCGTCCCTGGCCGTGCTTACTGGTCCATGTATCTGTGGTTAGGTGGACCTTGCCACAGATGGCGTTGCGCAGTGCACACTTGATTTTATCGGATACTTGGTTGTGCAGGGAAGGCACGGCTCTCTTGGAGAAGTAGTGCCGGCTAGGAACAACATACTGTGGGACAGTAGCAACATGAGCTGTTTGAAGCTGTCTGTGTCCACCAGCCTAAATGACAGCATTTCATAGGCCAGTAGTTTAGAAATGCTGGCATTCAGGGCCAGGGATCGAGGGTGGCTAGGTGGGAATTTACGCTTTCTCTCAAATGTTTGTGAGATGGAGAGCTGAAGGCTGCCGTGTGACATGGTTGAGATGCTTGGTGACGGAGGTGGTGGTGTTGGTGGTACATCCCCTGTTTGCTGGGCGGCAGGTGCCAACGATCCTCCAGAGGCGGAGTAAGAGGCCGAGGCGGCAGCAGCAGAAGAGGCCGAGGCAGCAGCAGCAGAAGAGGTAGCAGGGGGAGCCTTAGTGACTTCCTTGTTTTTAAGGTGTTTACTCCACTGCAGTTCATGCTTTGCATGCAGGTGCCTGGTCATGCAGGTTGTGCTAAGGTTCAGAACGTTAATGCCCACTGCTCCCTCTTTTGCTACGCTGTTGGCTCGGTCTCACCACTGCCTCTTCCTCCGAACTGTGAAAGTCAGTGGCATGACCTTCATTCCATGTGGGGTCTAGGACCTCATCGTCCCCTGCATCGTCTTCCACCCAGTCTTGATCCCTGACCTCCTGTTCAGTCTGCACACTGCAGAAAGACGCAGCAGTTGGCACCTGTGTTTCGTCATCATCAGAGACATGCTGAGGTGGTATTCCAATGTCCTCATCATCAGAAAACATAAGTGGTTGTGCGTCAGTGCATTCTATGTCTTCCACCGCTGGGGAAGGGCTAGGTGGATGCCCTTGGGAAACCCTGCCAGCAGAGTCTTCAAACAGCATAAGAGACTGCTGCATAACTTGCGGCTCAGACAGTTTCCCTGGTATGCATGGGGGTGATGTGACAGACTGATGGGCTTGGTTTTCAGGCGCCATCTGTGCGCTTTCTGCAGAAGACTGAGTGGGAGATAATGTGAACGTGCTGGATCCACTGTCGGCCACCCAATTGACTAATGCCTGTACCTGCTCAGGCCTTACCATCCTTAGAACGGCATTGGGCCCCACTAAATATCGCTGTAAATTATGGTGTTTACTGGGACCTGAGGTAGTTGGTACACTAGGACGTGTGGCTGTGGCAGAACGGCCTCGTCCTCTCCCAGCACCAGAGGTTCCACTAACACCACCACGACCATGTCCGCGTCCGCGTCCCTTACTAGATGTTTTCCTCATTGTTAGCGTTCACCACAATAAGAAAAATATTATTTGGCCCAATGTATTGAATTCAAATTCAGGCCTTTTTTTTACAGACACCTAACACTATCTGGCTATCTATTTAGGTACCATATTACACTAATACAGGCACAGCAGTAACGACAGATTTAGCTGGATATAAATTTGAGGCCTATTATTTAGGCGCTGGGTGACAGGTATAGGTTTACTGACAGAATTAGACTTGGAAATGCACAGTAGCGTGTGTGTGAAGTTATTCAGAATGACCCTATGTGCACCTTGAATCTAATATACCCTTTTAGGGATAGATTTAAAATAGCTCTGATACAGCAGAAACCACAAAATTTGGAAATTGCTAAATTGGGATTTGTATTATAACCCAGAACAAAAAAATGTGCTTTGACGGACACTAAATAACTTGACCAGCCACAGCAGTACAGCAGTAACGACAGATTTAGCTGGATATAAATTTGAGGCCTAGTATTTAGGCGCTGGGTGACAGGTATAGGTTTACTGACAGAATTAGACTTGGAAATGCACAGTAGCGTGTGTGTGAAGTTATTCAGAATGACCCTATGTGCACCTTGAATCTTATATACCCTTTTAGGGATAGATTTAAAATAGCTCTGATACAGCAGAAACCACTAAATTAGGAAATTGCTAAATTGGGAATTGTATTATAACCCAGAACAAAAACTGTGCTTTGACGGACACTAAATAACTTGACCAGCCACAGCAGTACAGCAGTAACGACAGATTTAGCTGGATATAAATTTGAGGCCTATTATTTAGGCGCTGGGTGACAGATATACGTTTACTGACAGAATTAGACTGGGATATGGCCAAAAAATAACCACACTATTGATGGTTAAATGCACTTGGTGTGACAGCTTGACCAACCACACTATTGAGGGTTAAATGTACTTGGTGACAGGCTCAGCTTGCCCCTGATGTAGTATATGGCCAAAAAATAACCAGACTATTAATGGTTAAATGCACTTGGTGTGACAGCTTGACCCTGATGTAGGATTTAGCCAAAAAACAACCACACCATTGAGGGTTAAATACACTTGGTGACAGGCTCAGCTTGCCCCTGATGTAGTATATGGCCAAAAAATAACCAGACTATTGCTGGTTAAATGCACTTGGTGTGACAGCTTGACCCTGATGTAGGATTTAGCCAAAAAACAACTACACCATTGAGGGTTAAATGCACTTGGTGACAGGCTCAGCTTGCCCCTGATGTAGTATGTGGCCAAAAAATAACCACACTATTGCTGGTTAAATGCACTTGGTGTGACAGCTTGACCCTGATGTAGGATTTAGCCAAAAAACAACCACACCATTGAGGGTTAAATGCACTTGGTGACAGGCTCAGCTTGCCCCTGATGTAGTATATGGCCAAAAAATAACCACACTATTGCTGGTTAAATACACTTGGTGTGACAGCTTGACCCTGATGTAGGATTTAGCCAAAAAACAACCACACCATTGAGGGTTAAATGCACTTGGTGGCAGCTTGTGCTGGCACACCACAAGACACAAAATGGCCACCGATCACCCCAGAAAAAAGTGACTGAAAAACGCTCTGAGCAGCCTAAAAACAGTGAGCAATTCAATAGCAGCAGTTCAATCATCCACAGCTGCAGATCGATCTCTGAATGAAGTCTTTTGGAGGAGTTAATCACTGCCTAATCTCGTCCTAACGTGGCAGCTGCAACCTCTCCCTATGCTGATCAGAGCAGAGTGACGGGCGGCGCTATGTGACTCCAGCTTAAATAGAGGCTGGGTCACATGGTGCTCTGGCCAATCACAGCCATGCCAATAGTAGGCATGGCTGTGACGGCCTCTTGGGGCAAGTAGTATGACGCTTGTTGATTGGCTGCTTTGCAGCCTTTCAAAAAGCGCGAAGAAAGCGACGAACACCGAACCCGAAGCCAGACTTTTACGAAAATGTCCGGGTTCGGGTCCATGTCACGGACACCCCAAAATTCGGTACGAACCCGAGCTATACAGTTCGGGTTCACTCATCCCTAAACATGTCAGCTAGGAAAAGGCAATTTGATTTAAAAATCTAATAGAACTACCCTGCTCATGTCTACCTAAAGAATGAAAAGCACACCCAAGTGGGCTAATAGGGCACAAATGATGTGCAATATCTCCCAAATAGGTGACCTCACTAGATCTAATGTGTGTACTGCTCCAGACCACGTATATGGGATGCAGCTGTCTCAAGTGTCACTGCTGACAGAGATATTTCCACACTTCATCCCCTTATCTTAACCGTCCCTGTTCAGAAAATGTACAATAAGTTCTGGATTTCTGGCTCGTATAATAAAGATGGAAAGGAACATAAGACTAAGGGGTCATGCACACAAATGTTTTTTTGCGTTCCATTTACGGACCTTATTTCGATTCCGTATATGATCCATATCATATACGGAACCATTCATTTCAATGGGTCCACAAAAGATGTGGACAGCACTCCGTTCCGTGACCCCGCAAAAATTATGAGACATGTCCTATTATTGTCCGTTTTGAGGACAACAATAGGCATCTCTATAATGGGCCTCCTGTTCCGTTCTGCAAATTGCGGAAGGCACACGGGCGGCATCCATTTTTTGCGGATCCCCAATTTGCAGACCGCAAAAAACGGGACGGTCATGTGCCTGAGCCCTTAGGCCTCTTGCACACAAACGTTTTTTGGCTTTCCGTATAAGGTCTGTATACGTAACCATTCATTTCAATGGATCCGCAAAAAAAAAAAAGTTATTCTTTATGCCTTCCGTTTCCTAATTTCCTATTTTCCGTTCTATTCAAAGATAGAACATGTCCTATTATTGTCTGCATAACAAACAAGAATAGTTCTGTTCTATCAGGGGCCAGTTGTTGTGTTCCGCAAAAAAACTAAATACACACGCACTTCATCCGCATTTTTTAGCGGATCCGTTTTTTGCGGAACGCAAAATACTGAAAAAGCCATACAGTCGTGTGCAATAGGCCTTATACAACAGGACTTTTACCAAGGGAATATGAGGCCAGTTTCCTGTTTTCTCACCGCTAATACAATGACCCTTTAACCCTTTCAGGACCAAGCCATTTTTCACTTTTCTGCCCAGGCCATTTTTAGCAAATCTGACGTGACATTTATGTGGTAATAACTTTAAACCACTTTTACTTATCCAGGCCATTCTGAGATTGTTTTTTCTTCACATATTGTACTTCAGAACAGTGGTAAAATTGAGTCAACAAATTTCAGTTTTATTTATTTAAAAAAATCTAATTTACCAAAAATTTTGAAAAATTAGCAAATTTGCAAATTTCAATTTCTCTACTTCTATAATAGATAGTAATAACTCCAAAAATAGTTACTACTTTGCATTCCCCATATGTTATTTCATGTTTGGATCATTTTGTGAATGCCATTTTATTTTTGGGGGACGTTAGAAGGCGTAGAAGTTTAGAAACAAATCTTGAATTTTTTTTTATTCCAAAGTCCACTTTTTGAGGATTTGTTCAGGTCTGAAGTCATGTAAGCCTCACAAAGTAATAGAAACCACCCAAAAATGACCCAATTTTAGAAACTACACCCCTCACGGTATTCAAAACTGATTTTACAAACTTTTTTAACCCTTTAGGTGTTCCACAAAAATTAATGGAAATGGAGTTTCCATTAATTCTGTCACTTTTTTGACAGATTTTCCTTTTTAATCATTTTTTTTTCGCTAACAAATCAAGCGTTAACTGCCAAACAAAACTCAATATGTATTGCTCTGATTCTGTAGTTTACAAAAACTCTCAATATATAGCTGTAAACTGCTGTACGGGCACACGGCAGGGTGCAGAAGGAAAGGAACGGCATATGATTTTTGGTTGCTCTATATTACACTTTTTGTGAGGCAACGTAGCAATAAATATTTATATTTTTTGTTATTTACAACGTTCATCTGACAGGTTAGATCGTGTGGTACTGTTATAGAACAGGTTGTTACGGACTCAGCAATACCAAATATCAGTTTTACATAATAAATAAAGTTGAGCGGACACCTGGATGTTCCATTGAAGTCAATGGAGACCCGAACTTTTGAGCACTAAAATGTCTGTAAAAATGTAATGGAAAGGGCTAGAAGGCTGCAAATGCCAGCAAAATGTGGTTAAGAGGATGGCAAGTGCTCTGCAAACAAAAGTGGGTAGGGAAATGACTTTAAATAACTAAAAATAAATTATAATTGTGATCTAGAAGGACAAGGTCCATAGGTGGAAGTGGCGGTGGAGAACGTTTGGTTTAAAATTTATTTTTATTTGTTTAAATTAGGGTACCCCCCAAAAGATTGGGAAATATAACCTGTGATAATCCCCTCCAGTCGTGCTAAACACATATTTAGACAATACACTGGCTGCAGGGCAGGCCAGCACCTCCAAGGCATAAAGGGCAAGCTCTGGCCATGTGCCCAATTTGGAGACCCAGAAGTTGAAGGGGGCAGGGGACACTTCAGTACTTGTAGGCGTGTGCATACATACTGCTCCACCATGTCGCACGTCCCCGTGATGTTCACGATCCAATTCAATATCTTCTCTATCAACTTTCGATGTTCTTTTATGCGCCTACCATGGTGATCACTGGTGGCAGGGATTCAGGGTTCCAGGCTTGAGAAGGAGCCTGAGAAAGGGATACCATATCCAAAGGAGGTCAATGGATGAAATTAAATGTAATCGAGCGGAAATGTGGGACAAAGTATTGAAGCATAATCTTCCAAGTTAAGGAGGGGGTGCGCGGCAATTACCCACTCCCGACTCGGGGAGGTAGTGACGATAAATAACGATAAAGAACTCTTAAGATGCCCTGTTATTGTAATAATTAATAAAAAATTATAGGGAATGTAAATGTGGTATTTTGGATTTGTAAACGTTGGACAGGAGAGGTCCTGCTGCCGCTTTGTTGACTCTAGATAACTTCTGCCTGATCACACGTCACTGTGACGTCCACCATCCATTTGGATATCTTCTCTATCAACTTTTGCTGTTCTTTTCTGAGCCTACCGTGTTGATCATGGTTTATGAGGTGGAGGTTCATATGGAGTAGGAGTTTGAGGAGGTGGTAGACGTAGCGTTGTAGGTGGAAGCAGCGTTGGAGGAGGACGAGGTAGCAAACATTGGCTTCTGGTTTACTTTTTATTTTTTTAAATTAGGGTACACTCCAAAAGAGTTTAAAATATCCAAAATACAAGAATGAGCAATTGTGCTGTAGTATAGCAATGGCTGGTTAAGGCCGGTATACATGTCTATTCTGCACAAGGTACGGACAAGTCCTGTGGGATCCATGCCTGGTTCATTTTAATGAACGTGAGCTTGTCCACATTGGCTGTGGACAGGGGGCTATGCTTATCTGTGATGACGCCCCCTGCCGCGCTAAACACACTTTCAGATAATACACTGGCTGCAGGGAAGGCCAGCACCTCCAAAGCGTAAAGGGCAAGCTCAGGCCATGTGCCCAAGTTGGAGACCCAGAAGTTGAAGGGGGCCGACCCATAATTCAGTACGTGTAGGCATGTGCACACATACTGCTCCACTATGTTGGTGAAATGCTGCCTCCTGCTAAGACATATCAGCCGGTGGTGCTGACTGTTGTGGCATGCTGACAAAGATTTTACACATTTTAGCCATGCTAATCCTGCCTTCTGAGGTGCTCGTGGTGCCCCAGCTGCATTGGCGACCTCTGCCCCTCGCCTTTTGCTTCAACTGTGCCCCCGCTGTCAGGTGGGAATGCCACCAGCAGCACGCCTACAGGCGTGCGCTTTTACTCGCGCATCTTATGATCACACTCCAGTGACGGTTATTAAGGACGGTACATTGTCCAGCAGTGTGGCTACCCAGTAATCAGCACAAGTTACAATGTGGGCAACTCGGCAGTCGTTGCGGAGACACTGCAGCATGTAATCGCTCATGTGTGCCAGGCTGCCCAAAGGCAATGAAAATCTGTCCTCTGTGTGATGTGTATTGTCTGTGTCCTCTGTATCCCTCCAGTCACGCACCAGTGATGGCCATGAGCTGGTCTGGGTGCCACCCTGCTGTGAACAAGGTTCCTTCTCCTCATCCTCCACCTTGTCATCCTCCAGAACTTTGCCCTGGCTGGACAATTGTGTAACAGGCGTTTGTGGGTGCAGGAACCCACCATTGGAGCCACTTGTGAATGACTGTCCGGAAACCCTATGAAATGATCCCTCTTCCTCCTCCTGTGCCACATCTCCTTCCATCATCGCCAGCAGCATTTTTTCAAGGAGACATAGAAGTGGGATAGTAATGCTGAGAACGGCGTTATCGGCACTGGCCATGTTGGTGGAGTACTCGAAACAGCGCAACAAGGAACACAGGTCTCACATAGAGACCCAGTCATTGGTGGTGAAGTGGTGCTGTTCCTCAGGGCGACTCACCCATGCGTGCTGCAGCTGAAACTCCACTATCGCCTGCTGCTGCTCACACACTCTGGTCAGCATGTGCAAGGTGGAGTTCCACCTTGTGGGCACGTCGCATATGAGGCGGTGAGCGGGAAGGCTAAAGTTACGCTACAGCGCTGACAGGCGAACAGCAGCAGTGTGAAAACACCGAAAGCGTGCACAGATGGCCCACATACCCCCTTTATGCAGCAGCTCTGACATATCGGGGTAATTTTTAAGAAATCTCTGCACCACCAAATTCAGCACATGTGCCAGGAAAGGGATGTGCGTCAAACCGGCTAGTCCCAGAGTTGCTACGAGATTTTGCCCATTATCACACACTACCAGGCCAGGCTTGAGGCTCACTGGCAACAACCACTCATCGGTCTGTTGTTCAAGGCCTGTCCACAGCTCATGCGCGGTGTGGTGTTTGTTCCCCAAACAGATACGTTTTAAAACTGTTTGCTGTCGTTTACCCCTGGCTGTGCTGAAGTTGGTGGTGAAGGTGTTACACTGACAGGATGAGGAGCCAGTAGAGGATGAGGAAGCTGAGTTGGAGGAGGAAGCAACAGGAGGAAAACTGAAGCGCCCTGCAATCCTCGGTGGCGAAAGGACATGTGCCAAACTGCTATCCGCCTCAGGCCCAGCCACCACTGCATTTACCCAGTGTGCTGTTATGGAAATATAACGTCCCTGACCGTGCTTACTGGTCCATGTATCCTTAGTGAGGTGAACCTTGCCACAGATGGCGTTGCACAGTGCACACCCGATTTTGTCCCCCACTTGGTTGTACAGAGAAGGGATTGCTCGCCTGGAAAAGTAGTGGCGACTGGGCACAACGTACTGTGGGACAGCCACCGCCATAAGGCCAGTAATTTAGAAATGCTGGCTAACATAGAAAGTATATTATAACATTCTCCAAGAAAGGAAATCTATTAGAATATACATAAAGATAAAACGTAACCTTTAATAATGTTACTATGAGGGTCCATTCACACGTCCGTAAGTGTTTTGTGGATCCGCAAAACACGGACACGGGCAATGTGCATTCCGCAATTTGCGGACCGCACATTGCCGGCACTATAATAGAAAATGCCTAATCTTTTCTGCAATTGTGAACAAGAATAGGACATGTTCTATTTTTTTGCAGAAACGGAAGCACTGATGTGGAAGTGTGGATCCGCAAATGCGGTTGCGGCAGCACATTCCGGCACCATTGAAAATGAATGGGGCTGCACTCGTTCTGCAAAATTGCGGAACGGATGCGGACCCATTTTGCGGACGTGTGATTGGAAAAGATAATCCTCAAAATGAAAATAAATTAAATTATTAAAGTTAAGCAAAAAGCATTGATGTGGTAGGCAATAACAAGTGCTCGGCGGCACCAAATCAGAAACCTTATGTCCAACCACAATACGGGGGGTTCCAGTGCACATCCATGAATTCCAGAGGGAAAGCAAAAAACATTTATCCGTGGGCTAGATGATGTGGTATTGGACAGGGTAGGCAAAGAACTGTCTCTAATATTGCCCTACAGGGGGGTGCTATTCTGGCCTTGATAGCCTAACCACAGACAATCCGCCCTGATAAGAGCAACCCCGTCCGGAAACTTACCCTATATAAAAATGGCCCTAGTAAGCCCCTAGCCCCTGACTTCCATGTGATCACTATATACACTCACCTAAAGAATTATTAGGAACACCTGTTCTATTTCTCATTAATGCGATTATCTAGTCAACCAATCACATGGCAGTTGCTTCAATGCATGTAGGGTTGTGGTCCTGGTCAAGACAATCTCCTGAACTCCAAACTGAATGTCAGAATGGGAAAGAAAGGTGATTTAAGCAATTTTGAGCGTGGCATGGTTGTTGGTGCCAGACGGGCCGGTCTGAGTATTTCACAATCTGCTCAGTTACTGGGATTTTCACGCACAACCATTTCTAGGGTTTACAAAGAATGGTGTGAAAAGGGAAAAACATCCAGTATGCGGCAGTGCTGTGGGCGAAAATGCCTTGTTGATGCTAGAGGTCAGAGGAGAATGGGCCGACTGATTCAAGCTGATAGAAGAGCAACGTTGACTGAAATAACCACTCGTTACAACCGAGGTATGCAGCAAAGCATTTGCAAAGCCACAACACGCACAACCTTGAGGCGGATGGGCTACAACAGCATAAGACCCCACCAGGTACCACTCATCTACACTACAAATAGGAAAAAGAGGCACGAGCTCACCAAAATTGGACTGTTGAAGACTGGAAAAATGTTGCCTGATCTGATGAGTCTCGATTTCTGTTGAGACATTAAAATGGTAGAGTCCGTATTTGGCGTAAACAGAATGAGAACATGTATCCATCATGCCTTGTTACCACGGTGCAGGCTGGTGGTGGTGGTGTAATGGTGTAGGGGATGTTTTCTGGGCACACTTTAGGCCCCCTAGTGCTAATTGGCCATTGTTTAAATGCCACGGGCTACCTGAGCATTGTTTCTGACCATGTCCATCTCTTCATGACCACCATGTACCCATCCTCTGATGGCTACTTCCAGCAGGATAATGCACCATGTCACAAAGCTTGAATCATTTCAAATTGGTTTCTTGAACATGACAATGTGTTCACTGTACTAAAATGGCCCCCATAGTCACCAGATCTCAACCCACTAGAGCATCTTTGGGATGTGGTGGATGTGCATCTCTCAAATCTCCATCAACTGCAAGATGTTATCCCATCAATATGGGCCAACATTTCTAAAGAATGCTATCAGCACCTTGTTGAATCAATGCCACATAGAATTAAGGCAGTTCTGAAGGCAAAAGGGGGTCCAACACCGTATTAGTATGGTGTTCCTAATAATTCTTTAGGTGAGTGTAGATGTATGTGTTTTTGACTCATTATAAAAGTATATTATAAGTATATCGGACCCCTCTGTGTATCACACCTATCGATAGCACACCTATAGCAGTCCTTAAAATGACTTTTGTGGCCCTATTAGCTAGCGTTTGGTGTCCCTAACAGCCTGTCCCTGCTCCACACAGCAACCTCTTCCTACACTGGCAAAACACTGAATGTAAAATGGCAGCCAGATCAGGTTTATTTTAAGCTAGGGGTAGGGATGAGCGAACGCGAACTGTATAGTTCGGGTTCGTACCGAATTTTGGGGTGTCCGTGACACGGACCCGAACCTGAACGTTTTCGCAGAAGTCCGGGTTCGGATTCGGTGTTCGTCGCTTTCTTGGCGCTTTTTGAAAGGCTGCAAAGCAGCCAATCAACAAGCGTCATACTACTTGCCCCAAGAGGCCATCACAGCCATGCCTACTATTAGCATGGCTGTGATTGGCCAGTGCAGCATGTGACCCAGCCTCTATTTAAGCTGGAGTCACGTAGCGCCGCACGTCACTCTGCTCTGAACAGTGTAGGGAGAGGTTGCAGCTGCGACTGTTAGGGCGAGATTAGGTAGTGATTAACTCCTCCAAAAGACTTAAGTCAGTGATCGATCTACAGCTGTGGATCATTGAACTGCTGCTATTCAATTGCTCACTGTTTTTAGGCTGCCCAGAGCGTTTTTCTGTCACTTTTTTCTGGGGTGATCGGCGGCCATCTTGTGTCTTGTGGTGCGCCAGCACAAGCTGCCACCAAGTACATTTAAAGGGGTTGTCCGAGTTCAGAGCTGAACCCGGACATACCCTTATTTTCACCCCGGCAGCGCCCCTGAGCCTAGCATCGGAGCATCTCATGCTCCGATGCGCTCCCGTGCCCTGCGCTAGATCGCGCAGGGCACGGGCTCTTGTGTTTTCAATAACACACTGCCGGGCGGTAACTTCTGCCCAGCGGTGTGTTCGGTGACGTCACCGGCTCTGAGGGGCGGGCTTTAGCTCTGCCCTAGCCGTTTTACTGGCTAGGGCAGAGCCAAATCCCGCCCATCAGTGCCGGTGACGTCACCGGGGTTCCTGTCAGCCCCATAGAGAGCCCCGGTACGTCACCGGAACTCAGAAAAATGCCTTTGCCCTGCGCAATTTAGCGCAGGGCAAAGGAGAGCATCGGAGCATGAACTGCTCCGATGCTCATGTCAGGGAGGCTGCCTGGGTGAAAATGGAGGGCTGTCCAGGTTCAGCTCTGAACCTGGACAACCCCTTTAACCATCAATAGTGTGGTTATTTTTTGGCTATATCCTACATCAGGGGCAAGCTGTCACCAAGTGCATTTAACCATCAATAGTGTGGTTATTTTTTGGCTATATCCTACATCAGGGGCAAGCTGTCACCAAGTGCATTTAACCATCAATAGTGTGGTTATTTTTTGGCTATATCCTACATCAGGGGCAAGCTGTCACCAAGTGCATTTAACCATTAATAGTGTGGTTATTTTTTGGCTATATCCTATATCAGGGGCTTGGCTGTGCTTGCTATTTTATAGAGGGGTGAAATACAATTGCCAAAATAGCAGTACCCTAAATCTGGTGTTTCAGCTGTGGCCAGCCAATTGTAATACTGTCTGCTGTCTGGCAAAGGATATATTTTTGTTCAGGGTTGAAATACAGTTCCCAACTTAGCAATTTCCTAAATTAGTGGTTTCTGCTGTATCAAGCCTACTTTAAATGTATCCATAAAAGGGTATATTAGATTCAAGGTGCTGATAGGATCATTCTCAATAACTTTACACACACGCTACTGTGCATTTCCAAGTCTAATTCTGTCTGTAAACGTATACCTGTCACCCAGCGCCTAAATAATAGGCCTCAAATTTATATTCAGCTAAATCTGTGGTTATTGCTGTAGCTGGTCAAGTTATTTAGTGTCAGTCAAAGCACAGTTTTTGTTCTGGGTTGAAATACAATTCCCAACTTAGCAATTTCCTAAATTAGTGGTTTCTGCTGTATCAGACCTACTTTAAATCTATCCCTAAAAGGGTATATTAGATTCAAGGTGCAGATAGGGTCATTCTCAATAACTTCACACACACGCTACCGTGCATTTCCAAGTCTAATTCTGTCCGTAAACGTATACCTGTCATCCAGCGCCTAAATACTAGGCCTCAAATTTATATTCAGCTAAATCTGTCGTTACTGATGTGCCTTTATTAGTGTAATACGGTACCTAAATAGATAGCCAGATAGTGTTAGGTGTCTGTAAAAAAAAAAAAAGGCCTGAATTTGAATGGGCCAAATAATATTTTTCTTATTGTGGTGAACGGTAACAATGAGGAAAACATCTAGTAAGGGACGCGGACGCGGACATGGTCGTGGTGGTGTTAGTGGACCCTCTGGTGCTGGGAGAGGACGTGGCCGTTCTGCCACAGCCACACGTCCTAGTGTACCAACTACCTCAGGTCCCAGTAGCCGCCAGAATTTACAGCGATATTTGGTGGGGCCCAATGCCGTTCTAAGGATGGTAAGGCCTGAGCAGGTACAGGCATTAGTCAATTGGGTGGCCGACAGTGGATCCAGCACGTTCACATTATCTCCCACCCAGTCTTCTACAGAAAGCGCACAGATGGTGCCTGAAAACCAAGCCCATCAGTCTGTCACATCACCCCCATGCATACCAGGGAAACTGTCTGAGCCTCAAGTTATGCAGCAGTCTCTTATGCTGTTTGAAGACTCCGCTGGCAGGGTTTCCCAATGGCATCCACCTTGCCCTTCCCCAGCGGTGGAAGACATAGAATGCACTGACACACAACCACTTATGTTTCCTGATGATGAGGACATGGGAATACCACCTCAGCACGTCTCTGATGATGACGAAACACAGGTGCCAACTGCTGCGTCTTTCTGCAGTGTGCAGACTGAACAGGAGGTCAGGGATCAAGACTGGGTGGAAGACGATGCAGGGGACGATGAGGTCCTAGACCCCACATGGAATGAAGGTCGTGCCACTGACTTTCACAGTTCGGAGGAAGAGGCAATGGTGAGACCGAGCCAACAGCGTAGCAAAAGAGGGAGCAGTGGGCAAAAGCAGAACACCCGCCGCCAAGAGACTCCGCCTGCTACTGACCGCCGCCATCTGGGACCGAGCACCCCAAAGGCAGCTTCAAGGAGTTCCCTGGCATGGCACTTCTTCAAACATTGTGCTGACGACAAGACCCGAGTGGTTTGCACGCTGTGCCATCAGAGCCTGAAGCGAGGCATTAACGTTCTGAACCTTAGCACAACCCGCATGACCAGGCACCTGCATGTAAAGTGGAGTAAACACCTTAAAAACAAGGAAGTCACTAAGGCTCCCCCTGCTACCTCTTCTGCTGCTGCCGCCTCAGCCTCTTCCTCCGCCTCTGGAGGAACGTTGGCACCTACCGCCCAGCAAACAGAGGATGTACCACCAACACCACCACCTCCATCACCAAGCATCTCAACCATGTCACACGCCAGCGTTCAGCTCTCCATCTCACAAACATTTGAGAGAAAGCTTAAATTCCCACCTAGCCACTCTCGATCCCTGGTCCTGAATGCCAGCATTTCTAAACTACTGGCCTATGAAATGCTGTCATTTAGGCTGGTGGACACAGACAGCTTCAAACAGCTCATGTCGCTTGCTGTCCCACAGTATGTTGATCCCAGCCGGCACTACTTCTCCAAGAGAGCCGTGCCTTCCCTGCACAACCAAGTATCCGATAAAATCAAGTGTGCACTGCGCAACGCCATCTGTGGCAAGGTCTACCTAACCACAGATACATGGACCAGTAAGCACGGCCAGGGACGCTATATCTCCCTAACTGCACACTGGGTAAATGTAGTGGCGGCTGGGCCCCAGGCGGAGAGTTGTTTGGCGCACGTCCTTCCGCCGCCAAGGATCGCAGGGCAACATTCTTTGCCTCCTGTTGCCTCCTCCTCCTACTCGGCTTCCTCCTCCTCTTCTTCCACCTGCTCATCCAGTCAGCCACACACCTTCACCACCAACTTCAGCACAGCCCGGGGTAAACGTCAGCAGGCAATTCTGAAACTCATATGTTTGGGGGACAGGCCCCACACCGCACAGGAGTTGTGGCGGGGTATAGAACAACAGACCGACGAGTGGTTGCTGCCGGTGAGCCTCAAGCCCGGCCTGGTGGTGTGCGATAATGGGCGAAATCTCGTTGCAGCTCTGGGACTAGCCGGTTTGACGCACATCCCTTGCCTGGTGCATGTGCTGAATTTGGTGGTGCAGAAGTTCATTCACAACTACCCCGACATGTCAGAGCTGCTGCATAAAGTGCGGGCCGTCTGTTCGCGCTTCCGGCATTCACATCCTGCCGCTGCTCGCCTGTCTGCGCTACAGTGTAACTTTGGCCTTCCCGCTCACCGCCTCATATGCGACGTGCCCACCAGGTGGAACTCCACCTTGCACATGCTGGACAGACTGTGCGAGCAGCAGCAGGCCATAGTGGAGTTTCAGCTGCAGCACGCACGGGTCAGTCGCACTGCGGAACAGCACCACTTCACCACCAATGACTGGGCCTCCATGCGAGACCTGTGTGCCCTGTTGCGCTGTTTCGAGTACTCCACCAACATGG
This sequence comes from Bufo gargarizans, assembly GCF_014858855.1. Classification (NCBI taxonomy): domain Eukaryota; kingdom Metazoa; phylum Chordata; class Amphibia; order Anura; family Bufonidae; genus Bufo; species Bufo gargarizans. The sequence goes on from NC_058082.1 coordinate 181,117,783, forward strand.
CTAGTGGCGATGACGCCGTTATCAGCGTTACAATACCACTTCTATGTCTCCTTGAGAAAACACTTAATGCGATGATGGAAGAGGCGGTGGCCCAGGAGGGAGGAGGAAGAGGGGTCATTTTTAGCACTTTCAGGCCAGTCTCTTCGAAGTGACTCAGAGGGAGGTTTTTTGCAACAGCAGAGGCCAGGTACAAATGTGGCCAGCCAGAGCCCTCTACTGGAGGACGAGGATGAGGAGGAGGTGGAGGAGGATGAGGATGAAGCATGGTCACAGCGGGGTGGCACCCAACGCAGCTCGGGCCCATCACTGGTGCGTGGCTGAGGGGAAACGCAGGACGATGACGATACGCCTCCCACAGAGGACAGCTTGTCCTTACCCCTGGGCAGCCTGGCACACATGAGCGACTACATGCTGCAGTGTCTGCGCAACGACAGCAGAGTTGCCCACATTTTAACGTGTGCGGACTACTGGGTTGCCACCCTGCTGGATCCACGGTACAAAGACAATGTGCCCACCTTACTTCCTGCACTGGAGCGTGATAGGAAGATGCGCGAGTACAAGCGCACGTTGGTAGACGTGCTACTGAGAGCATTCCCAAATGTCACAGGGGAACAAGTGGAAGCCCAAGGCCAAGGCAGAGGAGGAGCAAGAGGTCGCCCAGGCAGCTGTGTCACGGCCAGCTTCTCTGAGGGCAGGGTTAGCATGGCAGAGATGTGGAAAAGTTTTGTCAACACGCCACAGCTAACTGCACCACCACCTGATACGCAACGTGTTAGCAGGAGGCAACATTTCACTAACATGGTGGAACAGTACGTGTGCACACCCCTCCACGTACTGACTGATGGTTCGGCCCCATTCAACTTCTGGGTCTCTAAATTGTCCACGTGGCCAGAGCTAGCCTTTTATGCCTTGGAGGTGCTGACCTGCCTGGCGGCCAGCGTTTTGTCTGAACGTGTATTCAGCACGGCAGGGGGCGTCATTACAGACAAACGCAGCCGCCTGTCTACAGCCAATGTGGACAAGCTGACGTTTATAAAAATGAACCAGGCATGGATCCCACAGGACCTGTCCATCCCTTGTGCAGATTAGACATTAACTACCTCCCCTTAACCATATATTATTGTACTCCAGGGCACTTCCTCATTCAATCCTATTTTTATTTTCATTTTACCATTATATTGCCGGGCTACCCAAAGTTGAATGAACCTCTCCTCTGTCTTGGTGCTGGGGCCTAAATATATGACAATGGACTGTTCCAGTGTTGGGTGACGTAAAGCATGATTCTCTGCTATGACATGAAGACTTATTCTCTGCTGACATGAAGCCAGATTCTCTGTTACGGGACCTCAATCCTCTGCCTGGGTGCCTGGGCCTAAATATCTGACAATGGACTGTTCCAGTGTTGGGTGACGTGAAGCATGATTCTCTGCTATGACATGAAGACTGATTCTCTGCTGACATGAAGCCATATTCTCTGTTACGGGACCTCTCTCCTCTGCCTGGATGCCGGGGCCTAAATATATGACAATGGACTGTTACAGTGGTGGGTGATGTGAAGCCAGATTCTCTGCTATGGGACCTCTCTCCAATTGATACTGGTTAATTTTTATTTATTTTATTTTAGTTCATTTCCCTATCCACATTTGTTTGCAGGGGATTTACCTACATGTTGCTGCCTTTTGCAGCCCTCTAGCCCTTTCCTGGGCTGTTTTACAGCCTTTTTAGTGCCAAAAAGTTTGGGTCCCCTTTGACTTCAATGGGGTTCGGGTTTGGGACGAAGTTCGGGTCGGGTTCGGATCCCAAACCCGAACATTTCCGGGAAGTTCGGCCGAACTTCTCGAACCCGAACATCCAGGTGTTCGCTCAACTCTAGCTAGGGGTATGTCCATGTGCTGAAACGTCTCAATTGCCTGTCCTGTACCACCTGATGGATGTGTCATGGGTCAAAGTTCTTCACAATGTAAAAGAATATGGCGGTCTCAAATATCTCCAAATGTTCGCATGTTTGGCGAATCGCAAAGAAACAAAGTTTGACGCAAGGGCCATCTCTAGACAGCAGTACACTCACCTAAAGAATTATTAGGAACACTATACTAATACGGTGTTAGATCCCCTTTTGCCTTCAGAACTGCCTTAATTCTACGTGGCATTGATTCAACAAGGTGCTGATAGCATTCTTTAGAAATGTTGGCCCATATTGATAGGATAGCACCTTGCAGTTGATGGAGATTTGAGGGATGCACATCCAGGACACGAAGCTCCCGTTCCACCACATCCCAAAGATTCTCTATTGGGTTGAGATCTGGTGACTGTGGGGGCCATTTTAGTACAGTGAACTCATTGTCATGTTCAAGAAACCCATTTGAAATGATTCAAGCTTTGTGACATGGTGCATTATCCTGCTGGAAGTAGCCATCAGAGGATGGGTACATGGTGGTCATGAAGGGATGGACATGGTCAGAAACAATGCTCAGGTAGCCTGTGGCATTTAAACGATGGCCAATTGGCACTAAGGGGCCTAAAGTGTGCCCAGAAAACATCCCCCACACCATTATACCACCACCACCAGACTGCACAGCGGTAACAAGGCATGATGGATACATGTTCTCATTCTGTTTACGCCAAATTTGGACCTTTTGAATGTCTCAACAGAAATCGAGACTCATCAGACCAGTCTTCAACAGTCCAATTTTGGTGAGCTTGTGCAAATTGTAGCCTCTTTTTCCTATTTGTAGTGGAGATGAGTGGTACCCGGTGGGGTCTTCTGCTGTTGTAGCACATCCGCCTCAAGGTTGTGCGTGTTGTGGCTTCACAAACGCTTTGCTGCATACCTCGGTTGTAACGAGTGGTTATTTCAGTCAACGTTGCTCTTCTATCAGCTTGAATCAGTCGGCCCATTCTCCTCTGACCTCTAGCATCAACAAGGCATTTTCGCCCACAGCACTGCCGCATACTGGATGTTTTTCCCTTTTCACACCATTCTTTGTAAACCCTAGAAATGGTTGTGCGTGAAAATCCCAGTAACTGAGCAGATTGTGAAATACTCAGACCGGCCCGTCTGGCACCAACAACCATGCCACGCTCAAAATTGCTTAAATCACCTTTCTTTCCCATTCTGACATTCAGTTTGGAGTTCAGGAGATTGTCTGGACCAGGACCACAACCCTACATGCATTGAAGCAACTGCCATATGATTGGTTGACTAGATAATCGCATTAATGAGAAATAGAACAGGTGTTCCTAATAATTCTTTAGGTGAGTGTATATAAACCTTGAATTTCACACGTTCGGATGCAGCAAGTGCTGTAAAATTGTGTATTTTGCCCAAAAAGTTTTTTTTTATTAATAGAAGAATATAACCACAGTATTTAAAGGGTGTATCTCACATGTACTGATCCAGACTAGGCCAGAATTATTATTTTTTTGCCCAAAATGGCTGTTTTTCAAATAACTGAATAGAACCACAATATCTAAAGATGCAGACTTGGCCTCAATTACATTTTTTTTGTTGTCCAAAATGGGTGTTTGTTTAATATCAGACTATGACAGCTGTATATAACCCTTGAATTTCACACATGCTGATGCAGCAAGGGCTTAAAAATTGTGTATTTTGCCCAAAAAGAGGGTTTTATTAATAGACGTATATAACCACAATATCTAAAGGGTGTATCTCACACGTCCTGATCCAGACTAGGCTGGAATTTGTTTTTGCCCAAAATGGCTGTTTTTCAAATAACTGAATATAACCACAGTATCTAAAGGGTGTACCTCACAATGAGATATGCAGCAAAGGCAGCAAAATTAACTTTTTTGCCCAACACGGGTGTTTTAATAACTGAATATGACAGCAGTATATAACCTTTGAATTTCACACGTGCTGATGCTGCAAGGGCTGTAAAATTGTGTATTTTGCCAAAAAAGGTTGTTTTGAAAAACCCAGAAAAAAGTTATGAATGTATTTCTAGCTTAAATTGCACACTGAATAATCATGCAAAGGCACCAGATGTTGGATATTGCCAAAAATTGGCGTTTTTTCAAAGCCATAACATTTTTTATTTTTATTTTTAAACTTGTTAATAATAACAAGCAATAATTTTATAACAGAATATGAAAGCTGTATATAACGATTGAATTTCACATGTGCAGATGCAGCTAGGCCTGTAAAATAGTGTATTTTGTACAAAAAGGGTGTTTTTAAAAACCCAGAAAATTATGGCTGTATTTCTAGCTTAAATTGCACACTGACTAATCCTGCAAATGCACCACATGTTGTATATTGCCAAAAAGGGGTGTTTTTTTTATTTTTAAACCAGATTATTAGTGCAGTATTTCAAGCTTGGAGTTGAATGTCACAAAAGCTCAGATGCAGTGCTGGTGCAGTGAGCTTGCATAAAATCACTGCCACCACCGCCCACCTAACTAACAGACGGATAAAAGTAATTTTTCTCTGTCACTGGGCTCAGGGCAGAGTAAAAAGATTGTGCACTGCACCCACACAACTAAATCTATGTAGATCGCTGAGTTAAATTGAAGTTCTGATCACAGATTCTGTCCTATTCTCTCCCTGAAAGCACCAGCAGCATCCTCTTCCTACACTAAGCACAGCAGAGTGACGTGCAGCACTACGTGACTCCAGCTTATATAGAGGCTGGGTCACATGCTGCACTGGCCAATCACAGCCATGGCATTAGTAGGCATGAGGCAGTAGGCGTGATGGCTTCTAAGGTCACACAGTTAAACGCTTGTTGATTGGCTGCTCTGCAGCCTTTCAAAAAGCGCTTAGAAATCGCCAAGCAACAAACCCAAACTTTTACTGAAATGTTCAGGTTCAGGTCCGGGGTCCAAAAATCCTAAAGTTTGGGTTTGCTCAACCCTAATAATAAAGCATTTTTGAAAAAAAATTATAAAATTGGGGGGCGGTTTGATTGGCAGTGTTTTAAGGTCATATGACTTTTTGATCTCTTGGTATTACACTTTTTGTGATGGAAAAGATATCTCTTAAAATGAAAATTAATTAAATTATTAAAGTTAAGCAAAAAGCATAGATGTGGTAGGCAATAACAAGTGTTCGGCGGCACTAAATCAGGTGCTCGGCGGCACCAAATCAGAAACCATATGTCCTACCACAATACGGGGCGTTCCAGTGCACATCTATGAATTGCAGAGGGAAAGAAAAAAACATTTATCCCTGGGCTAGATGATGATGTGGTATTGAAGGACAGGGTAGGCAAAGAACTGTCCCTGATATTACCCTACAGGGGGGTGCTATTCTGGCCTTGATAGCCTAACCACAGACAATCTTGCCTGATAATTTCAACCCCAGGTGGATTTTAGGGTCATATGACTTTTTGATCTCTTGGTATTACACTTTTTGTGATGTAAGGTGACAAAAAATTGCTTTTTTGACACACTTTTTATTTTTATTTTTTTATGGTGTTCACCTGATATGTGATATTTTTATATAGCAGGTTCTTACAGTTGCAGCGATAACTAGTATATATACTTATTTTTTTTATGATTTACGTTTTACACAATAACAACATTTTTTTTAATTAAAAAAATCATGATTCAGTGTTTTTTTTTGGGGGGGAGATTGTCTTACAGATGTAGTAGAGTTAACACACATACTTTATGAGATGTGTTATCTAAACTAAATGCGTTAAGCAAACACCTTCATTTGCTTTGTAATGGCTATTGCTTCAAGATAACGCAATGATTTAAGAAATTGGAGTTAAGAATGTGTGTTAACCCTGCTACATCATACGTAGGTAGGGGCTCATTTTTTGCGGGATGAGATGACGGTTTGATTGGTACTATTTTGGGGTTCATATTACTTTTTGATCGCTTGATATTGCACTTTTTATAATGTAAGGTGACAAAAAAGTTTTTTATTGCACTTTTTTTTTTTTTTTTTTACGGTGTTCACTTAAGGGATTAGGTCATGTTGTACTTTTATACACCAGGTCCTTACTGACGCACATTTTGTGGCCCGAATGACCACGGGGCTCACACGTTCGTGTGCAAGAGGCCTCAGTGTCTCCATATTCTGTGAGCCCTAGTTTTTTTTATTTTTTGGGTGATTGTCTTAGGTAGGGACTCATCTTTTGTGGGATGAGATGATGGTTTGATTGGTACTATTTTGGTTGCGTATGACTATTTGATCACTTGGTATTACACTCTTTGTGATGTAAGGAGACCCAAAAAATTGCCTTTATGACACCATTTTTTTTTTTTTTTTTATGGTGTTCACCTGAGGGGTTAGGTCATGTGGTATTTTTATACACCAGATCATTACAGACGTGGCAATACCTAATTTGTCAACTTTTTTAATTTAAGTTTTACACAAAAATATAATTTTTGAAACAAAAAATAATCATGTTTTAGTGTCTCCATAGTCTGAGAGCCGTAGTTTTTTTTTCAGTTTCTGGGCGATTGCCTTAGGGTATCATTTTTGCAGGATGAGATGACTGTTTGATTGGCATTATTTTGTGGTGCATATGACTTTCTGATCGCAAGCTATTACACTTTTTGTGATGTAAGGTGACAAAAAATGGCTTTTTGACACCGTTTTTATTTTATCTTTTTTACAGTGTTAACCTGAGGGGTTAGGTCATGTGGTATTTTTATAGAGCAGGTTGTTACAGACGTGGTAATACCTAATATGTCTCCTTTTTTATTTATTTAAGTTTTATGCAATAATATTTTTGAAACAAAAAAAATAATAATGTTTTAGTGTCTGAGAGCCATATTTTTTTGGGTAATTGTCTTAGGTAGGGGCTCATTTCTTGCGGGATGAGGTGAAGGTTAGATTGCTAATATTTTGGGTGGCATACGCCTTTTTGATCTCTTGGTGTTGAACTTTCAGTGATGTAGGTGACAAAAAATGTTTTTTTAGCACCATTTTTATTTTACCTGAAGGGTTAGGTTATGTGATATTATTATAGAGCTGGTTGCGGTGATACATAATATGTCAACTTTTTTTTTCTATTTCTTAGCATTTTTTTCTACTTTATTTTGGGAAAATTACATTTTTTTTCTTGAATCTTTAAAAAAAATTGTAAAACTTTATTTTTTAACCTTTTTTCCCACTCTGGGACTTCAACTTTTGGGGGTCTAATCCCTTTTACATTTACAAGACTGTAATACACTTCCGCCAGCTTACCTGTGAGATCCATGGATCTCACAAGCTGTCATGGAAGGCAGCCACGATGCCTAAGGAAGGCATCAGGCTGCCTTCCCTGCCATCTGGTCCCCGTCACAGCAACGCCGGGACCCGATGGCCACCCCGCACACTTCTGAAGCCCACACGTGCAGCGATCAGCGCTAACCGCGCCCGTGCAGAAGTTATTGCAGGGGTCCAGCACCCACCCGATCAGAGTGCCGTACATGTACGGCGCAGGTCGTTAAGGGGTTGATACAATGGCCTCAGGAAACAATATTTTCAACATACAATGGTCTTTTCTGACCCATCTTAAGTTGAAACCAGACTCAACGTACAATGTCTCAGACCCAGATCCAACTAATCACGGCCACTTCCCTGGTAAAATAGCTGTCATAGTTTCTAGTTAGCTGCTATTCCTGACTGTTATATGTAAGGACTTGTTTTATCTGTCTTAGTTATCTGCTTATTTTTCTTAAATCTTAATTTTCTATTATCTTCGTTGACATTTTGGGGCTTTGGAACTGATTACTCAATTTACAATGGTTTCAACATACAATGGTCATCCTGGAATTAATTAATATTGAAACTTGAGGGACCACTGTATTGTTTGGCCTACCCCTAATATGTTTCCTAATAGTAAGGTAGACTAATGAAATACGATACAACATTTGTATTCTATAAATCTATGAGTCCATGTTATTTTGGGTGTGTATTTCATCCTTTAGATATACATACATTTTATATTTCTTCTGTTTGAAATCTCTCTTTTTATTAGACAAACAGAGATCATATATAAATGCAGTATTACAAAAATGAGTGTATCACATCACTGTTAAATCACATCAAATATAATCGAAGGCACAGCCTAACAATACAGGCTAGGATGAGAGAATCACTTATCTAGGGCCAGGACTCTGTATGTGAATGATCTTACAGAGAAAATACACAATACATGTAAAGGAAAATGTTGCACAAGCAAGCAACTAGAACTATCAGCCCTAACGTTGTGTAATCCTGAGGTATAGTCTGCAATCTGTTCAGAGGTATCAATAAGAATATTCCAGATCACATCTCACAAAGCATTGCCTAGGCAAGCTTAAACAAAAAACTAGTAGTGGTAATGGGCGAGGATGAAGGGGCTCCGGAGGTTCCAAGAACAGGCATTTACTAGTACACTAATCTAGTTAGTTCCTGATGACATAAGATCTAGAACACTTGCTCTGTAATTTAACCAGGGTTGCCAGATCGGCAAAAAACGGTTCCTACTATGATACGTCCATCCTATCAATTCCTCCATTTGGCACATCTGGTGGACCTTGTCATGCCACATTTCTATGGTCGTGGGTCAGCTGATCTCCACCTTAAGGGAATAAGGAGTTTTGCGGCCATGAGTAAGTGTGTAATTAGATTGTTTTTCCCCGGGCGGAAATTTGGAATGGGCAGACAGTGTAGTATTAACTGGGCTGTGAGTCTCAGGTTCGTGGCGCAAATCTTGTTTATAGTTTGCTCTACATTTTCCCAAAATTGGCGAATGTCTGAGCAGGACCACAAGATTTGTGAGATGGACCCAGTGGCGGCATTACACCTCCAGCAGAGATCTGTGGGGGGCAACTTAATTTTATAAAGGTACTCAGGGGTTCTATACCATCTAAATGCTACCTTTACAGAGTTTTTTTGTATTTTTATACACTTGGAGAAACCGTGTGAACACTTTTGGACCCATTTTCTACTGGCGTTGTCTAATGTAAGGTGTAGTTCTCTCTCCCAGTCAGCGACCCAAGATGGCAGATTTGAGTCCCTCGTATTGAGGAGTTGTCTATATATGTGAGTGGTGCACTTGTGGGGAAGATTTGGGAGTAAAACAAAGTTCTCTAACCATGTCGAGTCCGACAAAGGAATAAACTTAGAGGACCTAAACTTCCTGCATATAAGTTCAAAGTCATTCCTTTGGATAAAGTTTTTCCCGGGGGCCTGTTCTCCCAAGAGGGCCGTATAAAAGTCAGAAGGGGCTTGAGTCCTCATCAGTTCGCCTACTCTGTGACGGGACATTGAAAGCCAGATGTCAGATGGGGACTTGATTTGAGGGCACACCAGGACGGGTAGAACTGATATAGGAGCTAGAAGAGAGATCTTAGCCTGACTAGAGTTAAGTTCCTTTGATTTGCGGCAAACCCGTAGCATCCCTCTAGTAAGCTCGCTGTCTATCTTGGTCCTCTCTCCTGCCCTTCCTGGTATCCACAACCTGTGAAATGATTCTTTGCCTAGAAGGGCTAATTCTAAGTCTACGTGCATACAGTGGGTCTCTTGCCTGGCCAGCCTAAGCCACCTTTCTAGACTTATGGCCTGGATATAGGACGGGATGTCCGGGAGGGAAATGCCTCCATGTTTTTTTCCCGCGAGAGAGCAGGCGAAGGTACATTCTAGGGTGGATACTATCCCAGAGGTATTTGCTCATAAGAGTTTGTAGTTTATTTATGAAGTTACGTGGTATTGAAATGGGGAGAGCTCTTAGGGTATACATGAGTAATGGTAGGATGTAGGTGGTTAGGACATTCTACCTTCCTAGCCAGGTAAGGAAAGGCAAAGAGCTTTTCGAGAGAATAGAGGTGACTTTGGACAATAGCGGGGGGAAATTGAGACTAAATAAAAGTTTGGGATCTATCGGGATCATGACCCCTAGATATTTTAAAGCCTGTGTGTACCATTTAAATGGTGTGAGGGATTTAACCCTGGTGCGCAGGGCGGGGGACAGGGATACACCTAAGGCTTCCGACTTATCAAAGTTTATCTTAAAATTTGAGATTAGCCAAAAAGACTCAAATATCCGCATAACCTCCGGCAGGGCCTCCTGAGGGTTTGTCATCAAGAGCAATAAATCATCCGCAAAGGCAGCTGTCTTATGGGTGTAGTTTCCCAATTTCACTCATGGGGGATTGACAAAACTTTAGCAGTAGCGTCTCCAGGGTAAGGACAAATAGTGTGGGGGACAACGGGCATCCTTGGCGGGTGCCATTATTGATTTGGAAGGCGTCCGATAGGGTCCCGTTTACCATCACCCTCGCAGATGATGCTGAATACAACGTAAAGATGGCTCTTATATAATCTTCAGGTATGCCAAAGGCATTTAGAGCGCTTCTCATAAAGATCCAACTGACCCTATCGAACGCCTTCTCAGCATCTGTGCCCAGGAGCACAAGGGGGGACTTAGATTTGATAGCGTGCGTGATCACATGTATCATTCTACTAATGTGTCTGCCCTCTCTGCCCACAACAAAACCTACTTGCTCTTCGCCCACCATCCCAGGGAGTAACTTTGAAATTCTGTTATTAAGCAGTTTAGCCCACCATTTTAGATCAGTATTTAGCAGCGATATCGTTCTGTAGCTTCCACAGGTCTTTTTATCCTTCCCGTCTTTGTGGATAATTGTTATGTGTGCTTCCTGGGCTTGTGGAGTCAGATGGCCACCCTTGAGGAGGAGATTGCAGACATCAACAAAGTGAGGGATTAGGATATCTCAAAACTTTTTGTAATACGAGATTGTAAATCCATCAGGTCCTGGGCTCTTACCGGAAGGGATAGAGCAGAGGACCTGATCTACCTCTTCTGCCGTAAATCGCAGAAGCAGCTCTCGTACATTTTTTGTGGTTAGCCTCGGAATGCTAATGGAGCCTAGGAACTCCGCTATGCACTCATCAAGCTGCTGTCTAGTGGAGGATGCCGGGAGGTTATACAAGGTCGAGTAAAAGGAGCAAAACTCTTCAGCTATCGCTGGGGTGTTAATAAGTCAGGAGCCTGAAGGAGATTTGATGGCTTGAATAAAGGATTTGTTCCTTTGGTCTTTCAGGAGGTTTGAGACCAGTTTGGAATGCCTATTCCCATGTAGATATTGTTTAAAACACAGGGTCTTTAGGGCTCTAGCTGACCGTACGTTTAATAGATTAGACTTTGTCTCAATTGTTTAAGCGACTCCAGGACCTCATCTGACCTCGCCCTCTTATGCAAAGTCTCAAGTGTGGAGATCTGCTGGAGGAGGGAATCCAACTGTTTGTCTATTTCTCTTGACTCTGGAACCCAAGCTTACAAGCTCCCATCTAACAACCACCTTATGTGCTTCCCAAAGTGTCGTCTTGCTAGCAAGATCTCTGCAATTTTCTCTAAAATAGTTCCTAAGGAACTGTTCTATAGCCTGCCTGTGCGGTTCATCCTAGAAAAGTGTCTCATTTAATCTCCAAACCCACGTCTTCTGCGAAATCGCATGGAACCGCATCCTCACACTCACCGTCCGCGTGATCTGACATGACTATGTTCCCAATACTGGCCTCCGTAACTGAAGACAGCAGTTGGTTTGTTAAGAGTAAATAGTCCAAACGCTGATATGTATCATGCGTCTGTGAATGGAAGGTGTAGTCCTTTTCCTCCGGATGCAGAAGGCGCCAGACATCTGATACCCCTAGTTCTGCAAAGGTGAGACAAAGCCTTCTCATCTGTCTCTTAGAAGGAGAACGGCCCACAGAGGTTGAGTCTATAGAAGGTGGCCTTCTTTAAAGGTCTTTAGAGTCTCTAACGTGCGTAGCAACCAGGGGATCTGCCTGCTATTTGGGGCGTACAAGTTTACCAGTGTAAACATGGAGTTTGCTATCTTGCCTTTTAGGAATAAGTAACGTCAATCAGGATCAGCTAACTTGGATGTCAAAGTGAAGGGCAACTTCTGCCCTAGACCTATGGAAACCCCTCTGGCTGCTGAGGAGTATGAGGCATGATGCCATACAGGAAAATGCTTGCTCACTATTCTAGGTATATGCAATATCCTAATATGGGTCTCCTGTAATAGTACTAAATCTGCACACTACTTTCGGAGCAGATGGTAAATTTGGCTTCGTTTTTGAGGGGTGTTCATGTCATTCACATTGAATGACACAATCTTTAAATCAGACATGATGACAGCATGTGAATCTGAGCAGATGAACAGGAAGATTAGTTAGGGGATAACACAGGGCAACTAATAAACAACCAGATATAAACATTGCTCTTTACAATGGGAGATCCGGTATCTGGCTGCAGGGAAGCCAGGATTGAATGTCCAGGGCCTCTGTTCCCAAGGCCTCCCATACAGGCGGTAAGTCCTCCGGGAGTCTTACAGGGAACTGTTTCCCACTGATTGCGGTGCTTAAGCCGAAGGGGAACAGCCATCGGACCGGCAGTTTTTTGTCTCTCAGCATCGCGGTTAACGGGCGCAGGTTTCTACGCTTGGCCAGTGTACACGCCGCCAGGTCTTGAAACAAAAGCACTTTGTGCCCATCTAGGGTGACATCGCCCTTCTCTCTGGCCGCTCTTAGGACTGCGGCAGTATCCAAAAAGTTCATCAGGGCGCACACGACAGGGTCCTCTGCAGCAGGTTTGGGCCTAAGAGCTCTATGAGCCCGTTCGATGACAATGTCGGCAGCTCGGTCTTCTCCTACCAAGAGGGCAAACAGGCGGCGCACAGTGTCCGTCAGGTCGTCAGCTAGGACCGTCTCAGGTATGCCTCTCAGGCGAACGTTTTTCTCCATCCCCTGTTTTCCTGGTCTTCCAGGTGCAAATAGGCCGCATTAATCATTTTGGACACAGCCGCTAGTTGATCTTGCTGGACTAGGAGGTCATGGCTTTCTTCCAGGCATTCGACCCGATGGCCTAGCTGCAGGAACTCAGCTTTCATGTCCGAAAGTTCTTTCATGACCGGAGTCAGAGCCTGGGCTAGCGACTGCTGCAAGAAGCTTTGGGTGAGAGGAAGAGAGTCCATCTCACCTCTATTGTATACTTCAGCATCCAAACTGTTGGCTTCTGAATCGGCTCCTTCCTGCTCAGAGTTGGTACGCGCCTCGTGCGCCATCTTGCCACTCTCAGGGTGCGTGGAGGATCTCCTGTTGAGGAACTTTTTCAGGTCCCCTTGAGTCTTTTTTGTCTTCAGGGTGGTCCCTGTTGCCCCATCTCTGTCTCTGAGCCTTTTCCCCATCGTGAGGTCTGTGTCTACTGATTAAGGCTGATAAAGCTGGGCTAGTGGCGAGGAGCTCTGGTGGAGACTACCTACACCATGGCTTGCTGGGTCCGCCACCCCATTTTATATTTCTTTTAGTTTTGTACAATAATTGTGTGTTTTCACAGGTCACCAGTTCACTTCCAGAATCTCCAGTCTACAGATTGCACATGTATGCCATTGATTGGCTTCAGAAGATCTATACCATTGCTGTTTATTCAGCAGAGGTGGTCTTATTTGAATTGGGATATATTTTGGCTATATCTCTTTAGTGGGTTGGTGCTAAATATTTGGTTTTATATAATTTGCAATCTGATTAGCATGCATTGGGGCACATTTATTCAGACCAGCATTTTAGACACCAATCTTAAAGGGCTTCTGGTACCCCTCATTGTGCAATTTTCATTAGCCGACATTAGCTATTTGCTAATGTCAGCTGTGTGCAATCATACATGTACTACCTTTGTCTGGTTATTTCTTGTAAAAATCATACTTTTATCATATGCAAATTTCTTCACTACCAGCAAGTTGGGCGTGTACTTGCTGGTAGCTGCCGCTTCTAGACACGCCCCATCTCCTCTTGAAAGACGGGGCCAGTGAGCGCTCTCCTCCTCCCTTTGGCCCCGTCTGCTGCTGAATTCCCACACCTGCGCCGTAACGTTCCTTGATCAGCGCAGGAGTACTGAGTGAAGGACAAGAAATAAGCCACAGACAAAGGTAGGACATGTATGATTGCGCACAGCTGACATTAGCAAATAGCTAATGTCAGATAATGAAAATTGCACAATGGGGGGGTGACAGAAGCCCTTTAATAAAGTCCCATCTCTGGCAGTGGTTCCCCTTGAGTTATGAAGAGGCCCCTTCCCCGCTCACAACAGATCTAAAATTGTGGGAGTAGTGTGATTGGGGAAGGGCCACTATTTTCTATGCCTAAAAACACCTAATTTAGGTGTATTTCAAATTTATAAATGACCGCCATTATTCCTAGTAATTATACACAATTTAAGGCCTCTTTCACACGGGCGAGTTTTCCGCGCGGGTGCAATGCATGAGGTGAACGCATTGCACCCGCACTCAATCCGGACCCATTCATTTCTATGGGGCTGTGCACATGAGCGGTGATTTAGACGCATCACTTGTGCGTTGCATGAAAATCACAGCATGCTCTATATTGTGCACTTTTTAGTGTGTAAGCACGACCACCACTGCTGGATTGCACAGTGGTTGTAATGAACAGTGTATAATGTGATAGGAAAAATGGATCCAGCCAGCAAAGGAGGCAATATGGATAATAACAATACATTAATAAGTGCCTTGTATTAACTTTCTACATGATGAATGCCATTTGCTGAATTGAGACAACCCCTTTAGGCCTCATGCACACGGCTGTGTTCCGCAGCCGAGAGCGGACCGTGGAAACCCGGCCGGGATTCCTGCTGACAGCATGAGCGCACGGCGTCATTGGTTGCTATGACGCCGTGTGCTTTATGCAGCCGCTGCTGTACAGTAATACACTAGTATAGTATATTACTGTACAGCAGCGGCTGCATGAAGCGCACGGCGTCATAGCAACCAATGACCCCGTGCACTCATGTTGTCAGCAGGAATCCCGGCCGGGTTTCCACGGTCTGCTCTCGGCCTGGGAACACGGCCGTGTGCATGAGGCCTTAAGGTGCTATTCCCACCTCTTTTGTCATAACGTTGATAGTGTATTCACTGAACAATATTTAAAGGCTTCTACAAGTCAGATGCCAAAAATATGTCCTAGGTATATGTTTGTACATTATGCTTTTGCATTATGCAAAAAAAAAAAAAATGGATACAGATGTCAATTGTATGCAACAAGTTGGTATTCAGTTGGTATATAGCTCATAATTTTCTTTAGAAATGAGCCATTTTTTTCACATTTGTCTTGGGTCTGATTCATCAGAATAAAAAAAAAATATATAAAATGATTAAAATAAGGCACACTGAAGTCCCCCAGAACTTTTTTTTTTTTTTAATATCTTTTTGTTACCGGTAGTTTATTATTATTATTTTTTTTACAAATATTTGCTCTTGCTCTCCTCCCTCCTCCTCCATTTTAAGCTCTTGAATGCAATGACAGCAATAATAAATAATGTCTAAATGACACTGACATATATAGATATGGGTAAATGCATGGTTGATAGTGAAACAAACAATGCGTTTAAAAACACACTGCAGTGACTGCGCCCTGTCATGAGTAGTGTTGATCACGAATATTTAAATTTAAAAATTTTATCGCAAATATAGGTACTTCAAAACTTTGAGAATATTTCAAATATAGTGATATATATTCGTAATTTTGAATATTCAATTTTTTTTTATTTTTTTTATCAGTACACATGATCCCTCCCTGCTTCTAGCTTGTGGGCCACTGAGAAGGCTGCAGTATATTTGACTTTAGGAGTAGTGTTGTTTGCATGGCATTGGGACCTTCCTTCTACGGGTGCCCAGGAGATCCAGCTATAACTTTGTTTTTTCGAATATTCGTAATATTGTAAAACAAGAATATATAGCAATATAGTGAATATGCGAAAAAACGAATATAGAGCAATTTAGCTAATATAGTGCTATAATCTTTTAAAAAAAAAAGATTATAGCACTATATTAGCTAAATTGCTCTATATTAGTTTTTTTCGAATATTTGCTATATTGCTATATATTCTTGTTTCAGAATATGACAAATATTCGAAAAAATTAAGTTATAGCAATATAGCGAATATTCGAAAAAAAATAATATAGAGCAATTTAGCTAATATAGTGCTATAATGTTTTTTTTATAGTATTTTTTTTCTTATCTGAAGTTCAGGTTGGAAAAAAAAAATTACAACTGTAAAAAAAATAGTTGTAATTTTTTTCCAATCTGAACTTCAGATAAGAAAAAAATTACTATAAAAAAACATTATAGCACTATATTAGCTAAATTGCTCTATATTTGTTTTTTTTTCGAATATTCGCTATATTGCTATAACTTTATTTTTTTGAATATTTGTAATATTCTAAAACAAGAATATATAGCAATATAGCAAATATTCGAAAAAAAAACTAATATAGAGCAATTTAGCTAATATAGTGTTATAATCTTCTTTGTCTAATAGTTGAAATTTTTTTCTCATCTGAAGTATAAAAAAAAGATTATAGCACTATATTAGCTAAATTGCTCTATATTCTTTGTTTTCAAATATTCACTATATTGCTATATATTCTTGTTCTAGAATATTGCGAATATTTGAAAAAACGAAGTTATAGCTGGATCTTCTGGGCACCCATAGGAAGAAGGTCCCAATGCCATGCAAGGCATTGGGCAGCTTCTGCATGGCATTGGGAGCCTTCTTACCCATCGGGTCCCTGCCACAGCAGCGCGTGGACCCGATGGACTCCCTCACCTGCAGTAAAGCGCTTCTATGTTGTGGCACATACAACAGGGGTCCAGCTAACGGGAACAGCCAGTCCACTGCAGCTGATTTGGCGGGGGGCAGCTCCCGCACCCGTCTGATCAGCGGGCCGCAATAGTACGGCGATGGGTGGCAAGTCACGTCCTGCTGCGCCGTACTATTACGGTGCTGGTCGGAAAGGGGTTAAGGCCAGCTATCTAGGTAAGGGCTTGTTTGCATCACCATTCTGCATTCCGTTAAGTCTTTCCATTATAACATGATTATAACAGAAGACAACAGAATCCATAAGACAGAAATCAAAACGGAAACCTTTAGAGGCATTCGGTTTTGATCAGTCTTAATAGAAGTATATGGGCAAACATAACAGATCCATCTGATTTCCGTTATGCTGGATGGAAAACATGTCCTGTCGAAGGCGCTTTGTTTAACATCCAGCATAACGGAAACCAGACAGATCCTTTATGCTTGCTCATATACTTCTATTATGACAGATCAAAATGGAATGCCTCTAAAGGTTTCCGGCATGTGAGATACACCCTTTAAATACAGGGGTTCTATTCAGGTATTTGAAATACAGCCATTTCTGGCAGAAATCTTTAATTGCGGCCTAGTGTGGGTCAGGGCGTGTGAAATGCACCTTGTATATACAGGGGTTATATTCTTCTATTAATAAAACACCCTTTTTTGGGCAAAATACAAAATTGTTGCGCTCTTGCAGCATCAAGACGTTTGAAATTCCAGGGTTATATACTGCTGCCATATTCAATTATTAAACAAACACCCATTTGGACAAAAAAAAAATATTTAGCAAATATATTTGGGTAATATTCAGATATTTGAAATACAGCCATTTTGGGCATAAATCTTTAATTGCCGCCTAGTGTGGGTCAGGGTATGTGAGATACACCCTTTATATACAGGGCTTCTATTTTGGTATTTGAATTACAGCCAAAGAAATCTTTAATTGTGGCCTTGCAGCATCAAGATGTTTGAAATTCCAGGGTTATATACTGCTGTCATATTCAGTTATTAAACAAACACCCGTTTGGGCAAAAAAATTAAATAAAATTGGCAGTCTTTGCAGATGTAATTGCGAGATACACCCTTTATATATGTGGGTTATAGTCAGTTATTTGAAATACAGCCATTTTGGGCAAACAATTTTAATTGATGCCTAGTCTGGTTAAGGGTGTGTGAGATACACCTTGTACATACTGTTGTTCTATTCTACTATTAATTAAACACCAATTTAGGGCAAGATCCTAAATTCGAGAAATATGAGGAGAGCGTCAAATAAGGGACGTGGCTCAGGTTGTGGTGCTGCTGGTAGAGCTCCTGTTTCAGGGAGAGGACATGGTCGATCTGTGCCAGCTACATGCACAAGTGAAACCCCCTCAGATGCGAGTAGGCGACAGAACCTACAGCGGTATTTGTTCGGGCCTAATGGTGAGGCCTGAACAAGTACAGGCGATAGTAGATTAGGTTGCTGACAGTGGCTCCAGTTCATTCACATTGTCTTCTACTCAGTCTCCTGCTGAAAGATCAGAGTTGGCACCTGCAGCCGATGTCCATTAGTCTTTCACCTCACCCCCTTGCAAATCAGACAAACAGTCTGAGCCCCAAGTCATGCAGCAGTCTCTTCTGCTTTTTGATGACTCTGTTAAAAGGGTTTCCCAGGGCCATCCACCTATCCCTGCCCCAGAAGTGGAAGAGATTGAGTGCACCGATGCCCAACCACTTATCTTTCAAGATGAGTACATGGGAGGACCATCACAGCACATCTCGGGTGATGACAAAACACAGGTGCCAACCGCTGGGGCTTTCGAAAGTGTGCAGACCGACAAGGAGTGCAGGGGTGAAGACTGGGTGGAAGATGATGTGGAGGAAGATGAGGTCCTCGACCCCACATGGAATCAAGGTCATGCGAGTGACCTATGTAGTTCGGAGGAAGAGGCGGTGGTCGCACAGAGCCACCAGAAGAGGGAGCAGGGTGAAAAAGTGGAGAGGCTGTCTTATAGACAAGATGCCTGCTACTGCCCACCGCAGCAAGGGACCAAGCACACCAAAGTCAGCTCCAAGGAGTTCCCTGGCGTGGCAGTTCTTCAGACAATGTGCTGACGACAAGACACGAGTGATTTGCACGCTGTGCAATCAGAGCCTGAAGCGAGGCATAAACGTTCTCAACCTGAGCACAACCGGCATGACCAGACATTTAAGTGCTAAGCACGAGCTGCAGTGGAGTAGACACCTCAAAACCCCAAAAAGGTCTCTGTCTCCTCCTGCTTCCTCTTCTGCAGTCTCGGCCTCTTCATCCACCTCTGGAGTGACAGTGCCACCGGCCACCCCGCAAACAGAGGCTCTTCCAGCAACACCACCACCTGGGTCACCAAGCATTTCCACAATGTCCCAGGGAAGCGTTCAGCTCTTCATCTTCCAAGCACTGGAGAGGAAGAGGAAGTACCCCCCTACCCTTCCGCGATCCCTAGCCCTGAATGCCAGCATTTCTAAATTACTGTCCTTTGAAATTCTGTAATCCATCTGGTGGAGACAGATAGTTTCAAAGGCCTTATGGCGGTGGCTGTCCCATAGTACGTCATGCCCAGCCGCCGCTACTTTTCCAGGCGAGCCATCCCTTCCCTCCACAACCAAGTAGGGGACAAAATCGGGTGTGCACTGCGCAACGCCATCTGTGGCAAGGTGCACCTCACTACGGATACGTGGACCAGTAAGCACGGTCAGGGACGCTATATCTCCATAACAGCACACTGGGTAAATGCAATGGCAGCTGGGCCTGAGGCGAATAGCAGTTTGGCGCATGTTATTCCACCATCAAGGATTGCAGGGCGCTTCAGTATGCCTCCTGTTGCTTCCTTCTCCTATTCCGCTTCCTCATCCTCTACCGGCTCCTCATCCGGTCAGAGTAACACCTTCACCACCAACTTCAGCACAGCCAGGGGTAAACAACAGCTTGCAGTTTTAAAACGTATCTGTTTGGGGACAAACCCCACACCGCGCAAGAGCTGTGGAATGGGCCTGGAACAACAGACAGGCATTGACAATTTGCAAAAGAGTTTGCTTCTCACCGAGCAAGCACTTTTTGGGGTAGATGAGGGGCAGGGTGACAGAGAGGAGGCTGAGGAAAGTCAGGTAGCTAGCTGGGTAACGGTTAGAATGAGATCATGATTAAGAACACCATCGTTCGAAACGCGTAGATCTTGGGGATAAAGTGGGAGTCAGTTCACTGTCTGCTGTATTCATCTGTATTTTTGGTGACAAATAAAGACCGGGATTTTTTATCACATCTATTCGGGTGCTGGAGCTTCTTTTCTACCTTGTGCATTATCTCTGAGGACTGGCTTGGGTCCGCCCCGTGCACCGACACACAGGATGAGAAGGTGAGCTGGCTGTAATCCTTTTTCTTAACGGTTAGAATGCGGGGTAGAGGGAAGAGTGCCAGGGAGGCTAGCCCTGATCTGACACACCCCAACAAGTTTGCACGTTTGGCAGATGAGGGGGATGTCAGTCCATGGACAGGACTGCTGCAGCCGGATTCTTCCTCTGTCAGTCAGGGGAATGTCAGCTCCAGTAAGCGGGGAACCAGGAGAGCAGGGCAGGCCAGACAGGTGGGAGACTCCATTATTAGGGGAACAGATAGGGAAATCTGTCACAACGACCGTGATCTCCGAACAGTGTGCTGTCTTCCTGGCGCTACTAGAGTTCAACACATCGCGGATTGGGCTGACAGATTACTCGGAGGGGCTGGAGAAGATCTAGCGGTCATGGTCCATATCGGAACCAATGATAAAGTTAGGAGAGGTGGAGAGTCCTTAAGAATTATTTCAGGGATTTAGGTCAAAAGCTTAGGGCAAGGACCTCAAAGGTAGTATTTTCCGAAATACTGCTTGTACCATGAGCCACACAAGAAAGGCAGCAGGAGATTAGGGAGATTAACAAGGGGCTCAAGAACTGGTGTAGGAAGGAGGGGTTTGGGTTCCTGGAGAACTAGGCCAACTTCTCTATCGGCTACAGGCTCTATCGTAGGGACGGGCTGCACCTCAATGGGGAAGGGCCAGCTGTGCTGGGGAGAAAGATGGCTAGAAGGTTGGAGTGTTTAAACTAGGAACTTGGGGGAGGGAAATTACATTATAGGAGGGGAAGATAGGACAGATAGAGACCCGGGGGCAAGGTAGAGGGACTGGGGGAGGAATGGAAGGAGGAACTAGAACAGTTCAGAAGGAAAGGTGTAGGGTAATAAATATACATAAACCTCTCAAATGTATGTATACTAATGCCAGAAGCCTGACTAATAAAACTGGGAAACTGGAATTGGTGATGTGTGAGGAGGACTATGACATAGTTGGAAAAACATGGCTGAATGATAGCTATGACTGGGCGGTTAATGTACAGGGTTACAGTCTGTTTAGAAGGGATCGTCAAAACCGGAGAGGGGGAGGGGTTTGCCTTTATGTAGTCTTGTCTAAAGCCCACACTCCGTGAAGATATAAGTGAGGGACATGAACATTTGGAGTCACTGTGGGTACAGATACATGAAGCTAAAAACAACAATAAATTACTAATAGGAGTTTACTATAAACCACCTAATATACCATAAGAGTCCACAGAAAATCTACTGCTAAACGAGATAGATGAGGTGGCAAATCATAATGAGGTGGTTATTATGGGGGACTTCAACTACCCAGATATAGACTTGGAAACTGAAACTTGTATATCTCATAAAGGAAACAGGTTCTTGGCAATAACCAAAGACAATTACCTCTCCCAACTGGTTCAGGACCCGACTAGAGGGACGGCCATACTGGACTTAGTATTAACCAATAGGCCCGACAGAACAACAGACGTGCAGGTTGGGGGACACCTGGGAAATAGTGACCATAAAGTAATAACCTTCCAATTATCATTCAAAAGAGTGTTTCTACAGGGAGGAACAAAAATACCATAGGCCTAACTAACTGGGACAAAGTCCTCAAAAATAAAAATACAGCCATAAAATGGGATATCTTTAAAAGCATCCTCAAATCTCATTGTAAGAGGTACATACCATATGGGAATAAAAGGTTAAGGGACAAAAGAAACCAATGTGGATAAATAGAACTATAAAGAAAGCAATAAATGACAAACAAGAAAGCATATAAATCACTAAAACAGGAGGGTAGCACGGAAGCACTGAAAAACTATAAGGAAAAAATAGAACATGTAAATTACAAATAAAAGCAGCCAAACTAGAGACCGAGAGATTAATTGCCAAAGAGAGTAAAACTAACCCTAAAATATTCTTCAGTTATATAAATGTTAAAAAGTATAAATCTGAAGGTGTCGGCCGTTTAAAGAGTAATAATGGGGGGGAGTCGCAGAGAGCGACGAGGAGAAAACAAAGCTGTTAAATATTTTTTTCTCCAATGTATTCACTGAGGAGAATAAACTGTCAGTTGACATGCAGAATGTAAAAATAAATTCCCCATTAAAAGTGTCCTGTCTGACCCAGGAAGAAGTACATTAGCGACTTAAAAAAATTAAAATAGACAAATCACCAGGATCGGATGGCACCCCCCCCCCCCCCCATATCCTAAGGGAATTAAGTAATGTCATAGCCAGACCCTTATTTCTGATATTTGCGGACTCTATACTGACGGGGAATGTCCCGCAGGATTGGCACATGGCAAATGTGGTGCCAATATTCAAAAAGGGTCTAAAAACTGAGCCTGGAAACTATAGGCCGGTAAGTTTAACATCTGTTGTGGGTAAACTGTTAAAGGTTTTCTGAGAGATGCTATCTTAGAGCATCTCAAGGGAAATAAGCAAATAACGCCATATCAGCATGGCTTCGTGAGGGATCGGTCATGCCAAACTAATTTAATCAGTTTCTATGAGGAGGTAAGTTCTAGACTTGACAGCTGTGAATCAATGGATGCCGTATATCTGGACTTCTCCAAAGCATTTGACACTGTACCACATAAAAGGTTAGTATAAAAAATGAGAATGCTTGGACTGGGAAAAAACATCTGTATGTGGGTAAGTAACTGGCTCAATGATTCATTTACGGATACAAAAAATGAAGTATGAGCCACATGGCATATCCGACCATACTCCAATGTCGTTATTGATGGTTGATACTGTGTCGTTAAAGGGGAGAAAACCCTTTAGGCTAAATCCACACTGGATCCAGCTGGTTGGTGATCAAGAAAGAATTAGGGAAGATATATTAGAATTTTGGGCAATAAACTACGGGTCCGCACATATGCATTTTGTGTGGGACTCCCTGAAGGCTATGATAAGAGGGGTATATTGGAGGAGAATTAGGGAAAAAAGGGCGGAATATGCTAACACCGAAAAGGAATTGGCAGAGAGGGTTGGGGTCTTGGAGGTAGATTTGGCCAGACAGAACGGGGAAAATGTTAGATTATTATTAATAGAGGCTAAGAGGGAATATCAGATCTTCCTATATGAAAAAGCGCAACACAAATCCTTTTTTGCGGGACAGTGTGCTTTCTTCGAAAAAGGGAAAACTGGTAGAATGCTGGCATCTGTAGTTGCTAATCAAAAGACCCAAATTCCAATAAAGCTAATTAAGCTGTCTTATGGTGTGTTAACTAGCCATTATTTAAATATCCAATCTACTTTCATAGGACACTTTATTAAATTATATCAGTCGGAGCTCGGGGTGGAAGATGGAGCATCGGCATCTTATTTGGATAGCCTGGTTCTCCCTCGCCTAGCCGAACAAGATCGTCTAAAATTAAATTCACCAATCACTCTTGAAGAGTTGGAGTCTGTTGTTGATAGTATAAAAAGTAATACTGCCCCGGGCCGAGACAGACTACCTTTTGAATTATATAGAGTACATCGTAAAATGGTATTGCCTCTCCTTCTTCAAATGTTTAATGAATCTTGGAGGAGTGGTTTACTCCCTCCGTCCTTGAGGGAAGCTTCTATCTCTTCTATCTAATCTTGAAGAAGGATAAAGATAAGACTGAAGTTGGGTCGTACCGCCCAATCTCATTACTCAATACCGACTGCAAGATATTGGCTAAACTGCTTGCTAATAGGCTGAAGGGGGTTATACATGGTCTGATCCATCCAGGTCAGACGGGGTTCATTTCAAAATGAAATATACAATCTAATATCCGCCGAGCCTTCCTTAATATATACGTAGGAGAAGGGGAGGACCGCTCCATCCTGTCTTTGGATGCCGAGAAGGCCTTTGACAGGGTGGAGTGGCCCTTCCTATGGGGAAACCCTGAATAGAATGAACTTGGGCGAATGCTTTATTAAATGGATACAGTTGCTTTACTGTGGATCCACTGCCAATGTAAAGATAAATGGTATTGACTCCGAACAGTTCCCCCTACAGCGAGGCACTCGTCAGGGATGTCCTCTTTCACCCCTGATATTTGCCCTGGCGTTAGAGCCACTTGCATGTAGAATCCGACAGTCTAAAGCAGGCAGATCCAAACTGCGGCCCTCCAGCTGTTGCAAAACTACAACTCCCAGCATGCCTGGATAGCTTACAGCTATTAGGGCATGCTGGGATTTGTAGTTTTGTAACAGCTGGAGGGCCGCAGTTTGGACATGCCTGGTCTAAAGAGATTATTGGCTTTGGAGGGAGAGGAGAGGAAGATAAAATTAGCCTGTATGCGGATGACATCCTAGTTTTTCTGATGCAGGGGTGGAAAGCTGTTCCATCTGTCATGAACATCTTGGAAGAATATGGTTTACTATCAGGCTATAAAGTAAATTGGGATAAGTCTGAACTTCTACCTCTAGCTCGAATACCTCCTGATGGTGTTTTGGGTATCAGGACACTTGGTCTTACCGACTCTATACGATACCTGGATATTAGAATTAGTGCAGATTTGTCTTGATATAATCTTCTAAATATCATTCCTATGATTAATAAGCTGAGGGATAAGATTCGTACCTGGCAGAAGTTGCCTCTGTCACAGGTAGAAAGGATTGCATTGGTTAAGATGATGGTGCTCCCTATCGTGCTATACCCTTTGACAGCTTGTCCGATATGGATTGATGATTAATTCTTTGGTCTGCTGGATAGATTACTGAATGAGTTAATCTGGGGGAAGGGAAGGGTTAGGATCAAGCAAAAATACCTTTGGCTCTCTGAGAGAGATGGTGGTCTTTCCCTTCCATTCCTTCAGGGTTATTATATTGCATCTCAGAAAATGTGGTGGGTTGGACGAGGGGGAGACCACCAGTCTGCGACGCTGATGAATATTATAACAAGGGATTTTCAGGGGCAGTATGGAGACATTTTTTCTATCTTGGAAACTGGACATCCGGGGAAAAGGAAAAAACTGTGTTTAATTAACGATACGTTAGATAGGGTTTGGAATAGGATCAAAAAGATACTGGGTGTAAGAAGTTCCTCTTATTTTACTCCACTTTGGCACAATAATAATTTGAAAGAGTTTATGTTGATTGAAGATTATAGATTTTGGAATTTGCGTGGTATTAACCGCTTAACTCATGTAATATCACACGGTAGTATTATTTCTATAGATGAATTAATAAAGGATACAAATGTTACCTTTATATATATATATATATATGCACAAATACGTCATGCATTTATGAGCACTCAGGATAAAAGTCTTTTGACTTTGATTGTTAAATATTGGGGCACTCAAAATAGCCCCAGTCTCCCCGAGTGGAGGGCTTGTATAGATACTATTGATACCTATAGAAGAATAGCAAGAAGATCAGAATAATGGTTGAAAGGGTGGGCTCTTCGCTCCTAGGATTTCGGTTACTTATAGCATTGGAAATTGATACTAAATGGTAACACGGATGCAGATGGGCCGCGCAGCAGTGAATGAAGGGGTGGTGGTGGGGGGGTAAATGGGGTCAATTATATTGATTATTGTATAATTATCTGTTATTTTTTGATTGTATGTAATGAAAATGTATATATTTGGCTTAGAAAACAATAAAGAATAATATATAATAAAAACAAAAACGGTCTCAATGATAGAAAACAGAGGGTGGTTATTAACTGTACACACTCAGATTGGGTCACTGTCACTAGTGGGGTACCTCAGGGGTCAGTATTGGACCCTATTCTTTTCAATATATTAATGATCTTGTAGAAGGCTTTCATAGTAAAGTATACATTTTTGCAGATGACACTAAACTGTGTAAAGTAATTTACACTGATGAGGACAGTATACTACTAAAGAGGGATCTGGATAGATTGGAGGCTTGGGCATATAAGTGGCAGATGAGGTTTAACACTGACAAATGTAAAGTTATGCACATGGGAAGGAATAATGCAAGTCACCCGTACATACTAAATGATAAAACACTCGGTAACAATGACATGGAAAAGGATCTAGGAATTTTAATAAACAGCAAACTAAGCTGCAAAAATCAGTGTCAGGCAGCTGCTGCCAAGGCCAATAAGATAATGGGTTGCATTAGAAGGGGCATAAATGCCCGTGATAAGAACATAGTCCTACCACTTTACAAATCGCTAGTCAGACCACACATGGAGTACTGTGTATAGTTCTGGGCTCCTGTAAACAAGGCAGACATAACAGAGCTGGAGAGGGTCCAGAGGAGGGTGACTAAAGTAATAACTGGAATGGGGCAACTACAGTACACTGAAAGATTATCAAAATTAGGGTTATTCACTTTAGAGAAAAGATGACTGAGGGGAGATCTAATTACTATGTATAAATATATCAGGGGTCAGTACACAGATCTATCCCATCATCTATTTATCCCCAGGACTGTGACTGTGACAAAGGGACATCCTCTTCATCTGGAGGAAAGAAGGATTGTACACAAACATAGAAAAGTATTCTTTACGGTAAGAGCAGTGAGACTATGGAACTCTCTGCCTGAGGAAGTGGTGAGTACAATAAAGGAATTCAAGAGGGGCCTGGATGTATTTCTGGAGTGTAATAATATTACAGGCTATAGCTACTAGAGAGTTGATCCAGGGAGTTAGTCTGATTGCCTGATTGGAGTCGGGAAGGAATCTTTTATTCCCCTAAAGTAGGGAAAATTGGCTTCTACCTCACAGTTTTTTTGTTTTGTTTTTTGCCTTCCTGTGGATCAACTTGGACAACAGGCCGAAATGAATGAACAAATGTCTTTTTTCGTCCTTATGTACTATGTTACTAAATGAGTGGTTGGTGCCAGTGAGCCTCAAGCCCGGCCTGGTGGTGTGCGATAAAGGGCGAAATCTCGTAGCAGCTCTGGGACTAGCCGGTTTGATGCACATCCCTTGCCTGACATAGCAGCTCTGGGACTAGCCGGTTTGATGCACATCCCTTGCCTGACACATGTGCTGAATTTGGTGGTGCAGAGATTCCTTAAAAATTATCCCGATATGTCAGAGCTGCTGCATAAAGTGCGGGCCGTCTGTGCGCGCTTTCGGTGTTCTCACACTGCTGCTGCTCGCCTATAAGTGCTGCAGTGTAACTTCGGCCTTCCCACTGACCGCCTCATATGTGACGTGCCCACAAGGTGGAACTCTACCTTGCACATGCTGGCCAGACTATGCGAGCATCAGCAGGTGATAGTGAAGTTTCAGCTGCGGAACGCACGGGTGAGCCGCTCGACGGAACAGCACCACTTCACCACCAATGACTGGGCCTCCATGCGAGACCTGTGATCCTTGTTTTGCTATTTCGAGTACTCCACCAACATGGCCAGTGCCGCTAACACCGTTAATATCCCACTTCTATGCCTCCTTGAAAAAACGCTGCTGGCGATGATGGAAGGAGATGTGGCACAGGAGAAGGAAGAGGGATCATTTCGTAGGGTTTCCGGCCAGTCATTCACAAGTGGCTCCAATGGTGGGTTCCTGCACCCACAAACGCCAGGTACACAATTGTCCAGCCATGGCACAGTTCTGGAGGATGACGAGGTGGAGGATGAGGAGGAGGAGATGGAGGAGGAAGAACCATGTTCACAGCAGGGTAGCACCCAGACCAGCTTATTACCATCACTGCCTTAACCAGCCATTGTTATACTACAGCACAATTGCTCATTCTTGTATTTTAGATATTTTACACTCTTTTGGAGTGTACCCTAATAAAATTAAAACAAAAAAACAGTGTTGACTACCTCTTCCTCCTCCATCGTCACTTCCACCTACACTGCCACGTCCACCGCCTCCTCAAACTCCTACTCCATATTGAACTCCTCTTCATAAATCAAATTATAATATCTTTATTTTTTTATTGTATTTTTTTTATGTCATTTCACTACTTTGTCAGTTACATTTTCTGTGAAAGTCACAAATTTTTAGATGTGATGTACCACTGCTATACCTAGTAGACAGGTAAAAAAAATTGGTCTGTTATATTTTCTGGTGAGATTCACCAATTTTTGGGTGTGATGTGCCACTGATGTACCTACTAGACAGGTAAAAAATAAAATAACATTGTCAGTTACATTTTTGGTTGAAATTCACCAATTTTTGGGTGTGATGTACCACTGCTATACCAAGTAGACAGGTACAAAAATAAATAAATAATTGTCTTACATTTTCAGGTGAAATTCCCAACTTTTTGGGTGCAATATACTCCTCCTCTACCTAATTGACAGCTTAATAAATTTTAATAATTTTTCTTTTACATTTCCGAGTGACAATAAACTATTTTTTTCTGTCATAGACCCCTGCTCTACCAAGTAGACAGGTTAATAAATTTCTGTAATTTTTCTGTTACATTCTTGGGTTGACATTTTACAATTTCGGACGTGAATAAACCCCTGCTCTGCATAGGTGACAGGGAATAAAATGTCGGAAATTCTTCTGTTATTGATGTGCGCCATCTCCTTTTGTTCAATGCTTAAACTTTAGCAAGTTGTACCACATTTGCGCTTCTATAACTTTTCCCACATTTGCGCTCAGTAATTTGTCCCACATTTGCGCCTCAATAACTTTTCCCACATTTGTGCTTCAGTAATTTGTCCCACTTTTGTGCCTCAATAACTTTTCCCATATTTGCCCTTCAGTAATTTGTCACACATTTGCGCTTTAATAATTTGTCCTACATTTGTGCTTCAATAATTTGTCCCACATTTACTCTTCAATTAAATTTTCCCATATTTCCGCTCGATAAAATATTTTTTTTTTATGCATTTATCTCCCTTGGATGTGGTCTCTCTTTCTCACACACCCTCTCCGGTGTGGAACCCTGATTCGCGGATAACCGTGATCAACATGGTAGGCTCAGAAAAGAACATTGAAAGTTGATAGAGAAGATATCCAAATGGATGGTGGATGTCACTGGGGGACCTCTACATAGGTGACAGGAACATAAATAAAAAATAAAAAATCGTCTGTTACATTGTCAGGTGACATTTTTTTAATTTTGCCAGTTAGAAACCCCTGCTCTGCATAGTTGACAGGGAATAAAATTTAAGAAATTATTCATTAATTCATGCACTCCACATCCTTTCATTCAGTGCTTAAACTTTAAAAAGATGTCCCACTTTTACGCTTTAATACTTTGTCCCATATTTCTGCTCTATAATTTTAGATTTGAAAAAATTAATCCTCCCTTGGATGTGGTCTCTGTTTCTCACGCTCCCTCTCCAGCGTGGAACCCTGATTCGCCGATAACCATGATCAACATGGTAGGTTCAGAAAAGAACATCGAAATTTGATAGAGAAGATATCCAAATGGATAGTGGACATCAAAGGGACGTGCGATCAGGCAGAAGTTACCTAGAGTCAACAAAGTGGCAGCAGGGCCTATCCTGGCTAAAGTTTATCAAAAATACCACAGTGACATTCCCTATATTTTTTTATTAATCATTCCAATAACAGGGCATCTTAAGAGTCCTGTATTGTTATTTATTTTCACTACCTCCCCGAGTTGGGAGTGGGTAATTGCCACACGCCCCCTAATTTCCTCAAAATTCGTCCATTTTAATAGCATTTCCGCTCGATCACAATAAAATTTCATCCATTAACCATGATGCTATTAGTGCACGCAGAGGCCGTGGCTCTGGGTGTGGAGAAACTGTGCCTGCTGCCAGAGCACAAGAAAAACAATCATCCATGATATCTAGCTTCATGTCCCAGCTTGCAGGGCGGCACAGGACACCACTCTTGAAGTCAGACCAATGCTACCATGTGGTCGGTTGGATTGCAGCAGATAATGCTTCCAGTCGGTTAAACACCATCCTGTCTTCCACCAGTCTAGGTAGCCAGGAGTCTGTTCAACACAATCCTCACCCTAATCCTCCTTCCTACCACCATGTGCAGTCTGGCCAAACAAGTGATCTCAAACTCTGATATTCCGAGGAGCTCTTTTCATCGCCATTACTTGATTTGGCCCTCTTGCCAACCATGCTTGAAGAGGGACATCAGATCTTGTGCCCTAATTTCCAACCGGTTGAGCAAGAACATGATAGTGGGGAACGGCAATTTGTGTTTAATGAGGTGGATGATGATGAAACACAGTTGCCGCAATTATTATTGTCTCAAGAGGTTGATGAAGAGGATGAAACACAGTTGTCAATCACTGAGGTTGTGGTTAGGTCAACAAATCAGGAGGATGATTAGAGTGAGGAAGTGGAAGAGGAAGTGGTGGACAATGAGGTCACTGACCCAAACTGAGAAGGTGAAAAGCCGAGCAAGGACAGCAGTACAGAAGGGGGAGATCTGTAGCACCACAAAAGGCTAGAAGAGGCAGTGGGGTGGCAAAAGGGAGAAGGCAGGCCAAACCAAACAGGCCTGCAACTGTTCCACACCCTTGCAGAAATCTCACTTGCCAAGGGGTAGATGTTCCGCAGTATGGCACTTTTTTTTAGGAAAGTGCGGATGACAAAAGAATAGCAGTTTGCAACCTGTGCCATACAAAAGTGAGCCGGGGCGTGAACACTAGCAACCTCACCAACACCAGCATGATCCTTTACATGGCATCCAAGCACCGTAATAAGTGGGAAGAATGCCTGGGTCCACAATCTGTGTCTGCGGGTCACACCACTGCCTCCTCTTCCCCTATGTTACGTGCTGGCCAATCCCCTGTCGAAGGCGTAGCCCAGGATGCCTCCCGTCCGACACCTGGACCTTTGCATGCACCATCAGCAACCACATCCACTTCAAATCCCAGCGCAACATCTAAATGTCCTTACCCTAGGCCTTTGAACAAAAGTGCAAATACCCAGCCAACCACAGGCCATAGCACTATATGCACAGCTTTCAAAATTACTGGCCCTGGAAATGTTGCCATTTAGGCTTGTAGACACTGAGGCCTTTCGCAGCCTGATGTCGCCGGCCATCCCGCGTTATTAAATCCTCGGCCGCCACTATTTTTCAAGGTGTGCCATCCCCTCTTTACACCAACATGTGTCCCGTAACATCACACGTGCCATGAACAACAAAGTTACTGGGAAAGTCCACTTAACCACGGAAACATGGACAAGTGCATTCAGCCAGGGATGCTACATTTCCCAGACGGCACACTGGGTGAATTTTGTGGAGGCCGGGAGCGAGTCACTTCCTGGGATGGCACAGGTGCTACTAACTAGAGATGTCGCGAACATAAAGTTTTCAGTTTGCGAACGGCGAACGCGAATTTCTACAAATGTTTGTGAACATGCGAACCGGGCGAACCGCCATTGACTTCTATAGGCAGGCAGTGATGGAAAAGTTGTTTCAAGGGGACTAACACCTGGACTGTGGCATGCCGGAGGGGGATCCATGGCAAAACTCCCATGGAAAATTACATCGTTGACGCAGAGTTGGATTTTAATCCATAAAGGGCATAAATCACCTAACAATCCAATTCTTTTTTGAACAACGTGGTTTAAAATATCCAGTGTGTGTATGCGATCAGGTATGATGTTGAATTGATCAGGTAGTGTAAGGGTTACGCCCGCTTCACAGACATTGACAGACCAAACTCCCCTATGAATGCACCGCAAACAACCGCAAACAGTCCATTTGCCCAACCGCAAACTTCCCATTTGCACAAGGTTGGATACCAATCTAGCCATGTCCCGTTGATGTCATTGAAGGTTTCTTCCTCCACCCAGCCACGTACAACACCAAGGGTCCCCGAAAGGTGAATTGAATTGATTTTTCGAATGGGGAGATGGTTAAAAAAACGCTGGCTCCCTCCCCTTTGTTTGAATCCACGGTCACTGCGTCTGTGCCGTGCAATTTACTGTCCCACCTGATATGAGTGGTATTTTCTGTAGTTCTCTCTTATCATCAGTTTGATCCCTGTTACGTCCCCAATCTGGGGTCCATTTATTAAATAGATTTTTTGAACGGGGAGATGGTTAAAAAATTGCTGGCTTCCTCCCCTTTGTTTGAATCCACGCCACGGTCACTGCGTCTGC
Source organism: Bufo gargarizans (assembly GCF_014858855.1). Classification (NCBI taxonomy): domain Eukaryota; kingdom Metazoa; phylum Chordata; class Amphibia; order Anura; family Bufonidae; genus Bufo; species Bufo gargarizans. The sequence continues at coordinate 181,149,720 of NC_058082.1, forward strand.
GCCGTGCAATTTACTGTCACACCCGATATGAGTGCTATTTTCTGTAGTACTAGGGCTGCATGATATGGAAATTTTGTGTGATTGCGATTAGGGCCCTAAAAATTGCGATTAACGGTATGTGATGCAATATTTTAAGGGAATTGTGCTAGAGGTCTATTTGCTTGGATTTTCAAGGCAAAAGCACACACAAATTACTGATAATGCAGAAATGTAGTTATGCTTAACTCAAGAACTGAAATGCACAGTGTTTTTCAAAATAAAACATCTTTTACTAAATGAAATAACATATTTTTATTACTGCAAAAGTACAAAATACAAAACTTGCCATTTTCTTAATAGCACTGCACAGAACAGATAACTAAAATAGAATAAATAAAAGAACATTTGTTCATTAAAATAACAACTTGCCTCCAGCCCCTCCTCCCTCCCCATACTGTAACTGATGTATCGCCGGCCACGCTGTGCAGCATAGCGGCCAGCGATACATCCGTGTCAACCATCGCTTTATAAGGCGCACTGCCATTTTCCCCCCACTTTTTTTTTTTTTTTTGGGGGGGGGGGGGGAGTTTGTCTTATAAAGCGAAAAATATGGTAATATAATTGCAGCATTTTTGGGTCGGCCAATTGGTGATTGCGATATGGCGATTAATTGCGATTGCGATTTCTTTGGCGATATATTGTGCAGGCCTATGTAGTACTATTCTCATCAGTTTAATCCCTGTTACGTGACATCCCTAATCTGGGGTCCATTTATTAAATTGATTTTTCGAACGGGGAGATGGTTAAAAAAACGCTGGCTCCCTCCCCTTTGTTTGAATCCACGCCACGGTCACTGCGTCTGCGCCGTGCAATTTACTGTCACTCCCGATATGAGTGCTATTTTGTGTAGTATTATTCTCATCAGTTTAATCCCTGTTACGTCCCATATCAGGGTGGGATTGCCTTTTGTGAAAAAAAATTTAGGCCGGGTACCTTCGACTGCCTTCATAGTGACAGACCAAACTCTGATACACCAAACTGAATTGATTTTAGGAACCGGGAGATGGAAAAAGCAGCTTGGTCGGTCCTCTTACTCCCAAGTTGGGGCACTGCGCGTGCACGGAGCAATGTGCTGTGACACCCTATATGAGTGGTGTCTTAACTAGTACCGTTCCTATCAGTTTAATCCCTGTTACGTCCCCTATCTGGGGACATGTGTCGAATTGATTAACCATTGTCGAATTAACAAACCATTACGACATCCTGGAATAATTTAGTTCTGAGCTTTGTACTTGATTTGTATTGGAATTGTTGGGGATTTTTTAAATTGTCTGCATTATTTCTAATAAACTAAGAGACTTTATTATGATTTTTTTTAATTTTATGTATTTAAAACCCACCCATACAACTTAAAAAAAAAATAATAATTACGTTTTTTCTATGAAAAAACATCCAGCCGTCCCGATCGCTTTTGGTCTGATCATAATGAAGCAACGGCCTTACTCATTTCCCGTTCCTCCTCCTCACTGATGTCATTGATGGTCTGTTCTTCCCCCCAGCCACGTACACCACCACGGGTCCCAGATAGGTGACAACACCGAGCACCCTGGGATGCCTGCTATGGTTGGTCTTCCTCCTCCTCAAAGCCACATTCCTCCTCTGACTCCTCTTCCTCATACTCCTCTTGCAGCGTTGTCGCAGGTCCGGCAAGCGATGATGACAAGGCTGTTTCTGGTGGTGATGGTGACCACATCTCTTCACGCTCATCTACAGCCTGATCCAGCACTCTTCGCAGGGCACGCTCCAGGAAGAAAACAAATTGGATGAGGTCGCTGATGGTGCCTTCAGTGCGACTGACTAGGTTTATCACCTCCTCAAAAGGACGCATGAGCCTACAGGCATTGCGCATGAGCGTCCAGTAACGTGGCAAAAAGATTCCTAGCTCCGCAGAGGGTGTCCTAGCACCCCGGTCATATAAATACTCGTTGATGGCTTTTTCTTGTTGGAGCAGGCGGTCGAACATTAGGAGTGTTGAATTCCAACGTGTCGGGCTGTCGCAAATCAAGCGCCTCACTGGCATGTTGTTTCGGCGCTGAATGTCTGAAAAGTGCGCCATGGCCGTGTAGGAACGCCTGAAATGGCCACACACCTTCCTGGCCTGCTTGAGGACATCCTGTAAGCCTGGGTACTTAGACACAAAGCGTTGTACGATGAGATTCAACACATGTGCCATGCACGGCACATGTGACAACTTGCCCAAATTCAATGCCGCCAACAAATTGCTTCCATTGTCACACACCACTTTGCCGATCTCCAGTTGATGCGGGGTCAGCCACTGATCCACCTGTGCGTTCAGGGTGGACAGGAATGCTGGTCCGGTGTGGCTCTCTGCTTTCAGGCAAGTCAACCCCAAGACAGCGTGACACTGTCGTATCCGGGATGTGGAATAGCCCCTGGGGAGCTGGGGGGATTCAGTGGATGTGCAGCCAGACGCCGCAGCAGAAGAGGACTCAGCCGAGGAGGTTATGGAAGAGGATGGAGTAGGAGGAGTAGAGGAGGTGGCAGTAGGCCTGCCTGCAAGTTGTGGCGGTGTCACCAACTCCGCTGCAGAGCCACGCATTCCATGCTTGGCAGCCGTCAGCAGGTTGACCCAATGCGCAGTGTAGGTGATATATGTAATGGCATACAAGGGAATGCTCCAAACTCCGAACGGAACCTCACGAATAGCTGCTAGCAGACGAATAGGAAACGCACCCAAGCGGCTTACACTCCTAGCAATCAGTCTCTAACAGAATACAGTGAATCCCCCCAAGAACGAGACGAGGCTCCGTGTTGAGGGTCAAGCAGGAACTGACTGTATTTCAAGTACAGCCTCTTTTATTCATAAACCACAAACATAGTACTGCCCACAGGGTTTTGAAATACAACCAATCAGTATATTACAACACATACAATGTAAGTACAGCAACCAATCATTCACGCCCCCAGAGCAAACACAGACATTTAACATATCCCCAGATAGCTGAAGTCTGAGTGCATATCATTAGGTGAATGGCACTCAGAATACACGAATACAATAATATTAGCTGTCTTGGTACCCTCACATAACATTCAATTTAACCGAACGCATAATAGCATAAAATACAATTCCAAAGACAGATTTAAGCTGTGCGGCCGGTCTGTCTTCTCCTTTAAAGTTAGTATGGGCTTTTAAACAGGCCTCTCCAAAACCCAGTGGCGAGGTTGGTTTCGCCACACCTGCCCTGACCGTGCTTTGCAGACCAGGTATCAGTGGTCAGATGGACCCTTGCCCCAACACTGTATGCCAGAGATGCCATGACTTCCTTTTCAATCAATGAGTAGAGGTTTGGGATTGCCTTATTAGAAAACAAAATTCGGCCGGGTACCTTCCACTTTTTGAAGCCCTCAGACTCCACCAGCTGGTATGGTAAAAGCTGGCGGGCTAAGAGTTCCGTCAAGCCAGCTGTCAGACGCCGGGCAAGGGGGTGACTCTGTGACATTGACTTCTTACGCTCAAACATTTCCTTTACAGACACCTGACTGTGGGCAGATGAGATGGAACTGCTCAAGGTGAGAGGCGGAGTGGCGGGTGGTTGAGAGGGGGCAAGGAGGACAGCAGTGGTTGACATGGCTGAAGATGCTGGCCCAGGAGGAGGATGGTGGCTTTGAGTTTGTGTGCTGCTTCTACTCGTCATCATGTGTTGATCCCATAGGCATTTGTGATGTGCGATCATGTGTAGAGTTGAGCGAACACCTGGATGTTCGGGTTCGAGAAGTTCGGCCGAACATCCCGGAAATGTTCGGGTTCGGGATCCGAACCCGATCCGAACTTCGTCCCGAACCCGAACCCCATTGAAGTCAATGGGGACCCGAACTTTTCGGCACTAAAACGGCTGTAAAACAGCCCAGGAAAGGGCTAGAGGGCTGCAAAAGGCAGCAACATGTAGGTAAATCCCCTGCAAACAAATGTGGATAGGGAAATTAATTAAAATAAAAATTAAATAAATAAAAATTAACCAAAATCAATTGGAGAGAGGTTCCATAGCAGAGAATCTGGCTTCCCGTCACCCACCACTGGAACAGTCCATTCTCAGATATTTAGGCCCCGGCACCCAGGCAGAGGAGAGAGGTCCCGTAACAGACAATCTGGCTTCATGTCAGCAGAGAATCAGTCTTCATGTCATAGCAGAGAATCAGGCTTCACGTCACCCACCACTGTAAGAGTCCATTTTCATAAATTTAGGCCCAGCACCCAGGCAGAGGAGAGAGGTCCCGTAACAGACAATCTGGCTTCATGTCAGCAGAGAATCAGTCTTCATATCATAGCAGAGAATCTGGCTTCCCGTTACCCACCACTGGAACAGTCCATTCTCAGATATTTAGGCCCCGGCACCCAGGCAGAGGAGAGAGGTCCCGTAACAGACAATCTGGCTTCATGTCAGCAGAGAATCAGTCTTCATATCATAGCAGAGAATCAGGCTTCACGTCAGCCACCACTGCAACAGTCCATTGTCATAAATTCAGGCCCAGCACCCAGGCAGAGGAGAGAGGTCCCGTAACAGACAATCTGGCTTCATGTCAGCAGAGAATCAGTCTGCATGTCATAGCAGAGAATCAGGCTTCACGTCAGCCACCACTGCAACAGTCCATTGTCATAAATTTAGGCCCAGCACCCAGGCAGAGGAGAGAGGTCCCGTAACAGACAATCTGGCTTCATGTCAGCAGAGAATCAGTCTTCATATCATAGCAGAGAATCAGGCTTCACGTCAGCCACCAATGCAACAGTCCATTGTCAGATATTTAGGCCCAGCACCCAGGCAGAGGAGAGAGGTCCCTTAACAGACAATCTGGCTTCATGTCAGCAGAGAATCAGTCTGCATGTCATAGCAGAGAATGAGGCTTCACGTCACCCACCACTGCAACAGTCCATTTTCATAAATTTAGGCCCAGCACCCAGGCAGAGGAGAGAGGTCCCGCAACAGAGGATCTGGCTTCATGTCAGCAGAGAATCAGTCTGCATGTCATAGCAGAGAATCAGGCTTCACGTCAGCCACCACTGCAACAGTCCATTGTCATAAATTCAGGCCCAGCACCCAGGCAGAGGAGAGAGGTCCCGTAACAGACAATCTGGCTTCATGTCACCAGAGAATCAGTCTGCATGTCATAGCAGAGAATGAGGCTTCACGTCAGCCACCACTGCAACAATCCATTGGCATATATTTAGGCCTAGCACACAGGCAGAGGAGAGGTTCATTCAACTTTGGGTAGCCTTGCAATATAATGGTAAAATGAAAATAAAAATAGGATTGAATGAGGAAGTGCCCTGGAGTCCAATAATATATGGTTATGGGGAGGTAGTTAATGTCTAATCTGGACAAGGGACGGACAGGTCCTGTGGGATCCATGCCTGGTTCATTTTTATGAACGTCAGCTTGTCCACATTGGCTGTAGACAGGCGGCTGCGTTTGTCTGTAATGACGCCCCCTGCCGTGCTGAATACACGTTCAGACAAAACGCTGGCTGCCGGGCAGGCCAGCACCTCCAAGGCATAAAAGGCTAGCTCTGGCCACGTGGACAATTTAGAGACCCAGAAGTTGAATGGGGCCGAACCATCAGTCAGTACGTGGAGGGGTGTGCACACGTACTGTTCCACCATGTTAGTGAAATGTTGCCTCCTGCTAACACGTTGCGTATCAGGTGGTGGTGCAGTTAGCTGTGGCGTGTTGACAAAAGTTTTCCACATCTCTGCCATGCTAACCCTGCCCTCAGAGGAGCTGGCCGTGACACAGCTGCCTTGGCGACCTCTTGCTCCTCCTCTGCCTTGGCCTTGGGCTTCCACTTGTTCCCCTGTGACATTTGGGAATGCTCTCAGTAGCGCGTCTACCAACGTGCGCTTGTACTCGCGCATCTTCCTATCACGCTCCAGTGCAGGAAGTAAGGTGGGCACATTGTCTTTGTAGCGTGGATCCAGCAGGGTGGCAACCCAGTAGTCCGCACAGGTTAAAATGTGGGCAACTCTGCTGTCGTTGCGCAGGCACTGCAGCATGTAGTCGCTCATGTGTGCCAGGCTGCCCAGGGGTAAGGACAAGCTGTCCTCTGTGGGAGGCGTATCGTCATCGTCCTGCCTTTCCCCCCAGCCACGCACCAGTGATGGACCCGAGCTGCGTTGGGTGCCACCCCGCTGTGACCATGCTTCATCCTCATCCTCCTCCACCTCCTCCTCATCCTCGTCCTCCTCGTCCTCCAGTAGTGGGCCCTGGCTGGCCACATTTGTACCTGGCCTCTGCTGTTGCCAAAAACCTCCCTCTGAGTCACTTCGAAGAGACTGGCCTGAAAGTGCTAAAAATGACCCCTCTTCCTCCTCCTCCTCCTCCTCCTCCTGGGCCACCTCCTCTTCCATCATCGCCCTAAGTGTTTTCTCAAGGAGACATAGAAGTGGTATTGTAACGCTGATAACGGTGTCATCGCCACTGGCCATGTTGGTGGAGTACTCGAAACAGCGCAACAGGGCACACAGGTCTCGCATGGAGGCCCAGTCATTGGTGGTGAAGTGGTGCTGTTCTGTAGTGCGACTGACCCGTGCGTGCTGCAGCTGAAACTCCACTATGGCCTGCTGCTGCTCGCACAGTCTGTCCAGCATGTGCAAGGTGGAGTTCCACCTGGTGGGCACGTCGCATATGAGGCGGTGAGCGGGAAGGCCGAAGTTACGCTGTAGCGCAGACAGGCGAGCAGCGGCAGGATGTGAACGCCGGAAGCGCGAACAGACGGCCCGCACTTTATGCAGCAGCTCTGACATGTCGGGGTAGTTGTGAATGAACTTCTGCACCACCAAATTCAGCACATGCGCCAAGCAAGGGATGTGCGTCAAATTGGCTAGTCCCAGAGCTGCAACGAGATTTCGCCCATTATCACACACCACCAGGCCGGGCTTGAGGCTCACCGGCAGCAACCACTCGTCGGTCTGTTGTTCAATACCCCGCCACAACTCCTGTGCGGTGTGGGGCCTGTCCCCCAAACATATGAGTTTCAGAATGGCCTGCTGACGTTTACCCCGGGCTGTGCTGAAGTTGGTGGTGAAGGTGTGTGGCTGACTGGATGAGCAGGTGGAAGAAGAGGAGGAGGAAGCCGAGAAGGAGGAGGTGGCAACAGGAGGCAAAGAATGTTGCCCTGCGATCCTTGGCGGCGGAAGGACGTGCGCCAAACAGCTCTCCGCCTGGGGCCCAGCTGCCACTACATTTACCCAGTGTGCAGTTAGGGAGATATAGCGTCCCTGGCCGTGCTTACTGGTCCACGTATCTGTGGTTAGGTGGACCTTGCTACAGATGGCGTTGCGCAGTGCACACTTGATTTTATCGGATACTTGGTTGTGCAGGGAAGGCACGGCTCTCTTGGAGAAGTAGTGCCGGCTGGGAACAACATACTGTGGGACAGCAAGCGACATGAGCTGTTTGAAGCTGTCTGTGTCCACCAGCCTAAATGACAGCATTTCATAGGCCAGTAGTTTAGAAATGCTGGCATTCAGGGCCAGGGATCGAGGGTGGCTAGGTGGGAATTTACGCTTTCTATCAAATGTTTGTGAGATGGAGAGCTGAACGCTGGCGTGTGACATGGTTGAGACGCTTGGTGACGGAGGTGGTGGTGGTGGTGTTGGTGGTACATCCCCTGTTTGCTGGGCGGCAGGTGCCAACGTTCCTCCAGAGGCGGAGGAAGAGGCCGAGGCGGCAGCAGCAGAATAGGCCGAGGCGGCAGCAGCAGAAGAGGTAGCAGGGGGAGCCTGAGTGACTTCCTTGGTTTTAAGGTGTTTACTCCACTGCAGTTCATGCTTTGCATGCAGGTGCCTGGTCATGCAGGTTGTGCTCAGGTTCAGAACGTTAATGCCTCGCTTCAGGCTCTGATGGCACAGCGTGCAAACCACTCGGGTCTTGTCGTCAGCACATTGTTTGAAGAAGTGCCATGCCAGGGAACTCCTTGAAGCTGCCTTTGGGGTGCTCGGTCCCAGATGGCGGCGGTCAGTAGCAGGCGGAGTCTCTTGGCGGCGGGTGTTCTGCTTTTGCCCACTGCTCCCTCTTTTGCTACGCTGTTGGCTCGGTCTCACCACTGCCTCTTCCTCCGAACTGTGAAAGTCAGTGGCACGACCTTCATTCCATGTGGGGTCTAGGACCTCATCGTCCCCTGCATCGTCTTCCACCCAGTCTTGATCCCTGACCTCCTGTTCAGTCTGCACACTGCAGAAAGACGCAGCAGTTGGCACCTGTGTTTCGTCATCATCAGAGACATGCTGAGGTGGTATTCCCATGTCCTCATCATCAGGAAACATAAGTGGTTGTGCGTCAGTGCATTCTATGTCTTTCACCGCTGGGGAAGGGCTAGGTGGATGCCCTTGGGAAACCCTGCCAGCGGAGTCTTCAAACAGCATAAGAGACTGCTGCATAACTTGAGGCTGAGACAGTTTCCCTGGTATGCATGGGGGTGATGTGACAGACTGATGGGGTTGGTTTTCAGGCGCCATCTGTGCGCTTTCTGCAGAAGACTGGGTGGGAGATAATGTGAACGTGCTGGATCCACTGTCGGCCACCCAATTGACTAATGCCTGTACCTGCTCAGGCCTTACCATCCTTAGAACGGCATTGGGCCCCACCATATATCGCTGTAAATTCTGGCGGCTACTGGGACCTGAGGTAGTTGGTACACTAGGACGTGTGGATGTGGCAGAACGGCCACGTCCTCTCCCAGCACCAGAGGGTCCACTAACACCACCACGACCATGTCCACGTCCGCGTCCCTTACTAGATGTTTTTCTCATTGTTATGGTTCACCACAACAACAAATATATTATTTGGCCCAATGTATTGTATTCAAATTCAGCGGGATATAAATTTGAGGCCTAGTATTTAGGCGCTGGGTGACCGGTATGGATTTAGTGACAGAATTAGACTTGGAAATGCACAGAAGCGTGTGTGTGAAGTTATTCTGAATGACCCTATGTGCACCTTGAATATTATATACCCTTTTTGGGATAGATTTCAAATAGCTCTGATATAGCAGGAACCACTAAATTATGAAATTGCTAAATTGGGAATTGTATTTCAACCCAGAACAAAAAATGTGCTTTGACGGACACTAAATATCTTGCCCAGCAACAACAGTACAGCGGTAACGAGAGATTTAGCAGGATATAAATTTGAGGCCTAGTATTTAGGCGCTGGGTGACAGGTATGGGTTTAGTGACAGAATTAGACTTGGAAATACACAGTAGCGGGTGTGTGTGAAGTTATTCTGAATGACCCAATGTGCACCTTGAATATTATATACCCTTTTAGGGATAGATTTCAAATAGCTCTGATATAGCAGAAACCACTAAATTATGAAATTGCTAAATTGGGAATTGTATTTCAACCCAGAACAAAAAATGTGCTTTGACGGACACTAAATATCTTGCCCAGCAACAACAGTACAGCGGTAACGAGAGATTTAGCAGGATATAAATTTGAGGCCTAGTATTTAGGCGCTGGGTGACAGGTATGGGTTTAGTGACAGAATTAGACTTGGAAATACACAGTAGCGGGTGTGTGTGAAGTTATTCTGAATGACCCAATGTGCACCTTGAATATTATATACCCTTTTAGGGATAGATTTCAAATAGCTCTGATATAGCAGAAACCACTAAATTATGAAATTGCTAAATTGGGAATTGTACTTCAACCCAGAACAAAAAATGTGCTTTGACGGACACTAAATAACTTTCCCAGCTACAACAGGACAGCGGTAACGAGAGATTTAGCGGGATATAAATTTGAGGCCTAGTATTTAGGCGCTGGGTGACAGGTATGGGTTTAGTGACAGAATTAGACTTGGAAATACACAGTAGCGGGTGTGTGTGAAGTTATTCTGAATGACCCTATGTGCACCTTCAATATGATCTACCCTTTTAGGGATAGATTTCAAATAGCTCTGATATAGCAGAAACCACTAAATTATGAAATTGCTAAATTGGGAATTGTATTTCAACCCAGAACAAAAAATGTGCTTTGACGGACACTAAATAACTTTCCCAGCTACAACAGGACAGCGGTAACGAGAGATTTAGCAGGATATAAATTTGAGGCCTAGTATTTAGGCGCTGGGTGACAGGTATGGGTTTAGTGACAGAATTAGACTTGAAAATACACAGTAGCGGGTGTGTGTGAAGTTATTCTGAATGACCCAATGTGCACCTTGAATATTATATACCCTTTTAGGGATAGATTTCAAATAGCTCTGATATAGCAGAAACCACTAAATTATGAAATTGCTAAATTGGGAATTGTACTTCAACCCAGAACAAAAAATGTGCTTTGACGGACACTAAATATCTTTCCAAGCAACAACAGTACAGCGGTAACGAGAGATTTAGCAGGATATAAATTTGAGGCCTAGTATTTAGGCGCTGGGTGACAGGTATGGGTTTAGTGACAGAATTAGACTTGGAAATACACAGTAGCGGGTGTGTGTGAAGTTATTCTGAATGACCCAATGTGCACCTTGAATATTATATACCCTTTTAGGGATAGATTTCAAATAGCTCTGATATAGCAGAAACCACTAAATTATGAAATTGCTAAATTGGGAATTGTACTTCAACCCAGAACAAAAAATGTGCTTTGACGGACACTAAATAACTTTCCCAGCTACAACAGGACAGCGGTAACGAGAGATTTAGCGGGATATAAATTTGAGGCCTAGTATTTAGGCGCTGGGTGACAGGTATGGGTTTAGTGACAGAATTAGACTTGGAAATACACAGTAGCGGGTGTGTGTGAAGTTATTCTGAATGACCCTATGTGCACCTTCAATATGATCTACCCTTTTAGGGATAGATTTCAAATAGCTCTGATATAGCAGAAACCACTAAATTATGAAATTGCTAAATTGGGAATTGTATTTCAACCCAGAACAAAAAATGTGCTTTGACGGACACTAAATAACTTTCCCAGCTACAACAGGACAGCGGTAACGAGAGATTTAGCAGGATATAAATTTGAGGCCTAGTATTTAGGCGCTGGGTGACAGGTATGGGTTTAGTGACAGAATTAGACTTGGAAATACACAGTAGCGGGTGTGTGTGAAGTTATTCTGAATGACCCAATGTGCACCTTGAATATTATATACCCTTTTAGGGATAGATTTCAAATAGCTCTGATATAGCAGAAACCACTAAATTATGAAATTGCTAAATTGGGAATTGTACTTCAACCCAGAACAAAAAATGTGCTTTGACGGACACTAAATAACTTTCCCAGCTACAACAGGACAGCGGTAACGAGAGATTTAGCAGGATATAAATTTGAGGCCTAGTATTTAGGCGCTGGGTGACAGGTATGGGTTTAGTGACAGAATTAGACTTGAAAATACACAGTAGCGGGTGTGTGTGAAGTTATTCTGAATGACCCAATGTGCACCTTGAATATTATATACCCTTTTAGGGATAGATTTCAAATAGCTCTGATATAGCAGAAACCACTAAATTATGAAATTGCTAAATTGGGAATTGTACTTCAACCCAGAACAAAAAATGTGCTTTGACGGACACTAAATAACTTTCCCAGCTACAACAGGACAGCGGTAACGAGAGATTTAGCGGGATATAAATTTGAGGCCTAGTATTTAGGCGCTGGGTGACCGGTATGGATTTAGTGACAGAATTAGACTGGGATATGGCCAAAAAATAACCACACTATTGCTGGTTAAATGCACTTGGTGACGGGCGCAGCTTGCCCCTGATGTAGTATATGGCCAAAAAATGAACAGACTATTGCTGGTTAAATGCACTTGGTGTCACAGCTTGACCAACCACACTACTGAGGGTTAAATGCACTTGGTGACGGGCGCAGCTTGCCCCTGATGTAGTATATGGCCAAAAAATAAACAGACTATTGCTGGTTAAATGCACTTGGTGTGACAGCTTCACCCTGATGTAGGCTTTAGCCAGAAAACAACCACACCATTGAGGGTTAAATGCACTTGGTGACAGGCGCAGCTTGCCCCTGATTTTGTATATGGCCAAAAAATGAACAGACTATTGCTGGTTAAATGCACTTGGTGTGACAGCTTCACCCTGATGTAGGCTTTAGCCAAAAAACAACCACACCATTGAGGGTTAAATGCACTTGGTGACAGGCGCAGCTTGCCCCTGATTTTGTATATGGCCAAAAAATGAACAGACTATTGCTGGTTAAATGCACTTGGTGTGACAGCTTCACCCTGATGTAGGCTTTAGCCAAAAAACAACCACACCATTGAGGGTTAAATGCACTTGGTGACAGGCGCAGCTTGCCCCTGATTTTGTATATGGCCAAAAAATGAACAGACTATTGCTGGTTAAATGCACTTGGTGTGACAGCTTCACCCTGATGTAGGCTTTAGCCAAAAAACAACCACACCATTGAGGGTTAAATGCACTTGGTGACAGGCGCAGCTTGCCCCTGATTTTGTATATGGCCAAAAAATGAACAGACTATTGCTGGTTAAATGCACTTGGTGTGACAGCTTCACCCTGATGTAGGCTTTAGCCAAAAAACAACCACACCATTGAGGGTTAAATGCACTTGGTGACAGGCGCAGCTTGCCCCTGATTTTGTATATGGCCAAAAAATGAACAGACTATTGCTGGTTAAATGCACTTGGTGTGACAGCTTCACCCTGATGTAGGCTTTAGCCAAAAAACAACCACACCATTGAGGGTTAAATGCACTTGGTCGCAGCTTGTGCTGGCGCACCACAAGACACAAAATGGCCGCCGATCACCCCAGAAAAATGTGACTGACAAACGGTCTGGGCAGCCTAAAAACAGTGAGCAATTGAGGATCAGCAGCTCAATGATCCACAGCTGCAGATCGATCAGTTAATCAAGTCCTTTGGAGGAGTTAATCTGCCTAATCTCGCCCTACTGTCGCAGCCGCAACCTCTCCCTACGCTAATCAGAGCAGAGTGACGGGCGGCGCTATGTGACTCCAGCTTAAATAGAGGCTGGGTCACATGGTGCTCTGGCCAATCACAGCCATGCCAATAGTAGGCATGGCTGTGATGGCCTCTTGGGGCAAGTAGTATGACGCTTGTTGATTGGCTGCTTTGCAGCCTTTCAAAAAGCGCCAAGAAAGCGTCACAAAAGCGCCAAGAAAGCGACGAACACCGAACCCGAACCCGGACTTTTACGAAAATGTCCGGGTTCGGGTCCGTGTCACGGACACCCCAAAATTCGGTACGAACCCGAACTATACAGTTCGAGTTCGCTCATCCCTAATCATGTGCCTTCGCAAAGCAGTTGTACCTAGGTGGGTGTTGTATTTCCCACGACTCAGTTTCTTTTGGCACAGGTTGCAAATGGCATCGCTGTTGTCAGAGGCAGACACACAAAAAAAATGCCACACTGCTGAGCTTTGCAATGACGGCATTCTGGCTCCTTGCGATGACCTCCCCCTGCTTCCAACTCGTCTCCTCCTTCTCTTTGTCTCCCCTTCTGAACTTTCCCCCTCTTCTTCTTCTCTTCGAGCAGGCACCCACGTGGCATCCACGGACACATCATCATCATCAACCACTTCACTTGTATCTGACACCTCAGCAAAGGAAGCAGCAGTGCGTACAACATCATCATCATCATCACACTGTACGTCCATGTGTGTAATGCTGCCTGACTGAGACATATCCCTGTTATCTACATCCCCTGGCAATAATAGTTGCGCATCACTAATTTCATCCAACTGATGTGTAAATAACTCCTCTGAAGGATCAAGTGAAGCGGCTGTGGTGGTGGTGGTGGCGGTGGGCGGGAGAGTGGTGACCAAAGCTGAGCTGGAGGAGGATGGTGCGTCAAGGTTCTTAGCGGAAGCTGTTGAAGATTGGGTGTCCTTTGTAAGCCAGTCAACTATTTTCTCCAAATTTTTTGGGTTCAGGGTACGTAGCCTCTGAACACTGGACATTATTCCAGGGCCAGTGGAAATCACTCCACTGCAAACACAACGGCCCCTGCGGCGTGGCCTGCCTCTGCCTGTTATTTTTTATTAGATAAGTGTTACTATGCGTGCAAGGTACTGTGCCACCCTATATAAGTAGTGGGCACAGTACAGTCTGTGTGGGCCTGACACACACGGGCTTGCAAATGTGATTATTTCACAGAAAAATTTTCAATAGAATATTTTTATCTGCAAGGTATTTGAGTGAATGACACCCTGTAACGGTATGAGTGCAGGCCTAGCCACTAGCCAGTGAGCACAATACAGTATGTGTTGGCCTGACACACACGGGCTTGCAAATGTGATTAGTTAACAGAAAATTTTTAAAACAATTTTTTTTTTCCTGAAAGGTATTTGGGTGAATGACACCCTGTAACGGTATGAGTGCAGGCCTATACACTAGCCAATGGGCACAATACAGAATGTGTGGGCCTGACGCATATGGGCTTGCAAATGTGAATAGATCACAGAAAAAATTAGAATTTTTTTTATCTGAAAGGTATTTGAATGAATGACACCCAGGGCCGGCGCTACCATAAGGCAGACCAAGCGGCTGCCTTAGGGCGCGCCCTGCGCAGGGCGGAAGAACGGAAGAATGAATGAATGCCGTTTTTTTTTTTTGCACTTGCTTGTGCTGCAGCGCCGCCACCGTCAGTAAACCTGCCCGCCCCCAGCCTGCGTGTGCCGGCCGGCAGCCGCGGCGCTCGTCATAGTCAGGGCAACATTACCACCCGTCCCCAGCCTGCGTGCGTCGGCCGGCGGCGCTCATCGTAGTCAGGGCAACAGTACACAACACAGTCACCTGCAGAGGGGGCGTGACTGGTGTGAGAGCGGCACGGCGGCGGCGGGTAGCGCAGGTACCATAGGCGAGGCTCGAGCTAACTGATTGTGTCTGAGTCAGACACAGGCAGCCGCGCCCGCCAGTAAGATGAGAGCAGATGATTCAGATCAGAGTCAGACGCACACTGGCCCTCTGGCAGCCAGCAGCAGCAGGAGACGTGGTCAGGACAGGACAGGTCAGGACTTGTTAGGGTAGGCGTAGGTCTGAATTGAATTTTTAATGCTATTTTATAAAGAGTCACACCAGTTTAAAATTAATTCAAAATGATGAGATGAGCGCCCATGAGCAAAAAGCGCTAGGCTAGCGCACACACTGACTAGCGCCAGAGCAGAGGCGCTCAGGCTTAGCATGGCATCAATGATGTGTTTAATAAAATTACTTACAAAACAATCATTAATATTGGGGGGGTCACACACCCCGCCCCCCCCCCTAATATTAATTATTGTTGTTTTGTAATTAATTTTTTTAAACACATCATTGATGCCATGCTAAGCCGGAGCGCCTCTGCTCTGGCGCTAGTTTGTGTGACCGTGACATGATGGAGGGAGGGCAGGGGGGACAATGTAAATGTCTGTACTCTGAGTATGCCACTGTATGTGACATGGGAATTGGGCCAGGCCGCCAGGAAGGGTCGGCCGGGGGCCGGGGGGGGGGGGAATGATGTTCCATGGGGGGGTAAAATGTGACACAATAGGGGGTAATGATGTGATCATGGATGGGGCCAGAGCCGTCCGTCAGGGGGGGGATTAAGTGCCATGGGGGGGGAGAAATGTGACACAATAGCCTATTGGCACATCATTCCCACCCCTCCCGCCCGGTCGGCCCTGGCCCCGGCCCCATCCATGATCACATCATTACCCCCTATTGTCAATAGGGGGTAATGATGTGATCAGGATGGGGCCAGGGCCGTCTGGGCGGGGGTTAATGATGTGATCATGGATGGGGCGCGGGAAAGGGGGGGGGGGGCGCTAAAATGTAGCTTCGCTTGTGTTGGCAAAAATCCTTGCACCGGCCCTGATGACACCCTGTAACGGTATGAGTGCAGGCCTAGCCACTAGCAGTATACAGTATGTATGGGCCTGACACACACGGGCTTGCAAATGTGATTATGTCACAGAAAAATATTAAATAGAATTTTTTTTTTAATCTGCAAGGTATTTTCTGTCACACTCTGTATGAATGGTGTGCACTGTGCACACAGTGCTGTCTATGACTGAGCCTGCAGCCTCTCACACACGGGCAGCCAGGCAACTGCAATATATATATATATATATATATATATGTAAAAATAAAAGCACACTGATGTACCAGCCCAGAAAAGGGCTTTTTTGGTTGCTGTCAGGACGCTGTCCTTACAGCAGATCAGTCTGGACACAGAACAATGCCCTGGCTAACGCTTTCCCTATTGAATCAGCAGCAGCAGTACTCTCCCTCCTCTCACTGTGAATGCAGTTTCCGAATGAATCTAAAATGTATGCTGTCCAGGACGTGGGAGGGTCTGGGAGGGAGGGTCTGCTCCTGATTGGCTGGAATGTGTCTGCTGACTGTGAGGTACAGGGTCAAAGTTTACTCAATGATGATGTATAAGGGGCGGACCGAACATCGCATATGTTCGCCCGCAGCAGCGAACGCGAACAAGCTATGTTCGCCGGGAACTATTCGCCAGCGAATAGTTTGGGACATCACTACTACTAACGCCAAGGATTGCAGGCCATCATTAAGGGTTTCCTGCCACCACCTACGTTAGTGGTTTCAAACCCCACTTCTCCTCCTCCTCCTCCTCTTCCACCTCCGATTTTCCCACGTGTAGCACCAGTCAGTCATTAGTCGGTAGCTGGAAGCAGTGTAGCACTGCAGTGAGGAAGCAGCAACAGACAGTTATGAAACTGATATGCTTAGGGGACAAACAGCACACTGTTGCAGAGCTGTGGCAGGGGATAAGAGACCAGACTGAGCTGTGCCTCTCAACCTAGAACCAGGCATGGTTGTGTCTGATAATGGCCATAACTTGGTGGTGGTTTCAGAGCTCAGCAAGCTCAGACACATCCCATGCTTAGCCCACGTATTCAACCTTGTGGTTCAGCAGTTTCTAAATACTACCCCAATTTGCCTGAGCTACTGGCGAATGTGCACCGCGTGTGTGCACATTTCCGCAAGTCACCGACAGCTTCAGCCGGTCTGTCAACGCTGTAGCAGTGCTTGAAATTGCCATCTCACTGGCTGTTGTGCGACGTGAGCACGAGCTGGAACTCGATGTTCCACATGTTGGCCAGGCTTTGTGAGCAGCAGTGGGCAGTAGTTGAATACCAGCTGAAACATGGCCATCACCTTTCCAGTCAGCTTCCGCTATTCACATGCGAGGAGTGGGCATGGATGTCAAACCTCTTTGAGGTTTTAAAAAACTTTGAGGAATTAACACAGATGGTGATTGGCGATAACGCTATTATCAGTGTAACCATACCACTTCTGTGTCTACTCAAACGCCTGCTGCTCACAATTAAGGACAACGCTTTGCATGTGGAAAAGGTGGAAATAAAGGAAGACATTACACAGGGTAATAGCCAGATCACCCTCAGTTCCTCTTCTCAGCATGAAATAGACGATGAAGATGAAGTATAATAACATCTGTTCAGCGTGGGTGGGCGGAAGAGGTTGAGGAGATTGATCCTCCTGATGACAACAGCAAAGTCTTGCTTGTTGGTACTCTGGCACACATGACTGACTTCATGTTAGGCTACCTTTCCCGTGACCCGCGCGTTACACACATTACATTCACATTACTGGCAGGTGAACCTGAAAAACCTTCAGGTCATATTTGCAGCCACCCAATACTTACAAGAAGTGCACAAATCGTCCCACAACATGGACAGTGGCATACCAGAGGGGGATCAATGGCACAAATTCCCCTCCAAAATATGTATTTTAATCAGGCGCCATTTTTATGCGTCTTAAAAGTAAATTCTCAGAAATGTGCCCTGCTGGAGCCTAGGAGATTTTTTATTTTAGGCTACGGGAGTACAGGCCCCAAAAATTAGGCATTCGCCTGACAGAAAATATCAAGTGATTATGTGGCTGGAGTTATATTAGACAGTTATTGGATATCAATTTTACTGCGAGTTTAAAAGAAGCAAAAATGAAAAATTGGATTAAAAACATGGCTAACAAAATCCCCCCTCTTGAAAAAACCCCAAATGATAATAGTTGAAATTCAATATCACATGGTTGTCACAAGTGTTTAATTCCTCTGAGGTTCCAAACATTAGGCATTCACAGGACAGAAAAGAACAAGTAATTATGTGGCTGGAGGTATATTAGAAGGTCATTCAATATCAATTTTACTGCAGGACAGTGTAGTGCAGGCCCCAAACATAAGGTATTCACCGGACAGAAAAGCACAATTGATAATGTGGATTAAGGTACATTAGGAGGTCACCGTATAACAATTTTACTGTTGGCCAGTTAGATTACAGGCCCCCAAAATTATGCATTCACTGTACATAAAAGATCAAGTGACTATGTGGTTGGAGGTATATTAGACTGTCAATGGATATCAATTTTACTGCAGGCCAGTGGACTACAGGCCCTAAAAATTATTCTTTCCCCGTACAGAAAAGAACAATTGATAATGTGGATGGAGGTACATTAGGCGTTCACCATATAACAATTCTACTGTTGGCCAGTTAGATTACAGGCCCCAAAAATTATGCATTCAATGTACATAAATGATCAAGTGATTATGTGGCTGGAGGTATATTAGACGGTCAATGGATATCAATTTTATAGCAGGCCAGTGGACTACAGGCCCCAAAAATTATTCATTCACCATAAAGAAAAGCACAATTGACAATGTGGCTGCAGGTAAATTTGGCGGTCACCTTATAACAATTTTTCTGTTGGCCAGTTAGATTACAAGCCCCAAAAATTATGCATTCAACGTACATAAATGATCAAGTGATTATGTGGCTGGAGGTATATTAGACGGCCATTCAATATAAATTTTACTGCAGGCCAGTATAGTACAGACCCCAAACACTAGGCATTCACTGGACACAAAAGAACAAGTAATATATGTGGCTGGAGGTATATTAGATGGTCATTAGAAATACATTTTACTGCACGCCAGTACAAATAGATGTTTGAAATAACAAAAAATATAAAATTGGATTAAAACATGGCTAATGAAATCCCTTCTATTGAAAAAAAACTAAAGATAATTGTTGAAATTAGATAACACGTGGTCGCCACAGGTGTTGAATTCCTCCAAGGTCCCAAACGTTAGGCATTCACCGGACAGAAAAGGCCTTTTATGCCGCTGTATTCATCTGAGACAGGGACAATTATTTGTTCTTAGTGGTGGTGGATATTTGTGGGCTATCATGAGGAAATTCAATTAAACGTGGTCTACTGGTCACATGTGTTGAATTCCTCCGAGATCCATGCCTCATTCATTTTTAGAAATGTGAGATAGTCCATACTGTTGTGAGCTAGGTTAGTGCGCTTATCGGTCACGATATCCCCTGCTGCGCTGAACGTCCTTTCGGACAGGACACTGGGCGAGAGGCAAGCCAAGAGTTCCATGGCAAACTGTGCAAGCTCTGGCCACAGGTCAAGCCTACACACCCACTAGTCAAGGGGTTCCTCGCTTCTCAGAGCGTCCTTTCGGCCTTTAACTCGATGTAGTCGGACACCTGTCAGTCTAGTTGTTCCCTGAGGCTGGTTCCAGAGGATGGCTGTCGATGGGTTGGCTG
Source organism: Bufo gargarizans (assembly GCF_014858855.1). Taxonomy (NCBI): domain Eukaryota; kingdom Metazoa; phylum Chordata; class Amphibia; order Anura; family Bufonidae; genus Bufo; species Bufo gargarizans. Next base: position 181,169,297 of record NC_058082.1, read on the forward strand.
CATGAATGCTCTTATAGCCGAAGTGAAAAACACACTTTCAAACCGCCCTCTTCTTGCATGCGCTGTAGGATTGGTACTCGCAACTGTTTCTCTGTGGGTGGAAATTTTTCTGCCAGCACCCGCAACAGCAGAATGCAGCATCTCTTAAAGCAAGGCCTGGAAATGCATTCTGACAGCCCATTTTGTATTTGTACCGGGGGTCTAAGTATGTTGCCACCCAGTACTGGTTCTTGTCCTTTATGCTTTTTATACGGGGGTCCCTCATTTGCACTAAATTGGAAGCGGTGGAGCGGCCTGGCTCCTTCTCATCACCCAGGAGAATGTCATCCTCGTCTCCTCCCCCCAGCCACGGACAACATCAGGGATCCCATAAAAGTTTACAGCCTGCTCTTCTTGCTCCTCCTCCCCCAGGCACCATCCTCTTATGACTCTACTTCAGACTTGTGCTGACTTGTCTCAGATGGAGTAGCCCCCCTGAGAATCTATTCAGCATTCCAACTTCCTAATTTTCTTACTCCTGCTTCTCGACGGCTTGATCAATGACATGACGCAATTCACGCTCCAGAAAGAAGGCGTAAGGTATGATGTCACTGATGGTGCCCTGGCTGCAACTGACCAGTTTGGTGATCTCATAAAATGGCCGCAGAAGTCTGCATGCTTCATGCATGAGCAGCCACTGTCGAGGTGAAAAAAAAATAAAAAAAATCCCCAGAACCTGTCCTGCCGCAGAGTTCGCACAGGTAGTTGTTAACGGCACGTTTCTGCTGGAAAAGCCTATCAAGCATATACAAGGTGGAGTTCCAGTGCGTCGTGCAGTCACAAATGACACGTCAGACGGGCAAGTGGTATCGCAGCTGAACATCAGCAAGGCGAGCCATGGCCGTGTAAAATCTTTTAAAATGTCCTGGACCCTGATGTATTTGGCAACAAATCGCTGCACGACTAAGTTCAGGACGTGTGCCATGCAGATTGGCACCATTGTCGCACACCACTTTACCAACTGTCAAATTGAGCGGGGTTAGCCACTGATCGGCCTGTGACCGCAGAGCTGAAAGCAGTGCAGGACCAGTGTGGCTCTTGGCTTCCAGGCACAACAGCCGCAGCACAGCATGGCAATGTCTTACCTTACACATTGAGCAGGTTCTGGGGAACTTGGGGAGTGCAGCAGAAGAGGTGCTAGCAGTGGAATAGGAGGAGTCAGCCGAGGAGGAGACTGAGGATGGAGTAGGAGGAGGAGAAGAAGAGGCAGGCCTGTATGCAATCCGTGGCGGTAACACCAAATCCACACGGGTGCCACAGGTTACATGCTTGACGGCCGTCAGAAGGTTCACCCAGTGGGCAGTAAAAGTTATGTACCTTACCTGCTCGTGTTTGCTAGACCACATGTCTGTGGTCAGATGTATCTTGGCACCAACACTGTGTGCCAGTGATATATTAACTTGCCGCTGAACGTGAACATATAGTTCAGGGATGCCCTTCTGGGAGAAATATTTCCTTCCGGGGACCTTCCATTGCGGTGTTTCTAAAGGCCTCCGAGTCCACCAATTTATATGGCAGTAGTTGGCGGGCTAGCAGTTCCAACAAGCCAGCAGTCAGCCGTTGGGCAAGAGGATTATCCAGCATCATCCTTTTTTTTTTTTACGTTTGAAAAATTGGGCCACGGAGGCCTGCCTTGTGCCAGATGAACACGACGGCACGGTGGAAGGTGGAGTGGAGTATAAATGGGAGGAGAAAGGAGAAGAGGCAGGACATCGAGCACAAGGAGTGTGGCTTTGTAGGTTCTGACGGCATTGCTCCCTCTGAGCTCAGTGATGGGAGGCCAGGTGCCTTCTCTAGGTGAGTGTTGGGCTTACCGCAACTTATGCGTTTTCAGCACAGGATGCAGATGGCAACACTATTATCAGCAGCTGACAAGTATAAAAAAATCCCACACTGCGGAGCCATGTGCCGGCGTCCTGGGAGCACAAGATGTGACCATGCATGGTTGATGGCTTGCTCAAGATACATTTGCAGTCTGAATTTTGCCTCCTGTGCACTGCGAGTTCTGCCTCCTTTTCTTCCCTATCTGCTACTCTGTCTCTGAACTCCCCTCCTCTTCCTCTCTTGTGGGCAACCACGTGATGTCCATCGAAACATTATCATCGTCACCTTCACCACCACTGACATTAAAGATCTCGGAGAAGGCAGCAACAGCGGGGGCCACCCTACTTGGGCTGATCCGGGTACTGTCGTCAGACCGCTGGGTGGCGGCCGTTTCTACCTCCTCTTCCTTATTCGATGCCAAGATTGGGTGCGCATCGGTAACGTCTGGGAATTGATGGTAAAATAATTCCTCTGACTTGAGAGGACGCGCTATGGTGGTGGTGTTGGTGTCTTTGGGAATGCACACAGCAGAGAGTGAGGAGGGTGTAAATACAGAGGATGAGGAGGGTGCAGAAGCGGAAGGCTGAGTCAGCAACTCAACCAACCCTGGTGCAAACTTTGGCGTAATCGCACGCACCATCTCCAATTTCCCACTTAGGCTCCGGCATGGTGCACCTGTCTGACCTCTACCACCCCTGTGGAATGGATTCCCTCTTCCTCTGCCTGTCATTTTCAAAATGACCCTGTAAAAAAGTCCCTATAGAAGAGCAGTGTTTGTGGAAGCAGGTATATAGAACCCCTTAATCAGTTTTTTGGGGGACAACTGGTATATCACACTAGTTGCAATTAGTTGTTCCAGTGGAGTTTGTCCCTCTGTATAGCTACAGTATCTCATCAGAACCGCACACAAATGCTGCACAATACAAATACACTAAATAGAAATTGTATTCCAGGTATATCGCACCCCTGCCTCAATCAGATTTTTTCGGGGGCAACTGTTATATCACACCAGTTGCAATTTGTTGTTCCAATTACCTTTGTCCCTCTGTATAGCTGCGGTATCTCAGCATAACAGCACACAAGTGCTGCACAATACAAATGCACTCTATAAATATTATATTCTAGGTATATCAAACCTGTGCCTCAATCAGATTTTTGGGGAGCAACTGGTATAACACACCAGTTGCAATTAGCTGTTTCAATGACGTTTGTCCCTCTGTTTAGCTGTGGTATCTCAGCAGAACAGCACACAAATGCTGCACAATACAAATGCACTATATAGAAATTATGTTCTAGGTATATTGCACTCCTGCCTCAATTAGATTTTTTGGGGTGCAACTGTTATATCACACCAGTTATAATTAGTTGTTCCAATGACGTTTGTCCCTCTGTATAGCTTCAGTGTCTCAGCAGAACCACACACAAGTGCTTCACAATGCAAATGCACTCTATAGAAATTATATTCTAGGTTTATTGCACCCCTGCCTCAATCAGATTTTTTGGGGGGCAACTGTTATATCACACCAGTTGCAATTAGTTTCTCCAATGGCGTTTGTCTGTCTGTATAGCTGCGGTATCTCAGCAGAGCCGCACACAAATGCTGCACAATACAAATGCACTATATAGAAATTATATTATAGGCATATCACACCCCTTCCTCAATCATATATTTTGGGGGGCTGACGGACATCGTCATATGTTCGCCTGTTCTGCGAACAGCGAAAGAGCAAAGTTTGCCGCAAAACGACCGCCGGGTGAAACGCAAAGCCTTCTCTTCTCTCCAGCACCCTAACCCTGATGCACAGCCTAGTTTCACAAGGAGGGAAAATTTTTGGAAGATGGTTAAGGAGTACATAGCAGACCATGTCAGCATCCTCAATGATCCCTCAGTGCCTTACAACTACTAGACACTTGACATGAACTGGCGCTCTACGCCTTGGAGGTGCTGGCCTGCCCTGCCTCCAGCATTTTGTCTAAACGGGTATTTAGTGCTGCTGGAGGCATTATAAGAGATAAGTGCAGTACGCAGCCCTGCAGGGTATTGCGATGGTGAGGTCACGGTTACTTAGGCAAACAAGGGTTGCTCTGGGTTACTCGCAGTTTCTTGAAAGTCCCTGGGCAGGTGTACAGCAGTGATACAGAGGCTGGCACAGGGGACTTCTGGGGCACTCTCAGTGTATAGGGACCAGGCCTGATGGTAGATGAGGTGCCCTGGATGTTGCAGGTGTTTAATGTGCCGGGGGCAAGATCCTTTAAGATTTGTGATGCCAGTGCCAGTAACGGTGGCACACCGATTTATAATGGGAATAATTGAGGAACACGTTATTGTGGTGAACCAAAATTTCCTTTTACTGGAAACAGTTAACTTTTTACAGTCTTTTGGTAAAGTTCCATAGGTCAGTAGCAGTCACTAGCAGGCTTTTACAAATGGCAGGTACAATGTTCTTGCAAGATACACAGAGGGTTAAACACTTACAGATCAGGTTATACTTTTCCTCAGAATCCTGTCTGTCTTTATCCCAAGGCCCGTATGCCATAATGCTGGCTTTATCCTTGGTAGGGGAAACTTCCTCAGGTATATATATATATATATATATATATATATATATATATATATAGCAAAAAGATGAGGCAGCACTCCAACGTCAGGTGAAAACCGTGGATCCTTTATTCCCCTCTGCAACGTTTCAACCGCTCATTGCGGTCTTTATCAAGCATGGTTTACAAGTGTCATACTGGGGTATATATACCCAGAGTGCATTGTGCCAATACAAGTGAAAATTATTCAATTACATCAGTATAAACATAAAAAAACATTTTAGACTAACAGAAATTGTTACCGGAGTAAAGCCAGCATCACAGTGAAAACATACAATTGTACATATAATGTGAAATATCCATATACATGATCATATAAATGCCGCAGCATAGATATTCTAAATGAGGCTCATTCAGCCAATGATTCACCACATGTGTAGACGTGTTGATTATAATCATAATTAAAGACATAAAATAAACTCACACAGCAGTGGATGACTATCGGCGCCAAAATCCGCGTCCTCTCACCCCAGCTGCGCATGTCCAAGCACCCAGCAACGCTACCCAAACAAAACCAGACAGGAGGCATCACGCAGGTCACGGGATATATCACCTGATCAACCACATGACCATCGCAACACCCACCTGTCACGTCAGAGGGCGGCGCCGGACCACGTCATCAGGGCGAGAGAGCGACGAACGTCAAAGTGCAAACGGCGTCAACTAACTGGCGTCGTTGTCACAGTAACCATCCGCACATCCCCGCCCACTAGACGCGTCCAAGCTAGGGGCGGACATGCGCAGCAGGAGCATACAAGGAGTAGGAGAACCAGAGGGCACAATCTGATTAAATGGTCAGCAAAACCAAGATATACAAGTGAAAGTCAACATAAGAAGTGTGTACAACATATATCAGCACCATATGAAATCTATCGAGATCGGTGCCATACAGCTCAATATGTAAAAGAGAAGGAGAGGGAGGAGCCAATGGTTATCCCATTTCCATGATCATAGCCAGAAGCTCATAAAAGGTAAGAGGTCAAGGACATATCAGTGCCCCGTACCCCAACACCCAGTTTCACCCCGTACCCCCTCTCTTCTCATATAAACGCCCCACGAGTTTTCGAGATAAATTGATATGTCCTTGACCTCTTACCTTTTATGAGCTTCTGGCTATGATCATGGAAATGGGATAACCATTGGCTCCTCCCTCTCCTTCTCTTTTACATATTGAGCTGTATGGCACCGATCTCGATAGATTTCATATGGTGCTGATATATGTTGTACACACTTCTTATGTTGACTTTCACTTGTATATCTTGGTTTTGCTGACCATTTAATCAGATTGTGCCCTCTGGTTCTCCTACTCCTTGTATGCTCCTGCTGCGCATGTCCGCCCCTAGCTTGGACGCGTCTAGTGGGCGGGGATGTGCGGATGGTTACTGTGACAACGACGCCAGTTAGCTGACGCCGTTTGCACTTTGACGTTCGTCGCTCTCTCGCCCTGATGACGTGGTCCGGCGCCGCCCTCTGACGTGACAGGTGGGTGTTGCGATGGTCATGTGGTTGATCAGGTGATCTATCCCGTGACCTGCGTGATGCCTCCTGTCTGGTTTTGTTTGGGTAGCGTTGCTGGGTGCTTGGACATGCGCAGCTGGGGTGAGAGGACGCGGATTTTGGCGCCGATAGTCATCCACTGCTGTGTGAGTTTATTTTATGTCTTTAATTATGATTATAATCAACAGGTCTACACATGTGGTGAATCATTGGCTGAATGAGCCTCATTTAGAATATCTATGCTGCGGCATTTATATGATCATGTATATGGATATTTCACATTATATGTACAATTGTATGTTTTCACTGTGATGCTGGCTTTACTCCGGTAACAATTTCTGTTAGTCTAAAATGTTTTTTTATGTTTATACTGATGTAATTGAATAATTTTCACTTGTATTGGCACAATGCACTCTGGGTATATATACCCCAGTATGACACTTGTAAACCATGCTTGATAAAGACCGCAATGAGCGGTTGAAACGTTGCAGAGGGGAATAAAGGATCCACGGTTTTCACCTGACGTTGGAGTGCTGCCTCATCTTTTTGCTATCTATATCTACCTATAGCCGTTTGAGCCTGCGGCTTTGAGGATATTTTTGCACCCATATTATTTTTTGTCTTGTGCTGCTGGTTTTTTCTTTTTTGTTATATATATATATATATATATATATATCCTTGCTTTCAATATAACCTTCTGCCCTTCAGCTCTCAGGTTGGCTGGAAACACTTTTGCGCTGCTATGCTCTGGTTATAGGAACTTCAGGTTTCTCAGGGGGTTACTTCTTCCCCTGGTGGCAACTAAGAGCCTGGGCTGTCTAGCTGCATGTCAGGAGGTGGCCTTCAGCTCCTCTCTGGCTAAAGTGCCCACTTTCTTCTGACTCTACACTACTTTCCCTGAACAGGACCTGACTATATATATTAGGGGTTCCCTAGCTCCCTCTACTGTCTAGGAGGAGGAACTATACTCTAACAGGCCTGATACACAGATAACAGGGAAAATGTGCATAAAAACATAGCAATATACATTAAAATGTAATGTAAAATACAATGCCACTGTTCCTCAGGAGTTGGAGAACAACGTGGCCAAATTGACCCTTGTGTAGTGCCCACATTTACCTAGTGGGACACTACATACACCGTTGCTTTGAGGTTGCCTGTCCTCGGCGCAACACAAGGGGCCCTGCCCAGCTGGAGATTGCAATCTGAAAGACAAAAAAGAATGTAAAGCAGGCACACACATCTACATTTGCAATACACGTATCAGACAGTTCCGCTGGCAAAGGAAACAAGTCCGGTGAAAAGGGGCGTCGTTCTCTTCATACAGGATAGAACAGGGGCGCTGACCTGGTGCAGCGTATCAAGGATTACCAGGATAGTCCATATTAAAATAAAGTAGTCCCATAAAACAGCATCTCAGAGGCCCACTTGCATTAGGGTCATCTCTGGGCACATTTCTTTGAGTTAAATATTGCACACATAAAAGTCACAGCACATAAAGTCCACATCTCAGGGATAGTTTTTCCCTGGAAAGTCCGGGGTTAATAAAATAGTGCTGTAATATCCCCTATTCAACCTGAAAAGGGGGTTAAAAAGGGTTAAGTGCAAATAAAATAAACAGACACAACCTTGCTTAAGTCTTTGAAGCAGGCAGGGGGTCCTGTAAACTGTATGGCAGCAGAGCACTTGGTACACTCAGGGGTTTTTAACTACCACTGGGCTGTGGGTAACTGGCAGCAGCTCTTAGGGCCAAAACAAAGGACTCCCTTCCTGTCACAGCTCAATTCACTCCAGCAATATAACAAACATGGCCTAGTAGGCCTACTCACAGGTATGTATCGAGACCACCCTGGTCATCAGTGGTGGCACATCCTGGTTCTGCTGGAAGTCTGGGCCTGAAATAAGGATCCATGTATGGCTGGACCCACAAAATAGTGTTGGCAGGCAATTGGAGCATAAATGGGCCTGCTACTGGTATAGGCCCCATGGGTCTGGGGGTTAACATCACAGGAGGTCTCAACTCTTCAGGAGACTCCCTGTGCCTGGGTGGCGTTGGCTGCAAGCAACAGACCCGGCTCCTTACATAACAGGGTCTCTCTGGTGCCGTGACGGCAGGCTCAACTCTGGGGGTCGCCCAGCTGGCAGGGACAGGAACCCTGACTACAGGCTCAGGGGCATCTGAGTTCTTTGGGGGATCCTCTTTATCCAGTGGCTTAGGCGCCGCTCTGGACCCAACAAGTCTGTGCAGGCTATGAAGGTGAATCTCTAACCTGGCTATTTGATGCTCCAGTCTCTCGGGCGCTGCGTCGCTGCTGGTATCTGTCACAATTGCATCAGGCTCAGGTACAGGATCCGTATCTCTGGTACAGTCGCCGCAGGTTCCGGCGCTGGATCCAAACTTTCCCCTTTCCTTAGGGCATCAAGTGCTGCATGGAATTTCTCCATTTCTTTTTCAGTCTTTTCCAGATGGGGGAGATCAGGTGAGGGGTAAGGGCTCACCCACTTCTCGAGTACCATTGGTTGCCAAAAAACATTGGGGCCGGTGAAGGAACCCCTTTCTTGGTAAGTGTTGTGCGCCGGTTCCATTGAGCGCTCCGTTCTCATTCCAGACTAGTAGGCTCATCGGGCTCCTCCCAATCTTCTGGTCCCGGCTTGGGACGGGCTACGGCAGTTGCGTATGGGCCTCTCAGGCCCTCGGCAGGGGTAAACTCCACCTCTTCTCCTTCGCAGAGGTTGTGCAGGTGGTCCAGCAGGTAGCTGCGCTTGACAGACCTCTGTTTTACGAACAAGTCTCTGCCGGTGGAATAGTCTTTTATGAAGCCGAATCCTCGGCTCTTAACAAAGGCAACCACTACCCCCATCCTCCTTTCCAGGCGGTGTTGAGTATTTGCGTGGCGCTCATAAACGGTTTTGGCCAGTTCTTCAAAGTAAATCTTCTTGTGCGTAGTATTTAGTATGGCTGCTTCTCGTACATCCGCCATCAGCGCAGACCATTGCACACTGGGTCGAGCAAAGTCTTTCCATGAGCCAAAGTATGGCTCAGGCTGCGATCCTGGTGGCAGGCTGGTGGTTCTCTCCGGTTCCGGAGTATAGGCCGATGGTGCTTCTTCCTGCTCCAGCATGGTTGGTGCCTTCATCTGGGTAGCAGGTGCGGCCATAAAATCAGAGCAGTCCTCACTCTTCAGCATGCTCGATCCTTCTCTGGAGAGCGACAGGGCGGCACACATTATCTCGCCCAAAACCTCCCACTGCTCCGGGAGGCCGCCCCCCAGGTACTCCAACATGGGAGAGGCGGAGTCCATAAGACTAGACATGCACATTTTCTCATAAGGCGGTGGCACTAACATACAGTCTTTCCCGCACTTTCGGCAGACGGCGCCAACTTTTTCCCGCCAATAAGATACAGCGATGGCGCAGCAAATAATCCAGTCATCTTAGGCGGCCATCTTTTTAAGCATAAGGCTATCCATTCACTGACAGCAAGCGGTGACTTAATAAGCGGCAAACAGTCCATACAATACAGTTTTTCACACCGCAGATATTTACAGTTCTTTTGCCCAACAATTTTAAATAAACGGATGGGGCCTTTATCACTTTATAACAAATAATGGCACACAGTTCAGATTCCACAATGGCGCAGGAATATTCGCATCCTGTTTGTGATGCCAAAATATGCAGTACGCAGCCCTGCAGGGTATTGCGATGGTGATGTCACGGTTACTTAGGCAAACGAGGGTTGCTCTGTGTTTCTTGAAAGACCCTGGGCAGGCGTACAGAAGTTATACAGAGGCTGGCACAGGGGACCTCTGGGGCACTCTCAGTGTATAGGGACCAGGCCTGATGGTAGATGAGGTGCCCTGGATGTTGCAGGTGTTTAATGTGCCGGGGGCAAGGTCCCTTTAAGATTTGTGACGCCAGTGCCGGTAACGGTCGCACACCGATTTATGATAGGAATAATTGAGGAACACGTTATTGTGGTGAACCAAAACTTCCTTTTACTGTGGTTAACTTTTTACAGTCTTTTGGTAAAGTTCCATAGGTCAGTAGCAGTCACTAGCAGGCTTATACAAATGGCAAGTACAATGTTCTTGCAAGATACATAGAGGGTTAAACACTTTCAGATCAGGTTACACTTTTCCTCAGAATCCTGTCTGTCTTTATCCCAAGGCCCGTATGCCCTAATGCTGGCTTTATCCTTGGTAGGGGAAACTTCCTCAGGTATATATATATATCCTTGCTTTCAATATATCCTTCTTCCCTTCAGCTCTCAGGTTGGCTGGAAACACTTTTGCTCTGCTCTGCTCTGGTTATAGGAACTTCAGGTTTCCCCTGGTGGCAACTAGAAGCCTGGGCTGTCTAGCTGCATGTCAGGAGGTGGCCTTCAGCTCCTCTCTGGCTAAAGTGCCCACTCTCTTCTGGGTCTACACAGACACTGCTTTCCCTGCACAGGACCTGACTATATATATTAGGGGTTCCCTAGCTCCCTCTACTGTCTAGGAGGAGGAACTACACCCTAACAGGCCTGATACACAGATAACAGGGAAAATGCACATAAAAACATAGCAATATACATAAAAATTTAATGTAAATAACAATGCCACTGTTCCTCAGGAGTTGGAGAACAACGTGGCCAAATTGACCCTTGTGTAGTGCCCACATTTACCTAGTGGGACACTACATAAGCATATCTGCCTGTCAACTGAAAATGCTGACAGGTTGACTCTTATATAAATTAACAAGGCCTGGATTGAGCATGACTTCTCCACTCCACCAGAGGAAAGCTGATAAACATAAAGGCACTTTAAATGTGTTTTTTTTATAATGCACTAAATACACTGTATTTCCATGCACCCCTTCCACCACAAACAAGGGTATATGGTTGAATCTTCCTTTTCTCATCCTCCTTCTCCTCTTCCATCATATCAACACATGCTTATTCGTCGAATATAATGCCCTTGCATATAATTTTTTAAAGGGTCAGCTCGGCTCCAGGCCCTCGCATATCATTTTTTAAAGGGTCAGCTCACCAGCATGCCATCGCATATAATGTTTTACAGGGTCAGCTCACCAGAAGGCCCTCGCATATAATGTTTTACAGGGTCAGCTAACATGCAGGCCCTCGCTTATAATTTTTTAAAGGGTCAGCTCACCAGAATGCCCTTGCATATAAAGTTTTAGAGGGTCAGTTTATAGTTTTAGAGGGTCAGCTCACCTGCAGACCCTCACCTACAACCTTTTAGAAGGTCAGCTCACCAGCAGGCCTGCACCTAAAATCTTTTAAATGGTCAGCTCATCAGCAGGCCCTCACATATAATTTTTTACAGGGTTAGATCAACAGCAGGTCTTTGCATATAATTTTTTACAGGGTCAGCTCACCAGCAGGCCAGCACCTAAAATCTTTTACAGTGTCAGATCACCTGCAGGCCCTCATCTAATTATACCTAAAAGCTGCCTTGCTTGGATGTGGTAGCCATAGCTGTTTTTCAGGCTCCCTCTCCGGAATCGAACCTTAATTCCCTGTTACCCATAGTCACAATGGTTTTGCGCTTACAATAATATTGAAAATTGATAGGCCAGACATCTGAATGGATTGTCGCCGCCACGGGGACTTGCGATCGACCCAGGTTATCTAGAGTCACCAAAGCGGCAGTAGCCCCTCACCCATAATGTTTTAGATGGTCATATGAGCAGGCCCCGGCTCCAAATGTTTTTGAGGTTCACCAGCAGGCCATCAATCATAATTTTTAAAGGCTGTGTATTATGCCTTCCTTTATGTATAACAAAGGGTGTATTGGAGTGCTGATTCCTTGTAATTTTTGCCAGCCCTTTCACTTAGTGCATAGGCTTTATGAGTGTAGGAGTCCCACTACATGAAGAATTGTACCACAATGTGAATGAGGCCCTCCTTTTTGTGATATACAGGTTGTATCGGAGTGCCTCTTCCTTGTAATTTTTGGCAGCACTTGCACTTTATATACAAGTAAATATACAGGAAAGAATGTTTCCTAGCATTTTTTTCATCCAAAATTGATTTTATCCTCAGTTTTGTGAGTATTATTGTCCGTCTGTAAAAGTGGCATACTACTCGGACAATATCGTTCTCAGCAGCAACCTGGGATTCCAGGATGCATCCGGACATCCTCCCCATGCTGCTCCAGAACCATTTCGGTGGTATTTCCATCAATTTCTGACCTTTTCCTATGAACCAGTCGCCCTCCCCTTTTCAGAGCAGGGGATGCCTGGTTTAATGCTCGGTTTCTCCCATTGACTTCCATTATACTCGGGTGCTCGGCAGAGCACCCGAGCATCCCAATGTGTTCGGGTCGAGCCCCCGAGCACCCGAGCACTATGGTGCTCGATCAACACTAGTCATTACTTCTCCAAAAAGGCCCTGAGTGTGCAAAGCAGTAATCAAAGCAAAAGGTGGCTACTTTGAAGAACCTAGAATATGACATATTTTCAGTTGTTTCACACTTTTTTGTTATGTATATAATTCCACATGTGTTAATTCATAGTTTTGATGCCTTCAGTGTGAATTTACAATTTTCATAGTCATGAAAATAAAGAAAACTCTTTGAATGAGAAGGTGTGTCCAAACTTTTGGTCTGTACTGTATGTTGAACAGAAGGTGGGCTAGTCCTTGAGCCTGTTGTTTTCTGCTAAAGTTAATGGCAGTGCCAACATGTGGAGCTGTAACAAACGGTTCGTGGGTGAAATCTGGTTCCTGCCTAGTTACACAAGCAACTTGGCCAGGTGATGACACTGCCGCCTCTGTTTTCTTAAGCTGTGCATCCTGCACTAATGTCCTCCTCTGCTTCCTCATCCTTAATCTTGTCCCCAGCCTCCACTGCAGGCACAATTCAGAGTGCTTTTCCAACATACCACCTATGCCAAGCTTGGTGGTGTCACACTGTTCTGCACCTGGTTTGCCTGGGCAAAAGGAGTCACATCAGGGACAAACTGTTCTGCGTCCTTCAAGAGGAAATCAAATCCTGTCTGTCTCCTCACTAACTGAAGATTGGAACCATGGTCACCTATATCGGGAAGAACATTGTGTTGGTGCTGCAACAAGGAGGGCTGACCCATGCTCCCTGCATGGTGCATTTCTTCACCTGCCTACTGAAGAAACCACCCAGCAGCAGCAAGACATAGAGGAGAGCCTGAACCAGCAGGTTGTGGCATATTGGGCTGCACCTTGACACCCCAAATACAAGATCCCCTGGACTACTAGGCAGCCAAACTTGATTTGTGGCCGCAACTGGACAAGCTTTCCTGCCCAGCCATTAGTGTGGCATCCAGGGGCGTAGCTATAGGGGGTGCAGAGGTAGCAGTTGCTACTGGGCCCAGGAGCCTGAGGGGGCCCAAAAACCCTTGTGCCACATAAGACACTGGCATTATAGAAAGTGCATACTGGTCTATTTACACCTCTGGCTAGAGGGAAGGGGTTAGGTCAAGAATTTGGCATTAGGGGGTGCCCTTTCAATGTTTGCCTCTGGCAGCAGAAAGGCTATGTGTTACTCTGCCCCTTGCCAACAAGCACTGAGGGACGGGGGCCCAAGCTGAACTCTTGCACCAGGGCCCGTGAGCCTTTAGCTACGCCCCTGGTGGCATCCAAATGGGTGTTTAGTGCGGCAGGTGGTATAGTTATCCCAAAGAGAACGCGCCTTTTCACATAAAATGTTGAGAAATTAACCTTTGTAAAGATGAATCAGACGTGGATCAGCCAGGATTTCCACATGGCAGTTCCTGATGCATCAGACTAGATCATTCTGGGTGCCACACCCAAACGTTGTGAAAATAATAATAATTCTTCTGGCCACCTACTTCAGCCCATATTCTGATGTTGCCACCCTTCTGATACCACACACCTGATGTCTCTGTTGCCATCTTCTCCTACTGCCTCCCACCATCTTGTGTTGTTACTGCCACTACCTCCACCTCCCCACTTTGGGACTGAGCCACTGTGTGGACTCCTCATGCTGTTGCTACCTTAACACTCTGTGACTGAACCATTGGAATGACTCCTGATGCGGTTTCCACCTCACCACTCTGTGAATGGGCCACTATGTTGACTCCTCATGTGGTTGCCATCCTCCCTACTCTGTGACTGGGCCACTAGTGTCCCTGTTTGGAATTGACATCACCATTTATTTTACCCTTCTTCTGATCTGTCAGTAAAAGATTTTAGGTGCGGGCCTGCTGGTGAGCTGACCCTCTAAAACATTATATGCAAGAGCCTAAAGGTGAGCTGACCCTGTAAAACATTATATGTGAGGACATGCAGGTTAGCTGACCCTCTAAAAAACTAAATGTGAGGGAATTCAGGTGAGATGACTCTGTAAAAGATTTGAGGTGCGGGCCTGCTGGTGAGCTGACCTTGTAAAAGATTTGAGGTGTGGGCCTGCTGGTGAGCTGACGCTGTAAAATATTTTATGTGGGGGCCTGCTGGTGAGCTAACGCAGTAAAAGATTGTAGGTGAAGGCCTGCTGGTGAGCTGACCCTCTAAAAATTACATGCGAGAGCCTGCAGCTGAGCTGACCCTCTAAAAAATTATATGCAAGGGCCTGTATGTGAGCTGACCCTGTAAAACATTATATGCAAAGGGCATATATGTGATGGCATTATATGTGACGAATAAGCATGTTGATATGATGGAAGAGGAGGAGGAGGATGATAAAAGGAAGATTCAACCATATACCCTTGTTTGTGCTGGAAGGGGTGCATGGGAATACATTGCTCGTCCTCTCTATCAGAGGAATGAGAGATGAGAAGTTCTCTTTGTAACTGGTGTCAAGAATGGTGAACAACCAGTAATCCGTGTTGTCTAAAATGCGTATAACACATGGGTCACTGAAAAGGCAGCCTAACATGAAGTCAGCCATGTATGCCAGAGTACCAAGAGGCAAGACTTCGCTGTCATCATCAGGAGGATCACTCTCAATCTCCTCATCCTCTTCCTCCTCTTCTGCTCACCCACGCTAAACAGATGGAATTAAACTTCCATGGATACTACCCTCTGTAGCGGAGGCAACCGTCTCCTGCTCCTCCTCCTGATCGTCCAATTCGTGCTGAGAAGACAAACTGAGGGTGGTTTGGTTATCACCCTGTGTAATGTCTTCCCCCATTTCCACCTCTTCCACATGCAAAGCATTGTCCTTAATTGTGAGCAGTAAGCATTTGAGTAGACACAGAAGTGGGATGGTTACACTGATAATAGCGTTATCGCCATCTGTGTTGATTCCTCACAGTTTCTTAAAACCTCACAGAGGGCATATATCCATGCCCACTCCTCGCTTGTGAATAGTGGAAGCTGACTGGAAAGGCTACGACCATGTTGCAGCTTGTATTCCACTACTGCCCTTTGCTGCTCATAAAGTGTGGCCAACATGTGGAACGTTGAGTTCCAGCGCTTGCTCATGTCGCACAACAGCCGATGTGCTGGCAATTCCAAGCGCTGCTGCAGCATTGACAGACCTGCTGAAGCTGTCGGTGACTTGCGGAAATGTGCACACATGCGGCACACCTTCACCAGTAGCTCAGGAAAGATGGGGTAGGTTTTGAGAAACCGCTGAACCACAAGGTTGAACACGTGGGAAATTCATGGGATGTGTCTGAGCTTGCTGAGCTCCAAAGCTGCCACCAAGTTACTGCCATTATCAGACACAGCAATGCCTGGTTCTAGGTTGAGTGGCGAGGTCAGTCTGGTCTCTTATCCCCTGCCACAGCTCTGCGGCGGTGTGCTGTTTGTCCCCTAAGCATATTAGCTTCAGAACTGCCTGGTGTTGCTTCCCCACTGCGGTGCTACACTGCTTTTAGCTACTAACTGGTGCTGCATGTGGATAATTTAGAGGTGGAAGTGGAGGAGGAGGCAGAGGAGGAGAAGTGGGGGTTGGAGCCACTAACGTAGGTGCTGGTGGAAACCATGATAAACATAGGGCCCGCAATACTTGGTGTCAGTAGCACCTGTGCCATCCCAGGGAAATACTCTCTCCTGGCCTCCACAACATTCACCTAGTGCGCCATCAGGGAAATGTAGCATCCCTGGCCGAATGCATCTGTCCATGTGTCTGTGGCTAAGTGGACCTTCCCAGTAACTGCATTGGTCAGGGCACGTGTGATGTTACGGGACAAATGTTGGTGCAAGGCGGGCACGGCCCACCTTGAAAAATAGTGGTGGCTGGGGACTGCGTAACGAGGGAAGGCTGCCAACATCAGGCTGCAGATGGCCTCAGTGTCCACAAGTCTAAATGGCAACATTTCCAGGGCCAGTAATTTGGAAAGTTGTGCATTTAGTGCTATTGCCTGTAGGTGGGTGGGTGTTTGGGTGGCTGGGATTTTTGTGCTTGCGTTCAAATGCCTGGTGTAAGGACATTTGTATGCTGCGCTGGGATACGGAAGTGGATGTGGGCGCTGAAAGTGTTTGCGAAGGTCCAGGTGCAGGGCGGGATGCATCCCTGAATACGCCTTTGACAGGTGATTGGCCAGCATGCGACATAGGGGAAGAGGGAGCAGTGTTGTGACCCGCAGACACAGATTGTGGACCCAGGCATTCTTCCCACTTATTGATGATGATGATGTATAGTCTTGTGTACATGCAGTCTTACCCTTAGGGCCTTGATGCGCTTATTACGGTGCTTGGATGCCATGTTGTGGATCATGCTGGTAGTGATGAGGTGTTCACGCCCTGGCTCATTTTCGTATGGCACAGGTTGCAAACTACTATTCTTTGTCATCCGCACTTTTGTCAAAAAAGTGCCATACTATGAAACATATAGCCCTTGGCAAGAGAGATTTCTGCAAGGGGTTGCTCTGTGGAACAGTTGTTTTCCTGTGTGGTGTGGCCCGCATTCTCCCATTTGCCACCCCACTGCCTCTTCCAGCCTGTTGTGGTGCTGCAGATCCCTCCCCCCTCTGTACTGCCACCTTCCCAGGTTGGGTCAGTGGCCTCATCGTCCACCACCTCCTCTTCCACTTCTTTAATCATCCTCCTGATTTGTTGACCTAACCACAACTTCAGTGATTGACAACTGTGTCTCATCCTCTTCATCAACCTCTTGATACGGTAATTGTGGTTGACTTATTGGCAACTGTGTCTCATCATCATCCACCTCATTAAACACTAATTGCTGTTCCCCACCATTATGTTCTTGTGACTGTGGATGTTCAAGAGGTTGGGAATCAGGGCGCAAGTTCTCATGTCCCTCTTGAAGCGTGCTTGGTGAGAGGGCCAAATCAAGTAATGGCGATGAAAAGAGGTCCTCGGAATATCCAAGTGTGGGATTACTTGTTTGGCCAGACTGTAAGTGGTGGGAAGAAGGAGGACTAGGGTGAGGATTGTGTTGACCAGACTCCTGGCTACTTCGACTGGACTTGGTGGAAGACAGGGTGGCGCTTAACCAACTGGAAGCATTATCTACTGCAATCCAACTGACCACCTGGTCGCACTGGTCTGACTTCAAGAGTGGTGTCCTGCACCACCCTGCAAACTGGGACATGAAGCTAGGTATCGTGGATGATTGTTTTTCTTGTGCTCTGGCAGCAGCCACTGTTTCTCCGCGCCCAGGGACACGGCCACTGCCCCATCCCTTACTGCTCACCTTCTTCATTTTAAATGTGATATATGCTTGAAAGTATGTCTCACGTACAGTAGCGTAGAATTTTGAAGTGTATGTGCAAAAAAATTTACAAAGGTATTTGTGATGAGGAAACGTTTTACAGGACAGGGCGCTCGGCTGTATTGGAACTCAGGAGTCATGTGACGCTTGCCACGTCACGTGACTCTACTAGCACCCTATTTAAACAGGCAATCTGCTGGCCACAGATTGCCTGTTATTGAGTTCCTTCCTGCGATATATTTACCTGGTTTGTTGTTCCTGCTTGTCTTCTGATTTCCCATCCGTCTTATC
Source organism: Bufo gargarizans (assembly GCF_014858855.1). Lineage (NCBI taxonomy): Eukaryota > Metazoa > Chordata > Amphibia > Anura > Bufonidae > Bufo > Bufo gargarizans. The sequence goes on from NC_058082.1 coordinate 181,187,161, forward strand.
CCTTGGTCTTGGCATTTCCTCCTGGTACTGACTTTGGCTTCTCCTGACGATCCTCTGCTTGCTCCTTTGGTACCTTACTGCTCTTTGGTTTTTGACTCAGCTTGTTTGACTACTCTGTTGCATGTGTTGTTTGTCTTCCCTGCACTTTCCTAATTAAGGCCTTGTCGACCAGTCGTCTCTTCACTAGGACTTGGGAGGCAAGTAGGCAGGGACAGGGGTGCGGGTGGAGCTCAGTGGTCACTTCCCCACCCCCTGTGTGTGTTACAGAATAACAGGCCCAAATTGCCACTGTTACCATGAATCCTTTGGTTACCCTGACAGAGCATGTTTGTAATTTGACTCAGATGGTTCAGGAATTGGGGGAGAAACTCAATTTACATGAGTCTGGACAGAGTTCTTCTACTCCACATTCATCTAGTCATCTTATGGAGCCTCCGATTAAACTTCCTGAACAGGGAGATCAATCTGCTGAAGAGTATTGCATCCAGTTCAGGCAATGGTGTGTTCCCTCTGGCTAGAATGAACAAACACTTAAAAGCCAGTTCAGGTCAGGTTTGTCTGAAAATCTTAAAGACCTATTAGTCAACTACCAGCTTCCTGAGACATTGGAGGAGACTATGACACTCACTGTTTGACTTGACAGACGTGTTAGGGAGAGACTGCATAAACATTTGCTTTCTCTCCAGGAGGTGGTCCAGCCAGAGGTCTGTCCAATGAGCAGAGCTGAATTATCTTCTCAGGAACCAATGCAGGTCGGGATGACTCGCAGAGATCAGTGTCACTGACGAGGGGCTTGTTTCTATTGTGGAGACTTAGACCATTGGATTAACCAGTGCTCCAAGAGACCTTCCTCCGGTAAATCTACCAAGACAAAAGAGCGTAAGAACCAGGTATTTCCTAATGTGGTCAAAAGTAAATTACTAGTACTTATTACTGTCTCCATGGGTACTAACAAATGTTCTGGTAATGCTTTCATTGACTCTGGTTCTGCTGCCAACTTTATTGATCAGAAATTTGCATTAGGTTGGGTATTCCGACTTTGACACTACCCATTCCCATCCACATCATGGCTATCAATTCCACTCCCCTGGTGGGTGGTACCGTGAGGTATTCCACCCCTGAGATATCCTTGACTGTGGTGGTGTGTCACTCTGAAATATGTCCTATGTTGGTTCTTGAAAACTTACCAGTAGAAGTAGTACTGGGAATGCCTTGGCTCACGTTACATAATCCCATTTTTGACTGGACCAAGGGGGAACTGGTGAAATGAGGGGCTGAATGTGGCTCGTGCTTGTCTGTGGTGCAAGCGGGGGTCTCAGCAGAATCTGATACATTGCCTTTAATCATAAAGGAATATAATGATGTATCATCCTCCTCGAACCCCGAGTCGTTACTGCCCCATAGATCTTATGATTGTGCCATTGAATTGGTAGAGGGTGCCAGGTTTCCTAAGGGACGCATCTATAATCTTTCTAGACCTGAACGCATTGCCATGGAGGATTATGTAAAAGAGAGTCTCAGTAAGGGACACATTATGCCTTCTGTATCTCTTATGGGGCAGGATTTTTCTTTGTCAAAAAGAAAGATGAAGGCCTAAGACCTTGTATCGATTATTGGGAGTTAAATAAGATTACGATTAAGAATCAATACTCCCTCCCGTTGATTCTTGATCTGTTTAATCAAGTACTGGTGGCTTCCTGGTTATATAAAATTGATTTGAAGGGGGCATATAACTTAATTTGAATATAGGGGGGAGGCGAATGGAAGACAGCTTTCAATACTCCAGCTGGACACTTCAAATATCTTGTAATGCCTTTTGGACTCAGCAATGCGCCAGCAGTGTTCCAAAACTTTATGAATGATATTTTTAGAGAATTCCTAGGTAAATTTGTGATTGTCTACCTTGATGATGATTTGATATTTTCCCCTGATTTTGAGAGTCATGTGTTTCATGTTAAACAAGTGTTGGAGGTTTTGAGGGAGAATCAATTGGCTGCCAAACAGGAGAAATGTGTTTTTGGGGTACAAGAGATTTTGAATCTCAGGTATGTTCTCACTCCTCACGCTTTTAAAATGGATCCTAGCAAGGTATTAGCAATTATGGACTAGGTAAGGCCATTATCCTTAAAGGCCTTACAAAGTTTTTTAGGGTTTGCTAATTATTACCTTAGATTTATAAAGAGTTTTTCGGTAATTGCTTGACCAACCTGGATAACTGGTCTGTTAAAGCTACTGAAGCATTTGAAACTCTTAAAAATGCCTTCAGTACCACCCCTGTTTTGATTCAGGCAGATCAAGAGAGACCATTCATTTTGAAGGTGGATGCCTCCAAGGACAGAGTTGGGGCGGTCCTCTCAAAAGGCCCCTCTAGTCTTACCAATTTAAGGCCTTATGCCTTCTTTTCCAGAAAATTTTCTCCAACCGAGAGAAATTATGATGTGGGGAATCGTGAATTGCTGGCCATTAAATGGGCGTTTAAGGAGTGGAGGCATTTTGTTGAGGGGGCTAAACATTGTGTCACCGTTGTTACTGATCACAAAAATCTGATGTTTCTTGAGTCTGCTAAGAGATTGAATACCCGTCAAGCCAGATGTGCATTGTTTTTTACACGTTTTAATTCTCCATTACTTTCAGGCCAGGAAGTAAGAACGTAAAGGCAAATGCTCTAACTCAGAGTTTCTGTGCGTTTCAGCCTACAGACGAACCACCTGAAACCATATTGCCAGCTAATGTCTTTTTAACAGCCGTGTCCCAAGATCTTACGGCTTAAGGCAGAACAACATTTGATCCCAACACCCACACCAACAGATAAATTGTTTGTCCCTGAACAATTCCGTCTCTGGCTGTTGGATGAGTGTCATTTTTTGTGGACATCCTGGTATCGAGAGTACTAAAGAGCTGTTATCTAGGTCTTACTAGTGGCCCACCCTATTCAAGGATGTCAAGTCCTATGTGTTGGCCTGCGAGGTGAGTGCCAAGTCTAAAACCCCTAGAACGCTCCCTGCTGGTGAGCTGCGACCCCTACCCATTCCCAGTAGACCCTGGTCTCATATTTCTATGGACTTTATCACGAACCTGCCACCTGCAGAGGGTAAAACTGTGGTTTGAGTAGTGGTCAATAGGTTCACTAAGATGGTACATTTTGTTCCTCTTGCTAAGCTTCCTAATGCTAAGACTCTGGCCTCTGTATTTGTATAACAAATTGTACGTTTGCACAGTATTCCCAAGAACATTGTTTCTGATAGGGGTGTCCAGTTTGTGTCTAGATTTTAGAGTGCCTTCTGTCAGAGGTGCCAAATGTAATTGTCTTTCTCATCTGCCTATCATGCTGAGTGTAACAGGCAGACGGAACAACTTAATCAGTTTGTGGAACAGTTTCTCAGGTCATATGTCTCTGCTGATCAACAGTTATGGGTTAAGTACCTTGCTTTGGCAGAATTTGCGATTAACATCCATGTTAATTCCTCTGCTGGTGTCTCCCCATTTTTTTGTAATTATGGTTTCCATCCTCGTTTTCATTCTGGGTCATCCGTCTCCTCGTCTAACGCTGAGGCGGATAATGTCTCGTCAGAACTGTGCACAGGTTGGGCTCGAGTTCAGTCGAACCTAGAAAAAGCTCAAAACAATAAAAAAAAAATCAATGCTAATTAGAAACGTTATAAGGGGATGGATTTTGAGATTGGGGAGAAGGTGTGGCTATCTTCAAAAAAATGTGCATTTGAAGGTGGCCTCCAAAAAGTTTGCACCTCGCTTTATAGGTCCGTACGAGATCACGGAGGTAATTAATCCAGTATCTATTAGATTGAAGCTGCCCGAATCTTTCCACATCCATGATGTCTTCCACAAATCTCTGCTTAAAAAACATATTGTTCCTGTTGTTCTTTCACAGTCCGCTGCCGGTACTGGTTAATGATTCCGAGGAGTTTGTGGTTTCCAAAATCTTGGATTTTAGGAGAGTCTGCAACTCCTTACAGTACCTGGTGCACTGGAAACGCTATGGACTGGAGGAATGGTCCTGGGTACCAGCTAAGGATGTTCATGCCTCTAGACTTGTAAAAAAAAATTATGTGGAACATTTTAGAGATGTGCACACTTTAAACGGGAGATGTGGCGCAGATAATTTAACAGTCCGCAGGGGACACAGTCTACGGAAAAAGTGCACTGGCTGTCACTAATATTTTAATGATGTGCACACTTTAAACAGGATATGTGGCGTGGATAATTTAACTGTATGCAGGGGATACCGTCGACGGAAAAAGTGTACTGGATATCACTGATATTTTAGGGATGTGCACACTTTAAACAGGAGATGTGGCACAGATAATTTAACTGTCCACAGCGGACACTATCTATGGAAAAAGTGCACTGGATGTCACTGATATTTTAGGGATGCACGCAATTTAGACAGGCTATGTGGCGCAAATAATTTAACTATCCGCAACGGCCTATTACACGATATTTTGCGCAGGATGCCCAAAAAATATATTGCTGCTGTCACACACAATAGTCCTTAAAAGGACTTTTGGGTCTCTGAGAAGTTTTTGGTATAAAAATCTTCCTATTACACTCACTACACTGTTTGCCCCTTCCTATCCACAGCTATCCCTAACACTGAGCAATTTAACGCAGGTTGCACTAGAAACATATATTGCTGCTGTCACACACAATAGTCCTTACAAGGACTTTTGGGTCTATGAAACATTTTTATTAAAAAATGAAATTCAATTACACTCCCTCGCTCTCTGTCCCTTCGTATGCTCAGCTCTCCCTGACTTGGAATGAGCCAAACAAGCGTCATTGGGTGCTATATAGCACCCGATGACATGTTCTGGCCAGCCAATAACTGTAATGCTAGTAGCCAACATGGCTACTGGCATTACAGTGAGGGCAGTACTTACCTGCACGTTTTTTGCCTGCTTAGCAGCCGCAAAGCTTGCAGGGAGGAGACTCGAGCATTGTGCTCGAGCACTTGCGGTACTCGGCCGAATACCGCCATGTGCCGAGCATAGCAATGCTCAAGCCGAACTGGTATTCGGCCGAGCATGCTCGCTCATCCATAGCTAGTATTGTTGTTTCTGCAATGCACAGTGTTGTACACTGACATGCAGGCTCTCTTCAACGAGTAAAATAGCTGATTTTGTGCTTCATAACAAATTATTTCAGATTGAATCAAATTATATTGAAAAATTTTGCGTCCGAATCAAATTTTCGAAAACTTTGATCATCTCTTTAATAGCTCTCTTTCTTTCTCTATCTCTCTCCTCATCCCTTTCTCTCTCTATGTGTGTATCTATCTATCTATCTATATATATATATATATATATATATATATGCGTGTATATATATATATATATATATATATATATATATAGTCTTTAAATGGCTCAGCCCAGATCTAAATCCCATAGCGATACTGTAGAGGGATTATATTTACATAGGACTGTACTTACTTACAAGAAGCCTATGACTCATTGTACAGAAATCTCCATAGAAGCATATTGTTTCTGAGCAGTACCAATAGCCAAGCATATGCAGTACTTGATTTATAAGCCAAAATGTTTGGTTTACTAACGCACTGCAGTTATTATTATATTTTTTTTGTGTTTGTCCAATACATCTCTTTTATGATTACATTGTGTTTGAATAAATCTGTAATATTTATATGTCCACATATGTTAAAGAATATACTTTATATTCTTTATTCTAACTAGAGTTCAGCGAAATGAAGCTGACAAACTGGAATTCGATCAGAATTTCAGGAATTATTCGATTCACACCGAATCCAAATTTCCTCACGCTTTGTGGAAACGAATCAAAATTTTCCCCTAAAATGGCTGCTGCACATGTGAGGACATGGTGCAAGGTACTCTGGGAATGATGGATCGCCCACAATGCCATGCATGTAGCCAATCATCAGCCCTGTGATGTCACAGCTAGAGTTGAGCGAACACCTGGATGTTCGGGTTCGAGAAGTTCGGCCGAACATCCCGGAAATGTTCGGGTTCGGGATCCGAACCCGATCCGAACTTCGTCCCGAACCCGAACCCCATTGAAGTCAATGGGGACCCGAACTTTTCGGCACTAAAAAGGCTGTAAAACAGCCCAGGAAAGAGCTAGAGGGCTGCAAAAGGCAGCAACATGTAGGTAAATCCCCTGCAAACAAATGTGGATAGGGAAATGAATTAAAATAAAAATTAAATAAATAAAAATTAACCAAAATCAATTGGAGAGAGGTTCCATAGCAGAGAATCTGGCTTCCCGTCACCCACCACTGGAACAGTCCATTCTCAGATATTTAGGCCCCGGCACCCAGGCAGAGGAGAGAGGTCCCGTAACAGAGAATCTGTCTTCATGTCAGCAGAGAATTAGTCTGCATGTCATAGCAGAGAATGAGGCTTCACGTCAGCCACCACTGCAACAGTCCATTGGCATATATTTAGGCCCAGCACCCAGGCAGAGGAGGGAGGTCCCGTAACAGAGAATCTGTCTTCATGTCAGCAGAGAATTAGTCTGCATGTCATAGCAGAGAATGAGGCTTCACGTCAGCCACCACTGCAACAGTCCATTGGCATATATTTAGGCCCAGCACACACACAGGCAGAGGAGAGAGGTCCCGTAACAGAGAATCTGGCTTCATGTCAGCAGAGAATCAGTCTGCATGTCATAGCAGAGAATGAGGCTTCACGTCAGCCACCACTGCAACAGTCCATTGGCATATATTTAGGCCCAGCACACACACAGGCAGAGGAGAGAGGTCCCGTAACAGAGAATCTGGCTTCATGTCAGCAGAGAATCAGTCTGCATGTCATAGCAGAGAATGAGGCTTCACGTCAGCCACCACTGCAACAGTCCATTGGCATATATTTAGGCCCAGCACCCAGGCAGAGGAGGGAGGTCCCGTAACAGAGAATCTGTCTTCATGTCAGCAGAGAATTAGTCTGCATGTCATAGCAGAGAATGAGGCTTCACGTCAGCCACCACTGCAACAGTCCATTGGCATATATTTAGGCCCAGCACACACACAGGCAGAGGAGAGAGGTCCCGTAACAGAGAATCTGGCTTCATGTCAGCAGAGAATCAGTCTGCATGTCATAGCAGAGAATGAGGCTTCACGTCAGCCACCACTGCAACAGTCCATTGGCATATATTTAGGCCCAGCACACACACAGGCAGAGGAGAGAGGTCCCGTAACAGAGAATCTGGCTTCATGTCAGCAGAGAATCAGTCTGCATGTCATAGCAGAGAATGAGGCTTCACGTCAGCCACCACTGCAACAGTCCATTGGCATATATTTAGGCCCAGCACCCAGGCAGAGGAGGGAGGTCCCGTAACAGAGAATCTGTCTTCATGTCAGCAGAGAATTAGTCTGCATGTCATAGCAGAGAATGAGGCTTCACGTCAGCCACCACTGCAACAGTCCATTGGCATATATTTAGGCCCAGCACCCAGGCAGAGGAGGGAGGTCCCGTAACAGAGAATCTGTCTTCATGTCAGCAGAGAATTAGTCTGCATGTCATAGCAGAGAATGAGGCTTCACGTCAGCCACCACTGGAACAGTCCATTCTCAGATATTTAGGCCCCGGCACCCAGGCAGAGGAGAGAGGTCCCGTAACAGAGAATCTGTCTTCATGTCAGCAGAGAATTAGTCTGCATGTCATAGCAGAGAATGAGGCTTCACGTCAGCCACCACTGCAACAGTCCATTGGCATATATTTAGGCCCAGCACCCAGGCAGAGGAGAGAGGTCCCGTAACAGACAATCTGGCTTCATGTCAGCAGAGAATCAGTCTGCATGTCATAGCAGAGAATCAGGCTTCACGTCACCCACCACTGCAACAGTCCATTGTCATAAATTTAGGCCCAGCACTAGTGTTGAGCGGCATGTCCCATATTCGAATTCGCGAAATTTTGTGAATATTCGAAAGAATATTCGTAAAATATTCGCGATTATTCAAATTCGTTATTATTTCGCATATGCGATAATTCGAATTATCGCATAATACATATGCTATGCAAAATTCACATGTGCGCTAATGAAATCGCCTTACGAAGATTCGCAACTCAATTCAATCACTAATGTATGAATGCAATGCCCTTTGCCTCTGTTCTGGGACAAGTGTAGATATTCGCATGTGCGCTAATAAAATCGCCTTACGAAGATTCGCACCTCAATCACTTTCTAGGGAATGTGAGACTTTTGGGAATCAATCGAGATACAGTGGGGGGTGATGACAGTAGTTGACAGAGTACAGATCAATGTAATCTGTAAGGTGGAAAGTAAAATAAAAAATACGAATATTCGTAAATCGAATTTTACGAAGTTCTACGTATTCGCGAATATGGTGCTATACTATATGAATGCACAGGCCTTTGCCTCTCTGTTCTGGGGACAAGTGTAGATATTTGCATTTGCGTTAATAAAATCGCCTTACGAAGATTCGCAGCTCAATTCAATCACTAATGTATGAATGCAAAGCCCTTTGCCTCTGTTCTGGGACAAGTGTAGATATTCGCATGTGCGCTAATAAAATCGCCTTACGAAGATTCGCAACTCAATTCACTAATGTATGAATGCAAAGCCCTTTGCCTCTGTTCTGGGACGTGCCGATATTCGCATGTGCGCTAATAAAATCGCCTTACGAAGATTCGCAGCTCAATTCAATCACTAATGTATGAATGCAAAGCCCTTTGCCTCTGTTCTGGGACAAGTGTAGATATTCGCATGTGCGCTAATAAAATCGCCTTACGAAGATTCGCAACTCAATTCACTAATGTATGAATGCAAAGCCCTTTGCCTCTGTTCTGGGACGTGCCGATATTCGCATGTGCGCTAATAAAATCGCCTTACGAAGATTCGCGCCTCAATCACTTTCTAGGCAATGTGAGTAAGATCTGAGCTGTTGGACCTTTGGGAAACAATCAATTATATGTGTACTGTAATTTTGTGGGGGGGGGGGGGGAAACAAAAAACGAATATTCGTTTTTACGAATATATAGCACTATATTCGAAATATTCGCGAAATCGCGAAGTTGCGATATTCGCGAAAAAAATTTGCTTTTCGAATATTCGCGCTCAACACTACCCAGCACCCAGGCAGAGGAGAGAGGTCCCGTAACAGAGAATCTGGCTTCATGTCAGCAGAGAATCAGTCTTCATATCATAGCAGAGAATCAGGCTTCACGTCACCCACCACTGTAAGAGTCAATTTTCATAAATTTAGGCCCAGAACCCAGGCAGAGGAGAAAGGTCCCGTAACAGACAATCTGGCTTCATGTCAGCAGAGAATCAGTCTTCATATCATAGCAGAGAATCAGGCTTCACGTCACCCACCACTGCAACAGTCAATTGTCATAAATTTAGGCCCAGCACCCAGGCAGAGGAGAGAGCTCCCGTAACAGAGGATCTGGCTTCATGTCAGCAGAGAATCAGTCTGCATGTCATAGCAGAGAATGAGGCTTCACGTCACCCACCACTGCAACAGTCCATTGGCATATATTTAGGCCTAGCACACAGGCAGAGCAGAGAGGTCCCGTAACAGACAATCTGGCTTCATGTCAGCAGAGAATCAGTCTGCATGTCATAGCAGAGAATGAGGCTTCACGTCACCCACCACTGCAACAGTCCATTGGCATATATTTAGGCCTAGCACACAGGCAGAGCAGAGAGGTCCCGTAACAGACAATCTGGCTTCATGTCAGCAGAGAATCAGTCTGCATGTCATAGCAGAGAATGAGGCTTCACGTCACCCACCACTGCAACAGTCCATTGGCATATATTTAGGCCTAGCACACAGGCAGAGCAGAGAGGTCCCGTAACAGACAATCTGGCTTCATGTCAGCAGAGAATCAGTCTGCATGTCATAGCAGAGAATGAGGCTTCACGTCACCCACCACTGCAACAGTCCATTGGCATATATTTAGGCCTAGCACACAGGCAGAGCAGAGAGGTCCCGTAACAGACAATCTGGCTTCATGACAGCAGAGAATTAGTCTGCATGTCATAGCAGAGAATGAGGCTTCACGTCAGCCACCACTGCAACAGTCCATTGGCATATATTTAGGCCCAGCACCCAGGCAGAGGAGAGAGGTCCCGTAACAGACAATCTGGCTTCATGTCAGCAGAGAATTAGTCTGCATGTCATAGCAGAGAATCAGGCTTCACGTCAGCCACCACTGCAACAGTCCATTGTCATAAATTTAGGCCCAGCACCCAGGCAGAGGAGAGAGGTCCCGTAACAGACAATCTGGCTTCATGTCAGCAGAGAATTAGTCTGCATGTCATAGCAGAGAATGAGGCTTCACGTCAGCCACCACTGCAACAGTCCATTGGCATATATTTAGGCCTAGCACACAGGCAGAGCAGAGAGGTCCCGTAACAGACAATCTGGCTTCATGACAGCAGAGAATCAGTCTGCATGTCATAGCAGAGAATCAGGCTTCACGTCAGCCACCACTGCAACAGTCCATTGTCATAAATTTAGGCCCAGAACCCAGGCAGAGGAGAAAGGTCCCGTAACAGACAATCTGGCTTCATGTCAGCAGAGAATCAGTCTTCATATCATAGCAGAGAATCAGGCTTCACGTCACCCACCACTGCAACAGTCAATTTTCATAAATTTAGGCCCAGAACCCAGGCAGAGGAGAAAGGTCCCGTAACAGACAATCTGGCTTCATGTCAGCAGAGAATCAGTCTTCATATCATAGCAGAGAATCAGGCTTCACGTCACCCACCACTGCAACAGTCAATTGTCATAAATTTAGGCCCAGCACCCAGGCAGAGGAGAGAGCTCCCGTAACAGAGGATCTGGCTTCATGTCAGCAGAGAATCAGTCTGCATGTCATAGCAGAGAATGAGGCTTCACGTCACCCACCACTGCAACAGTCCATTGGCATATATTTAGGCCTAGCACACAGGCAGAGGAGAGGTTCATTCAACTTTGGGTAGCCTCGCAATATAATGGTAAAATGAAAATAAAAATAGGATTGAATGAGGAAGTGCCCTGGAGTCCAATAATATATGGTTATGGGGAGGTAGTTAATGTCTAATCTGGACAAGGGACGGACAGGTCCTGTGGGATCCATGCCTGGTTCATTTTTATGAACGTCAGCTTGTCCACATTGGCTGTAGACAGGCGGCTGCGTTTGTCTGTAATGACGCCCCCTGCCGTGCTGAATACACGTTCAGACAAAACGCTGGCTGCCGGGCAGGCCAGCACCTCCAAGGCATAAAAGGCTAGCTCTGGCCACGTGGACAATTTAGAGACCCAGAAGTTGAATGGGGCCGAACCATCAGTCAGTACGTGGAGGGGTGTGCACACGTACTGTTCCACCATGTTAGTGAAATGTTGCCTCCTGCTAACACGTTGCGTATCAGGTGGTGGTGCAGTTAGCTGTGGCGTGTTGACAAAAGTTTTCCACATCTCTGCCATGCTAACCCTGCCCTCAGAGGAGCTGGCCGTGACACAGCTGCCTTGGCGACCTCTTGCTCCTCCTCTGCCTTGGCCTTGGGCTTCCACTTGTTCCCCTGTGACATTTGGGAATGCTCTCAGTAGCGTGTCTACCAACGTGCGCTTGTACTCGCGCATCTTCCTATCACGCTCCAGTGCAGGAAGTAAGGTGGGCACATTGTCTTTGTAGCGTGGATCCAGCAGGGTGGCAACCCAGTAGTCCGCACAGGTTAAAATGTGGGCAACTCTGCTGTCGTTGCGCAGGCACTGCAGCATGTAGTCGCTCATGTGTGCCAGGCTGCCCAGGGATAAGGACAAGCTGTCCTCTGTGGGAGGCGTATCGTCATCGTCCTGCCTTTCCCCCCAGCCACGCACCAGTGATGGACCCGAGCTGCGTTGGGTGCCACCCCGCTGTGACCATGCTTCATCCTCATCCTCCTCCACCTCCTCCTCATCCTCGTCCTCCTCGTCCTCCAGTAGTGGGCCCTGGCTGGCCACATTTGTACCTGGCCTCTGCTGTTGCCAAAAACCTCCCTCTGAGTCACTTCGAAGAGACTGGCCTGAAAGTGCTAAAAATGACCCCTCTTCCTCCTCCTCCTCCTCCTCCTCCTGGGCCACCTCCTCTTCCATCATCGCCCTAAGTGTTTTCTCAAGGAGACATAGAAGTGGTATTGTAACGCTGATAACGGTGTCATCGCCACTGGCCATGTTGGTGGAGTACTCGAAACAGCGCAACAGGGCACACAGGTCTCGCATGGAGGCCCAGTCATTGGTGGTGAAGTGGTGCTGTTCTGTAGTGCGACTGACCCGTGCGTGCTGCAGCTGAAACTCCACTATGGCCTGCTGCTGCTCGCACAGTCTGTCCAGCATGTGCAAGGTGGAGTTCCACCTGGTGGGCACGTCGCATATGAGGCGGTGAGCGGGAAGGCCGAAGTTACGCTGTAGCGCAGACAGGCGAGCAGCAGCAGGATGTGAACGCCGGAAGCGCGAACAGACGGCCCGCACTTTATGCAGCAGCTCTGACATGTCGGGGTAGTTGTGAATGAACTTCTGCACCACCAAATTCAGCACATGCGCCAAGCAAGGGATGTGCGTCAAATTGGCTAGTCCCAGAGCTGCAACGAGATTTCGCCCATTATCACACACCACCAGGCCGGGCTTGAGGCTCACCGGCAGCAACCACTCGTCGGTCTGTTGTTCTATACCCCGCCACAACTCCTGTGCGGTGTGGGGCCTGTCCCCCAAACATATGAGTTTCAGAATGGCCTGCTGACGTTTACCCCGGGCTGTGCTGAAGTTGGTGGTGAAGGTGTGTGGCTGACTGGATGAGCAGGTGGAAGAAGAGGAGGAGGAAGCCGAGAAGGAGGAGGTGGCAACAGGAGGCAAAGAATGTTGCCCTGCGATCCTTGGCGGCGGAAGGACGTGCGCCAAACAGCTCTCCGCCTGGGGCCCAGCTGCCACTACATTTACCCAGTGTGCAGTTAGGGAGATATAGCGTCCCTGGCCGTGCTTACTGGTCCACGTATCTGTGGTTAGGTGGACCTTGCTACAGATGGCGTTGCGCAGTGCACACTTGATTTTATGGGATACTTGGTTGTGCAGGGAAGGCACGGCTCTCTTGGAGAAGTAGTGCCGGCTGGGAACAACATACTGTGGGACAGCAAGCGACATGAGCTGTTTGAAGCTGTCTGTGTCCACCAGCCTAAATGACAGCATTTCATAGGCCAGTAGTTTAGAAATGCTGGCATTCAGGGCCAGGGATCGAGGGTGGCTAGGTGGGAATTTACGCTTTCTATCAAATGTTTGTGAGATGGAGAGCTGAACGCTGGCGTGTGACATGGTTGAGACGCTTGGTGACGGAGGTGGTGGTGGTGGTGGTGTTGGTGGTACATCCCCTGTTTGCTGGGCGGCAGGTGCCAACGTTCCTCCAGAGGCGGAGGAAGAGGCCGAGGCGGCAGCAGCAGAATAGGCCGAGGCGGCAGCAGCAGAAGAGGTAGCAGGGGGAGCCTGAGTGACTTCCTTGGTTTTAAGGTGTTTACTCCACTGCAGTTCATGCTTTGCATGCAGGTGCCTGGTCATGCAGGTTGTGCTCAGGTTCAGAACGTTAATGCCTCGCTTCAGGCTCTGATGGCACAGCGTGCAAACCACTCGGGTCTTGTCGTCAGCACATTGTTTGAAGAAGTGCCATGCCAGGGAACTCCTTGAAGCTGCCTTTGGGGTGCTCGGTCCCAGATGGCGGCGGTCAGTAGCAGGCGGAGTCTCTTGGCGGCGGGTGTTCTGCTTTTGCCCACTGCTCCCTCTTTTGCTACGCTGTTGGCTCGGTCTCACCACTGCCTCTTCCTCCGAACTGTGAAAGTCAGTGGCACGACCTTCATTCCATGTGGGGTCTAGGACCTCATCGTCCCCTGCATCGTCTTCCACCCAGTCTTGATCCCTGACCTCCTGTTCAGTCTGCACACTGCAGAAAGACGCAGCAGTTGGCACCTGTGTTTCGTCATCATCAGAGACATGCTGAGGTGGTATTCCCATGTCCTCATCATCAGGAAACATAAGTGGTTGTGCGTCAGTGCATTCTATGTCTTTCACCGCTGGGGAAGGGCTAGGTGGATGCCCTTGGGAAACCCTGCCAGCGGAGTCTTCAAACAGCATAAGAGACTGCTGCATAACTTGAGGCTGAGACAGTTTCCCTGGTATGCATGGGGGTGATGTGACAGACTGATGGGGTTGGTTTTCAGGCGCCATCTGTGCGCTTTCTGCAGAAGACTGGGTGGGAGATAATGTGAACGTGCTGGATCCACTGTCGGCCACCCAATTGACTAATGCCTGTACCTGCTCAGGCCTTACCATCCTTAGAACGGCATTGGGCCCCACCATATATCGCTGTAAATTCTGGCGGCTACTGGGACCTGAGGTAGTTGGTACACTAGGACGTGTGGATGTGGCAGAACGGCCACGTCCTCTCCCAGCACCAGAGGGTCCACTAACACCACCACGACCATGTCCACGTCCGCGTCCCTTACTAGATGTTTTTCTCATTGTTATGGTTCACCACAACAACAAATATATTATTTGGCCCAATGTATTGTATTCAAATTCAGCGGGATATAAATTTGAGGCCTAGTATTTAGGCGCTGGGTGACCGGTATGGATTTAGTGACAGAATTAGACTTGGAAATGCACAGAAGCGTGTGTGTGTGAAGTTATTCTGAATGACCCAATGTGCACCTTGAATATTATATACCCTTTTAGGGATAGATTTCAAATAGCTCTGATATAGCAGAAACCACTAAATTATGAAATTGCTAAATTGGGAATTGTACTTCAACCCAGAACAAAAAATGTGCTTTGACGGACACTAAATATCTTGCCCAGCAACAACAGTACAGCGGTGGGTAACGAGAGATTTAGAGGGAATTAAATTTGAGGCCTAGTATTTAGGCGCTGGGTCACCGGTATGGATTTAGTGACAGAATTAGACTTGGAAATACACAGTAGCGGGTGTGTGTGAAGTTATTCTGAATGACCCTATGTGCACCTTCAATATTATATACCCTTTTAGGGATAGATTTCAAATAGCTCTGATATAGCAGAAACCACTAAATTATGAAATTGCTAAATTGGGAATTGTACTTCAACCCAGAACAAAAAATGTGCTTTGACGGACACTAAATATCTTGCCCAGCAACAACAGTACAGCGGTGGGTAACGAGAGATTTAGAGGGAATTAAATTTGAGGCCTAGTATTTAGGCGCTGGGTCACCGGTATGGATTTAGTGACAGAATTAGACTTGGAAATGCACAGAAGCGTGTGTGTGAAGTTATTCTGAATGACCCAATGTGCACCTTCAATATTATATACCCTTTTTGGGATAGATTTCAAATAGCTCTGATATAGCAGGAACCACTAAATTATGAAATTGCTAAATTGGGAATTGTACTTCAACCCAGAACAAAAAATGTGCTTTGACGGGCACTAAATAACTTTCCCAGCTACAACAGGACAACGGTAACGAGAGATTTAGAGGGATTTAAATTTGAGGCCTAGTATTTAGGCGCTGGGTGACAGGTATGGGTTTAGTGACAGAATTAGACTTGGAAATACACAGTAGCGGGTGTGTGTGAAGTTATTCTGAATGACCCTATGTGCACCTTCAATATTATATACCCTTTTAGGGATAGATTTCAAATAGCTCTGATATAGCAGAAACCACTAAATTATGAAATTGCTAAATTGGGAATTGTACTTCAACCCAGAACAAAAAATGTGCTTTGACGGACACTAAATATCTTGCCCAGCAACAACAGTACAGCGGTGGGTAACGAGAGATTTAGAGGGAATTAAATTTGAGGCCTAGTATTTAGGCGCTGGGTCACCGGTATGGATTTAGTGACAGAATTAGACTTGGAAATGCACAGAAGCGTGTGTGTGAAGTTATTCTGAATGACCCAATGTGCACCTTCAATATTATATACCCTTTTTGGGATAGATTTCAAATAGCTCTGATATAGCAGGAACCACTAAATTATGAAATTGCTAAATTGGGAATTGTACTTCAACCCAGAACAAAAAATGTGCTTTGACGGGCACTAAATAACTTTCCCAGCTACAACAGGACAACGGTAACGAGAGATTTAGAGGGATTTAAATTTGAGGCCTAGTATTTAGGCGCTGGGTGACAGGTATGGGTTTAGTGACAGAATTAGACTTGGAAATACACAGTAGCGGGTGTGTGTGAAGTTATTCTGAATGACCCTATGTGCACCTTCAATATTATATACCCTTTTAGGGATAGATTTCAAATAGCTCTGATATAGCAGAAACCACTAAATTATGAAATTGCTAAATTGGGAATTGTACTTCAACCCAGAACAAAAAATGTGCTTTGACGGACACTAAATATCTTGCCCAGCAACAACAGTACACCGGTGGGTAACGAGAGATTTAGAGGGAATTAAATTTGAGGCCTAGTATTTAGGCGCTGGGTCACCGGTATGGATTTAGTGACAGAATTAGACTTGGAAATACACAGTAGCGGGTGTGTGTGAAGTTATTCTGAATGACCCTATGTGCACCTTCAATATTATATACCCTTTTAGGGATAGATTTCAAATAGCTCTGATATAGCAGAAACCACTAAATTATGAAATTGCTAAATTGGGAATTGTACTTCAACCCAGAACAAAAAATGTGCTTTGACGGACACTAAATATCTTGCCCAGCAACAACAGTACAGCGGTGGGTAACGAGAGATTTAGAGGGAATTAAATTTGAGGCCTAGTATTTAGGCGCTGGGTCACCGGTATGGATTTAGTGACAGAATTAGACTTGGAAATGCACAGAAGCGTGTGTGTGAAGTTATTCTGAATGACCCTATGTGCACCTTCAATATTATATACCCTTTTTGGGATAGATTTCAAATAGCTCTGATATAGCAGGAACCACTAAATTATGAAATTGCTAAATTGGGAATTGTACTTCAACCCAGAACAAAAAATGTGCTTTGACGGGCACTAAATAACTTTCCCAGCTACAACAGGACAACGGTAACGAGAGATTTAGAGGGATTTAAATTTGAGGCCTAGTATTTAGGCGCTGGGTGACAGGTATGGGTTTAGTGACAGAATTAGACTTGGAAATACACAGTAGCGGGTGTGTGTGAAGTTATTCTGAATGACCCTATGTGCACCTTCAATATTATATACCCTTTTAGGGATAGATTTCAAATAGCTCTGATATAGCAGAAACCACTAAATTATGAAATTGCTAAATTGGGAATTGTACTTCAACCCAGAACAAAAAATGTGCTTTGACGGACACTAAATATCTTGCCCAGCAACAACAGTACACCGGTGGGTAACGAGAGATTTAGAGGGAATTAAATTTGAGGCCTAGTATTTAGGCGCTGGGTCACCGGTATGGATTTAGTGACAGAATTAGACTTGGAAATACACAGTAGCGGGTGTGTGTGAAGTTATTCTGAATGACCCTATGTGCACCTTCAATATTATATACCCTTTTTGGGATAGATTTCAAATAGCTCTGATATAGCAGGAACCACTAAATTATGAAATTGCTAAATTGGGAATTGTACTTCAACCCAGAACAAAAAATGTGCTTTGACGGGCACTAAATAACTTTCCCAGCTACAACAGGACAACGGTAACGAGAGATTTAGAGGGATTTAAATTTGAGGCCTAGTATTTAGGCGCTGGGTGACAGGTATGGGTTTAGTGACAGAATTAGACTTGGAAATACACAGTAGCGGGTGTGTGTGAAGTTATTCTGAATGACCCTATGTGCACCTTCAATATTATATACCCTTTTTGGGATAGATTTCAAATAGCTCTGATATAGCAGAAACCACTAAATTATGAAATTGCTAAATTGGGAATTGTACTTCAACCCAGAACAAAAAATGTGCTTTGACGGACACTAAATATCTTGCCCAGCAACAACAGTACAGCGGTGGGTAACGAGAGATTTAGAGGGAATTAAATTTGAGGCCTAGTATTTAGGCGCTGGGTCACCGGTATGGATTTAGTGACAGAATTAGACTTGGAAATACACAGTAGCGGGTGTGTGTGAAGTTACTCTGAATGACCCTATGTGCACCTTCAATATTATATACCCTTTTTGGGATAGATTTCAAAGAGCTCTGATATAGCAGGAACCACTAAATTATGAAATTGCTAAATTGGGAATTGTATTTCAACCCAGAACAAGAAATGTGCTTGAACGGACACTAAATAACTCGCCCAGCTACAGCACTAGGGACAGATTTAGCTGGATATAAATTTGAGGCCTAGTATTTAGGCGCTGGGTGACAGGTATGGGTTTAGTGACAGAATTAGACTTGGAAATACACAGTAGCGGGTGTGTGTGAAGTTATTCTGAATGACCCTATGTGCACCTTCAATATTATATACCCTTTTAGGGATAGATTTCAAATAGCTCTGATATAGCAGAAACCACTAAATTATGAAATTGCTAAATTGGGAATTGTACTTCAACCCAGAACAAAAAATGTGCTTTGACGGACACTAAATATCTTGCCCAGCAACAACAGTACAGCGGTGGGTAACGAGAGATTTAGAGGGAATTAAATTTGAGGCCTAGTATTTAGGCGCTGGGTCACCGGTATGGATTTAGTGACAGAATTAGACTTGGAAATACACAGTAGCGGGTGTGTGTGAAGTTATTCTGAATGACCCTATGTGCACCTTCAATATTATATACCCTTTTTGGGATAGATTTCAAATAGCTCTGATATAGCAGGAACCACTAAATTATGAAATTGCTAAATTGGGAATTGTACTTCAACCCAGAACAAAAAATGTGCTTTGACGGGCACTAAATAACTTTCCCAGCTACAACAGGACAACGGTAACGAGAGATTTAGAGGGATTTAAATTTGAGGCCTAGTATTTAGGCGCTGGGTGACAGGTATGGGTTTAGTGACAGAATTAGACTTGGAAATACACAGTAGCGGGTGTGTGTGAAGTTATTCTGAATGACCCTATGTGCACCTTCAATATTATATACCCTTTTTGGGATAGATTTCAAATAGCTCTGATATAGCAGAAACCACTAAATTATGAAATTGCTAAATTGGGAATTGTACTTCAACCCAGAACAAAAAATGTGCTTTGACGGACACTAAATATCTTGCCCAGCAACAACAGTACAGCGGTGGGTAACGAGAGATTTAGAGGGAATTAAATTTGAGGCCTAGTATTTAGGCGCTGGGTCACCGGTATGGATTTAGTGACAGAATTAGACTTGGAAATACACAGTAGCGGGTGTGTGTGAAGTTACTCTGAATGACCCTATGTGCACCTTCAATATTATATACCCTTTTTGGGATAGATTTCAAAGAGCTCTGATATAGCAGGAACCACTAAATTATGAAATTGCTAAATTGGGAATTGTATTTCAACCCAGAACAAGAAATGTGCTTGAACGGACACTAAATAACTCGCCCAGCTACAGCACTAGGGACAGATTTAGCTGGATATAAATTTGAGGCCTAGTATTTAGGCGCTGGGTGACCGGTATGGATTTAGTGACAGAATTAGACTGGGATATGGCCAAAAAATGAACAGACTATTGCTGGTTAAATGCACTTGGTGTGACAGCTTCACCCTGATGTAGGCTTTAGCCAAAAAACAACCACACCATTGAGGGTTAAATGCACTTGGTGACAGGCGCAGCTTGCCCCTGATTTTGTATATGGCCAAAAAATGAACAGACTATTGCTGGTTAAATGCACTTGGTGTGACAGCTTCACCCTGATGTAGGCTTTAGCCAAAAAACAACCACACCATTGAGGGTTAAATGCACTTGGTGACAGGCGCAGCTTGCCCCTGATTTTGTATATGGCCAAAAAATGAACAGACTATTGCTGGTTAAATGCACTTGGTGTGACAGCTTCACCCTGATGTAGGCTTTAGCCAAAAAACAACCACACCATTGAGGGTTAAATGCACTTGGTGACAGGCGCAGCTTGCCCCTGATTTTGTATATGGCCAAAAAATGAACAGACTATTGCTGGTTAAATGCACTTGGTGTGACAGCTTCACCCTGATGTAGGCTTTAGCCAAAAAACAACCACACCATTGAGGGTTAAATGCACTTGGTCGCAGCTTGTGCTGGCGCACCACAAGACACAAAATGGCCGCCGATCACCCCAGAAAAATGAGACTGACAAACGGTCTGTGCAGCCTAAAAACAGTGAGCAATTGAGGATCAGCAGCTCAATGATCCACAGCTGCAGATCGATCAGTTAATCAAGTCCTTTGGAGGAGTTAATCTGCCTAATCTCGCCCTACTGTCGCAGCCGCAACCTCTCCCTACGCTAATCAGAGCAGAGTGACGGGCGGCGCTATGTGACTCCAGCTTAAATAGAGGCTGGGTCACATGGTGCTCTGGCCAATCACAGCCATGCCAATAGTAGGCATGGCTGTGATGGCCTCTTGGGGCAAGTAGTATGACGCTTGTTGATTGGCTGCTTTGCAGCCTTTCAAAAAGCGCCAAGAAAGCGTCACAAAAGCGCGAAGAAAGCGACGAACACCGAACCCGAACCCGGACTTTTACGAAAATGTCCGGGTTCGGGTCCGTGTCACGGACACCCCAAAATTCGGTACGAACCCGAACTATACAGTTCGAGTTCGCTCATCCCTAGTCACAGCCCTATAAATAGCCTCAGCCATCTTGGATTCAGCCATTTTCCAGTGTACTTAGTGCAGGGAGAGAGGTCAGCAGGCACTAGGGACAGTTCTAGGAAAGACTTGAAAACTTATATTTTGCTCAATAGAAGTTCAGGGAAAGAGCAATGAAAGTCAATGGGAGAACCACCGGCACCCACTGCTCAGAAGAGAAGAGGGTGTCTGGTTCATAAAAAAAGGTTAGAAGTTTATTGAAACCTCATCAAAATGGTTTGGAAACAGCATTAAGAGGATAGCTGGATGTGTCTTTGACTCCTATTATGCACGACATACAATGGACAACCACACAAAGGCTATATGCTAAAAGCCAGCTATGTGCAAGTCATCAATCTATCCATGAAACAGAAAACAGCCATCATACCTTTCAATTGCAGCCTTGTGCACTATGAGATATTCCAAACCAGCTCTCATCTGACTGAGAACCAGTAAACCTCAAAGTTATTTTGCATCTGTTGGAGGGTTTGGGTGGACCTGCACACCTAGATCAATATCATAAGGGTGACAACAACTTTTCCGATTGTCTTAACATAATATTCAATAACCTTTTTATACAGTTTTGTCATGCAAAAACGAATTTGCATAAACATGGGCATATGTCATAACACTATGAAAAAAAATAGATGGCGCTATTAAGTTATGAACAGCGCCATCTATTAGTTTCACAGTCTTATGACTAATAGTTTTGTCAGAAGACTATGAAACCAATAGATGGCGCTGTTCATAACTCAATAGCACCATCCATTGGTTTCATAGTCTTCTGATAAGAATATTAGACTATGAGTCTTATGACAAGCTTATTAGTTAGCCTCTTGCATGGAAAATTCACAGTAAAAATTTGCGATTAGAATATTTGTGATCAACACTGAGTTATTGCCCAGCTTTCCCAGTGTCAGATATCTTCACTGAGTTTTTACACAACTTTCCCAGTGTCCGATTTTATCACTGAGTTATTACCCAACTTTTCCAGTGTCAGATATTATCACTGACTTACTACCCAGCTTTCCTAGTCTCAGATATCATCACTGAGTTATTACCCGCCTTTCCCAGTGTCAGATATATTCACTGAGTTATTTCCTAGCTTTCCCAGTGTCAGATTTTATCACTGATTTATTACCCAGCTTTCCCAGTGTCAGATATCATCCTAGTGTGGATTGCAAATTATTTATTGTGAATTTTCCATTCAAAAGGCTACACTAATAAGCTTGTCATAAGACTTATAGTCTAATATTCTTGTCAGAAGACTATGAAACAATTAGATGGCATTTGAGTTATGAACAGCGCCATCTATTGGTTTCATAGTCTTCTTACAAAACTATTAGTATGTTGTCATAAGACTGTGAAACCAATAGATGGTGGTGTTCATAACTCAATAGTGCCATCTCTTGGTGTTCATAGTCTTATGACAGCTGAAAAACAAGGAAGTTTCTGCTCATTTGCAGGTCTTTCCAATATGCCCATGTTTATGTAAATGAGTTTTTACATGACAAAACTTTATCGAAAGGTTATTGAATATTATGTTAGGGCAATCAGAAAACTTTTTGTCTGCCTAATGATATTGATCTAGGTGTGCAGGTCTACCCAAGCCATCCAACATATTTGAAGTAACTTTGTGGCTTACTGGCTCTCAGTCAGATGAGATCTGGTTTGGAATGTCTCATAATGCGCAAGGCTGCCATTGTAAGGGATGCTGACTAAGCCTGTCATCTGTCTCATGGATAGCTTGTGTCTGGCTTTTGGCATATAGCCTTTGTGTGGTTGTCTATTGTATGTTATAGATAATAGAAGTTGAAGACGCATACAACCATCCTCTTAATGCTGTTTCCATCAATTTCTAACCTTTTTTTGTGAACTAGACAGCCTCTCTTTTTCAAAGCAAGGGGTGCCTGGTTTGATGCTCGAGTCTTCCATTGACTTTCATTGTATTAAATTGTACTCGAGCATCCAAAGTATTCGGCCGAGCACACGGATCTGTCGAGCATAGTGATGCTTGAGACGGTATTTGGCCGAGCATGCTTGCTTATCTCTACTTATTTGATCTAAAAATATGTTAGACAGAGAAGTGCCAGGCCCTGCACAGGGGAGTGACTGAGGTCTAAATGTTTCTGGAGCAGGCACAGGTCACAGCAGAGTAAGGAGGCATGGCAGCAGGGGTCACTTCAAGAGGCCTGAGCTCCGAGTGTCAGAGCTAGCGGTCGTGTCTTGACCAGCAACCCAGCGATTTGTCAAAACTATTGGCTATAAAAAGAGTCCATCATATAAGGTCTATATAGGTATATGAATGAGAACATTAATAGAAGCCATTTTGTCTGATTTTGTCTTATTCAAGAGGATAATAGAAGTTCAAACCCTTGTGAACTTAGAATCAGTAGCTCGGATTAGACTTGTGTAAAGACTTTTGTTTATAAAAAGTAGGAGGGTTTTTCATAGTCTGCTCTTGTGTGAGAAGAAATCTAGACAGGTCTAATAAAATGTATTTACCCAGATAAGACACTGAAGTAGAAATGTGTGGGTTTTAGGTTAGTTGAAATGGATAGAAAGAGACTATAATTTTCTTTGGGGGTTTTATATTAATCAATGTATGAGTGGATTTAGATTTTTTTATCATCAATCTAAATATGTGTGTTTTATAGAACAAAGAGTGTGGTAATTATAGATATATTCATTTTAAGGTTAGAATTGAGGTAGAAATTCCTATGAAATTTCAGAATGTCTCCCAGAGTAAAATGTAAGTTAATGATCTATTTCCCTGAAGATTTCTTGAATAGAGAAATGTGGACACAGGTGATCATAAACTTTTTACCAAACAATGACCACAAGTGTGTGTGTGTGTGTGTGTGTGTGTGTGTGTGTGTGTGTTTGGAATGAATTAGGTTTAGTCAGATATTTAGAAAGAGACTAGATAATTTGACAAGAGATACACTTCATTGTCTCTTTCTGGTCTCTTCAAGGTCTGTATGAAACCTTAGTTAAAATGTATCCCTTCTTCAAATTAAAATAATATATACAGGAACTAGCCATAATTGCCCAATACTTTTATATGGAGCCTTAGTGCCACCTAATGTTAGGATAAAAAAATAATTAAGGAATGTATTGCAAAATCACTAGGGGAGGTCCTATTAGTTATTCGTGATGTCACTAGTTGTTGATTAAACTAGACCAGTCCAATTTTAGATGGGATAAAAAGATGATATGGGCTGAGAGAGGGGTGATCTTCTTGATTCAGCTTGGGATGGTAATCTTGAAGAAAACATTCTTAAAACCTAAAGACATCTTGATCCATCATATCCAGCCACGTGTCCACCTTTTCAGCCATTGGAAGCAGCCATCTTAGGACCATTGAAACTGATTTCTACTAGCTGACATTTTGGGTATAGCATAACCTTACCTATATTTTATAGGATACTTAATATTATATATATTTACAGTACAGACCAAAAGTTTGGACACATCTTCTCATTCAAAGAGTTTTCTTTATTTTCATGACTATGAAAATTGTAGATTCACACTGATGGAATCAAAACTACAAATTAACACATGTGGAATTATATACATAACAAAAAAAGTGTGAAACAACTGAAAATATGTCATATTCTAGGTTCTTCAAAGTAGCCACCTTTTTGCTTTGATTACTGCTTTGCACACTCTGGGCATTCTCTTGATGAGCTTCAAGAGGTAGTCACCTGAAATGGTTTTCACTTCACAGGTGTGCCCTGTCAGGTTTAATAAGTGGGATTTCTTGCCTTTATAAATGGGGTTTGGACCATCAGTTGCGTTGTGCAGAAGTTAGGTGGATACACAGCTGATAGTCCTACTGAATAGACTGTTAGAATTTGTATTATGGCAAGAAAAAAGCAGCTAAGTAAAGAAAAACGAGTGGCCATCATTACTTTAAGAAATGAAGGTCAGTCAGTCCGAAAAATTGGGAAAACTTTGAAAGTGCCCCCAAGTACAGTCACAAAAACCATCAAGCGCTACAAAGAAACTGGCTCACTGGCGGACCGCCTCAGGAAAGGAAGACCAAGAGTCACCTCTGCTGCGGAGGATAAGTTCATCCGAGTCACCAGCCTCAGAAATCGCAGGTTAACAGCAGCTCAGATTAGAGACCAGGTCAATGCCACACAGAGTTCTAGCAGCAGACACATCTCTAGAACAACTGTTAAGAGGAGACTGTGTGAATCAGGCCTTCGTGGTAGAATATCTGCTAGGAAACCACTGCTAAGGACAGGCAACAAGCAGAAGAGACTTGTTTGGGGTAAAGAACACAAGGAATGGACATTAGACCAGTGGAAATCTGTGCTTTGGTCTGATGAGTCCAAATTTGAGATCTTTGGTTCCAACCACCGTGTCTTTGTGCGATGCAGAAAAGGTGAACGGATGGACTCTACATGCCTGGTTCCCACCGTGAAGCATGGAGGAGGAGGTGTGATTGTGTGGGGGTGCTTTTCTGTTGACACTGTTGGGGATTTATTCAAAATTGCAAGCATACTGAACCAGCATGGCTACCACAACATCTTGCAGCAGCATGCTATTCCATCCCGTTTGCGTTTAGTTGGACCATCATTTATTTTTCAACAGGACAATGACCCCAAACACACCTCCAGGCTGTGTAAGGGCTATTTGACCATGAAGGAGAGTGATGGGGTGTTGTGCCAGATGACCTGGCCTCCACAGTCACCTGACCTGAACCCAATCGAGATGGTTTGGGGGTGAACTGGACCACAGAGTGAAGGCAAAAGGGCTAACAAGTGCTAAGCATCTCTGGGAACTCCTTCAAGACTGTTGGAAGACCATTTCAGGTGACTACCTCTTGAAGCTCATCAAGAGAATGCCAAGAGTGTGCAAAGCAGTAATCAAAGCAAAAGGTGGCTACTTTGAAGAACCTAGAATATGACATATTTTCAGTTGTTTCACACTTTTTTGTTATGTATATAATTCCACATGTGTTAATTCATGAAATAAAGAAAACTCTTTGAATGAGAAGGTGTGTCCAAACTTTTGGTCTGTATATGTATATATATATATATATATATATATATATATATATATTTGTATCAATAAAAGAGCAAATCTGAAATAGACCAGATTTGGATTTAATCAGACATTTGTCAGCTAAGAGAAATCAGCTATCAAATTGATTTAAAATATAAGTTACGGGTATTGTCATATTAAGGCATATATATATATATACACTCTAGATTATTTTGACTTTCTTAATATTTTGCATATCATTGATTGAATTTCATTTGTCACCAATTTTCCTATATAAATATTAATTAGCACTGTATTATTGTCATTTAATAAATATATATTTTGATTTAACACCGCCTTCTTTTTGTCGTCTAACTTAGCGCAGATCACAAGCTTGTTTTAGCTTGGTATTTATGCTAATAGATTAGAATCTCCTTCATTACAGATTCTAATTTATTTACATAAATAATATAGACTGTTAATCGGAGACAGCATAAAAGTTCCAATAGATTCTTGAATAGTTGACTCGATCTTTGACTTCATTGCAAGTGATATCAGACACCCCCAGCCAAGAGTCGGTGGGTTCGTCAGACACAACTCTTAGTTGGCATGGCCCGGGAGCAGGACCTGTGCCCTCAATTGTCCTCAACCTGCCTCTGTCCTTTTCTGTTCCCTCGGCCAGCGAAGTATTATATGCTGTGGGCTCATCTCCACTATTCAGCGAGGACGAGATACTAGAGGACAGTCAGCAGCTACTGCCCAGCCAAGATCCGGTGGAGATATCCGCCGCTTCCTCTGGTGGGCGGGCAAGTAGTGATGAGGAAAGTCGCATGGGAGCTGGTGTTGTGAGTGGTCAGGCTTCTGGCTCAGAGACCGTTAAGGAGGACATCAGTGACATGCAGACTGTACTCGATGATGATGTAGCCGATCGCAATTGGGAGCCGGGTGACGAAGAGGCGTCATCATCATCAGGAGAAGAGAGTGGCAGCTTGCGCGTTAGCAGCAGGGGAGCCAGCAAGTCTGTAGCCTGGCCAGGAGTCAGCAGGGTAGCAGCAGTGGGAGTTCAGGAGCCAAACAGGCCCGGGGTAGACCATATGCTTCTCAGGACCCTACTGGCCTGCAAATTTGTGGTGCAAGGGTTCACAGAGGCAGTGGAGGTAGCAGTCAGTCAGTGCAGAGTGTTGGTGGTAAAATCACATACTTTTTGTTGTGGCAGATTTTTGTTACTGCACTGGAGGAGATAAACATGGCCATTTGTCGAATCTGTGGGCACAAGTTTTGGCACCATGGCCCTGTGTCAACATATGCAGCGCCACTACAAAGTGGCCTGGGAGAACCGTGGCTCTGATGTGGTGGTCCAGCCTGCCGCAGAAACCGCTGCATCACCCAGTGGCAAGCACCTGATTTCAGGCAGTCAAGGCTCCACCACCTCAGCTGTCTGTCTTTCCCAACATCTGCTGGTCTTGATGCTCCTGCTCCTCCTCCTAGTCAGTTATTCCGTCAGCAATCGATCATCAAAGCGATTGCCAGGAGACAACAGTATGTACGCACTCATCCAACAGCGCAGAAGCTGAACGTGCTCCTGGACAAGTTGCTGGTACTGCAGTCCCTCCCGCTCCAAGTGGTGGACTCTGCACCTTTTGAGAACTTTTGGCTTTTGCCGAACCGAGGTGGAGAGTCCCAAGCCATCATTTATTTGCCAAAAAGGCAGTACCAGCCCTGCACACATATGTAGAACAGAAGGTGGGCCAGTCCTTCAGCTTGTAGGTGTCTGCCAAAGTGCACAGCAACGCCAATTTGTGGAGCTGTAACTATGGTCAAGGACAATATATGTCCTTTACAGCCCTCTGGGTAAATGTGGCTCCTGCCCAGCAAAACCAGCAACTTGGCCAAGTGAAGCTGCTACCTCCACGTTATCAGACCGTTGGTCCTGCGACAATGTCTGCCTTTTGCCTCCTCATCCTACACTGTGTCCTCAGCCTCCACTGCAGGGATAATTCACAGTGCCCCACCAGCATACAACATGTGATTTCTGCACATAGTATGCCTGGGGGAACAGAGTTACACAGGGGAGGAACTGCTCCCCGTCCTTCATCAAGATATCAAATTGTGGCTTTCTCAGCGTCAACTCAAAATCGGAACCATGGTGACCAACAACAGGAAGAACATGGTGTTGGCGCTGCGTCAAGGAGGGCTGAGTCATGCACCCTGCATGGCGCATGTGTTCAATCTGTTTGTTAAGCGTTTCATGAAGTCTTCCACCCATCTGCAAGACATCCTAAAAATGACCAGGAAACTTTGCATGCACTTCAGCCACTAGTACACCGCCAAGCACACCCTCCTTGAGCTACAGCAGCAGAATGGCAATCCCAACATAGGCTGATATGCAATGTTTCCACCTGTTGGAATTCCACCCTCCATATGTTGGACCGACTGTATAAACAGAGAAAGGCCATAAATGATTTCTTGATAATACAGGCTTACAGAGGTACTCCCCTGTGTAACTTCGATGTTAGCCAGTAGCCGCTCATGTGTGACACCTGCCATTTACTCGTGCCCTTTGAGGAGGCTACTTTAGTTGTCAGTCGCCAGGACTAGAAGATGAACAAAGTCATTCCACTAATTTATTTTGTGGAAAAGATGCTGATAAATCTGGCTGGTCAGGGGACTGGAGACTTGGCACCTAGATCTCATGGCTCCTGTGGGAGCTGAACTGGAGGAGGAGGACATTGGAGCACAAGCAATGTGTAGCGAAATGGGTGGTTTTTCTACACAGATAACAGGAAAGGAGGAGCAGGAGCAGCCAGAAGAGAAAGATAAGGATGACAAGGCAGATGACCCAGACACACCGTGACAATATACAGTGGAGATGGAGGAAGGGAGTCCCTCTGAGTCACTTCACAAATGGCCCAATGCATGCTCACTTGCTTGCGTATTGACAGCCGAATTGTCACCATTCGGCAGAGGAATGACTACTGGCTCTCCACCATGTTAGACCCTCGCTACTGGTCCAAAATAGGAGCCTTCTTTACACCCGCTGAGAGGGAGGACAAACTGAATTACTATAGAGACATTCTATGTAGTCAGTTGTCTGCAGCCTACCTGCGCCATCACCCCTCCTCTCGCACTTCTGACCTGGGGGTCCTCTGCACTCATATTCCACTGCCATGGCTGCTGGGGTGAGGGAGGCAAGAACAGTACCAGCTGCATCAGCAGAAGCCTGAATCTAGAGTCACTGATGAGCAGCTTTCTTCACCCACCTAGTGAAGAAACTACTCACCAGTAGCTAGACATAGAGCAGAACCTGATCAAGCAGGTGGTGGCATGCTTGTAGTGCACCATGCCAGCTGTAATTGAATATCCGCTGGACTACTGGGCAACTAAACTGGATTTGTGGCTGCAACTGGCCAAGTTTGCCCTGGAAAAGCTGTCCTTCCCGGCCAGTACTGTAGCATCAGAGCGGGTGTTTAGTGCGGCAGGGGCCATAGTTACCCAAAGGAGAACTCGCCTGTCTACCCAAAATGTGGAAACACTAACCTATGTCAAGATGGCGTGGATCAGCCAAGATTTTCACTCACCAATGCCTGATGCATCATATTTGATCATCCATGCTGCCTCACCTAAACCTTGACAAAAGAGACAGTTATTTTTTTTTCTGGCTACCTGCCTCAGCTATTATTCTGATGCTTCCACCCGCCTGATGCCACACATCTTATGCCAAGTGCTCCTTCTTGTACCCACCATCGTCAGCGGGTACTGTTAGAGCCACCCACCTCTCCTCTCTGTCACTGGGTCACTCTGTGGTCTCCTGATGCTGATGCAACCTCCCCACTATGTCACCTTGCCACTCTGTGGTCTCCTGATGCTGCTGCCACCTTCACACTATGTCACCTTGCCATTCTGTGGTCTCCTGATGCTGCTACCACCTCCACAATATATGTTGCCTTGCCACTATGTGGTCTCCTGATGCTGCTGCCACCTCCACACTATGTCACCTTGCCACTCTGTGGTCTTCTGATGCAGCTGCCACCTCCACCCTATGTCATATTGCCACTCTGTGGTCTCCTGATGCTGCTGCTACCTCAATCATTTGTCACCTTGCCACTCTATGGTCTCCTGATGCTTCTACCACCTCCACACTATGTCACCTTGCCACTCTGTGGTCTCCTGATGCTGCTGCTGCCACCTCCACACTCTGTCATTGTGCCACTCTGTGGTCTCCTGATGCTGCTGCTACCTACACACTATGTCCCCTTGCCACTCTGTGGTCTCCTGATGCTGCTGCCACCTCCACACTGTCACCTTGCCATTCTATGGTCTCCTAATGCTGCTGCCACCTCCACACTATGTGATTGGGCCACTCTGTGGACTTCTCATGCTGTTCCCACCCTTCCCCAAATCATGACTGGCCCACTATTTTGCCCTTTTGGCCTGGTTGACATCAATATTTATTTGACCCTTCTTCTAATATGTCAGAAGGAAGGAAAATTGAGACACACAATGGATCATGTCTGTGTAGCAGCTGTAAGGCCTGTATGGTCCCATCAGAATTAGCTTATGATTTGGTAGCCAAAAGCAGGAGTGGGTACAAAACACAGAATACATGCAAATATTCCAATCACATGTCATCTCTGTTTTGGATCCACTCCTGTTATTTGGGGGTTATTGTTCTGACGGATCAGAGGAAGGGCAAAATAATCAGTGCCATCAACACAAACTTACTGCTGACACCCTCTCCACTCTGTCAGGGGTTTTTACTTGTATAAGTGCTTAATATAACTGATTCTGTAGATGTCTATGTGGAATCAGCTGACGACGGTGTGCTCTTTCACACTATAGTAGGATCTTGGGCTTCTGTACGGTTCTTTATACCTGACGCTAATTTTGACCTGTAAGGTTGAGTTCACACTTGAGTTATTTGGTCAGTTTTGGCTCAGTAACTGCCCAAAAAAGTGAAGTGTGCAGTGATTCTAAGAGCGAAGCCTGTCATCTGCGTGTCATACTGACTTACAGTATTGTTTCATTACCACAGCAGACTCACTATGCATGTTGCTGCATGGCACAGTGTTTACACACCTATACAGGCTCTCTGCAGCCATGAAATAGCTGTTTTTTAACACGATTCACCACAAATTAATTCAGATCAGATCGTTTTCGAAAATTCGGTGAACCAAACAAATCAAATTTTTGAGATATACGTTAATCTCTAACATGATTTGTGCTAGAAAAGAACATG
The DNA here is from genome assembly GCF_014858855.1 of Bufo gargarizans. NCBI lineage: Eukaryota > Metazoa > Chordata > Amphibia > Anura > Bufonidae > Bufo > Bufo gargarizans. Next base: position 181,218,036 of record NC_058082.1, read on the forward strand.
TTAAACATGCTTTAAATTCATACATGCAATGTAATATCAAATTAATCTCAAACAAATCTTTTTCATAAAAAATATCTATTTTAGCATATGTTACTGCTGCAGCAGCATTATGCATAAATCAATCTTTAGTTTCTTCGCTTACCACTGTTTTTCTTGAGTTTTCCCCTTAGTTACGGCTGTTTTGAATCTTACATTATGAGGATATTCTCAAGATGGCTCCTCTGCCAGTTCTCTGAGTCCAAAACTGCATTCCCTCAGGTCGCATTCCTGCCAGCCAATCAAATTGGAATACAAAGAGACACGCCTCCTCACTCTGAAGCCTAATGCAGGCATGCAGTGTGAAGGACCGCCCCTCCGTCTTCCTAGCCGGAGACAGATGAGCCATAGCAACGGTATTTTAAGGGACCAGTGGAAAGGGACAGAGGACATTAGTGAAAGCTGTTATTATAAGGTAATTGCAGATCTTTTGGCAATCATTCACAGACTAACTCAGCAAATAAAATAAAAATATAGCAAATTAAAAAATATATATATGACAGTTATCCTTTAAACATTCTAGTTAGATCGGATATTGTTTCAAGTAACATATGGACCGGAATCTCACAGTATTAAAATTGGTCACAGTGTTCTATAACAGAATTAATTTTCAAAACAGCAAATCCATCTGCCAACTATACTTGATACGAATTTTAGAAATTGCTGGAAACTAAAAATAAAGTAAACTAATATGTGCCCTCAAAAACATATGCCCTTATGGTGGTCAACATTTATTTTTAAATACATGCGAGTTACAGCATTTTTCCCAGAAAAAAAACACATTTTACTCTTTCAAATTGCTCCTATACAGGTTATTACTTTGTTTACAGACGCCTCATCTCTGAACAGAAAGCCGAGAAACCTACAATAAAGAACACAACGGTAATGGTTAGATTTTCTTCTTCCTAATGTTTTATCTATTTGTTTACAGCCTTCATACCTCTGTACCAGAAACTCTGAGGTCTACTTGAACCTTTGATGAGTAAAGCACATTTGGCATTTCCTCCTGGAGACAGCAATGTGAATTAACTAATGAAAATGGACATATCTACTTTACTGCATGAGTCTCATGATCTGCCTCATTCTCTAACTGTCTATTCAGTTGAACCTTGATGCTAGTGAACTGATAAAACGAAGTACAAATGGAAGTAAAATAAATTGTATCTTGAAGGTATTTGTGAATTGTGCTGAAAAGCCTTTCATGAATATAAAATACCCAGGAAAATCATAACCCTTTGTGTAGTATATGTTTCAAACGACTAGCACTATAAAATATTCATTTTTATGCTACCAACTAGTAAAACTTCATTTACATTTTTCTTTTCATACATTAAAACCCAATTTAAAGTTATTTCAGTGTGTAGAATTTACAGTGGATAGTATGTGCACTCTATGTGCTGGCAGTTGATGCTCAGCCCACACATGTATTACAGATATATTCTGTGCTAGTAGCAATGCTTCAAGGGATAAACACTATAATGTGGCATTGAAGGAAGAATCCATAATTCCCTTTAGTATCAAATCCAACATAAAAGCAACTCTGCATGAATTTATATGAAATTAAAGGTGTATGGAGATACACTAAGGCCCAGAGATTTCTATGGGTGTCAGAAAACCTCTAGTAAATAGTTATGTGCAGGAGACCTAGAAATATATTACACCAGTCCCTACATTTACTAAGACTAAATTAAATAAATGGAGAAGCACTGCAGTAGATTTCACTTCAAAGAGTAGATACACAGCTTCATATGACAATACTCAAAGGTCAGCAGTCTCACCACAATAGAATGGAATGAAGCAACACTCCAGTTGCTTCTCGGTAAGTGTAGCTTTTATTTATCCATAGTTTAAAGTGCAACATCTCTTCAATTGAGCTGGAAAATGGCCCTATTGAAGAGCTGAAACTTTGCACTTGGGTGAATGCATTCTACACTTAGGTGGACAATAATGGGGTGTAGACAATGGGCCCCTAAAGCGGGAGGGGGGAGTATGCTTGTTTAAAATTTAACTTTTAATGAGATCAAAGATAACAGAATAATAAAAACTCACTACACATAATAGACATACATACACATAAACGACCAACTAAATGGTGCCTGGCTGGTATAGACAAAAAAATCTGTTCCATCCGGAAAGACGCGAACAGTCTTACCAGACCCTTTGTAGATAGTGGGAGAGGTCCTTAGATACAGGAGGCAGGAGACACTTGGATCATGCCGTGCGGGAATAGGTGCATTCACTGTGGGGCCGTGTAGACGGAGCAATGGAGTAAATCCTGTATAGCCCTACCAAAGGTGAAGGGGGCTATTATGCTACTATCTATCTACACGGAGCACTTGCCTTGGAAAAGGCGACCCCGTCCGGTAGCCTGTCCCTATGGTGGACCTAACCCTAAAACTACAGAAGTTATGCCATGAGAAGTTTCTGTTCAATGTGCTGCCCATTGTGTTGGATTGTCAATGCAACCCTTTTCTCCCACTCTTCACACACTAATAGCAACACCGCAGGAGAAATGCTAGCACAGGCTTCCAGTATCCGTAGTTTTTCTTGTGACAAGGGGCGTTCGCTTGTTTCCTCTGCACGTATGTAAATGCCCGATAAGCACGCTTGTAAACAGCGCTTATCGGGTACGCTTATGTGGCCTAAGTCTAAATTAACTGGATTTCTGCATTGATTGCTAACAGATTGACCTCAAGGTACTAAAGGATGTATCCCCACATATATTTCTGCTACTACATGCACTTTTGACCTCACTAGATAAGGTCCTTTCTCAGGACTGTGCTTAATTTTGACCTGTAAATATTATTAGCATATACCCTGGTATATTTGTCTGTTTTTATATCATGGTCTGGTCTAATAAACTTTTCTATTTATATCTGTATGTGCTTAACTTTAGCATATGTATTTTGGATTTATTCCAAAAGGCACAACAGACAATTCTGAAAAAGTTGAGGAATTGTCCAAATGTGAGAAGGTCAATGAATCAGAAGAATTTACAAACTGCAAAAGCATCTGTGTCTACCATGTGTCTACAATTAGAAAAAAAACACTGAACAAGAATTGTCCTAATAGAAGAACATAATAAAGGAGGCAGCTGCTGTCCAAAAAAAAAAAAACATGAAGCTGAAGTTTACCCAAGACCCTAGATGTTCCACAATACTTCTGGGAATATCTTGTAGGGACTGATAAGATAAAATAAATATATTAGTTTTTTTGTGCAAATGTATAATGTTATGTTTGGAGGAAAAAGACAAATGAACACCAACATCAAAACTTCATCCCCCACTGTAAAACATTCTCTAGCTAAAGAATTATTGAAACATAAGATTTATGTTTTGGAATGTCAAACTCAGAGCCCTGACCTTAATCTTATCAAGATGCTATGGCAGGACCTGAATGGTGCTGCACTTGCAAGGTATCCCAGAAATACAAATGAACTGAAACACATATGCAGGGTGGAATGGTCCAAAGTTCCTTATTAACATTATGCTAATTAGAGACAACGTAACTAGGTTTGCAACAAACTAGGTTTGTTACGAGCGTCCCAAAAATGTGTCTGTTTTTCAGGCTCACTTTGGACAAATCCTGTAAAATGGCATGCAGAGCAATATTAATGCACATGTTGACAGGAAAAACCATAAGAGAGGAAGGACAAGGATGCTCACATGATTCTGAGAGGAAGTGTGGTGGTGGGGGGCTTTCCCTGACTGGCTCACAGGCTGACAAACAGCCTGGATGAGCTAATCAGTGGATCAGTAGGGTCAGTAGGCAGGAAGGTGCCCTTGCAAAATGACTACAATATTGGGTTGTGAGAGAGGGTGGATATGTGTAGCAGTCTGTGGAAGAAAAAAAAAAAACATCTTAGGAATAGTGTACAGTTGCCATCAAGCTTCTGTTCTACTGTAAAGGTCAGTTTAGGAAAAGGCAAGCAAGAAGAATAATTGTATAGAAAATAGAAGGGAAAGGAAAGCTTTTAGCCAGGGAGTGAGGAGAGAAGGCTGGGTGTTCCAGGCAGTGCCTTCTAGCTGCAGTTACTGCCTTATACTGCAGCTACAGCAGAACCTCCAAAGCAGCTGGAGCTTTTTTGTTTTTGTTTTACAAACCTGGTTTATATTATGGCCAGCTTATTGTATTGTTTTATTCTTATTTGTATTGTAGCTGTATTGTTTTTAAACTTTTAAAATTGCAATATTGAAAAAGCTATAATGCCATTTTTGTACCAGTGGAAATTAACGTAAATTACACAATGGAATCAAATTGCCTTTTCTGCATGTTCAAGTGTTGGTGTGTGTGGAGTGGATAATCTAAATCGTACAATGCATGTTTGTCAACCCAGAGAGTACCATTTAAAATCTTTGGGAGCACACCTAAAATACTTGTCCAAATTATGTGACAGGGCATCTCCAGACAGTTTGCGGGTTGGAGTGGGTTGCAATAATAGGAATGCAAGTGAACAATGTGTGTTTTACAATCCAGAGCGTACCATTTTAATTCTCTGAGTGAAAATACCTGAAATAGTAAGCCAAAATTTGGGACAAGGTGTATACAAAGAGTTCAAGTGTTGGTGTGGGTTATAAAAATAGCAATACAAGAGCACAACATGTGTTCAATACAGTGGGTGCCATTTTAAATCTCTGACTGAAAACATCTGAAATAGTAGTCCAAAATCTGAGACAGGACACCTCCAGTCAATTCATGTGTTGGTGTATGTTGAAACAAAATAGCAATACAAATATGCAACTCATATTTTACAATGCAGAGGGTACTATTTTAAACCACTGAGTGAAAAGACCTGAAACAGTAGTCTGAAAATGGGGACAGTACATCTCCAGACATTTCAAGTGTTGGTATAAGGTGTAAAAAAAAAAAAAAATACAAGTGTACAATGCGTGTTTCATAATCCAGAGGGTACTGTTTTAAATCTGTGAGTGAAAAACACCTGAAATAGTAGTTAAAAATCTGTGACAGGGAATCCCAATATAGTTCAGTGCTGGTGTAGGGGGAATAATCTCATAGTAGGTTGACAACTTGTATTTTCAACTAGAGAAAGCTTTTTTCTAAATCTGCGTATTTGAATGCACATAAGACATTAGGACTAGGGATGAGCGAACTCGAACTGTATAGTTCGGGTTCGTACCGAATTTTGGGGTGTCCGTGACACGGACCCGAACCCGGACATTTTCGTAAAAGTCCGGGTTCGGGTTCGGTGTTCGTCGCTTTCTTGGCGCTTTTTGAAAGGCTGCAAAGCAGCCAATCAACAAGCGTCATACTACTTGCCCCAAGAGGCCATCACAGCCATGCCTACTATTGGCATGGCTGTGATTGGCCAGAGCACCATGTGACCCAGCCTCTATTTAAGCTGGAGTCACATAGCGCCGCCCGTCACTCTGCTCTGATTAGCGTAGGGAGAGGTTGCGGCTGCGACAGTAGGGCGAGATTAGGCAGATTAACTCCTCCAAAGGACTTGATTAACTGATCGATCTGCAGCTGTGGATCATTGAGCTGCTGATCCTCAATTGCTCACTGTTTTTAGGCTGCCCAGACCGTTTGTCAGTCACATTTTTCTGGGGTGATCGGCGGCCATTTTGTGTCTTGTGGTGCGCCAGCACAAGCTGCGACCAAGTGCATTTAACCCTCAATGGTGTGGTTGTTTTTTGGCTAAAGCCTACATCAGGGTGAAGCTGTCACACCAAGTGCATTTAACCAGCAATAGTCTGTTCATTTTTTGGCCATATACAAAATCAGGGGCAAGCTGCGCCTGTCACCAAGTGCATTTAACCCTCAATGGTGTGGTTGTTTTTTGGCTAAAGCCTACATCAGGGTGAAGCTGTCACACCAAGTGCATTTAACCAGCAATAGTCTGTTCATTTTTTGGCCATATACAAAATCAGGGGCAAGCTGCGCCTGTCACCAAGTGCATTTAACCCTCAATGGTGTGGTTGTTTTTTGGCTAAAGCCTACATCAGGGTGAAGCTGTCACACCAAGTGCATTTAACCAGCAATAGTCTGTTCATTTTTTGGCCATATACAAAATCAGGGGCAAGCTGCGCCTGTCACCAAGTGCATTTAACCCTCAATGGTGTGGTTGTTTTTTGGCTAAAGCCTACATCAGGGTGAAGCTGTCACACCAAGTGCATTTAACCAGCAATAGTCTGTTCATTTTTTGGCCATATACAAAATCAGGGGCAAGCTGCGCTTGTCACCAAGTGCATTTAACCCTCAATGGTGTGGTTGTTTTCTGGCTAAAGCCTACATCAGGGTGAAGCTGTCACACCAAGTGCATTTAACCAGCAATAGTCTGTTTATTTTTTGGCCATATACTACATCAGGGGCAAGCTGCGCCCGTCACCAAGTGCATTTAACCCTCAGTAGTGTGGTTGGTCAAGCTGTGACACCAAGTGCATTTAACCAGCAATAGTCTGTTCATTTTTTGGCCATATACTACATCAGGGGCAAGCTGCGCCCGTCACCAAGTGCATTTAACCAGCAATAGTGTGGTTATTTTTTGGCCATATCCCAGTCTAATTCTGTCACTAAATCCATACCGGTCACCCAGCGCCTAAATACTAGGCCTCAAATTTATATCCCGCTAAATCTCTCGTTACCGCTGTCCTGTTGTAGCTGGGAAAGTTATTTAGTGTCCGTCAAAGCACATTTTTTGTTCTGGGTTGAAGTACAATTCCCAATTTAGCAATTTCATAATTTAGTGGTTTCTGCTATATCAGAGCTATTTGAAATCTATCCCTAAAAGGGTATATAATATTCAAGGTGCACATTGGGTCATTCAGAATAACTTCACACACACCCGCTACTGTGTATTTTCAAGTCTAATTCTGTCGATAAACCCATACCTGTCACCCAGCGCCTAAATACTAGGCCTCAAATTTATATCCTGCTAAATCTCTCGTTACCGCTGTCCTGTTGTAGCTGGGAAAGTTATTTAGTGTCCGTCAAAGCACATTTTTTGTTCTGGGTTGAAATACAATTCCCAATTTAGCAATTTCATAATTTAGTGGTTTCTGCTATATCAGAGCTATTTGAAATCTATCCCTAAAAGGGTATATAATATTCAAGGTGCACATTGGGTCATTCAGAATAACTTCACACACACCCGCTACTGTGTATTTCCAAGTCTAATTCTGTCACTAAACCCATACCTGTCACCCAGCGCCTAAATACTAGGCCTCAAATTTATATCCTGCTAAATCTCTCGTTACCGCTGTACTGTTGTTGCTGGGCAAGATATTTAGTGTCCGTCAAAGCACATTTTTTGTTCTGGGTTGAAATACAATTCCCAATTTAGCAATTTCATAATTTAGTGGTTTCTGCTATATCAGAGCTATTTGAAATCTATCCCTAAAAGGGTATATAATATTCAAGGTGCACATTGGGTCATTCAGAATAACTTCACACACACCCGCTACTGTGTATTTCCAAGTCTAATTCTGGCACTAAACCCATACCTGTCACCCAGCGCCTAAATACTAGGCCTCAAATTTATATCCTGCTAAATCTCTAGTTACCGCTGTACTGTTGTTGCTGGGCAAGATATTTAGTGTCCGTCAAAGCACATTTTTTGTTCTGGGTTGAAATACAATTCCCAATTTAGCAATTTCATAATTTAGTGGTTTCTGCTATATCAGAGCTATTTGAAATCTATCCCTAAAAGGGTATATAATATTCAAGGTGCACATTGGGTCATTCAGAATAACTTCACACACACCCGCTACTGTGTATTTCCAAGTCTAATTCTGTCACTAAACCCATTCCTGTCACCCAGCGCCTAAATACTAGGCCTCAAATTTATATCCTGCTAAATCTCTCGTTACCGCTGTACTGTTGTTGCTGGGCAAGATATTTAGTGTCCGTCAAAGCACATTTTTTGTTCTGGGTTGAAATACAATTCCCAATTTAGCAATTTCATAATTTAGTGGTTTCTGCTATATCAGAGCTATTTGAAATCTATCCCTAAAAGGGTATATAATATTCAAGGTGCACATTGGGTCATTCAGAATAACTTCACACACACCCGCTACTGTGTATTTCCAAGTCTAATTCTGGCACTAAACCCATACCTGTCACCCAGCGCCTAAATACTAGGCCTCAAATTTATATCCTGCTAAATCTCTAGTTACCGCTGTACTGTTGTTGCTGGGCAAGATATTTAGTGTCCGTCAAAGCACATTTTTTGTTCTGGGTTGAAATACAATTCCCAATTTAGCAATTTCATAATTTAGTGGTTTCTGCTATATCAGAGCTATTTGAAATCTATCCCTAAAAGGGTATATAATATTCAAGGTGCACATTGGGTCATTCAGAATAACTTCACACACACCCGCTACTGTGTATTTCCAAGTCTAATTCTGTCACTAAACCCATACCTGTCACCCAGCGCCTAAATACTAGGCCTCAAATTTATATCCTGCTAAATCTCTCGTTACCCACCGCTGTACTGTTGTTGCTGGGCAAGATATTTAGTGTCCGTCAAAGCACATTTTTTGTTCTGGGTTGAAATACAATTCCCAATTTAGCAATTTCATAATTTAGTGGTTTCTGCTATATCAGAGCTATTTGAAATCTATCCCTAAAAGGGTATATAATATTCAAGGTGCACATTGGGTCATTCAGAATAACTTCACACACACCCGCTACTGTGTATTTCCAAGTCTAATTCTGGCACTAAACCCATACCTGTCACCCAGCGCCTAAATACTAGGCCTCAAATTTATATCCTGCTAAATCTCTAGTTACCGCTGTACTGTTGTTGCTGGGCAAGATATTTAGTGTCCGTCAACGCACATTTTTTGTTCTGGGTTGAAATACAATTCCCAATTTAGCAATTTCATAATTTAGTGGTTTCTGCTATATCAGAGCTATTTGAAATCTATCCCTAAAAGGGTATATAATATTCAAGGTGCACATTGGGTCATTCAGAATAACTTCACACACACCCGCTACTGTGTATTTCCAAGTCTAATTCTGTCACTAAACCCATACCTGTCACCCAGCGCCTAAATACTAGGCCTCAAATTTATATCCTGCTAAATCTCTCGTTACCGCTGTACTGTTGTTGCTGGGCAAGATATTTAGTGTCCGTCAAAGCACATTTTTTGTTCTGGGTTGAAGTACAATTCCCAATTTAGCAATTTCATAATTTAGTGGTTTCTGCTATATCAGAGCTATTTGAAATCTATCCCTAAAAGGGTATATAATATTCAAGGTGCACATTGGGTCATTCAGAATAACTTCACACACACCCGCTACTGTGTATTTCCAAGTCTAATTCTGGCACTAAACCCATACCTGTCACCCAGCGCCTAAATACTAGGCCTCAAATTTATATCCTGCTAAATCTCTAGTTACCGCTGTACTGTTGTTGCTGGGCAAGATATTTAGTGTCCGTCAAAGCACATTTTTTGTTCTGGGTTGAAATACAATTCCCAATTTAGCAATTTCATAATTTAGTGGTTTCTGCTATATCAGAGCTATTTGAAATCTATCCCTAAAAGGGTATATAATATTCAAGGTGCACATTGGGTCATTCAGAATAACTTCACACACACCCGCTACTGTGTATTTCCAAGTCTAATTCTGTCACTAAACCCATACCTGTCACCCAGCGCCTAAATACTAGGCCTCAAATTTATATCCTGCTAAATCTCTCGTTACCGCTGTACTGTTGTTGCTTGGAAAGATATTTAGTGTCCGTCAAAGCACATTTTTTGTTCTGGGTTGAAATACAATTCCCAATTTAGCAATTTCATAATTTAGTGGTTCCTGCTATATCAGAGCTATTTGAAATCTATCCCAAAAAGGGTATATAATATTCAAGGTGCACATAGGGTCATTCAGAATAACTTCACACACACCCTCTACTGTGTATTTCCAAGTCTAATTCTGTCACTAAACCCATACCTGTCACCCAGCGCCTAAATACTAGGCCTCAAATTTATATCCTGCTAAATCTCTCGTTACCGCTGTACTGTTGTTGCTGGGCAAGATATTTAGTGTCCGTCAAAGCACATTTTTTGTTCTGGGTTGAAATACAATTCCCAATTTAGCAATTTCATAATTTAGTGGTTTCTGCTATATCAGAGCTATTTGAAATCTATCCCTAAAAGGGTATATAATATTCAAGGTGCACATTGGGTCATTCAGAATAACTTTACACACACCCGCTACTGTGTATTTCCAAGTCTAATTCTGTCACTAAACCCATACCTGTCACCCAGCGCCTAAATACTAGGCCTCAAATTTATATCCTGCTAAATCTCTCGTTACCGCTGTACTGTTGTTGCTGGGCAAGATATTTAGTGTCCGTCAAAGCACATTTTTTGTTCTGGGTTGAAATACAATTCCCAATTTAGCAATTTCATAATTTAGTGGTTCCTGCTATATCAGAGCTATTTGAAATCTATCCCAAAAAGGGTATATAATATTCAAGGTGCACATAGGGTCATTCAGAATAACTTCACACACACGCTTCTGTGCATTTCCAAGTCTAATTCTGTCACTAAATCCATACCGGTCACCCAGCGCCTAAATACTAGGCCTCAAATTTATATCCCGCTGAATTTGAATACAATACATTGGGCCAAATAATATATTTGTTGTTGTGGTGAACCATAACAATGAGAAAAACATCTAGTAAGGGACGCGGACGTGGACATGGTCGTGGTGGTGTTAGTGGACCCTCTGGTGCTGGGAGAGGACGTGGCCGTTCTGCCACATCCACACGTCCTAGTGTACCAACTACCTCAGGTCCCAGTAGCCGCCAGAATTTACAGCGATATATGGTGGGGCCCAATGCCGTTCTAAGGATGGTAAGGCCTGAGCAGGTACAGGCATTAGTCAATTGGGTGGCCGACAGTGGATCCAGCACGTTCACATTATCTCCCACCCAGTCTTCTGCAGAAAGCGCACAGATGGCGCCTGAAAACCAACCCCATCAGTCTGTCACATCACCCCCATGCATACCAGGGAAACTGTCTCAGCCTCAAGTTATGCAGCAGTCTCTTATGCTGTTTGAAGACTCCGCTGGCAGGGTTTCCCAAGGGCATCCACCTAGCCCTTCCCCAGCGGTGAAAGACATAGAATGCACTGACGCACAACCACTTATGTTTCCTGATGATGAGGACATGGGAATACCACCTCAGCATGTCTCTGATGATGACGAAACACAGGTGCCAACTGCTGCGTCTTTCTGCAGTGTGCAGACTGAACAGGAGGTCAGGGATCAAGACTGGGTGGAAGACGATGCAGGGGACGATGAGGTCCTAGACCCCACATGGAATGAAGGTCGTGCCACTGACTTTCACAGTTCGGAGGAAGAGGCAGTGGTGAGACCGAGCCAACAGCGTAGCAAAAGAGGGAGCAGTGGGCAAAAGCAGAACACCCGCCGCCAAGAGACTCCGCCTGCTACTGACCGCCGCCATCTGGGACCGAGCACCCCAAAGGCAGCTTCAAGGAGTTCCCTGGCATGGCACTTCTTCAAACAATGTGCTGATGACAAGACCCGAGTGGTTTGCACGCTGTGCCATCAGAGCCTGAAGCGAGGCATTAACGTTCTGAACCTGAGCACAACCTGCATGACCAGGCACCTGCATGCAAAGCATGAACTGCAGTGGAGTAAACACCTTAAAACCAAGGAAGTCACTCAGGCTCCCCCTGCTACCTCTTCTGCTGCTGCCGCCTCGGCCTATTCTGCTGCTGCCGCCTCGGCCTCTTCCTCCGCCTCTGGAGGAACGTTGGCACCTGCCGCCCAGCAAACAGGGGATGTACCACCAACACCACCACCACCACCTCCGTCACCAAGCGTCTCAACCATGTCACACGCCAGCGTTCAGCTCTCCATCTCACAAACATTTGATAGAAAGCGTAAATTCCCACCTAGCCACACTCGATCCCTGGCCCTGAATGCCAGCATTTCTAAACTACTGGCCTATGAAATGCTGTCATTTAGGCTGGTGGACACAGACAGCTTCAAACAGCTCATGTCGCTTGCTGTCCCACAGTATGTTGTTCCCAGCCGGCACTACTTCTCCAAGAGAGCCGTGCCTTCCCTGCACAACCAAGTATCCGATAAAATCAAGTGTGCACTGCGCAACGCCATCTGTAGCAAGGTCCACCTAACCACAGATACGTGGACCAGTAAGCACGGCCAGGGACGCTATATCTCCCTAACTGCACACTGGGTAAATGTAGTGGCAGCTGGGCCCCAGGCGGAGAGCTGTTTGGCGCACGTCCTTCCGCCGCCAAGGATCGCAGGGCAACATTCTTTGCCTCCTGTTGCCACCTCCTCCTTCTCGGCTTCCTCCTCCTCTTCTTCCACCTGCTCATCCAGTCAGCCACACACCTTCACCACCAACTTCAGCACAGCCCGGGGTAAACGTCAGCAGGCCATTCTGAAACTCATATGTTTGGGGGACAGGCCCCACACCGCACAGGAGTTGTGGCGGGGTATTGAACAACAGACCGACGAGTGGTTGCTGCCGGTGAGCCTCAAGCCCGGCCTGGTGGTGTGTGATAATGGGCGAAATCTCGTTGCAGCTCTGGGACTAGCCAATTTGACGCACATCCCTTGCTTGGCGCATGTGCTGAATTTGGTGGTGCAGAAGTTCATTCACAACTACCCCGACATGTCAGAGCTGCTGCATAAAGTGCGGGCCGTCTGTTCGCGCTTCCGGCGTTCACATCCTGCCGCTGCTCGCCTGTCTGCGCTACAGCGTAACTTCGGCCTTCCCGCTCACCGCCTCATATGCGACGTGCCCACCAGGTGGAACTCCACCTTGCACATGCTGGACAGACTGTGCGAGCAGCAGCAGGCCATAGTGGAGTTTCAGCTGCAGCACGCACGGGTCAGTCGCACTACAGAACAGCACCACTTCACCACCAATGACTGGGCCTCCATGCGAGACCTGTGTGCCCTGTTGCGCTGTTTCGAGTACTCCACCAACATGGCCAGTGGCGATGACACCGTTATCAGCGTTACAATACCACTTCTATGTCTCCTTGAGAAAACACTTAGGGCGATGATGGAAGAGGAGGTGGCCCAGGAGGAGGAGGAGGAGGAGGAGGAGGAAGAGGGGTCATTTTTAGCACTTTCAGGCCAGTCTCTTCGAAGTGACTCAGAGGGAGGTTTTTGGCAACAGCAGAGGCCAGGTACAAATGTGGCCAGCCAGGGCCCACTACTGGAGGACGAGGAGGACGAGGATGAGGAGGAGGTGGAGGAGGATGAGGATGAAGCATGGTCACAGCGGGGTGGCACCCAACGCAGCTCGGGTCCATCACTGGTGCGTGGCTGGGGGGAAAGGCAGGACGATGACGATACGCCTCCCACAGAGGACAGCTTGTCCTTACCCCTGGGCAGCCTGGCACACATGAGCGACTACATGCTGCAGTGCCTGCGCAACGACAGCAGAGTTGCCCACATTTTAACCTGTGCGGACTACTGGGTTGCCACCCTGCTGGATCCACGCTACAAAGACAATGTGCCCACCTTACTTCCTGCACTGGAGCGTGATAGGAAGATGCGCGAGTACAAGCGCACGTTGGTAGACGCGCTACTGAGAGCATTCCCAAATGTCACAGGGGAACAAGTGGAAGCCCAAGGCCAAGGCAGAGGAGGAGCAAGAGGTCGCCAAGGCAGCTGTGTCACGGCCAGCTCCTCTGAGGGCAGGGTTAGCATGGCAGAGATGTGGAAAACTTTTGTCAACACGCCACAGCTAACTGCACCACCACCTGATACGCAACGTGTTAGCAGGAGGCAACATTTCACTAACATGGTGGAACAGTACGTGTGCACACCCCTCCACGTACTGACTGATGGTTCGGCCCCATTCAACTTCTGGGTCTCTAAATTGTCCACGTGGCCAGAGCTAGCCTTTTATGCCTTGGAGGTGCTGGCCTGCCCGGCAGCCAGCGTTTTGTCTGAACGTGTATTCAGCACGGCAGGGGGCGTCATTACAGACAAACGCAGCCGCCTGTCTACAGCCAATGTGGACAAGCTGACGTTCATAAAAATGAACCAGGCATGGATCCCACAGGACCTGTCCGTCCCTTGTCCAGATTAGACATTAACTACCTCCCCATAACCATATATTATTGGACTCCAGGGCACTTCCTCATTCAATCCTATTTTTATTTTCATTTTACCATTATATTGCAAGGCTACCCAAAGTTGAATGAACCTCTCCTCTGCCTGTGTGCTAGGCCTAAATATATGCCAATGGATTGTTGCAGTGGTGGCTGACGTGAAGCCTCATTCTCTGCTATGACATGCAGACTGATTCTCTGGTGACATGAAGCCAGATTGTCTGTTACGGGACCTCTCTCCTCTGCCTGGGTGCTGGGCCTGAATTTATGACAATGGACTGTTGCAGTGGTGGCTGACGTGAAGCCTGATTCTCTGCTATGACATGCAGACTGATTCTCTGCTGACATGAAGCCAGATCCTCTGTTACGGGACCTCTCTCCTCTGCCTGGGTGCTGGGCCTAAATTTATGAAAATGGACTGTTGCAGTGGTGGGTGACGTGAAGCCTCATTCTCTGCTATGACATGCAGACTGATTCTCTGCTGACATGAAGCCAGATTGTCTGTTACGGGACCTCTCTCCTCTGCCTGGGTGCTGGGCCTAAATATCTGACAATGGACTGTTGCATTGGTGGCTGACGTGAAGCCTGATTCTCTGCTATGATATGAAGACTGATTCTCTGCTGACATGAAGCCAGATTGTCTGTTACGGGACCTCTCTCCTCTGCCTGTGTGCTAGGCCTAAATATATGCCAATGGATTGTTGCAGTGGTGGCTGACGTGAAGCCTGATTCTCTGCTATGACATGCAGACTAATTCTCTGCTGACATGAAGCCAGATTGTCTGTTACGGGACCTCTCTCCTCTGCCTGGGTGCTGGGCCTAAATTTATGACAATGGACTGTTGCAGTGGTGGCTGACGTGAAGCCTGATTCTCTGCTATGACATGCAGACTGATTCTCTGCTGACATGAAGCCAGATCCTCTGTTACGGGACCTCTCTCCTCTGCCTGGGTGCTGGGCCTAAATTTATGAAAATGGACTGTTGCAGTGGTGGGTGACGTGAAGCCTCATTCTCTGCTATGACATGCAGACTGATTCTCTGCTGACATGAAGCCAGATTGTCTGTTACGGGACCTCTCTCCTCTGCCTGGGTGCTGGGCCTGAATTTATGACAATGGACTGTTGCAGTGGTGGCTGACGTGAAGCCTGATTCTCTGCTATGATATGAAGACTGATTCTCTGCTGACATGAAGCCAGATTGTCTGTTACGGGACCTCTCTCCTCTGCCTGGGTGCCGGGGCCTAAATATCTGAGAATGGACTGTTCCAGTGGTGGGTAACGGGAAGCCAGATTCTCTGCTATGATATGAAGACTGATTCTCTGCTGACATGAAGCCAGATTGTCTGTTACGGGACCTCTCTCCTCTGCCTGGGTGCTGGGCCTAAATTTATGAAAATGGACTCTTACAGTGGTGGGTGACGTGAAGCCTGATTCTCTGCTATGACATGAAGACTGATTCTCTGCTGACATGAAGCCAGATTGTCTGTTACGGGACCTCTCTCCTCTGCCTGGGTGCCGGGGCCTAAATATCTGAGAATGGACTGTTCCAGTGGTGGGTGACGGGAAGCCAGATTCTCTGCTATGGAACCTCTCTCCAATTGATTTTGGTTAATTTTTATTTATTTAATTTTTATTTTAATTAATTTCCCTATCCACATTTGTTTGCAGGGGATTTACCTACATGTTGCTGCCTTTTGCAGCCCTCTAGCCCTTTCCTGGGCTGTTTTACAGCCGTTTTAGTGCCGAAAAGTTCGGGTCCCCATTGACTTCAATGGGGTTCGGGTTCGGGACGAAGTTCGGATCGGGTTCGGATCCCGAACCCGAACATTTCCGGGATGTTCGGCCGAACTTCTCGAACCCGAACATCCAGGTGTTCACTCAACTCTAATTAGGACCAAATATGTTGCTGATCTGTGATGCTGATACTGCAATATTCCCAAAGTAGAAAGGGAAAGACATTTATTTCAAGCTCCCTGTCTTTAAATTCCACAATCTTCATATACAATTCAGCCATATATCACTTAGAGCATCCTTTGATAGATGAGGAGAGTATTACTCACACTTCTGAAGAACCATTGGTACTTTCATAACTTTATTCTTCAAAATGTAAAATGTTGCATGGCTTGCAGGCCCATATATTCAGAGATCGCCTAGTTGTAGCACATTCAAGCTCAATGTTTTGGGGGTCATGCCCCCTTACTCATGTGTGAAGATCAGGTGTAACCAACAACCTTAAATATTCAATGATATGGGCGTGATCTGTTTCAAGGTTCTATTCTAAAAACATCAATTAGTTACACAGTGACCATATCACAGGAATACTTTAAAATTACAAATGTCAGTCAACCCCTTTGGTTTTAATATATAAGACAGACAAAGAGAGATATATGAACCAGACTCAATGAGCATAAGTCAAACATAAAGAGATACAGTGGGATGCGAAAGTTTGGGAAACCTTGTTAATCGTCATGATTTTCCTGTATAAATCGTTGGCTGTTGTGATAAAAAATGTCAGTTACATATATGATACAGGATACACACACAGTGATATTTGAGAAGTGAAATGAAGTTTATTGGATTTACAGAAAGTGTTCTATAATTGTTTAAACATAATTAGGCAGGTGCATAAATTTGGGCACCACAAAAAAATAAATGAAATCAATTTTTAGTAGATCCTCCTTTTGCAGAAATTACAGCCTCTAAACGCTTCCTGTAGGTTCCAATGAGAGTCTGGATTCTGGCTGAAGGCATTTTGGACCATTCCTCTTTACAAAACATCTTTAGTTCATTCAGGTTTGATGGCTTCCGAGCATGGACAGCTCTCTTTAAGTCACACCACAGATTTTCAATTATATTCAGGTCTGGGGACTGAGATGGCCATTCCAGAACGTTGTACTTGTTCCTCTGCATAAATGCCTTAGTGGATTTTGAGCAGTGTTTAGGGTCGTTGTCTTGTTGAAAGATCCAGCCCCGGCGCAGCTTCAGCTTTGTGACTGATTCCTGGACATTGGTCTCCAGAATCTGCTGATACTGAGTGGAATCCATGCGTCCCTCAACCTTGACAAGATTCCCAGTCCCTGCACTGGCCACACAGCCCCACAGCATGATGGAACCACCACCATATTTTACAGAAAGTCTGCTATAATTGTTTAAACAAAATTAGGCAGGTGCATAAATTTGGGCACTGTTGTCATTTTATTGATTCCAAAACCTTTAGAACGAATTATTGGAACTCAAATTGGCTTGGTAAGCTCAGTGACCCCTGACCTACATACACAGGTGAATCCAATTATGAGAAAGAGTATTTAAGGGGGTCAATTGTAAGTTTCACTCCTCTTTTAATTTTCTCTGAAGAGTAGCAACATGAGGGTCTCAAAACAACTCTCAAAAGATTGTTCACCATCATGGTTTAGGGGAAAGATACAGAAAGCTGTCTCAGAGATTTCAGCTGTCTGTTTCCACAGTTAGGAACATATTGAGGAAATGGAAGATCACAGGCTCAGTTCAAGTTAAGGCTCGAAGTGGCAGACCAAGAAAAATCTCGGATAGACAGAAGCGACGAATGGTGAGAACAGTAAGAGTCAACCCACAGACCAGCACCAAAGACCTACAACATCATCTTGCTGCAGATGGAGTCACTGTGCATCGTTCAACCATTCGGTGCACTCTACACTAGGAGATGCTGTATGCGAGAGTGATGCAGAGGAAGCCTTTTCTCTGCCCACAGCACAAAAACTGACGCTTGAGGTGGGCTAAAGCACATTTGGACAAGCCAGCTTCATTTTGGAATAAGGTGCTGTGGACTGATGAAACTAAAATTGAGTTATTTGGCCATAACAAGAAGGAACATGAAGGAAAAAGAACACAGCATTCCAAGAAAAACACCTGCTACCTACAGTAAAATATGGTGGTGGTTCCATCATGCTGTGGGGCTGTGGGGCCAGTGCAGGGACTGGGAATCTTGTCAAGGTTGAGGGATGCATGGATTCCACTCAGTATCAGCAGATTCTGGAGACGAATGTCCAGGAATCAGTCACAAAGCTGAAGCTGCGCCGGGGCTGGATCTTTCAACAAGACAACGACCCTAAACACTGCTCAAAATCCACTAAGGCATTTATGCAGAGGAACAAGTACAACGTTCTGGAATGGCCATCTCAGTCCCCAGACCTGAATATAATTGAAAATCTGTGGTGTGACTTAAAGAGAGCTGTCCATGCTCGGAAGCCATCAAACCTGAATGAACTAAAGATGTTTTGTAAAGAGGAATGGTCCAAAATGCCTTCAGCCAGAATCCAGACTCCCATTGGAACCTACAGGAAGCGTTTAGAGGCTGTAATTTCTGCAAAAGGAGGATCTACTAAATATTAATTTCATTTATTTTTTTGTGGTGCCCAAATTTATGCATCTGCCTAATTATGTTTAAACAATTATAGCACACTTTCTGTAAATCCAATAAACTTAATTTCACTTCTCAAATATCACTGTGTGTGTCTCCTATATGATATATTTAACAGACTTTTTTTTTTATCATAACGACAACGATTTATACAGGAAAATCATGACGATTAACAAGGTTGCCCAAACTTTTGCATCCCACTGTATATGTAATTTACAAACAGCAAAAAAGAAGAAAATGAAAAAAGATAAGTACCAAGAGACCATATTGTTGCAACACTGTCAGGAAATAAAACATAAATAGAATGAAATAAAATGGGTGATACTAGAGTACATTAAACCTGGGACGACTCCTGAAGATAATAAATGTAAATTAATGCAGCATGAAACTAGGTGGATTACAAAAATGGAATCATTAAAACCAATGGGGTTCAATTAAATTAGTAATTTTAAAGTATTCTTTGTAAAGTATTCTAAAGTGCTTCAGAACTCATTGGACGGCACTTCACCGTGCAGATGGACAATGACCCAAAGCATACTGCAAAAGCAACCAAAAAGTTTTTAAGGGAAAGAAGTGGAATGTTATTCAATGGCCAAGTCAATCACCTGATCTGAATCCGATTGAGCATGCATTTCACTTGCTGAAGACAAAACTAAAGGGAAAATGCCCCAAGAACAAGCAGGAACTGAAGACAGTTGCAGTAGAGGCCTGGCAGAGCATTACCAGGGATTAAACCCAGCGCCTGGTGATGTCTATCCGTTCCAGACTTCAGGCTGTAATTGACTGTAAATGATTTGCAACCAAGAATTAGAAACATAGAATGTGTCAGCAGAAAAGGACCATTTGACCCATCTAGTCTGCCAAATATACTGAATACTATGAATAGCCCCTGGCCCTATCTTATATGCATATTCCATGCATGCTTAAACTCCTTCAATGTATTTGCAGCTACCACTTCTGCAGGGAGGCCATTTCATGCATCCACTACTCTCTCAGTAAAGTAATACTTCCTGATATTACTTTTAAACCTTTGCCCCTCTAATTTAAAACTATTTCCTCTTGTAGCAGTTTTCATTCTTTTAAATATTCTCTCCTCTTTTACCTCTTTTGTTGATTCCCTTTATGTATTTAAAAGTTTCTATCATATCCCCTCTGTCTCGTCTTTCTTCCAAGCTTATACATGTTAAGGTCCTTTAATCTTTCCTGGTAAGTTTTATCCTGCAATCCATGTACCAGTTTAGTAGGTCTTCTCTGAACTCTCTCCAAAGTATCAATATCCTTCTGGAGATATGGTCTCCAGTACTGTGCAAAATACTCCAAAAGAGGTCTCACTAGTGCTTTGTAGAGCGGCATGGGCACCTCCTGTGCCGGCATACATACATAATTCCTCTGGGTAGCCATCTTATATGCTTCTGGCCTATGTAAAAAACTGTGCACTCTCATCTTCATGAAGCCTGGGTCGCCTATGATATAGATGGACACTTTTATTACCACTACTCTTTGAGGCCAGCAATAAAAGGTCATAAAAGCTACACCAGGCCCAGCTCATCCTGTCCAAGATCAGCTCGCTGTCAAGCCTGGCTGGAGCGTGACGTCATTAATTTCCAGGTCTGGTTTGAGGAGAGCTAATAGCCCTTAATTAGCTCTGGGCATAAAACCAGTCCACTTTCATATTTCATTTATGAATCAACTTATGCCCTTTCTGACACCAGATCCAGGCTCTACAGACTATTGTGGTTAATTGGGTATCAAATATGACTAGAGGATGTGATTCCTTAGCTGACCTATGGGTGGTAGAAGAACTACAGGTCCCAGCATTACCGTGTGTGGTCTCATTTTGTAGGTAAATAAATAAGGATCGCAAATATGTATTCTGTATAAAAATATGCCGATGTATCAAGGAGATACGAGCTTAAGTATAATCCTCATTGTAGGAACTGAACTTTGATGGGGTCATAAAACACTTGGAGGCCAATCCCTAGGATTGACAGTCACTCTGCTGCCATTGGCTGACAGGAGTAAGTCTCCTGCCCATGGCAGAGTTCATAAAAACCCATGCACAAGGACAGAGGAGAGAGACCCATGGAACATCACCAGACACTTAATTGGACATTGACGGCATATCCCTGTATCAGAAGAACTTTGAGGGTCTCCCCTGATACATACTGAAAAGGGGTTTGCAAGGATTCAAAAAGGACATATGAACCACCATCTGAAACCCTGCAGAGAAACTAAGTATTCTTTCATCTTTTTCCCTTTCATTTGAACTGTCGTGATTATTTATATTGTTATTATTATTCTGTAGATTTATAGTCATTTTCATTAGACTTGTATGCACTGCTTTTTACCGCTTATTAAAGATTATAAAATCTGAGTAGCCAAGTCTTCCATATTCTAAGCTGCTGAACAACGTACCTTGCCTTTGAAGAGACGTTACCAGGTAGTTACTTAAATTGCATTTAGGAATTGTAGTTGGGGGTGATTGACTGCGGTTGGTCAGTAAGTGATATCCGGTTCATCCACTGATCTGTGTGATAGTGAATGACCCGGATAGTCGGCTCGTGGACCGGGAACCCACGTGGTGGCAGTTACCGAAGTGTAGTGGGGGGTGTTAGCCGAGTGGTAATACCCCGGTCACGTGAGGTCTCTGTGTGTGTGCAGACTCCGTCACGGACCACTACGTCAGAGCTGTGGGATCCGGAGCGGTCGGATCCATAGTTCGTGACACCTCCCTCTTTCTACTGGTAATGCCTCTCCCTATACACCCAAGCATTCTGCTAGAATTTCCTGCTGCTCTATGACATTGTCTGCCTACCTTTAAGTCTTCTGAAATAATGACCCCTAAATCTCTTTCCTCAGATACTAAGGTTAGGACTTTATCACTGATTTTATACTCTGCTCTTGGGTTTTTACACCCCAGGTCCATTATCCTGCACTTCATCAATCATACATTTTAGTTGCCAGATTGTTTACCATTCCTCTAGTTTTCCTAAATCCTTTTCCATTTGGTGTATCCCTCCAGGAACATCAACCCTGTTACAAATCTTGGTGTCATCAGCAAATAGGCACACCTTACCATCGAGGCCTTCTGCAATTTCACTGATAAAGATATTAAACAATATGGTTCCCAGAACAGATCCCTTAAGGTACCCCACTGGTAACAAGACCATGGTCTGAATACGCTTCATTGACTACAACCCTCTGTTGTCTGTCCCTCAGCCACTGTCAAATCCATTCAACAATATGGAAGTCCAAGCACAAAGACTGTAATTTATTGATAAGTGGGACAGTATCAAAAGCCCTAGTAAAGTCTAGATAAGCAATGTCTACTGCACCTCTGCCATCTATTATTTTAGTCACCCAATCAAAAAAATCAATAAGATTAATTTGACATGATCTCCCTGTAAACCCATGCTGTTTTTCATCTTTCAATCCATGGGATTTTAGATGTTCCACAATCCTCTTCTTAAGTATGGTTTACATTCATTTCCCCACTATTGATGTCAGTCTTACTGGCCTATAGTTGCCTGATTCCTCCCTACTACCTTTCTTGTGAATGGGCACAACATTTACTAATTTCCAATCTTCTGGGACGACTCCTGTTACCAGTGATTGGTTAAATAAATCTGTTAATGGTTTTGCTAGTTCACCACTAAGCTCTATTAATAGTTTTGGGTGTATCCCATCAGGCCCCTGTGACTTATTTGTATTAATTTTAGACAGCTGACTTAGAACCTTTTCCTCTGTAAAGACACATGCAACAAAGATTAATTAGTCTTCCTTCCTGAGGTCCTTTTCCTTCATATTCCTTTGTAAAAACTGAACAGAAGCTTCCATTGAGGCAGTCAGCTAGTTCTTTATCTTCTTTCATATACCTTCCTTCTTTTGCTTTTAATTTGGTGATTCCTTGTTTTAGTTTCCTTTTTTCATTTATGTATCTGAAGAATAACTTATCGCCTTTTTTCACTGACTAAGGTAATTTCTCTTCTGACTATTAAAAAGTGAAAGTTTGATTTATGATTAGTATTCTGTCCCATTACTTTTGGTCCCTTAACAAGTGGGAGTCATATATGCAAACTGTTATAATTCTTACATCGTTCACCTGATTTGGATGTAAATACCGTCAAATTAAAGCTGTCAGTCTGCAGTTAAAGCACATATTTATCGACCTGGCTGTAATTGTTGATGACTTATGTGAGAGCAGTCAGGGTTTGAACTGCCTTGAGCAGGAGGTTCAAGAGGAGGCAGGGGATCCCATGCATAGCTGTGTTTGTGGTGTTAATAGTGGCATGTGTAGCCATGGTATTGGCAGTGGGGGGGGGGGGACAGTGACAGTTGGGGCAAATACACAGAAGAGAATCAGGAGGGGAACCAAAGAGGCAGAACACAACCTGGGAGCCAGATTGGGGTGCTGAAAAGGAGGAGACATCTAAGGAGAAGGGTGGTGGCCACTGAGGCAATAAAGAGTGGAGACAATGTACAGCCAACACCTGCAAATAACTGGCCTATATTGTGGTCAGCTTGTTAACTGGTGATGCCACTAATACTGCTGGTACAGATGTGCCAGATATATGCCAAGTGCAACATCTCTTAGCTCTGTACAAGCAACTCCCCTATAGCATTTTTTTCTCCACAAGGTTTGTACACAGAACCACAGTTATGTGCAAACTTTGTAGAGTTGAAATAAGTCATGGCCATTCAATTACAAATATAGGTACCAAGGTTCTATTGCAGCACATGACTGGATCCTGTGGGAAAATAGAACTGGCCAGTGATCTAAATCTGAACAAGTCTGTCCTCCTTCTCCTGGTTTTCATTCTGACAGCCAGCCCGCATCCCCAAGCAATACAGTATCATTGTCGTCATCATCAGCTGCTTTTTCTCCTACTCAGACACTTCCTTGCTCCTCTCCACTCCATTGAAACATGAATGCCAGAATGTGTGGCCATGAGGAAACTAATATTGATCAGTAATTAGATTGTCTATAAGCTGAACCCCCACCTGGCCAAGTTGCAGGTAGTATAGTTGCTATTGTACCACTTAGGCCGAATGCCCACGTCCATTTTTTGCGGACCCATTCACTTCAATGGGGCCACAAAAGATACGCACAGTAATCCGTGTACTGTCCGCATCTGTGGCTCCGTTCCGCGGCCCCGCTAAAAAATATAACATGTCCTATTCTTGTCCTCGCTTTGCGGACAAGAATAGGCATTTATATTGCCAGCGCCCATTCCGTTCCGCAAATTGCAAAAGGCAACACGGGCGGCTTTCGTTTTTTCCTGATCCACGGTTTGCGGACCGCAAAAAAATGGAACGGTCGTGTGCATGAGGCCTAAGTTGTAATAATGGTGACATCGTTCTGCACCTTCACTAACATTTAATTCTGCTGTATGATATTTATACTTCTGCCAAGCTGTCCATTTTTTGCAAAACAATTGTTTCAAATTGTAATTCTCATTGTGTGGCAAGATGCAGGGCCACCTGTTACAGAGAGGGACAGTATATGTATTTCATGGCAAACTGTTTTCCATGTCCGCAGAGAGGCAGCACTGCAGTAAAAAGGCCAGATCCTATTGACACCTCCACATTTAGTTCTGTTCCCCCAGCATACGTTTATCTGCCTCGTCCACCACCTCCTCCATGGACATACTACTTTATCCACTAGCAGCAGGGCAGAGCCACGAATGATTTTGTCATGCAAAAAAAAGAAAAACACCTCAGCAAGGAGCTGGTGTTTGGAGACCCTAAAGGGTCTGTGGCTGTTGGAGACCCTAAAGGAGAAAATACCATGGAGGAGGAAGATGAGGAGCTGCCACTGGAGGAGGAGTTATCAAAGGATGGAGGAGTAGGAAGATGGTAATGATGATGACAGCCACAACACTGAATCCTCTCGGCGTTGCAGTGAATGATGAAGCAGTTTGATGATTACTGGTTAGCCATACTTTTAGACCCTTGCTAGTTTAGACCCTTGCTAGTAAAACAAAATTGTTTCCTGAAAGGGATGCCAAAATACACTATTACCAGGAAACACTGTGTACACAGCTTACAGTTGCCACAGCTTTCAGAGAGTAGGCTCCTGCCATCCACGTATCTGAAAGGGAGGACCTACTCCACCCTCCTGCTGTCTCCAGTTCCACAATCTTCAGAAGCCACTCAGAAGCAGCAGTATATCCAGCCAGTTCAGTCTCCTCAACATGAAATAGTTTTTACACATGCTGTTCTAGGCCGAGGCAAATCATCAACCATGTCTGTCAAGGTTATCTTGGGATTCTGATTTATTGTGGATCAGGGAATTGGCCACTCCAAGGTCCGAAATAACAGAAAATCAAGATATGCACTGTGACCAGGGCCGACCTTAGGTGTTCAGGCGCCCTGTGCGAGCTAACCTTGTGGCGCCCCCCCCCAAAAAAAAAACTAAAAAAAACTGTTTGTTGCTGGCATCATGGCATAGGCTGGCTGACTATCCAACCAAGTAGTTACCAGCCCTCACACCCCAAAGGGCGGTGTAATGTTATACTTCCCTAGTTCGTGAGATTTCCCTACCCTCGTCACTTCCGGTCGCACCGGACATGACGTGAGGAGGTGTGCAGCATCGCGCAGGCGCACAACGACAGGTTAGGGAAATTTCACAGCAGAATGCGCATGCGCCAGGAGCCTTGCCGGCGGTTAGGGTAGGGAAAAACTATGGGCCAATGCGCAGGCGCAGTGATCGGATGGATGTTTTCAGCTGAACACCGGCCGAAACTGCGCATGCACCGGGAGCCTCACCAGCGGTTAGGGAAGGGAAAAATTTACGTACGGGCCAGTGCTTTTTCCCTACCCTAACCGCTGGTGAGGCCCCCAGCGCATGTCGGCCGGTGTCCAGCTGAGAAAATTAGTTTCCAATGTAGTATTAATAAGTAAACAATTAAATAATAAACATATTGCATTGTCTACTTACCACCAGGACAATAAGATGATCTGGACTCTGGCTGCAGTCTGGCTCTGGGGACTCCATTGTCACTCTCTCCCCCCCCCCTTCCCTCATCACTCTCATTATTCCCCCCCATCACTCTCATTATTTCCCCCCCGCCATCACTCTCATTATTTCCCCCCCGCCATCACTCTCATTATTTCCCCCCGCCATCACTCTCATTATTTCCCCCCCGCCATCACTCTCATTATTTCCCCCCCCCCGCCATCACTCTCATTATTTCCCCCCCGCCACTCTCATTATTTCCCCCCCGCCACTCTCATTATTTCCCCCCCATCACTCTCATTATTCCCCCCCCCATCACTCTCATTATTCTCCCCCCCATCACTCTCATTATTCTCCCCCCATCACTCTCATTATTCTCCCCCCATCACTCTCATTATTCTCCCCCCATCACTCTCATTATTCTCCCCCCCATCACTCTCATTATTCTCCCCCCCATCACTCTCATTATTCTCCCCCCCATCACTCTCATTATTCTCCCCCCCATCACTCTCATTATTCTCCCCCCCATCACTCTCATTATTCTCCCCCCCATCACTCTCATTATTCTCCCCCCATCACTCTCATTATTCCCCCCCCATCACTCTCATTATTCCCCCCCATCACTCTCATTATTCTCCCCCCCATCACTCCATCACTCTCATTATTCTCCCCCCCATCACTCTCATTATTCTCCCCCCCATCACTCTCATTATTCTCCCCCCCATCACTCTCATTATTCTCCCCCCATCACTCTCATTATTCTCCCCCCATCACTCTCATTATTCTCCCCCCCATCACTCTCATTATTCTCCCCCCCATCACTCTCATTATTCTCCCCCCCATCACTCTCATTATTCTCCCCCCCATCACTCTCATTATTCTCCCCCCCATCACTCTCATTATTCTCCCCCCATCACTCTCATTATTCTCCCCCCCCCATCACTCTCATTATTCTCCCCCATCACTCTCATTATTCCCCCCCATCAATCTCATTATTCCCCCCCATCACTCTCATTATTCTCCCCCCCATCACTCTCATTATTCTCCCCCCCATCACTCTCATTATTCTCCCCCCCCCCATCACTCTCATTATTCTCCCCCCCATCACTCTCATTATTCTCTCCCCCCCATCACTCTCATTATTCTCCCCCCCATCACTCTCATTATTCTCCCCCCCATCACTCTCATTATTCTCCCCCCCATCACTCTCATTATTCTCCCCCCCATCACTTTCATTATTCTCCCCCCCATCACTCTCATTATTCTCCCCCCCCCATCACTCTCATTATTCTCCCCCCCATCACTCTCATTATCCCCCCCATCACTCTCATTATTCCCCCCCCATCACTCTCATTATTCCCCCCCCATCACTCTCATTATTCCCCCCCCATCACTCTCATTATTTCCCCCCCATCACTCTCATTATTTCTCCCCCCCCCATCACTCTCATTATTTCTCCCCCCCCATCACTCTCATTATTTCCTCCCCCCCTCCCCCTTTTCACTCTCTTTTCCACCTCTAGTGTAGCGTGGCCGAGCTCTGTTCGATCCGCGGTACAGGAGCATTTGTTTCCTGTACCCGGCCGGACTGACAGGAAGTGCACACTAAGTGAGCACTTCCTGTCAGTCCGGCCGGGTACAGGAAACAAAAGCTCCTGTACCGCGGATCGAACAGAGCTCGGCCACGCTACATTAACAGCACACAGCAAGCGCAGGCAGGATTCTTTAGAGCGGCAAGCGCTCAGCCTCAGCCACTCAGGCGGCGCAGAATGAGGGGCGCCGCCAGCCGCCCGAACTTATATAACCAAGTTTTTTTTTTTTAAACCGCAACGTGCGCCCCCTGCTGAATACAGGGGAGGGGGAGATGGAGGGGGCGGGGGAAAACATAAGTGCCGCCTCGCCTGCCCATATTACATTGCGAGCTGTCGGCCGCCCGGCGCCCCTGTTGCTATGGCGCCCTGTGCGGCCGCACAGCCCGCACACCCCAAAGGCCGGCCCTGACTGTGACAATTACGAATTGCATACACTGGCTAGATCCTAAAAGGTAGTGAAGCTCTTTATTCCACTGGTATAAAAGTTGTGACTCTCTCCTAAATCAGTTGGAGTTCACCTATGAGGGAGATGTCCTTGCGTAGGAAAATTAGTGTTTTTCTGATCAAATCTCTGACTGCTTTAGCCACAATTGTCTGCCCAGCTGATGTGTGTAGCTGTCAGATGATGATAACTCATGGTGATATAAGTACCTTCATTCTGGATGTAGTCCGGACTCTAGATGAAGTGTGGTTATAGTTAGATGTTCGCCAGGCAGTCGGTTCACGGCAAACTTTGTTACGTTTGTGATTCGCCGAACATGCGAACATACGGCGATATTTGCGCCCGCCATATTCTTTTACATTGTGAAGAACTTTGACCCATGACACATCCATCAGCTGGTACAGGACCGCAAATTGAGATGTTTCAGCACATGGACATACCCCTTACGTTATAAATAAACCTGATCTGGGTGCCATTTTACATTCAGTCTTTTGCCAGTGTAGGGATAGGTTGCTGTGTGGAGCAGGGACATACTGTTTGGGACACAAATCACTAGCTAATAGGGCCACAAAAGTCCTTTTAACCTCTACCCGACCGTCTAACACAGGAATGCGTCCTGCGGGCGGCCAGGTTATTCCTCGTAGACGCATTGGCGCGTCATCTCGCAAGACGCAAGATGACGCGCATAGCCGGCCCGCACATGCGAAGTGCGGGTTGGGAAAAGTCGCAGGAGAAGTTCATCACCAGCCTGCCAGCCAATGATCACCACTGGCAGGTTGGTGACTTTTAAAAAATCGAATCACAAGCCATCTTACACATTATATTTATAAATATAATGTGTTAAATGGCTTCTGTGCTTTCTGCTGGGTCCTTTTCGTCGGTTGGTCCCAGCAGAGAGCACAGATCACTGCGAGTACACCAAGCACAACACATTTAGCCCCAGATCACCCCCCATCACCCCAATTAACCCCTTGATCACCCCTGTCAATCACTAGTGAAAGGGAAAAAAGTGATCAGTGTAAATTGTCACTTTTTTTTTCCCACCAGTATTGACTGTTAGGTTTAGGTTAGTTTAGGCCCCTTTGGTAGGTAGTTAGCTTCAGTTAGCGCCCAGCCCACCTCACTGCAGTCACTGATTCGCTGATTAGCGTATCGCTAATCAGCATTGGTACTTTTATTGTATCTGTAAGTGATCAGAACTGATCACAGTCAGATCTATAATAGTATTAGTGTCACCTTAGATCATCCTCCACCCAAAACACAGTGTTTGCCCGATCAGGCCTGATCGGTCGCCCACACGTGCATTTACCCACGCCCGCCCCGCCGCAGTGACAAAAATTATAATTTTTTTTATCACTGCGCAATCACTACACAAGCGCTGTGGCGATAAAAAAAAACAGTTTTTATATTTTTTATGAATCACAGCGGCTTCCTGTACTTCGCTAGCCTCCCATTTGTAAGACAGGCTTGTTTTTTTTCTTGATTAGTCTCAGGAAATACCCCCTAAATTTAGTTGACCAAATGGCAAGTAAGGGGTATTCTTCTGAAGAGGCCTACAGGCTTCTAATCCAGTCGGATGAGGAATGAGAACCCTCATCTGACAAATCCAGCGGGTCAGAATACGAACCTGTAGAAAGCAGTGGCAGTCTGACCCAAAGTTCGGACGATGAGGTTGAGGTCCCTGATACCACTAGGCATACCCAGTCCCATGTTGCTAGAGAACAGGTTGTGCAGGATCCGCTTCAACGGCAGTAGAGTGGGGCTGGCGCTGTCGGATTACGTGGTGAGGCATACACCAGCAGCGCAGCCCATCCTGGACCTAGTACCAGCACTGCCGTAGAACATGTTGAAGTGGCGAGCACCAGAAGGGCAGTTCAAGCTGGTATGGTGGCATGTGCAGTAGTTCCCCCGTCGCAGCCGCCGCACAGACAGGCCCTTAGCGCCCCTAGAGTCCATGAGGTGCTGGCAAACCCTGATTGGCAGCCCCCATCTTCAGCCGCACCAGTAGTTCCCCCTTTCACTGCCCAGTCTGGAGTTCGGGTTGAGACAGCTCAGATCGGATCGGCACTGGGGTTTTTTGAGCTGTTATTCACTGCGGAGCTCTTTGACTTAGTCGTGGCTGAAACAAACTGGTATGCCACTCAATTTATAGCCGCCAACCCGGGAAGCTTTTATGCCCAGTCTTTCCGGTGGAAACCCATCCAAGTTTCCGAACTTAAAACTTTTCTGGGCCTTCTCCTCAACATGGGCCTGACAAAAAAGCATGAATTGCGGTCATATTGGTCCATGAACCCAATTCATCACATGCCCATGGTCTCTGCTGCCATGTCCAGGACACGATTTGAGACCATCCTGCATTTCCTGCACTTTAGTGATAATAGCACCACTCGTCCCAGAGGTCACTCAGCTTTTGACCGGCTCCACAAAATTCGGCCCCTCATAGACCACTTTAACACCAAATGTGCAGATTTGTATACCCCTGAGCAAAACATCTGCATAAACGAATCCCTGATGCATTTTACCGGGTGCCTTGGCTTCAAACAATACATCCCAAGCAAGCGCACCCGGTATGGGGTCAAATTGTATAAGCTCTGTGAAAGGGCCACAAACAATACACACAAATTTGGTGTCTAAGAGGGTAAAGATCAGACCCTGGAGCAGGTTGGTTGCCCTGACTACCTGGGGGAGCAATGGGAAGACAGTCTGGGACTTGGTGTCACCCTTATTTAGCAAGGGGTACCACCTTTATGTGGACATTTTCTACACAAGTGTGCACCTCTTCAGGCATTTGTTTCTAGAACAGATTGGCTGCTGTGGCACCGCGCGACCTAGTCGCCGTGCTTCCCCAAACGTCTCGTTACCACCCGTCTTGCAAGGGGGGGAGACGGCTGCCTTGTGTAACAAAGAACTGCTTGCGGTGAAATGGAGAGACAAGCGTGACATTTACATGCTCTCCTCCATTCACACAGACACGACAATCCAAATTGAAAGGGCAACCAGTGTCATTGAAAAGCCCCTCTGTGTCAACAACTATAATTTGCTCATGGGAGGGGTGGACTTCAATGACCAGATGTTGGCTCCTAATTTACTCTCCCACAGGACCAGACACTGGTATAAGAAGGTGTCTGTATACCTAATTCAATTGGCTATGTACAATAGTTTTGTTCTCTACAGTAAGGCTGGGAGAACAGGATAATTAATCAAATTTCAGGAAGAGATCATCGAGAACCTCCTGTATCCAGGAGGTTCTGTGGCCGCAACCACCAGTGTAGTGAGCCGTCTACATGAGCAACATTTCCCCAATATTGTTGCTGGTACCTCAAACCAAGCGCCACCCCGAAAAAGATGTGTCTGTAGCAGGAGTGGAATAAGGCGTTACACCCGCTATTTCTGTCCTGACTGCCCTGACCACCCTGCCCTATGCTTAGGGGAGTGTTTCCGGAAGTACCACACACAGGTACACTTAGTATAGGGATTGCATTACACAGGACAGGCACACAGGGGTCTTAGGGCCCTTTCACACAGAGCTGCTAGAAACCTCTCCTTTCACCTGGGACAAAGTGCATAATGTACTTCACCACATCTCTGGGTGATTTGCGCTTTGCACATTGTCCCATGGGGAAGGAGAGGTTTTTCCTATAAGAGCAAAAAAATAAATCACAGGTAAGCAAAAAAGTTAATGTTCCAAAAGTTCAATAAAGTTTATAAAAGTTAATGTTCTGTTTCAAATGTTATATAAAGTTAATGTTAATAAATTTATTGCATTTCGGCCTGTTTTTTTTGTGTTTTTTTTTACCTTCTAGGTGGACCAACCGATCAACCAGCTGCAGCACTGATGTGCATTCTGACAGAAGCATTGCGCTGCTGTCAGATTACACAAAAGTCGCTGTCTGCGGCGCTGCGAGACGCGATTTCTCCTCTGCAGTAAAATAGATACGTTTGCCGAGGCTTATGAGCTAAGGGGCAGTGTTCATATGCTTTGGCAAACACTTTGTATATAAAAAAATATATATATTCCGGTAATGATTTATTCATCCACATCGATTGACGTGAATGGAGAAATCAGGCTGAATGGGTTTGGATGTTGGGCGGAGCTCCTATGTCCTTTTTTTTTTTTTGCAAATTTTTTGGCAGAGATTTTTTCATCCACATTAATCGATGTGAATGAAGAAATCTGTGCCGTTCATTTTTTCTTTCAGCCCAGAGGCCGAACGGAAAAAAAAATCTCAATTCCCTTATGCTCAATATAAGGAGAATAGCAGAAACTCCTAATGCTGGCCATACATGTAATTATTGTGGAGACCCTCAAATGCCAGGGCAGTACAAACACCCCACAAATGACCCCATTTTGTAAAGAAGACACCCCAAGGTATTCGCTGAGGGGCATATTGAGTCCATGAAAGATTTAACTTTTTGTCCCAAGTTAGCGGAAAGGGAGACTTTGTGAGAAAAAAACTATTTTTTTGTGCCAAAAAAAAGTTCAATGAACTCGCCATGCCCCTCACGGAATACCTTGGGGTGTCTTCTTTCCAAAATGGGGTCACATGCGGGGTATTTATACTGCCCTGGCATTTTAGTACCTCCTAAAAGGTACTCATTGGAATTTAGGCCCCTTTGTGCACCTAGGCTGCAAAAAAGTGTCACACATGTGGTATTGCCGTACTCAGGAGAAGTAGGGCAATGTGTTTTAAGGTGTCTTTTTACATATACCCATGCTGGGTGAGAGAAAGATCTCTGTAAAATGACAACTTTGTATAAAAAAATGGGAAAAGTTGTCTTTTACAGAGATATTTATCTCACCCAGCATGGGTATATGTAAAAATACACCCCAAAACACATTGCCCTACTTCTTCTGAGTACGGCAATACCACATGTGTGACACTTTTTTGCAGCCTAGGTGTGCAAAGGGGCCAAAATTCCAATGAGTACCTTCACGATTTCACAGGGCATTTTTTATGCATTTGGATTCCAAACTACTTCTCACGCTTTAGGTCCCCTAAAATTCCAGGGCAGTATAAATACCACACAAGTGACCCCATTTTGGAAAGAAGACACCCCAAGGTATTTCGTGAGGGGTATGGCGAGTTCATGTAAAATTTTATTTTTTGTCACAAATTAGTGGAATATGAGACATTGTAAGGAAAAACATAATAATAATAATTTTCTGCTAACTTGTGCCAAAAAAAATAAAAAATTCTAAGAACTCGCCATGACCCTCACGGAATACCTT
The DNA here is from genome assembly GCF_014858855.1 of Bufo gargarizans. Lineage (NCBI taxonomy): Eukaryota > Metazoa > Chordata > Amphibia > Anura > Bufonidae > Bufo > Bufo gargarizans. Next base: position 181,250,782 of record NC_058082.1, read on the forward strand.
GGGGTGTCTTCTTTCCAATATGGCGTCACATGTGGGGTATTTATACTGCCCTGCCATTTTAGGGGCCCTAAAGCCTGAGAAGTAGTTTGGAATCCAAATGCGTATAAAATGCCCTGTGAAATCCTAAAGATACTCATTGGAATTTGGGCCCCTTTGTGAACGTAGGCTGAAAAAAAGTGTCACACATGTGGTATCACCGTACTCAGGAGAAGTAGGGCAATATGTTTTGGGGTGTATTTTTACATATACCCATGCTGGGTGAGAGAAAGATCTCTGTAAAATGACAACTTTGTATAAAGAATTGGGAAAAGTTGTCTTTTACAGAGATATTTATCTCACCCAGCATGGGTATATGTAAAAATACACCCCAAAACACATTGCCCTACTTCTTCTGAGTATGGCGATACCACATGTGTGACACTTTTTTGCAGCCTAGGTGCGCAAAGGGGCCCAAATTCCAATGAGTACTTTTAGGATTTCACAGGGCATTTTTACGCATTTTGATTCCAAACTACTTCTCACGCTTTAGGGCCTCTAAAATGCAAGGGCAGTATAAATACCACACATGTGACCCCATTTTGGAAAGAAGACACCCCAAGGTATTCTGTGAGGGGTATGGTGAGTTCATGTAAAATTGTATTTTTTGCCACAAGTTAGTGGAATATGAGACTTTGTAAGAAAAAATAAAATACTGCTAACTTGTGACAAAAAATAAAAACTTCCATGAACTCACTATGCCCATCAGTGAATACCTTAGGGTGTCTACTTTTCGAAATGGGTCATTTGTGGGGTGTTTCTACAGTCTGGGCATTGTAGAACCTCAGGAAACATGACAGGTGCTCAGAAAGTCAAAGTGCGTAAATTAATTTCTTTGCACCATAGTTTGTAAACGCTATAACTTTTACCCAAACCAATAAATATACACCTATTGCATTTTTTTTTTATCAAAGACATGTAGAACAATACATTTTGAGAAAAATTTATATAGAAATGTAGTTTTATTTTAAAAATTTTACAACAAAGTGAAAAATGTCATTTTTTGGCAAAAATTTGGGTCAATTTCGATTAATATCAAAAAAAGTAAAAATGTCAGCAGCAATGAAATACCACCAAATGAAAGCTCTATTAGTGATAAGAAAAGGAGGTAAAATTCATTTGGTTGGTAAGTTGTATGACCAAGCAATAAACCGTGAAAGTAGTGTAGTGCAGAATTGTAAAAAGTGATTTGGTCATTAAGGGGGTTTAAGCTAGGGGAGCTGAGGTAGTTAAGGACTGATATAGGTGTGCTATCGATAGGTGTGATATACTGAGGGGTGTGATATACTTAAAATATACTTTCTAACATAGAAAGTATATTATAGTACAATTGTATTGTGCAGCAGTTGTGTGCGGTTATGCTGTGATACTGCAGCTACACCGAGTGCCAAACGCTATTGGAACAAATAATTTCTACTGGTGTGATTTACCAGTTGCCCCCCCAAAAAACTGATTGAAGCAGGGGTGTTATATACCAATAATATACATTCTATATAGTGCATTTCGGTAGTGCAGCATTTGTCTGCGGTTTTGCTGCGTCACCGCATCTACAAAGAGTGACAAACACTATTTGAAGAAATAATTTCTACTGGTGTGATTTACCAATTGCCCCCTCCCAAAAAAAACTGATTGAAGCAGGGATTTTATACCAATAATATATGTTCTATATAGTGAATTTAGGTAGTGCAGCATTTGTCTGCGGTTCACACTCAACCTTTCCCTATTCCCTCACAGAATTTCAGCCCTTCTCTGAGGAGAGAACGATTGAAATCATTAAAACTCTTAGATCCTCCTCCTCGCCTCTAGACCCATGCCCATGGCACCATATATTCGAGACATTATAAATAGTTCCTTTTTCAGCGGTCAGCTGCCGGCTATTCTGAAGCAGGCAGTGGTAACACCCCTGCCTAAGAAACCGGCGCTACCTGTGACCGATCTGAGTAACCTTAGACTAATTTCGGGACAGCCGTTCGCTGCAAAGATAGGCAAGAGGGAGGTTGTTGCACAACTACAGGGATATCTGGAGGCCAATCACATTCTTGACGACTTCCATTTAGGATTCCGACCCGGAAGGGGTACTGAGACCGCTCTGGTCAATGTCCAGGATGATCTACTGATGGCATTAGACCAGAACGGCTCTATGGTCCTAGTCCTTCTGGACCTATCATCTGCTTTTGACACTATTGACTATCAAGTGTTACTGAACCGGTTGAAAGTGGTAGCCGGATTAGATGGAAAGGCCTTGGCATGGATGGTCTCATTTCTCCAGGACAGGGTACAACGAGTGAAGCTGGGGTATTTCACTCAGCCAATCTCCCACTGTCCTGTGGAGTACCACAAGGCTCAGCACTATCCCCAGTCTTGTTCAACATCTATCTGAGACCATTGGCCAACATCATCAGGAGCCACAATCTTCAGTTTCATGTTTATGCGGATGATACACAACTGTACTTTAGGCTTGCCAAAGGAACAGTTAATCAAGTCGATCTGGCCGGATGTCTCTTGGAGATCGATCACTGGATGAGTGCCAATCATCTAAAGTTTAATGGCACCACAACTGAATGTATTACATTCAGTGATCAGAAAATGACACCCTTAGCACCCCAATGGCCATTGTCTTTTGGACCTGTCCCTGAGACAGCCATCCAGGTCAGGGAATTGGGAGTGGTCTTGGACTCCAGATTAACCCTGGCTCCTCAGATAAATCAGGTGGTTAGTACCTGTCACTACCAGCTGAAACTTCTGAGGAGGATCTTAAAATACATTGAATCCCCTCTCAGGAAAGCCTTGGTCGGAGCAGCGATCATCAGTCGGTTGGACTATTGTAATGCCTTGTACATGGGACTCCCTAAGAAGAACTTGTATAGACTTCAACTTGTGCATAATGCCGCAGCAAGGCTACTAACGGGTGTTGCCCATCGAGAGCATATCACTCTCTCTCTTAATGCCTTGCACTGGCTCCCCGTCCAACAACAGGTGATGTTCACGATTGGATGCTTCATGCGTAGGAAATTCCATGGTGTGGAGCCCCTGTACCTGCAACGTAAATTCACAAGGTACGCCCCGTTGAGGATATTGAGGTCTAGTAACTCATCAAATTTTAACATCCCGCAAGTTAACAAGATCAGACATGGAGGTAGATACTTTTCGGCTCAAGGGGCCAGATTTTGGAACCACCTACCTCTGGCCCTGAAAATGATTCTCAGTCTCCTCTCATTCATATGTGCACTGAAAACCTTACTTTTCAAACATGTGTTTGATCTTCCTATATAACACTTATTTTTGGTTCATATAATTTTGGGAGTTTTCCTAAATTTTAGTCTATAAATTCACAGTTGGTAAGGTCCCTTCTATTTTAAAGATACCTTTTCCTCACGTTTATTAATGTTGTTCTCTTCACATTCTCTATATCTCATCAGAACCCTTTGAACCTTGAGATCCCCCTACCTTCCCTCCCTTTTTCTTGATTCTCCATTTGATAAGTGCTAGGAAATTGGTCTCTGGAATAGGTGCCTTATTCTCTAGGCCTTTGCGGCCCATGGCAAAGTGTCATGCCTTCTTCTTGAATCAGCCAGCTAAGCGCATCGAGGCCCTAAGGGTAAGACTGCGTGTACATATGACTATACATCTTCATCATCATACCTTACACTTTCTTTCTGGAGCGTGCATTGCGTCGTGTCATTGATCAAGCCATCGAGGAGCAGGAGCAGGAAGATGAGGAAGTCGCAATGCTGGATGAATTCCCACGGGGCCCTACTCCATCTGAGACAAGTCAACAACAGGAGTCTGAAGAGGAGTCAGAGGAGGATTGTGCCGGGGCAGAGGAGGAGCAAGATGAGCATGCTTTAAACATTTCTGGTATCCCTGGTGTTGTCCGTGGATGGGGGAGGAGAACGAGGACAACATTTATTCTGGATGATGAGCAGAAGCTAGGCCACTCCACCGCTTCCAGTTTAGTGCAAATGGGGCCTTCATGCTCCAGTGTTTGAAGAGGGACCCCCATAAAAAGCATAAAGGGCAAGGACCAGTACTGGGTGACAACGTACTTAGACCCCCATTACAAACACAAAATGGCGGAAATGTTACCACCATCACAGAGGGCTGACAGAATGCAGCACTTCCAGGCCTTGCTTCAAGAAATGCTGCATTCTGCTTTTGCGGGTGCTGGCAGAGGAATTCCCACTCACAGAGAAACAGTTGCTGTTACCAATCCAACAGCGCATGCAAGAAGAGGGCGGTTTGAAGATGCGTTGGTCACTTTGGATATTATATCATTCTTGCAGCCAACCCATCGACAGCCAGCCTCTGGACTGACAGGTGTCCGACTACATCGGGTTAACGGGCGATGTGGACGCTCTGAGAAGCGAGGAACCCCTGGACTTCTGCGTGTGCAGGCTTGACCTGTGGCCAGAGCAGGCACAATTTGCCATGGAACTGTTGGCTTGCCCCTCATCTAGTGTCCTGTCCAAAAGGACATTCAACGCAGCAGGGGAATTGTGACCGATAAACGCACTCGCCCAGCTCACGACAGTGTGGACTACCTCGCCTTTCTCTAAAAGTAAATGAGGCATGGATCTCGGAGGAATTCAACACATGTGACGAGTTGACCATGTTTGATTAAAATTCCTCATGACTGCCCACAAATATCCGCCACCACCCAGAACAAATTATGGTCCCTGTCTTAGGTAAATATAGAGGCATAAAAGGCCTTTTATGTCTGTTGAATGCCTAATTTTTGGTGCCTGTACTGGACGACAGTTAAATTTTTATCCTGTGACCGCCTAATGTACCTCAAACCACAGAATCCTACAAAGTTGTGTGAATGCCTATTGGCTTATTTTTGGGGCCTGTACTGGAGTGGCAAGTTCTCACAACAATACTTAGTGCACCAATCAGTAATATCTCATGAGACCTTATAAAATGTGAAGTTGTGTGTACCGCAAAAAAATAAATTGCATCATTAGGGATTTTCGCAATGGCGCATTTTTTAAACACTCGATCTGCAAATACAGAGATTGTTATAACATGCATGTGAAATGTAATCAAATACACTGCTTTAATGTCAAATTACTTACAGTGATCAGAAATTCTTCCTCAACTTCCTGAAAATTGTTGGAAACCATCTTTTCTGATCGCATCCAACTTCGGTCTGGTGGAAACCCAGTTGCTGTAGTAGGCCGCACATATTACAAAATTACATTGAAAAAAATAAAATAATGAATAGAGATCGCAAATTTGAATAATACATCTGGTATGTCACTGTCCATATTGTGGGGTTATTTGTTCACTTCTAGTAAGTATTTGGTGGCTGCAAATATGACCTGAAGGTATTCTAGGTTCGCCTGCCTTTAAAGTGAATGGGGCCTGCCGCGAACTTGCGGTTCGGGAAGATTTGATCGCGAACCGTCCCGGCCGATGTTCGTCAATCACTATTTGTAATTATGAAATTAGTAATTATGTTTTTTTTTTTTTTTTATCTAAACGTTATTCTTTGTAAGTTTTCTATTCTGTGTATTTACTTAATTTGCTAAAAGAACATATACTTACCTGATTATCACTATTGCCTTAATACATTTACTTATATATTTTACTATTCTTAAAGTGATGTGTGTAGTGTCTCTTAAGAGTATCTGAACCTGAAATTGTGTATTTGTTAGCAATACAATGCCCCATATTGCTACTGTTGCTGCCTGTCTGCCTAATAATATATAAGTGTGCAGCGTGATATATCTGCAGTGTTGAACACGGTCAATAACTTGCAGTATAAACCCCAAGGACAAAATGAGGGAAAGAGAGCGTCAGACCCCATTTCAAAGTACAGTTAGAAATGAAATAGGAAGCACCACTCGCAGTGATGAGTACTATATGGCACAAAATGTATCATAAAACAATAGCGTGAAGTACAGATAGTGAGTACTCCGGATGGAGGACCTTGAATACACACAGCTATATTGAAAAGGCCCGACTAAAACCATATAAAAATAATAATAATAGTATAAATGGTATAGTTAGTAATGATAAAAATGCGAAGTGCCCCTTAGGGCAATTTCACACAAAAGTAACACTTCACTGGGGGGTAGTTATCAGGATAAGCATAAAACACCTGTGAACCCCCCGTCCAGGATCGCATGTAGAGTCGTAGTGATGGAAGGCAGCAAGAATCCAGCGCTTCTGATCAATCACCTTTAATACACTGGATTCTTGCTGCCTTCCATCACTACGACTATTCATGAGATCCTGGCCGGGGGTTCAAGTCACAGTTGTTTTATGCTTATCCTGATGACTACCCCCCAGTGAAGTGAGTGTTACTTTTGTGTGAAATTGCCCTAAGGGGCACTTCACATTTTTATCATTACTAACTATACCATCTGTCCCAAATAAGGGACAATTTTTAGAAGCTTTGGAACATAAAAAAAGCATAACACATGTGCTGTGCACACGCTGTGTTTTTAAACAAACTGTATGTTAATGCTGCCAAATGTGCATTTACCCATATCTATGTATGTCAGTGTCACTAAGAAAAAGAAGAAAGGAATGCTTGCTATGACTAAGATCTTATGATCAAAATGCAAAGCAAAGATATTGAAGATGTATCCATGTTGATGTTTAGAAATAAAGTATAGAAGATTTTATACCACTCATAGGAGTGCTGGATATTCCTTTCTTTGTGGTTTAATCTTTCCAGCCATTATCCATGCACCCAGAGGACTACAATTAAGAAGACAGGTGTACAGTGTTCATTTTAGGACATGGTCAGATATCATAGTCACATAGAATAAGGTCAGTGTGAGGCAAAATACTCACCCTGATACCTGACCCTGATACCTGACCCCCGACACCTGACCCTGACTGTCATGGTCCCTCAGGTGACTGATGTCAGGAAATCAAGTAGATTGGCTGAGCGTGGAGGAATCTAACATCCTCCTTGTTTTCTCTTGATTCAGTATTGATAGGGTTAATGACCACTTCCCTTTTCTCAGCTGTTGCTCAGTGGTCATCACTTCTACCCTTTTTAGTCTCACACCACCCTTCTGACTATGTGGTTGATAGCTTAATTTGGGTTTGGCTGAGCTGGTGTTAGATCCTCTCTTATGTTCCTGTTCTTTCATCTCTACAGAAGTTAAGTGTAGCATTTGTTTGTATTTTTTATATTCCCTGTTGTTGCATCTGGGCCTGAGAAAGAGACTTTCATTTGTTCATCTGGGGAGGAATGGGTTGTCTCTGGTGCTATACTTATTCCAGGGCCTTATAGGGAAATCAGAGCCTAGGTATCCTTCTTATGAATGTTCCTACCATCAAGGTCTATTCATATTGATAGGTAATCAGAGCCCAGAATAGAGTTGTCTATGAGGTGATCTGTTTCTTCCCTAGCTTTCAGGCCAAGCTACTGTTCCACTTCCCTCCTGTTCTCAGTGCAGAGTTTACCCCCCACACTGATCATGACACTGACACCTTACCCTGACTAGAGATGGCCTTGCGGTTCGCCCGGTGGTCATTTTGCAGCGAACTTTGCTCGTTCGCAGTTCGCCGAACGGGTGAACATATGGCGATGTCCACGGCGCCATTTATTTATTTTTTATCATGAGAATTTTATTGGTTTCAATATAATGATTACAGTTCTTTAACAGTGTTGCAAAAGTACATCATCCAGTTACATCAACGTAGATCAATATTTCCCTGCATAGTGAGGTTGCCCATACATCAACAGTGCAGAGTCAGGTGATGATGTCTACAACTAATACAAAGTGTAAGTGAACTTATACCCATAGAGTGGGTACTCTTAGGCCTCTTTCACATGGGCGTCATGTTTTTGGCCCGGATAAGATGACGATGCGTCGTGGGAAAATACACGATTTTTCTGCGCAAATGCTGTAATGCGTTTTGCACGTGCGTGTGAAAAATGGGCATGTTTGATACCCAAACCCGAACTTATTCACACAAGTTCGGGTTTGGGTTAGGTGTTGTGTAGATTGTATTATTTTCCCTTATAACATGGTTATAAGGTAAAATAATAGAGTTCTTAATACAGAATGCATAGTACAATAGGGCTGGAGGGGTTCAAAAAATAAAAAAATAATTTAACTCACCTTAATCCACTTGTTCGCGCAGCCTGGATTCTCTTCTGTCTTCATCTTTGCTGTGCACAGGAAAAGGACCTTTGATGATGTCACTGCGCTCATCACATGGTCCATCACATGACCTTTTTACTATGGTGATGGATCGTGTGACGGACCATGTGATGAGCGTAGTGATGTAACCACAGGTCCTTTTCCTGTGCACAGCAAAGATGAAGACAGAAGAAAAGCCGGGCTTCACGAACAAGTGGATTAAGGTGAGTTAAATTTTATTTTATTTTTTTAACCCCTCCAGCCCTATTGTACTATGCATTCTGTATTAAGAATGCTATTATTTTGATCAGGTCTCCATCCCGATCGTCTCCTAGCAACCGTGCGTGAAAATCACACCGCACCCGCACTTGCTTGCGGATGCTTGTGATTTTCACGCAGCCCCATTCACTTCTATGGGGTCTGTGTTGCGGGAAAAACGCACAAAGAGGAGCATGCTGCGATTTTCACTCAACGCACAAGTGATGCATGAAAATCACCGCTCATGTGCATAGCCCCATAGAAATGAATGGGTCCGGATTCAGTGTGGGTGCAATGCGTTCACCTCACGCATTGCACCTGCGCAGAAATCTTGCCGTGTGAAAGGGGCCTTAGATTGTACTGAAAACAAAACAAAAGTAGAAATAAACCTGAACACAAAATGAATGGGTGTCCAAGTGAATAATGCTTTCTTGAGGTAGACATATATGGATACTAGCATGTAAGCTTGCAGCGTGAGGGCCAATAAGTTGAAGTCTTATCTATGGGTGAATTATATCCTATACCATCTACTAGAGGTCCACACTGACCATAGTGCATGGAATCTTGTTATGGAGGCTTGCTGGGCATAGAACATCTTCTCATGTATGCAGGTGGAGTTAACCAAGTCTATCACCTCGTGTATGGTGGGGGTACAAGGGCTTTTCCCCCCCACCATACACCGCAGCCCCTGAAGAAGCGAACAGCGAAACCCGGGTCGGGCCTCTTTATGTGCAAGTTTTAAACTTCTTGATTGTAAGTACAATAAAATCCTTACCATTTGAAGATACCGAGGGTATTGCACCATCTGTCTTTATTCCTTTTGAAGGTCTGTCTGGATTCAGAGGCTGGATACTCAGCACGAGATCTGTGGATCAGCAGGAGGTGTTTGTGGTCGTATAACTGACATTTTCCAGCAGCATTCACCTCTTTCATTTGGGTTCGGAACTTGGTCATTTGTATAAGATTCGATATGCTACTTATGGATCAGTAGCAGGAGAACTGTGTAATCAACTTATGAATATCTTGGTCCAGTGAATTTTCCATCTTCATTAACTGGACAATTTTCCGAATTTTTTCTATATTTGCAGGAGAAAGTCACTGACATTTACTGTTTATTTAGAGCGCGGTTCCCGCACCCTTTGACTTTATACATTTTAGGAGGTTGAACCTACTCCCTTAAGGGAGCCGCTGCTGGTGTCTATCTCCATACCAGATAATACTATATATTCAGGGCTTTTCCAGTGCCTGGTGATAACCAGCTTGGTTGCCATTATGCCATATACGAGTAACTATCATTCTGTACTGGTGCCCCAAGATATCTATTCCTATAAATAGAAGCACTAACTCCAGCGTTAATGCAAGTCTAGTGTGAATAAGCTGGGAAATCTTAGGGCATGACCAAAGTGTGTGAAGAAGGGATCCTCTATCCCCATGCCCTCTCAAGCATTCAGGAGGTGAGGAAGGGAACACCCTGTGTAGTCTGTTTGGGGTATAATACCATCCAAGGCTAGTTTTGAGGATCGCTTCCTGGTGTGTCACACACCTGAAATCAGTATTGGCAGTGCGAAAGGCAGTCTACCATTGGTCCTTTGAGTAGGATTGTTGGAGATCTGTTTCCCATCTTTTCAGAGGGGCTGGTTTAGTCTATTCCTTTCCTTGGGTTAGAATGTTATAGAAGAGGGAAATACCGCCTCTTTTGGGGAGCCTATCTTGTAGATATCTTTTAGCTATCGTGGGGATTTGTAGTGAGGTTTTCTCTCTCTTCCCGAGGAAGAATCTGATCTGCAAGAATTTATAAAATTATTTGTGGGGGATTTGGTATGTGTCATGGATGTGAGCGAAGGATTATATGTTCTCCGGGCCTGTCGTATCCTTTACTGACTTTATACCCCAGGTGATCCATAACATGAGGTCTGATCCCGGGATGTAGTCCATAAGGCAGGTTGTGGATATTGTGGAAGAGGAGATGTCTCCCCCTTCACTTAGTCCCTCCAAGTAGGTTTTCCAAGCCCAAATAGATAACTTTACTGTGAGCAGAGGGGATGTGTATGGCCCGAGTTTCCAGGGTGTACCTAGCAACGGGGAGCGAAGAGTGTTTAGCTTATGCGAGGATCTCTCCATTGACACCAATTGTTTGTCTGATGAATCGTTCCACCAGTTGACCAATTGGTCCAAAAGGGAAGCTGAGTGGAAGTTTTCCAAATTGAAAACACCTAGTCCTCCTTCCTTTTTATGTCTGGTTAGTATCGAGTACGCTACTCTGGGGTGTTTATAGTTCCAGATGAAGTCCATCATCTGTTTGCAGGCTTTTTTTTATGAAAAGCACGGGGATTGTGATAGGGAGGGTTCTGAAAAGATAGTTTGGGTAGGAGTAGCATTTTGTATGTTGCCACTCTTCCCACCCAAGAGATCAGATGTGATTTAATCCTGGGTATATCTTTTTGTAGTTCTATTAGCAGGGGTGGAAAGTTGGTGTGGAAAATCTTTGACACAGGGTAAGTCAATTGGATACCCAGGTAGGATATGCTTTCATGCTGCAAATGTAAGAGAAATAGGTTTTTAAGTTACAGCAGTTGGTCATTGGGAATATTTATGGGGAGGCGCTAGGATTTTTCTGCATTCAATTTGTAATATGAGACCTGGCTGAAGGTCTTTAGCAAGTCAAAAACTTTGAGGAGAGAACGTTTAGGGTTCTCACAAACCACAATAATGTCATCTGCGTATAGTGCCAATTTGTGTTCCGTGTGTCCCATCTCTAGGCCCACTATGCTTGGGTCCTGTCGGATTAGCTCTGCTAGGGGTTCTGTAAATAAAATGAAGAATAGGGGGGCAGCGGGCATCCCTGTCTCTTGCTATTGGTCAATCGGAACACAGTGGACAAGGCTCAGTTGGTGAATACCTTAGCACGGGGGTTGGAGTACAGTGTATAGATGGCTGTGTATATTGGACCATTGAATCCAAACTTCCGAAGCACCGAGAAAGCATAAGGCAAGTTAATTCGGTCAAATGCCTTCTCAGCGTCCAATGTGAGGAATGTGGTTGGGATACTGGAAGATTCTGCTGTCTGCAGAAGTGACAGGAGTCTCCTGGTGTTATCCGGAGCTTGTCTCCCTGGCACAAACCCAGTTTGGTCTTTGAAAACTAAGGAGGGGATGATTGATAGGAGTCTGTTTGCTAAGATTTAAGCATAGATCTTTACATCACAGTTTAGCAATGAAATGGGACGGTAACTAGTTGTTTGCAGGGGTGATTTTCCAGGCTTCAGGATGGTTACTATGAGTGCCTCCAGCATCTCTGATGGGGAGGCGCCAGTTTCCATTGATGTGGAATATACTGGTAGGAGATATTTGGTTAGTTGAGGGCCATACGTCTTATAGTATAATGCAGAGAATCTGTCAGGTCCCAGGGCCTTGTTTAGAGAGAGAGATTGGATTACTGCCTGTATCTCTTCAGGGGAGTTTAGACTGTTAAGGATTTCTAGATCCTCTTGGCGTACCTTAGGAAGGTTGACCTGTTCTAGAAAGGAGTTAATATCCTGCTGGGTGGATTGTGCAGTGTTAGATTATACAGGTGGAAATAATAATCTCAAAAGGAATTGGCTATGTCATTAGAGGCGTAGGTCGGATTCCCTGTAGTGGGATGGTGACTACACAGAATTTTTTATTTGTGCGCCTGAGACCGAAGTCTTTTCGCCAAAAGTGCTCCAGTTTTATTGTCTTGGGTGTAATACTGGAACTTGAGGCGTCTAAGAGACTTTTCGTGGGCATACATGAGGAGGCTTCTTAGAAGCAGTCTGGCTTTGGAGAGCTCATTTAGATGAGATTCCGAGAGTAATTATTTGTTCAGTGTCTCAAGCTTTTGAATGGTTTGCATTGTATTCTGGATTTCTTTATCTCTTTGCTTGCCCCATATGCTGCTTGGTTTGATAAGAACCCCCCTCATGTATGCCTTGTGACAGTTCCACAGAGTATAAGGCTGGATCTCTGAGGAGTTATATATAGCAAAGAAGAGCCTGCTCCACTTCTCTGCCCACTGCTGGCACTGACAGAAGGTAAGTATTTAACCTCCAGACATACTCTGAGGTTCTAGAGGGGGATTCTGAAAGCAACAACGTTACAGGGGCATGATCTGACCACTGGATAGGGCCTATTTCCACCTTGGTAGTTTTATATATAGCTGTACCCACCCAGAACATGTCAATATGGGAGTAGGTCTTGTGGACACCAGAGTAATATGTATAGTCTTTTTCATTAACATGCAGGAGACGCCATATATCATAAGTCATGTGCCCATGCTTGTTTAGCCAATGAGATTTTGCGGGTCAATGGGTTTGCGGTGGAGTCCAGAGAGGGGTTGCAGATAGCATTGAAATCTCTGCAGATTATGGTGGTACCCTTCTGAACCTTTTGCAATTTGCCCAGTGTGCGTCTTAGAAAACATTTTGTTTGTCAATTTGGTGCATATACATTCATTATAGTGTATTCTACATTGTTAACAAGGTAATGTACTATAATGCAGCGGCTGTGTGGGTCAATCCAGGTTTGATGAATTTGGACCACTTCTGATGCCTTGAAGGCTAAAAGTACCCCTATTTCCTTTTTTGGAAAAGAGGATTTGATGATGGTGGGATAATCTTTGTGTTGTATTGTAGGCAGATTATGTGATGAGATATGCATCTCCTGCAAACATGCAATATCACATTTTTGGGAGGCTAATTCCCTCAACAGTACTGACCTCCTGAAGGGACTGTTCAACCCCCTCACATTCACAGAAAGAAGCTTAAGTGCCATTATGAGTTACCCAGAAATGATATATGCAGACGGTGACACTAGGTCTCAGATACCTAGGGGATGCCCATCCCCGTCAAAAGGCCCATCACAAAGCAGGTTTTGACTCGGACATTCGACAAATAAAAATGCTGCAAAAAGAAAGAGAAAAAGATTAACAAACAATAAACTTCGGTGTAACATTAACTGTACCCAGGCCGTGAGTCTGCACTCGGTCATGTAGGTACTGTGTGAACTGGGGGTGAAAACTTTTGATATCATATATCAGTTCTATGGAGATTCCACCATCTCCCTCACCCTAGTTAGAGGGCTTATAGAGAAGAAAGGAGAAAATAACAGAAGGCCCGGTAGAGGGTTGTGTATCATGATGTGGGAACTGTGTGCCAATCCTTGGCTATCTTTGCAGGGGGAATGTTCTTGGTCTGCGGGAGTTCTTCTTACATAGGGACGTGCCATTTGGCAAGGAGAGCTTTCCCTTCCTCTAGCGATGCAGCTGCGTAAAGTGTCCCCTTTCTATTGATGAGGACTTTTGTGGGAAATCCCCAACGATATGGGATAGCGTGCTGTCTCAAGATGGAGGTAAGTAGTGCGAGAAATTTGCGGGCTTGCAGGCATTGGCTGTTGCTTACGCGCCTTTTCCATATACATCTCCTTTATATGGTAGAAGGTGTATCTGGCCAATACATCCCTTGGCACTGAGTCCGGTAGGTTAGGTGGCTTGGGGACTCTGTGAGCTCGGTCTATGCTGAGTTCGTAGGCAGCACAGTCAGGGAGCAGAAGTTTGGTCAATTGTTGTGTGACGCACTGAACCATCACTGGGGCTGCTGGAGAAGCCTGAGGGGCAGCCTCCTTCCTACAGACTATGGAACGAGAACTATGGAGACCCCCTAAGACCTTTTGGGGTTACAAGGAACTATGAACCCTGATTTATGTGTGTAACATATATGCCACATATTTCCTCTTGCCCATTAAAAAGGCATGGTGTGGAATCAGCAACACAAAAAGGGTTAACTCTGCACTGAGACTCCCACTGATTGTGTTAGTGATGGGATTAAGATAGTTGATTATAATAGCAGCCGACTCCTAGATGAGTAGATCACCATATGATACACTCAGGAGATAATCCCATCACGTGTCTCCACTGTCCCTATTCATTCATTATGGAGGGGCTGAAGATATCTGTTTGCATGTTGTGTTTGTTAATTGCGTCACAGACAATGCCATTGTGTTTGTTGAATAGGGTTAGTTTTTGTGTTTAAACTGTGAAGGATTGGCTGCTATGTCCTCAGCTCCAAACCAGGTCCACAGGGGTGGTACCCTTGTTGTAAAATGTTTATACAAGTCAATGCTTGTGTGTTCAACAAAGAGTTCCTGTTTTACATTCAACATAGAGCCTCGTCTCATGTGTATGGGGATTGCTATACGCTGTATACTCCCCTGGCTATAACTCCTAGCTCTTGTAAGAGCTGTTCCTGCTCTCTGGATTTAGGAGAGGTTCACCCACTGGAGCCTGGAGCCTTGTCGTAGGTCCAGGGTGGGTAGCAGACGGTGAGACCTCAACCAAGCTTTGGCGGTTCGTGGGGTCTGCAGTGCTTACGGTATCAAGTGGAGTGCTTGGAGTACTCGGGAAGCGCTAGTAGCATCCATCGACGGAGGTACCCGGTCGGGGTGCCAGGAGATCCATTACATGTTGCAAATATGTTCTGGGCCCGGAATAGACTCTGGGATATTGCGGAACTTTATATTATTCCTGTGGCTGTGATCTTCATATTTCACTAACTTTGCTTACAGGGAGACCACCCTATCATCCAAATTGTTGTGGGAGTCTACCAGCTCATTGTGAGCTTCAGCAAAGGATGCCATCTTAGATTCCACGTGGGATACTTTATTCCCAATATCATTGATCACATTATGGAGTGGGGACAGGAGCTTGGTAAAGTCCGCTGCAGGGAGGACCGCAGGGCTAATAGCATTCTTTTCAGTTTATGCTCAGAAACATTTTGTCTGATGTTTGGAACTGTGCAAAAATGTCAGACTCCTCCACTGTATGTGAAGATGACTCCTCCGCTGTATGTGAAGATGTGCCTTGTGTTTTATCTTGACTACCTTGCCTCTGCAGTTGTGAGGTTGCCAGCGCTGTGTCTCGGCCTTCTCTGGAGGTGGAGGAATTTCCCTCCTCCCCTCCCGGCACCATGGGCTGCTGAGGGTCTTGTGAGGCCTCATTTTCTATAATACTATCACCTCCCTCCACTCCAGACGGAACAGGAGAGTCCCAGTTGCCATCCAGGGAGGACTGCTGGGCAGCTGAGGGGATCGGGGTGGAGGCGGTGGCAGGGTGAGTTGGCTGCGGCGGGAGTTCATCAGGGGCCATTGCTCCCTCACGCGCTCCCTCACATCTGCCATCTCTGCCTACCGTCTCTGCGTAGAAGAAGTGCTCCAGAGGCTTTGAGCCTGTTATTTTCTGCCCCCTTCTTCTTCCCATCTGTTTCACAGCCAATGTTGGGTTAAAAGGAGCTTTTCAGATCGCTGTGGCAGTTGCTGGGAGAGGAAGGTGGACGGCGGGATCCGAAGCTCTCTCACCAGGCAGCCATCTCAGTTGCTGGCCATGTCACGCCCCTTTATTTTTATTTTTTAATATTGCAAAGATTTGTTTTACAATTTTTTTTTACTTTTTTAAGTCAACTTGGGTGACAATAACTGGCAATCATTAGATTGCCTAGTGTGTTCATTGATGTCTATATATACACCATTGAACACTTAATTTGCACTATACCAATGCAATTCTGCCACCTAGTGGCTTGTATTGGTATAGTCATCTAATAGGCACCAAAGCTTGCTTAAGGCTTCAGCTTATTAGATCAATGTAGCAGGTTCCCCGATCTCAGCCGGGGAATGCTGTTATCTGAGCAGAAGTGCGGGACTTCTACTTTCGTGCTGCGCAGATGCCGTGATCACATTTGACCACAGCATCTGAAAGGGAAAATTTATGTGATTAGCCTTATGGCTGATCACATACATGTGCCGTGGGTCTCTGCTATTTAAAATTTCAGAAACCCGGTGGCTATGGTGCCCGCTGCACGTGTGAGCGGGCGCCATGTTTGGGTACAGTATTCCGCCGTACATGTGCAGCGGAGGTCCTTAAGGGGTTAAGTACATGCAAAGCCTATTCATTTATAATATTAATGCATTACATTGGAGATATTCCAATGGACATGTCCAGACCTGTTCGATTGCACTCAGGCTGATGTCAGCAGTAAGTATATAAGGCAAGCTGGACAGATTTTGATAAAGTGATCTGATATAGTGCTATCAGTTTTGAACATTAAGATGGATAAACACAAATGTATTAACAATCCAGAAAATTTCTGTTGCATATGTGGCAAATACACTACTTATGATCAGTGCAAGAATCTGACAAAGCGAGTGCGTCTTGCAGCTTGGAATGCATTTGTGCTAGTAGTGCAGAACTTCCTTGGGAACAGACGAGCTGCAAACTATGTTAAATTAGTAGACAACATGCTTACAGCATATGAACAACTTGGCTGCCGAATGTCAGTGAAAGAGCATTTCTTAAATTCCCATCTTGAATTTTTGCCACCCAATTTGAGACACGTAAGTGACGAACATGGAGAGCGGTTCCATAAAGATATTTCTACAATGCAGAACGGGTATCAAGGCTGCTGGAATGTAAAATATAAGAAAAAAAAAACCTGGATTGCACATCCTCAATACTATGCTTTTATCTAACTGCTTCTCAGCATAATGAACAAAGCTTCTCAGCACAATTTGTCGTATACCTACCCCAATGTTGCATGCTATGCATGAGGCATTAGAATACAATTTGATCCAAAAGCATAGGCCCACTCACTGCAACAAGGTTGCCTCTTCAGATGGGACCCTATTCTAAATTTGACGCAGCACTGCACGGCGACCACCGACGCCGTAGCACCACTCCGGTAGGCAGCGGGACCCTGCAGTCCAACAGTGCCCCCGCTGTCCGACAAAGCCACCCTGGCACTGGGCCCCACCAACCCGCTGGGACAGCACCAAAGCAACAATGGCCGCGTGCAGTACTGCACCATGTAAACAGGTGTGGAACTCACCCCATCACATACTCTCACCATGTGAACAGGCGTGGAACTCACCCCATCACATACTCTCAGGAACTCCAACTGAGAGGTAGGAATTTATACCCTTATGCAGACTCCTGCTAATTAAAAACATCTGGGCCGAATGGGGAGGAGTGCTTATACCAGAAGGGAAAGAAAGCATAGATTCTACAGTAATGTAAAATATGAGAAAAATAATTGGATCACACATCCTCAATACTATGCTTTTATCTTAATGTTTCTCAGCATAATGAACATCGCTTCTCAGCGCAATTTATCGTATACCTACCCCTATGCTGCATGCTATACATGAGGCATTAGTATACAATTTGGTCAAAAAGCATAGGCCCACTCACAGCGACAATGATGCCTCTTCGAATGAGACCCTATTCTAAATTTGGTGCAGCACTGCACGGCGACCACCAACGCCGCAGCCCCACCCCGGCAGGCAGCTGGAATCCCAACATGATGGGCGACTACTGCTGGTTTTTGCAAAGGGAAAATATGACTGTTCACAAACGCAAAAGCAGATGCCTGAAGAACTTTTAACAGTACTGGGTCTTGCTCAAGTAAGACTTTTAAACTGAAAAACTAGACTTTTTGAATTTTTTTCCATTTTCATATACTGTTTACTATGCCAGCTTTTATGTAGATCAGGTAATTGTTGGAGTAAATTGTTCAAAATTATTTTTCCAAATGCTTACCGTATTTTTTACCCTATAAGACGCACCGGCCCATAAGACGCACCTAGGTTTTTGGGGAGGAAAATAAGAAAAAAAATATATTTAACCAAAAGGTGTGCTGTGTGTTTGGTGGGTTTGGAACTAATGGTGGTCTGTGGATGGCACTATTACTGGGGATCTGTGGATGACTGACACTGTTATGGGGGGATCTGTGGATGACGGACACTGTTATGGGGGGAGCTGTGGATGACTGACACTGTTATAGGGGGAATCTGTGGATGACGGACACTGTTATGGGGTGGATCTGTGGATGACAGACACTGTTATGGGGGGGTCTGTGACGGACACTGTTATGGGGGGGATCTGTGGCTTGCACTGTTACAGGGGGATCTGTGGCTTGCACTGTTACAGGGGGATCTGTGGCTGGCACTGTTACAGGGGGGGATCTGTGGCTGGCACTGTTACAGGGGGGGGGGGGATCTGTGGATGACACTGTTACAGGGGGGGATCTGTGGATGACGGACACTGTTATGGGGTGGATCTGTGGATGACAGACACTGTTATGGGGGGGTCTGTGACGGACACTGTTATGGGGGGGATCTGTGGCTTGCACTGTTACAGGGGGATCTGTGGCTTGCACTGTTACAGGGGGATCTGTGGCTGGCACTGTTACAGGGGGGGATCTGTGGCTGGCACTGTTACAGGGGGGGGGGGATCTGTGGATGACACTGTTACAGGGGGGGATCTGTGGATGGCACTGTTATATATGTGCCATCCACAGACCCCCCAGC
Organism: Bufo gargarizans; assembly: GCF_014858855.1. Taxonomy (NCBI): domain Eukaryota; kingdom Metazoa; phylum Chordata; class Amphibia; order Anura; family Bufonidae; genus Bufo; species Bufo gargarizans. The sequence continues at coordinate 181,269,554 of NC_058082.1, forward strand.
CCATAACACTGCCATCCACAGACCCCCCCAGCCCATAACAGTGCCATCCACAGACCCCCCAGCCCATAAATAACTGTGCCATCCACAGATCACCCCCCCCCCCGCCCCCGCCGTTGCTCCAGTATACAAATATAAGATGTCATATTCAATTAATAGTTATTAAACATGCCCCCTCACTCCTATTACTGCCTTACATCCTAATCGCTTCTGTAGAATTCAGGCAGGCAGGCCGGGCGGCCGGCGCGTCTCTCACTGACGTCACTTGCCTGCGCCGCCTGCTTCATTCACAAAGTAGGCGGCGCAGGCACGTGACACGAGTTACACTGCCGCCCGCCCGGCCTGCCTGCCTGAATTCGACAGAAGCGATTAGGATGTAAGGTAGTAATAGGAGTGAGGGGGCATGTTTAATAACTATTAATTGAATATGACATCTTATATTAGTATACCAGAGCGGCGGGGCGGGGCTATACTACACTGACTGCACCGCCCCTCCGCTATTGCCAGCCCCCAGATCCTCCTCCCAGTCCCTCCCCGAGTCACCGCTCGCTCGTACATCGCAGCTTGCGATGTAAAACTGCAAGCATTCACCCCATTTTGGGGGAAGAAAAAGTGCGCCTTATGGGGTGAAAAATACGGTAATTCATTTAGGCATACTTATGCATAGCAAAATTTTGTGACATGTTACAACAATTCTGACTCTGGATTTGTAATCCGCCAGTAGCTGACAAAATATATATTTTTTTATTGTATGTGTGGTGTAATGGTCCCTGTCTTAGGTAAATGCAGCAGCATAAAAGGCATTTTCTGTCCGTTAAATGCCTAATGTTTTGGGCCTTGGAGGAATTCAACACTTGTGACAACCACGTGTTTCAACTATTATCATTAGGGTTTTCTTTTTTCAAGAAGAGGGATGTCGCTAGCCATGTTTTTAATCCAATTTAATATTTTTAGTTATTTTAAACATATGTGTTTGACCTGTATTTGTACTGGCCTTCAGTAAAATTGATATCCAATGACCGTGTAAGCTTCCTCCAGCCACATACTTACTTGTTCTTTTCTGTGCGCTGAATGCATAATTTTGGGGGCTGTAGTCCACTGGCATGCTGTAAAATTGGTATCCAATGACAGTGTAATCTACCTCCAACCACATACTTACTTGTTCTTTTCTGTATGGTGAATGCATAATTTTTGGGGCCTGTAGTCCACTGGCCTGCTATAAAAGTGATATCCAATCACAGTGTAATTTACCTCCAGCCACATACTTGTTCTTTTCTGCCCACTGAATGCGCAATTTGTGGGGCCTGTAGTCCACTGACCTGCTGTAAAATTGATATCCAATGACCGTGTAATCTACCTCCAGCCACATAGTTACTTGTTCTTTTCTGTACGGTGAATGAATAATTGTTGGGGTCTCGGAGGAATTCAACACCAGTGATGATTATTAGGGTTTTTCTTTTTTAAAGAAGAAGGATTTCGTTAGCCATGTTTTTTATCCAATTTTATATTTTTAGTTCTTTCAAACATATGTATTTGACCTGTATTTGTACTGGCCTGCAGTAAAATTGACCGTGTAATATACCTGTGACCACATTATCACTTCATCTTTTCTGTCCGGTGAATGCCTAATGTTTGGGGCCTGTAGTCCAGTGACCTACAGTAAAATTTTTATCCATTGACAGCATAATGTACCTCAAGCGACATAATCAGAATTTATTTTATGTCAGGTGAATGCCTCATTTTTAAGGCCCGTACTACCGTGGCCTAAAATAAAATTTGTATAGGCTCCGATAGGGCATATTACAGAGAACTTCCCTTTTAAGACGCATAAAAATGTCCCCTAATTAAGACACATTTTTTGTTGGATTTTTGTCATTGATCCCCCACTAGTATGTCACTGTCCATGTTGTGGGACTATTTCTGCACTTCTACTAAGTATTTGGTGGCTGCAAATATGAGCTGAACATTTTTCAGGTTCTCCTGCCATTAAAGTGAATGGGGCCCGCAGCAAACTTGTGGCTCGCAAACTTTTGATCGCATTCACAAACCGCCCCGGCCGATGTTTGTCCATCACTACTCCTGACCCTGACTTTGATATTTGACTCTAACATCTGAGTTTGACTTAGAATGTTAGAATCAGAATGAGTTATAGATATACTGTGTATGTGTATGCTAAATCACATAACCAAGGAAAGTTTGTGGCTGAGCTTCTGGCTATGTGTCTGAAATGCTGTAAGCTAACACATTACAGTGCTACATGAGTGCATAGCTCAGTGGTTCTGTTACTGGTTTGTGCACTGGAGTTTTTGGATTCAAAACCCATTATTAATCCTAAAACACGTTAATGTTTTTAAGCATTACATAAGATACAAATTCAAGTGATGTGTGACGCTGATCTGACTTTCTTCACTTGTCAGGGTCACAATGATTTTTAGGTTTACTATGTTTTTATATGCTAAATCCCAAGCTGCTACTGTGAACCTTGTAGCTCAGTGCTAATGCAGTTGCCTCATATCCACTGTTCCTGGGTTCTAAACCCATTTTAGCCTCTAAAAAATCTTAGAGTTTATTAAGCCCAAGATATGAGGCAAATTCAAGTGATGTGTGGCTCTGATATCTGATTTTCTTCACTTGTCAGCGTCAATGACTTTTATGTTCATTGTGTTTTTAATATACTAAATATCATATATTTTAAAAAAGTGCTATCATTGGTGTCTGAATCAATAGCTCAGTGGTAAGATACTTGCTTTATAACTAGTGTTTATGGGTTCAAAATGCCTTTTAGGCTTTTAATAAAGTTTATATTTTATTGAGCCCTAGATCAGAGACAAATTCAAGTGATGTGTGTAAGTAGTCCTTTTTTTTATTTTATTAAGAGTACATGGGCAGCACTATAGTAAAAGGGACACTAATTTACTATATATTTTACTAATTTCCAGGTAGGGATGAGCGAACTCGAACTGTATAGTTCGGGTTCGTACCGAATTTTGGGGTGTCCGTGACACGGACCCGAACCCGGACATTTTCGTAAAAGTCCGGGTTCGGGTTCGGTGTTCGTCGCTTTCTTGGCGCTTTTGTGACGCTTTCTTGGCGCTTTTTGAAAGGCTGCAAAGCAGCCAATCAACAAGCGTCATACTACTTGCCCCAAGAGGCCATCACAGCCATGCCTACTATTGGCATGGCTGTGATTGGCCAGAGCACCATGTGACCCAGCCTCTATTTAAGCTGGAGTCACATAGCGCCGCCCGTCACTCTGCTCTGATTAGCGTAGGGAGAGGTTGCGGCTGCGACAGTAGGGCGAGATTAGGCAGATTAACTCCTCCAAAGGACTTGATTAACTGATCGATCTGCAGCTGTGGATCATTGAGCTGCTGATCCTCAATTGCTCACTGTTTTTAGGCTGCACAGACCGTTTGTCAGTCTCATTTTTCTGGGGTGATCGGCGGCCATTTTGTGTCTTGTGGTGCGCCAGCACAAGCTGCGACCAAGTGCATTTAACCCTCAATGGTGTGGTTGTTTTTTGGCTAAAGCCTACATCAGGGTGAAGCTGTCACACCAAGTGCATTTAACCAGCAATAGTCTGTTCATTTTTTGGCCATATACAAAATCAGGGGCAAGCTGCGCCTGTCACCAAGTGCATTTAACCCTCAATGGTGTGGTTGTTTTTTGGCTAAAGCCTACATCAGGGTGAAGCTGTGACACCAAGTGCATTTAACCAGCAATAGTCTGTTCATTTTTTGGCCATATACAAAATCAGGGGCAAGCTGCGCCTGTCACCAAGTGCATTTAACCCTCAATGGTGTGGTTGTTTTTTGGCTAAAGCCTACATCAGGGTGAAGCTGTCACACCAAGTGCATTTAACCAGCAATAGTCTGTTCATTTTTTGGCCATATACAAAATCAGGGGCAAGCTGCGCCTGTCACCAAGTGCATTTAACCCTCAATGGTGTGGTTGTTTTTTGGCTAAAGCCTACATCAGGGTGAAGCTGTCACACCAAGTGCATTTAACCAGCAATAGTCTGTTTATTTTTTGGCCATATCCCAGTCTAATTCTGTCACTAAATCCATACCGGTCACCCAGCGCCTAAATACTAGGCCTCAAATTTATATCCAGCTAAATCTGTCCCTAGTGCTGTAGCTGGGCGAGTTATTTAGTGTCCGTTCAAGCACATTTCTTGTTCTGGGTTGAAATACAATTCCCAATTTAGCAATTTCATAATTTAGTGGTTCCTGCTATATCAGAGCTATTTGAAATCTATCCCAAAAAGGGTATATAATATTGAAGGTGCACATTGGGTCATTCAGAATAACTTCACACACACCCGCTACTGTGTATTTCCAAGTCTAATTCTGTCACTAAACCCATACCTGTCACCCAGCGCCTAAATACTAGGCCTCAAATTTAAATCCCTCTAAATCTCTCGTTACCGCTGTACTGTTGTTGCTGGGCAAGATATTTAGTGTCCGTCAAAGCACATTTTTTGTTCTGGGTTGAAGTACAATTCCCAATTTAGCAATTTCATAATTTAGTGGTTCCTGCTATATCAGAGCTATTTGGAATCTATCCCTAAAAGGGTATATAATATTGAAGGTGCACATTGGGTCATTCAGAATAACTTCACACACACCCGCTACTGTGTATTTCCAAGTCTAATTCTGTCACTAAACCCATACCTGTCACCCAGCGCCTAAATACTAGGCCTCAAATTTAAATCCCTCTAAATCTCTCGTTACCGCTGTACTGTTGTTGCTGGGCAAGATATTTAGTGTCCGTCAAAGCACATTTTTTGTTCTGGGTTGAAGTACAATTCCCAATTTAGCAATTTCATAATTTAGTGGTTTCTGCTATATCAGAGCTATTTGAAATCTATCCCTAAAAGGGTATATAATATTGAAGGTGCACATTGGGTCATTCAGAATAACTTCACACACACGCTTCTGTGCATTTCCAAGTCTAATTCTGTCACTAAATCCATACCGGTGACCCAGCGCCTAAATACTAGGCCTCAAATTTAAATCCCTCTAAATCTCTCGTTACCCACCGCTGTACTGTTGTTGCTGGGCAAGATATTTAGTGTCCGTCAAAGCACATTTTTTGTTCTGGGTTGAAGTACAATTCCCAATTTAGCAATTTCATAATTTAGTGGTTTCTGCTATATCAGAGCTATTTGAAATCTATCCCTAAAAGGGTATATAATATTGAAGGTGCACATAGGGTCATTCAGAATAACTTCACACACACGCTTCTGTGCATTTCCAAGTCTAATTCTGTCACTAAATCCATACCGGTGACCCAGCGCCTAAATACTAGGCCTCAAATTTATATCCCGCTAAATCTCTCGTTACCGCTGTACTGTTGTTGCTGGGCAAGATATTTAGTGTCCGTCAAAGCACATTTTTTGTTCTGGGTTGAAGTACAATTCCCAATTTAGCAATTTCATAATTTAGTGGTTCCTGCTATATCAGAGCTATTTGAAATCTATCCCAAAAAGGGTATATAATATTGAAGGTGCACATTGGGTCATTCAGAATAACTTCACACACACCCGCTACTGTGTATTTCCAAGTCTAATTCTGTCACTAAACCCATACCTGTCACCCAGCGCCTAAATACTAGGCCTCAAATTTAAATCCCTCTAAATCTCTCGTTACCGCTGTACTGTTGTTGCTGGGCAAGATATTTAGTGTCCGTCAAAGCACATTTTTTGTTCTGGGTTGAAGTACAATTCCCAATTTAGCAATTTCATAATTTAGTGGTTTCTGCTATATCAGAGCTATTTGAAATCTATCCCTAAAAGGGTATATAATATTGAAGGTGCACATTGGGTCATTCAGAATAACTTCACACACACGCTTCTGTGCATTTCCAAGTCTAATTCTGTCACTAAATCCATACCGGTGACCCAGCGCCTAAATACTAGGCCTCAAATTTAAATCCCTCTAAATCTCTCGTTACCGCTGTCCTGTTGTAGCTGGGAAAGTTATTTAGTGCCCGTCAAAGCACATTTTTTGTTCTGGGTTGAAGTACAATTCCCAATTTAGCAATTTCATAATTTAGTGGTTTCTGCTATATCAGAGCTATTTGAAATCTATCCCTAAAAGGGTATATAATATTGAAGGTGCACATAGGGTCATTCAGAATAACTTCACACACACGCTTCTGTGCATTTCCAAGTCTAATTCTGTCACTAAATCCATACCGGTCACCCAGCGCCTAAATACTAGGCCTCAAATTTATATCCCGCTGAATTTGAATACAATACATTGGGCCAAATAATATATTTGTTGTTGTGGTGAACCATAACAATGAGAAAAACATCTAGTAAGGGACGCGGACGTGGACATGGTCGTGGTGGTGTTAGTGGACCCTCTGGTGCTGGGAGAGGACGTGGCCGTTCTGCCACATCCACACGTCCTAGTGTACCAACTACCTCAGGTCCGAGTAGCCGCCAGAATTTACAGCGATATATGGTGGGGCCCAATGCCGTTCTAAGGATGGTAAGGCCTGAGCAGGTACAGGCATTAGTCAATTGGGTGGCCGACAGTGGATCCAGCACGTTCACATTATCTCCCACCCAGTCTTCTGCAGAAAGCGCACAGATGGCGCCTGAAAACCAACCCCATCAGTCTGTCACATCACCCCCATGCATACCAGGGAAACTGTCTCAGCCTCAAGTTATGCAGCAGTCTCTTATGCTGTTTGAAGACTCCGCTGGCAGGGTTTCCCAAGGGCATCCACCTAGCCCTTCCCCAGCGGTGAAAGACATAGAATGCACTGACGCACAACCACTTATGTTTCCTGATGATGAGGACATGGGAATACCACCTCAGCATGTCTCTGATGATGACGAAACACAGGTGCCAACTGCTGCGTCTTTCTGCAGTGTGCAGACTGAACAGGAGGTCAGGGATCAAGACTGGGTGGAAGACGATGCAGGGGACGATGAGGTCCTAGACCCCACATGGAATGAAGGTCGTGCCACTGACTTTCACAGTTCGGAGGAAGAGGCAGTGGTGAGACCGAGCCAACAGCGTAGCAAAAGAGGGAGCAGTGGGCAAAAGCAGAACACCCGCCGCCAAGAGACTCCGCCTGCTACTGACCGCCGCCATCTGGGACCGAGCACCCCAAAGGCAGCTTCAAGGAGTTCCCTGGCATGGCACTTCTTCAAACAATGTGCTGACGACAAGACCCGAGTGGTTTGCACGCTGTGCCATCAGAGCCTGAAGCGAGGCATTAACGTTCTGAACCTGAGCACAACCTGCATGACCAGGCACCTGCATGCAAAGCATGAACTGCAGTGGAGTAAACACCTTAAAACCAAGGAAGTCACTCAGGCTCCCCCTGCTACCTCTTCTGCTGCTGCCGCCTCGGCCTATTCTGCTGCTGCCGCCTCGGCCTCTTCCTCCGCCTCTGGAGGAACGTTGGCACCTGCCGCCCAGCAAACAGGGGATGTACCACCAACACCACCACCACCACCTCCGTCACCAAGCGTCTCAACCATGTCACACGCCAGCGTTCAGCTCTCCATCTCACAAACATTTGATAGAAAGCGTAAATTCCCACCTAGCCACCCTCGATCCCTGGCCCTGAATGCCAGCATTTCTAAACTACTGGCCTATGAAATGCTGTCATTTAGGCTGGTGGACACAGACAGCTTCAAACAGCTCATGTCGCTTGCTGTCCCACAGTATGTTGTTCCCAGCCGGCACTACTTCTCCAAGAGAGCCGTGCCTTCCCTGCACAACCAAGTATCCGATAAAATCAAGTGTGCACTGCGCAACGCCATCTGTAGCAAGGTCCACCTAACCACAGATACGTGGACCAGTAAGCACGGCCAGGGACGCTATATCTCCCTAACTGCACACTGGGTAAATGTAGTGGCAGCTGGGCCCCAGGCGGAGAGCTGTTTGGCGCACGTCCTGCCGCCGCCAAGGATCGCAGGGCAACATTCTTTGCCTCCTGTTGCCACCTCCTCCTTCTCGGCTTCCTCCTCCTCTTCTTCCACCTGCTCATCCAGTCAGCCACACACCTTCACCACCAACTTCAGCACAGCCCGGGGTAAACGTCAGCAGGCCATTCTGAAACTCATATGTTTGGGGGACAGGCCCCACACCGCACAGGAGTTGTGGCGGGGTATTGAACAACAGACCGACGAGTGGTTGCTGCCGGTGAGCCTCAAGCCCGGCCTGGTGGTGTGTGATAATGGGCGAAATCTCGTTGCAGCTCTGGGACTAGCCAATTTGACGCACATCCCTTGCTTGGCGCATGTGCTGAATTTGGTGGTGCAGAAGTTCATTCACAACTACCCCGACATGTCAGAGCTGCTGCATAAAGTGCGGGCCGTCTGTTCGCGCTTCCGGCGTTCACATCCTGCCGCTGCTCGCCTGTCTGCGCTACAGCGTAACTTCGGCCTTCCCGCTCACCGCCTCATATGCGACGTGCCCACCAGGTGGAACTCCACCTTGCACATGCTGGACAGACTGTGCGAGCAGCAGCAGGCCATAGTGGAGTTTCAGCTGCAGCACGCACGGGTCAGTCGCACTACAGAACAGCACCACTTCACCACCAATGACTGGGCCTCCATGCGAGACCTGTGTGCCCTGTTGCGCTGTTTCGAGTACTCCACCAACATGGCCAGTGGCGATGACACCGTTATCAGCGTTACAATACCACTTCTATGTCTCCTTGAGAAAACACTTAGGGCGATGATGGAACAGGAGGTGGCCCAGGAGGAGGAGGAGGAGGATGAGGAAGAGGGGTCATTTTTAGCACTTTCAGGCCAGTCTCTTCGAAGTGACTCAGAGGGAGGTTTTTTGCAACAGCAGAGGCCAGGTACAAATGTGGCCAGCCAGGGCCCACTACTGGAGGACGAGGAGGACGAGGATGAGGAGGAGGTGGAGGAGGATGAGGATGAAGCATGGTCACAGCGGGGTGGCACCCAACGCAGCTCGGGTCCATCACTGGTGCGTGGCTGGGGGGAAAGGCAGGACGATGACGATACGCCTCCCACAGAGGACAGCTTGTCCTTACCCCTGGGCAGCCTGGCACACATGAGCGACTACATGCTGCAGTGCCTGCGCAACGACAGCAGAGTTGCCCACATTTTAACCTGTGCGGACTACTGGGTTGCCACCCTGCTGGATCCACGCTACAAAGACAATGTGCCCACCTTACTTCCTGCACTGGAGCGTGATAGGAAGATGCGCGAGTACAAGCGCACGTTGGTAGACGCGCTACTGAGAGCATTCCCAAATGTCACAGGGGAACAAGTGGAAGCCCAAGGCCAAGGCAGAGGAGGAGCAAGAGGTCGCCAAGGCAGCTGTGTCACGGCCAGCTCCTCTGAGGGCAGGGTTAGCATGGCAGAGATGTGGAAAACTTTTGTCAACACGCCACAGCTAACTGCACCACCACCTGATACGCAACGTGTTAGCAGGAGGCAACATTTCACTAACATGGTGGAACAGTACGTGTGCACACCCCTCCACGTACTGACTGATGGTTCGGCCCCATTCAACTTCTGGGTCTCTAAATTGTCCACGTGGCCAGAGCTAGCCTTTTATGCCTTGGAGGTGCTGGCCTGCCCGGCAGCCAGCGTTTTGTCTGAACGTGTATTCAGCACGGCAGGGGGCGTCATTACAGACAAACGCAGCCGCCTGTCTACAGCCAATGTGGACAAGCTGACGTTCATAAAAATGAACCAGGCATGGATCCCACAGGACCTGTCCGTCCCTTGTCCAGATTAGACATTAACTACCTCCCCATAACCATATATTATTGGACTCCAGGGCACTTCCTCATTCAATCCTATTTTTATTTTCATTTTACCATTATATTGCGATGCTACCCAAAGTTGAATGAACCTCTCCTCTGCCTGTGTGCTAGGCCTAAATATATGCCAATGGACTGTTGCAGTGGTGGCTGACATGAAGCCTGATTCTCTGCTATGACATGCAGACTAATTCTCTGCTGACATGAAGCCAGATTGTCTGTTACGGGACCTCTCTCCTCTGCCTGGGTGCTGGGCCTAAATTTATGACAATGGACTGTTGCAGTGGTGGCTGACGTGAAGCCTGATTCTCTGCTATGACATGCAGACTGATTCTCTGCTGTCATGAAGCCAGATTGTCTGTTACGGGACCTTTCTCCTCTACCTGGGTTCTGGGCCTAAATTTATGAAAATTGACTCTTACAGTGGTGGGTGACGTGAAGCCTGATTCTCTGCTATGATATGAAGACTGATTCTCTGCTGACATGAAGCCAGATTGTCTGTTACGGGACCTTTCTCCTCTGCCTGGGTTCTGGGCCTAAATTTATGAAAATTGACTCTTACAGTGGTGGGTGACGTGAAGCCTGATTCTCTGCTATGATATGAAGACTGATTCTCTGCTGACATGAAGCCAGATTGTCTGTTACGGGACCTTTCTCCTCTGCCTGGGTTCTGGGCCTAAATTTATGAAAATTGACTCTTACAGTGGTGGGTGACGTGAAGCCTGATTCTCTGCTATGATATGAAGACTGATTCTCTGCTGACATGAAGCCAGATTGTCTGTTACGGGACCTTTCTCCTCTGCCTGGGTTCTGGGCCTAAATTTATGAAAATTGACTCTTACAGTGGTGGGTGACGTGAAGCCTGATTCTCTGCTATGATATGAAGACTGATTCTCTGCTGACATGAAGCCAGATTGTCTGTTACGGGACCTTTCTCCTCTGCCTGGGTTCTGGGCCTAAATTTATGAAAATTGACTCTTACAGTGGTGGGTGACGTGAAGCCTGATTCTCTGCTATGATATGAAGACTGATTCTCTGCTGACATGAAGCCAGATTGTCTGTTACGGGACCTTTCTCCTCTGCCTGGGTTCTGGGCCTAAATTTATGAAAATTGACTCTTACAGTGGTGGGTGACGTGAAGCCTGATTCTCTGCTATGATATGAAGACTGATTCTCTGCTGACATGAAGCCAGATTGTCTGTTACGGGACCTTTCTCCTCTGCCTGGGTTCTGGGCCTAAATTTATGAAAATTGACTCTTACAGTGGTGGGTGACGTGAAGCCTGATTCTCTGCTATGATATGAAGACTGATTCTCTGCTGACATGAAGCCAGATTGTCTGTTACGGGACCTTTCTCCTCTGCCTGGGTTCTGGGCCTAAATTTATGAAAATTGACTCTTACAGTGGTGGGTGACGTGAAGCCTGATTCTCTGCTATGATATGAAGACTGATTCTCTGCTGACATGAAGCCAGATTCTCTGTTACGGGACCTCTCTCCTCTGCCTGGGTGCTGGGCCTAAATTTATGACAATGGACTGTTGCAGTGGTGGCTGACGTGAAGCCTGATTCTCTGCTATGACATGCAGACTGATTCTCTGCTGACATGAAGCCAGATTTTCTGTTACGGGACCTCTCTCCTCTGCCTGTGTGTGTGCTGGGCCTAAATATATGCCAATGGACTGTTGCAGTGGTGGCTGACGTGAAGCCTCATTCTCTGCTATGACATGCAGACTAATTCTCTGCTGACATGAAGACAGATTCTCTGTTACGGGACCTCTCTCCTCTGCCTGGGTGCCGGGGCCTAAATATCTGAGAATGGACTGTTCCAGTGGTGGGTGACGGGAAGCCAGATTCTCTGCTATGGAACCTCTCTCCAATTGATTTTGGTTAATTTTTATTTATTTAATTTTTATTTTAATTCATTTCCCTATCCACATTTGTTTGCAGGGGATTTACCTACATGTTGCTGCCTTTTGCAGCCCTCTAGCTCTTTCCTGGGCTGTTTTACAGCCTTTTTAGTGCCGAAAAGTTCGGGTCCCCATTGACTTCAATGGGGTTCGGGTTCGGGACGAAGTTCGGATCGGGTTCGGATCCCGAACCCGAACATTTCCGGGATGTTCGGCCGAACTTCTCGAACCCGAACATCCAGGTGTTCGCTCAACTCTATTTCCAGGGTATTTAGTTTTTTGTTGTCTTGAAAGAGTCACTGTGCAATACAATAATGCATTCTTATTTCTTAGGAAGGAGTCTAATTATCAGATCTGTAACTCACTCTATTGAAATTATTTGTTGGTATCAACCAAACATAAGCTGCAAAGATATGACCACTAGGAGTCTCACTAGTCCATTGTTTGTGGTTAGGCATGGTCCAGCTCTCCCAGCAAATCCAGGCAGGAGGAAGTGTGGGAGTGTTTGGAGTAGCTGATGGTGCAGGACACTTGCAGGATTCAATACCCCCTCACAGGTTTGCAAACCAACTTATCTTCTAAATGTGCTCTCCCTCCGCTATCTTACTTGGCTTATTCATTGATTCACCTCTCTCAAGTGTGTATGCAGTTATTAGCAAGAATCACTATTTTTCTGGGACTCCTGAAATATTTGAGTAGTCACTATATGCAGAGCTGTGTCCTGGCTTATATGTATCAACTGTATATATGTGTATTATACACACAGCATGCTATAGCTTTACCACACTGAGATATGCTCAGAAAGCTAATATTCATATTACTGCTTTATGCACAGGCACAATATATGATTATGCAGACACCAGTACTGTGTGATAGCTTATAAGCATAGAGAGACAATGTATCCTTATGTGAAAATGCTTAAGCTTAGAGGTTAAGCTAATAGTTTTGCATGTAGACATCCCTGGTTCAAATCCCCAGATAGATCTGTTTACTTTCTCTTTTTTTCTATTTATTTTTTATTTAAAACCATATTAATCGGATATACTATAATAAACATTACATCATTAATAATAATAATAAGGCATTACTATATTGAGAATATTGAGAATATTTTTATTATTTTTGCTAAGGCTTATTACTGGTTCATTCATAGACACTATATATTTGCAAAAGAAACCAGTAATATTTATTAGCTTTAAAAAAAAAAAAAAAAAAAAATTATTCTTATAGAATTGTCATATGGGATAAATGAAAGAAAAAAAATATCTGAAGAAAAAAACGTCAAAGTCGCTTTTGAGATTTAAACCTAGGATCTCTAAATTTAAAAGCAAGAGCTTAACCTCTAAGCTATAGCATGACCACATAGGATTGCATGTCTTTTCTAAGCTGATAAGTAGTGATGAGCGAATCGAAGATGACAAAGTGGAATTCCATCCGAATTTCTCCCAAATTTTTGCACCGAATACAAATTTCCTCGCGCTTCGTGGTAACAAATCACATTTTTCCCTTAAATGGCTGCTACTCATGTGACGACGGGGCAAGGAACTCTGGGAAGGTGGGATGACCCATAATTCCATGCATGCAGCCAATCAGCAGCCAGCCCTGTGATGTCAGAGCCCTATAAATAGCCTCAGCCATCTTGGATTCTGCCATTTTCCAGCGTACTTAGTGCAGAGAGAGACGTCAGCAGGTGCTAGGGACAGTGCTAGGAAAAACCTCATTGTGCAAAAAAGCGACTTACTAGTGCAGGGAAAGATTATTCAAGGTGCAGGGAAAGGATAGGGAGGAATTTTTTCACATAATTTATGTAGAACAGGGTTTTTGTAGGGGAGGTTACAGCCTGGCTTATAGGAACAATACTATTACACCTTGCTGCACTGACTGGAGATCCAAATAGCCATTATACAGCACTGTATTTCCAGCAAACTGTTCTTGTTATTGGGGTGGAAAAAGAAAAATATATTCTGCGTTCAGCGCTGCAGTTAACTGTTGAAAAGCCTTTAGTGGCGTATATACGTGGAAAAATAAAAATATATTCTGCGTTCAGTGCCACAGTTATATGTTGAAAAGCCTTTAGTGGCGTATATACGTGGAAAAATAAAAATATATTCTGCGTTCAGTGCCACAGTTATATGTTGAAAAGCCTTTAGTGGCACATAATAATAATAAGAAAAATATATTCAGCGATTTTAGGGCTGTTTTAATTTCCTTTTTATTTATTTATTTCAGCTAACAGTATGTCAGGCAGAGAAGTGCCAGGCCCTGCACAGGGGAGTGGCAGAGGCCTAATTGTTTCTGGTGCAGGCACAGGTCACAGCAGAGTAAGGGGTCGTGGCAGCAGGAGTCGCAGCGAGAGGCTTGAGCCCCGGTGTCATCTAGTGGTCGTGTCTTGACCGGCAATCCATTGGTTCTTGATTGGTTAACTCGGTCATCCACTTCATCCCAAGTTACTGTCACAGCCTCTGTTGTGTTTGCCGTGACACGGTCATTCCCTGTCTGGTACTGGTGCGGTTAACTATCTGGCTGGTGGGGATCTAGGTGTGTCCTGGGTGTGGCCTCTTGGCTCTTTATATCCTGGTGTTTTGAGTCTGAGGTCAGTTGCCATCCAGCCTTTGTGTGAGCTAGAGTGTTGCTCCTTTTCTAGATATACCATCTGTCCAGTGGGAGGGCCTCCTAGCTAGACATCAATGTCTCCTTGATGTCTCCCCTATGTCTTTACATTCCCTTGTATCTATGTTTGGTGTGGATTATGTGCGGGGTCTGTTGAATGTCTAGTGGTCGTTACATGTCTGGCTTGTGGGTGTCTGCTAGACATTTCCCCTCTAAGTCGCATACCCTCCGGAAGGGGGTTTGAGGGTTCCCTGTGGGGGATCACTGGTCGTTGAGCAGCCCTGCCGGGGGCCACCATGCTTTCTGTCTGCTTGGGGGTCCAGTTGTCGTTGTGGCCACCATGCATTTTGTCTGCATGGGGGTCTGGTTGGCATTGTGGCCGTGACAGGTTAGTGCGTGTTGTTTCTGGGCTCTTACTTGCCGTTATAGTGGCTGCTCACTGGCTGTCCTTTTCCTTGCAGCTAGGGCGGTGAAGACTCCTGTCCATCTGCATCTGGTGTATGAGCCCACCTACCATTTTGGTCTACTCATACGGTTAGGAGTCATGGCTAGGCAGGGCCGTCTTTAATATTGATTGGACCCTGGGCAAAAATTTACTTGGGCCCCCTGGATCCCGCCTTCCCACACCTTAGCAGGCAATCATGCCTCCACCACAACAGACACACAAAAAATCCACACATCTGGTAGAGTCCAGTGAATGACTGTAAATACTTCCAGTTCTGAAGACTCCAGCGGCTCAGGATCAGTGCTCTGGGCAGCTGGGCTCAGGCTGGAAGTGGGCACCGCTCTGTAGGAAGGAGACCGGGGCTCGGCCCACCCTAGTGTCACAGTGCACCCCAGCACCCGACAGTATGCAGTATAGCACCCTATAGTATACAGCACCACACAGTATGCAGTTTAGCACCCCACACTATACAGTACCCCACAGTATATAGTAGAGCAGTATAGCAGCCCACAGTATACAGCACCTCACGGTATACAACACCTCACTGTATACAGCACCCCAAACTATACACAATACAGCCCCCCACACTATACAGTACAGCAGTATAGCACTCCCCCCCACTATACAGGCCCCCCCACACTATACAGGCCCCCCACAGTATACAGCCCACCACACAGTATACAGCCCACCACACAGTATACAGGCCACTCCCCCCCAGTATACAGCCCACCACACAATATACAGCCCATTACACAATATATAGCCCACCACACAATATACAGCTCACCACACAGTATACAGCACCCCACTATACAGTAGTTTACAGTATATTAACATAACAGCCCCTGTCACCTTTTTCTGATGTAATCTTTACACAAAAAAGCTCCACAGTTAACTTCTGGAACACTCAGTAGGACCTGTGATGACCTCATAGCCATGTGACCAGTAATTGCTAGGTTAATGGTCACATGGTAATGATGTCATCTAAGGTCCTAGAGCAAAACTCATTAAGGTCCTAGAATTAAGATCATTAACACAGTACGATCATGATGCCTGTGTAGCCGACAGCCTGACACCCGGGGCAGTAGCTAGCAGGGCTCAAGAGGCAGCTGCCTTGGGCCCCCCAGGAGCAACTGGGCCCAGGGCAGCTGCCCCTTTTGCCCCTTGGTAAAGACGGCCCTGTGGCTAGGATTAGGGCAGCTTTAGGAGGTGACCTGCTCCCCATTCCTGGTTTCCAGGCCCAGCTGCTTCCCCGTTCACCTCACTTTACGGTGGGGAGTTTCCCACCACTCCCAACCGTGACAGTGACATCAGACACCCCCAGCCAAGAGTCGGTGGGTTTGTCAGACACAAACCTTAGCTGGCATGGGCTTGGAGCAGGCCCTGTTCCCTCACCTGTTCTCAACTTGCCTCTGTCCTTTTCTGTTCCCTCAGCCAGAGAAGTACTATACACTGTGAGCTCAACTCCACTATACAGCGAGGATGAGCTACTAGAAGACAATCTGGCCAGCCAAGATGTGGAGGAGACATCCGAAGCTTCCTCCACTAGGTGGGCAAGTAGTGATGAGGAGAGTGGCATGCGAGCTGATGTTGTGATCGGTCAGGGTCCTGACCAAGAGACCGTTGAGGAGGACATCAATGACGTGCAGACAGTACTCGATAATGATGAAGCAGATCACACTTGGGAGCCGGGTGAAGAAGGGGCTTCATCATTATCAGGAGAAGAGGGTGTCAGCTTGCCCATGAGGCAGTGGCTGAGCAAGCAAGGTGGTAGCATGGCCAGGAGTCAGCAGGGTGGCAACAGTGGGAGGTCAGGAGCCAAACGGGCCCAGGGTGGACCCGCTTTGCAGGACCTTACCTGCCCGGGAAGTAGTGGTGCACGGGTTCGCGGGGGAAGTGGCGGTAGCAGTCAGTCGGCAGTGTGCCAGTTTTTTGTTAAGCCGCCGGAGGAGGTGAATATGGCCATATGGAGAATCTGTGGGAAGATGAACGTGCTTCTGTCCAAGTTTCTGGTGTTGCAGTCCTTCGCTTTCCAAGTGGTGGACTCTGCTCCTTTCAGAGAACTTATGGCTTGTGTCAAGCCGAGGTGGAAAGTCCCAAGCCGTCATTTCTTTGCCAAAAAGGCAGTACCAGCCCTGCACACACATGTAGAACAGAAGGTGGGCCAGTGGGAGGAGCTGTGTTTCTGCTTGTGTGCTGAAGCTCTGAGATAAGACTGGCAGGCTACCAACGTGAGCTGGGGGAAGCACTGCCCTTTAGCCTGGTGGTGGCGTGTTCTCCTGGTATGGAACCCCGGGCCTCCGGCGGCCGGCGTTTCTCAACAAATGCCGACAGCCATAGTGGAGCTCAGCAAATGGCCCCTGAACTTGGAGACTCAAGTCTCGACGTCCCAGTGCTGTTAGACACTGGAGAAAGGATGCCTACAGGCTGAGAGAAGATGCAGAGAACCCCACAGTGTTTGGCCGAAAGGCCGCAAGGAGTTGGTGACAGCCCTGCAAGTACTGCAGGAAGGAGCGGTCCTGTGACAAGGAGCAGCCGCGATCCCTAGAGAGAACCCAGCGGAGTATCGGGTGGGGTACGGTGATGTCCTGGGAGGACAACCAGCCTGGAAGCCTTTCTGGGCTCATTGTTAGAAAAGGTTGATCAACCCCCGGGAAAGCTGGGTGCACAGGAAAGACCTGCTGCTGAACAAGCAACAGGTGAATTCATGGCAAAGTCAGCAAGTCAAGCTGCTGTGCAAGCTACAGGGCAAGCTTCAGGACAAAGGAAGACTGCAGAGACAGAGATAATGGTTCCAAGAGTCAAGGTATGTGATATTACTCAAAATGTTTCTGTGCCTCAGCCCAGTAGTGGTAACATTGTCTCTAGTACTAGTACTAGTAGCAGTGTTTCCCCTGAAGATTATTTATTTGGGGATGTAGGAGAGTACCTGGGGTGGTAGTAGACGGGAGGTACGTGCCACCGGGGGTCCTGGCCCCGGTGGAGTAAGAGCCAGAAAAGTGCATTTTGCAGCGGTTATGCTGTTAACAGCGGATCCGGGCCGGCTCTTATTGGGAGCAGGCAAATATGCGGGCGGGTGCCTGTCTCCCCACAGTCCAGGCCAGGTTTTGCAGGGAAGGGTTAAAACCTGACCAGCAACAAGGGTGTGGTGCACAATGTGGAGCTTCTGTGTTCTCTGGCTGTGAGAGCGAGAAGTGGAGGTGAGCTGGGCTGTGTGCTGAGGCCTGTGGAGGACTGTGCAGGATCCTGCAGCTGAAACCAGGAGGGATCCGTGTCCTGTGGCTAGAAGCAAGACCCATGGACTTACTTCACCAAGGAGAAAAAGGTGACATTACTCCTGGCTTTAAATAGACTTTGCTTTATGTGACTGAAACAGGCCTCAAGTAGCCTGCAGCAGGGACTTGCTGTGTTTGAACTATTATTTTGCTGTGGTGTGTGACCACCCTCCCTATGAACTGCACTGTCTTTCACAAATATGCACCATGTGAATAAACAAAGCATCGTGTTTTACACCAAGACCATTCTGTGTTGCCTCTATACTGCGGTGGGGCCCAGACCAGGCAAGGGTTCACATCGGTGGTCTCTCTTTTGACAGAGGGGGACGATGGTTGTGGCCCTAGTATCCCTTGTCCAATAGTATTTTTTTAGCATGTTTGGGGTATATCATACCGTTACACCCCTGGGTATAAGCCCTTGGGTGGGTTTGAGTACTCTGTACCGTGCAAAGCACGGGATCTCACCCTATATGCCATTCTTGCCACTTCTGAACACATTCTTTTATAAATGAGCGTCAGGAGGACCGCATTTTTTGAACAGCCCCGAGCTTTTTTGGAAGGATCCCCTTGTTTTGGCTATATTTATGTGTGGCGTTATACATTTCTGCTTTACATATACCCAGTTAGGTACTGAACCGCAATATAGATATGATTTGTTTTTTTTAGATATCCTGCTGGGATCGATTCCTATGTCACTGTCAAACAAACCTATATTGTCATTAAATGATGTCACCTCTCTGATGTTGTTTCCGTGGTGACCGGCGTCTTTACAGCTAGTTATACGCATTTGAAATAATACCAAAAGAAGAGCTTCACACGGAAGGATATATTTTCTCTATAGGACCTGTGGTCACCATGACAGCGATTAGACGCCTTGACGCGTCACCAGTCAGGTGACTGATGATAGCGTCACTGATCATGTGACTATTCAGTTGACGATGTGATACATGAGAATCCCGTTTGAATACTCGCGCAGCCGCAGTTGTATGCGGAAGACGCCGCACACCATGGACACAATGCAGAGTAATAGCCCTCATATGAACGCCTGGTAAGCCTTATATTAATATGCACTGTGGTTGATAGGATGAATTAATCATATGATTGTTAGTACCTGAGAGGGGGCGGGATTATTGTTGGAGCACACCCACTGAGTAATTGGTATGAATTAGTACCCTTATATATTATGAGTCACTTGTAAACATGTATGTAGCTTGATAAAGACTGTTGTCGAAACGTTGCTGCTGAACCTTTGGTGTATTAAAGAACATTGAACAAGCTTTTGGAGTGCCGTGACCTTCTTCATCTTCACGCCTCTATACTGCACTCGCTACCACTGCCTACCAAAGCGGATCCCCACAGGGAGTAATGGGCCCCACAGAATCCCCCGCTTTGTATTCATCTAGAGTGGTGTATTTCTTGAATATGTATGGGGAAGTTAAAAAGACTTAAAAAAAAGCTGAAAATGGAATGTAGCAATTTGAAGGCACCGGACAATATGCTGCCATGAGATAAAAAGGCAATGCTTTCCTCCAGGCTGGAGAAGCTGGAGGAAAATATTGCAGTCTTGGAGGAGAGAAAATCCTCCACAGAAAAAAATGGAGGTCCTTTTACTGAAAAGTTTAAAAATGACTTCCGTTTTGAGAAAGTCTGGTTCTAGTCTGCCAGGGCTGCAGACTGGGAGCGAGGAAAAAGTGATGCAGACGGCAAATGAATCAGAGGTGGACTCATTACCAGGTGGGCAGGGGGACCCCTAGGATCTAGTTATATTGTCCTCTGGATTTGAAGGCATGCCTGGGGCTAAGTTGATGGCGGAAATCAGGCAGCTGGAATCTCTAGTGGGCAAGTTGTATTTTGGAGATGAGGAGGTCCCTGAGGATGAGGCGGTAAAAAGGAAGAAGAAGAAGACCATTAAGGAGGAGGTTTTGACATATGTACTGTCTGAACCCGCTGCCAAGCCCAGCCCGATTTCTGTAGAGAAATCAGGACAAACCGTGCGGAAAATTGACCTAAAGGAGGTGGCGGGTGGCGTCCCCCTTTCGTGTAGTGGAAAGGTAGATGCAAGAAGTGTTATGGCTGAAATACCAAAAAGTGAGACGGACAAGGTTAAATCTGTTGCGGACAAGGCCCAAATTGCTGCGGACAAGGCTAAAACTGTTAGATTATTAAAAACTGTCAAAACTGTTAAGACTACTAAAACCACTAAAGTTGACATTAGACCACTGAAGTCAGTAGACACTGAGCGGATCATGGAGGTGGTGGAGGGGGTTGCGAATGAGGGGGCTCCTACAGTCTCTGTGGGTGGCTCTTCTAACCTTACCCCCAGTGATACTATGGACTCTATGAGGAACCTGGCCGGTCTGGGGGGAGTGAAGGATGCAACTATAAATGGAGGAGAGAATGTGTTTTTTTTTTTTTTTTTTAATGGAAAAGGGAATGTAAATGCAAATGAAGGTATGAGAAGGAATTCAAATGGGGGTATAGGGTGTGGATGGGGGTACAAATGGTATAATTGATAACGTAACTGATGATGCAAATGGTGTTGAGAATGAGGATGCAAATAAGGAGATGAATAATATTATGGGTAGGGCAGATGGCGAGGAGGTGAATGAGATTATGGATGATGATCTGATAGCGGCATATGCTGCAGATACGGATGTGGATGAAGAGATAGAGGAGAGAGGTTGTAAGGAAGGTGGAGGAACATGCCAAATCATATGTAAGGTCTTATGTGAGTGTGGCTGCGAGTGACCCTTTGCCCGGGGAATCAAGTAAGGGTGACTTGCAATGGCGCCTTTGGAAGGCCTTGAGGAAAGGGAAGGAGAATTTCATACACGTAGAGGGAGAACCGGTTCACTTGTCTTTTTGGATGGAAAGACATGGTCTTAGGGTCTTCCGAGAGGTGAAAAGGTGAGAGACTGTCTGGACTCTCCCTAAAGCCAGGAGGGACCATAGGAATGTGGCCAGTCTCTATTGGAGGAGTGAGGAAGCAGCACCTTCTAGGAAGGACGTTGTGGAGCATCTCCTGGGGATGGGCTTTGTGGCAAATTACATCTTTGCCCTGATTCATCCCTACGGTACCATGTTTGATGTCAGTTTAGACCAGAGGGTCTTGAACTCTTCTGGTCTAAGTATGAATTGGCAACGAGCACCCCGGCCTGGCGGGGGTTTTCTGTCCAGGCTATAACGTGCCAAACGATGATAAAGTGAGTAACGGTCTTAACTTGTAACAAATCTCTCTCTGACCTGGCTCAGTTGTTATGGCGAGGTTGCGCAGTTCCCTGCCAAAGTTTTGGATGATCATCATTGTTGATCGTTTTGGATGATCAGCTGCCTGGACCTTCAGCGTAAAGCTGTTGGCCCAAGGCTACTCAGTTGCTCATATTAGGTGTTCTGCCTTTTTAGGGAGGGACCATGTCTTCTATCAGGGACAGCCAAAGTTCTGTCACAAGTACGGTTGTCCCACCCACATAAGTGCGCAAAGTGTGGGTACGTCGGACACCTTGCCGTGTCTTGTAGACGGATCCGGTGTAACCTGTGCGGAGACCTGGGTCATCCCTTCAGTCATTGTCCTCTTGCCTTCACCATTAAGGCTCAGGGCTGAGTTCAAACTCGGGTGGACGCTAGCCGCGTGGCTGGGTCTGTGGTTGAGGAGGGGCCTGCTGCTTGGACTGAGCCGGTTGGTGAGGGGACAAGTGTTGGAGCTGGAGATACTAGCACTGGAGGAAGCAGACAGGATCTGGTTAAAAAGTTAAGGCCATCCAAGATTAGACGGCAGGAACAACGCCGCAAAGATAGGGAGCAGGTGGCAGCTGGCCCCTCAGTTGATCCTACGGTTGGTCTTTTGGCTGAGGATCCCGGTTGTAGTGACCCAGGGTACAGCGATGATGCTGGAATATCTGAAGCCCTGCCTGAGAAGGCTGACCTCTCCGCTGCGACCGCATCCTCGTACGACAAAAGCATGGATGATGATTATAGGGAGTGGTTGGAGAGGAAGAGGAACAAATGGAGCTGGAGAAAAAAGAAAGGAGAGGGTTGTAAGCCATCTCTGGAGTGATATTCCTCTGTCCTACTCACCCTTGAACAAGTGTCAAAGGAAGGATCAACTGGGGCCGCTCTTTTGGATCTCTACAACCGGTAATGGGTCCTTAGTGAGGATCCTCCAGTTGCTTCAATTGGGTAGGAGGAGGGCATGGTGCCGGAGGGCGTGAAAGCCTCCCCGCAGGCTGCCTGGCCCTACCCTTCACCCTCTGGAAGGGGGGGTAATCCTGTTTCCTCGGGTAAACAATGTGGTATGGATGTGTCAGTATGCTTGAAAAGGCAGAAAGAGAGTGAGGGGTCTGGTGATAACAAGGTTGATGGTGGTGGAGGCGGGAATAAAAAAGCTATCATCCGATCATCCATGATGGCAGAACTTACCCAGTTGACGCTAGCACGTATTAATGTTGCTAGCATCAAGTCAGATGCAGCTCGTTTTGTGGCCTTTGATTTTTCCAGCTGTATTAATGTTGCGTTGTTGGAGAAAGCCAAGCTGGAATGGCGACTTGGTCCGTCATTCTGGTCTCTTGCGGCCAAGCCGCGTAGCGGGGTGGCGGTACTTTTTAAAACCACCAAAAGAGTGGAATGCAGGAGGATTATTGAGTTGGAAATGGGAAGGTGCCTGATTTTAGATGTCCTCATGGGGAGAAAGGAATTAAGATTAATTGTGTTCAGGTCGGCTATGGTGATAACACCAGATTTCTGAACGCTTTAGACATTTCACATTGTTGATCAGGTATGTATCGCGTATAGCATGCTGACTTCCATCTGCCTAACTGTTTAATAATATGCTTGGAGGCCACTCCAATGCAGAAAGAGTGCCCTGTTATCGAGCTGGGAACAACACCTACATTCCTCAATAATATGCAAACAAATCTTAGAAAATTCTGGCTACTCGAAGGCGCCGCCCCGAGCTTTAACAGAGGAGAAGGGCCAGGGGCAACCCCAATAAAAGCATCCATTAATGTAAGGCCTTAACTGGACACCACCTGTTACTGTTGGGGAAATATCTAACTTCCATCTGTAGCCCCACTAAGAAAAACGTAAAAGGCTAGGTACATTGCGGTCTTGATTAATAAGCTAACATACATTTAACAAACTGAATATTCTGTAGCTTATCGGACAGTAATCTGAACATAGCCCCTGTAAACGGCTGACGAGATGGACGAACCACAACGGCCCCCCTTCTGGATACCCTTCAATAGCATGCTTATCGGATGCGCTGAGAACAAGGAGGGTTGATAGGGGTGCAGCAAATACAAATGATGTTGTATCCCAGCTAAGTACAATTTAATCGTGCTGTACGCCAACTTACGATGAGAGTGGCAAAATGCGTCAAAAACCAATAGGTAAGCTATGTTATCCACCCCTACTGGTGAATAGGACTTTTTAAACTTGCTGAATAACACCCAGGCCATCTGATATGTCCTTAGAGTATTACTGGACA
Organism: Bufo gargarizans; assembly: GCF_014858855.1. Taxonomy (NCBI): domain Eukaryota; kingdom Metazoa; phylum Chordata; class Amphibia; order Anura; family Bufonidae; genus Bufo; species Bufo gargarizans. Next base: position 181,293,038 of record NC_058082.1, read on the forward strand.
GAGCTTTAGACATGAGAGACCTGGCGGTAGTGAGATGAGTTGCTATCACTAACTGGTCGAGTCGGGGGGCAAGCAACGGTATTCGGTCCGCCTGTGGGCAAACCTGGAAAAAAAAAGACAAATTATGTATGCCCATCTTAACTGTGTCCAGACATATACCCAGGAACATGATTGAGGTACTGGGTCTCTCCCTCTTACGTGGAGCTATCGGAACTGCAAATACTGACTGTAACACCTGCTTGCATTGGGGGTTTGATCAACAAAAAATCATCCATCTAATGAATAACATGATTAACACAAAATAAATCGTGCAAAATCCAATGTAATGCCCGGGCGAATTGATTGAAAATCCAAGGGCTAGACTTTGGTTCGAACATCAATTTGTTCGCAAAGTAATATTGACCTAACCACTTCAGACCATGCCATTGTCACAATTCAGGTTGAATTGGGAGTAAGAATAAAAAGATAAATCCAGCATCGAAGTTGTAAATGTTGTGGGTTCCATTATTCAATATAGTACAGATCCATAAAGTGACAGCATCACATCAGTGTTCCAAGTGATCGTCTACGCATTTCAAACAAACGTGTTCTTAATCATGATGATGAGCTGCGATATGGCCACGGGGTCTCTGGAAGCCGACTGCAAATTCTTACACTCATAAGTAGATTGCGAAAGAGCCACCAGACTTGTATGAAAACCATTGGTCAAGCCATAAATGATGAATTGGACCCTATCAGAATCTGGATGAGTGTTTAGCAATAAAGAGATCAACATTCACCATGCCTAGTCATGCTAAATCCTGATTATTTTTTTGGGCGTGCAAGCTATGCGGGGATGTGCTCTAAAACAAATAGCGCATAAATGCAATAAGCGGCATTCACTGTAATGACATGATGAATAGTTAAAATTATTGCATATTTGTGATTTCCCCAAATACTTGATAGGCCGTCCAACTTGTCGACCCCCTGGACCGCTTTGCTGACTGATAGACCTGGGGTATTACTAGCTGGCACCTGGGCTGGATTATTAGTAAACGAACACCAGTCTGTCGTGTGGGAATAAGAATTACACCTAGCACATGAAGGAGCTTTAATGCCCGCAAAATGTCTACAAAATAATTCTGTATCAATGTTGGATCAATCTACAGTATGCTGAAACTGAACCAGCGCTGCCTTAGCTGAAAAGGAACGGTGATAGTCATAGAAGGCGGGCCCACCATATTTGTAGGCCAGGTCCACCACCTTATACAGGTACAAATCTAGTTCTTCCCTGTGCTGCAGGTTAAGGGTGCAGACAACATCTCTGTATAGACTGAAGGCTAAAACTAATTCCACTATACTAAGTTTCCTATTTAACCTCAGATCTTTAGATTTCAATATTACCTAGACTTCACCGCAGACTATTGTCTTATTATTGGGTGCTTCATGGGCCGCTATAAGCAGGGAAGCAAGATTTACATCTTTGCCTTCAATTATTTCCTGACGTATATTGGCTGGAATAAAATGGGATGGCGCTATTGAAGGAGTCGGACCTTACCCAGCAGAAACACTAGCCTGAGAGCTGGGTGACCCTGCCAGACTCTGACCAACCAGACGAGATGCTGTAGCACCTGCTTCAACTGATTCCAGCCGGGCCTGAAAGTCCGACATTGACGTTGCCATAGAATGAATGGCTGCATGTAGTTGGGTTAGAGAGGTCTAGATGGTATCCATGGATACCCCCACCTGGCACGGACCCGCCAAATCTGATGAGAGCAAACAAAACAGTTCTGCCTTCCTAGCTGAGGCTGGGAATGGAATTTCTCTCCTGGGAAATTCCTCTGTCAATTTGGGCACTGTCCAAGATCTTAAAGACGGCCTTGCGTCTCTTCCTGAATGAGACATGACACTCCCGCGAGACAAAGATGCATCTCCAACAAGGGATTCTTGAGACATGCTTCTAAAAAGATATGACAGGATTAACGCCATAGGTATAACATACCTAGCTTGTGCAGCCAACACCAACACTTCAAGAAACGCCTCAGATGAGCAAGTATGTGCAGTAACCACCCAAAACTGCCCTCGTGCGTGAAGAAGTACCAACAATGACCAAACACGTGACTATACCAGAGATACCTGTGACCGTATGCTACCAGAAAACATAACAGGACTTACATAAGACTTTAAGGCCCCTTGCAGACGAGCGTGTCTGGATTAGGTCCGGGTGCATTGCGGTAAACCCGCGCGAGTAGGTGCGCAATTTCAGTCAGTTTTGACTGCGATTGCGTTCCGTTGTTCAGTTTTTATTGCGCGTGTGCAATGTGTTTTGCACGCGCTTGATAAAAAACTGACTGTGGTACCCAGACCCGAACTTCTTCACAGAAGTTCAGGTTTGGGTTCAAGGTTGTGTAGATTGTATTATTTTCCCTTATAACATGGTTATAAGGGAAAATAATAGCATTCTGAATACAGAATGCATAGTAGAATAGGGCTGGAGGGGTTAAAAAAAATAATAATTTAACTCACCTTAATCCACTTGTTCGTGCAGCCGGCATCTCTTCTGTCTTCATCTGTGAAGAAAAGGACCTTTGATAACGTCACTACTCTCATCACATGGTCAGTCACATAATCCATAACCATGGTGATGGATCATGTGATGAACGTAGTGACGTCATCAAAGGTCCTATTCCTCACAGAACAAGACAGAAGAGATGCCGGTTGCGCGAACAAGTGGATTAAGGTGAGTTAAATTATTATTATTTTTTTAACCCCTCCAGCCCTATTTTATTATGCATTCTGTATTCAAAATGCTAATATTTTTCCTTATAACCATGTTATAAGGGAAAATAATAATGATCGGGTCCCCATCCCGATCATCACCTAGCAACAGGATCTAGCATGACTATAATTGAGACAGACCTGCTAACACGCAGCAAACATTAGCGTCTGATAACGTGACAGACCCCACTATGTATGTATATATATGTATTTTTTTTTTCATTTTTTCGTACGCTTGACACCACATATTTGACAATACCTGACTACTGCCTGCCTGCTGACTCCCAGAAGGAATTCTGTAGCTAATTGGAAGGAGAACAGAGTATTTAGAAGTTTTTCCCTTTCTCCTACATTTATGCCTGTGTCCCCTCTATAACAAGAAGAACTCGCCTGTCCACCCAAAATGTGGAGAGACTGATCTAGGTCAAGATGAATCCGGTGTGGATCAGCCAGGATTTCCACTCACCAATGCCTGAAACATCTGATTAGATCATCCATGCCGCCTATATCCTCTCCTGTTCTTTTTTGGCATTAGCAATGCTGATGGATTATTGAGCATTGCAAATGGTGACCGAGTGAAGGCGTATGCTCCACAGACAGGATCCGTTTTTTGTGGGTTATTGTTCTGACAGATCAGAGGAAGGGCAAAATAATCAGTGACATTAACACAAACTTACTACTGACACCCTCTCCACTCTGTCGGGAGGCTCTACTTGTATAAGCATTTAATAGAACAGGTTCTATAGACATCTATGTGGAATCATCTGACAAGGGTTTAAAAGTAGTGCACTTCTCACACTACGCTACCTGAGAGACGAGGGACACCAAAGACACAGAGCTGACAGCACAACGAGCCGAGAGATTGGGATCGCCACAGAAACAGTGAGGTACAGCAGTGTTCCGATCAAAAGCCACAGGTACAGACTGCATCTGCTTTGTATCCAATTCAAGCAAGCTACCTTGCATTTTTTCCTCCTGGCACCACAAAAAATACAAGATATAGGTAAGCTTACCAACCCGTCATTTCACGTGGGACGCCACGAACGGACACTTAACCTATAAATGTGAGTACCACAGACTCCATCTGCATTTACATTTTGAAATTATATTCTGACTAGGGATGAGCGAACTCGAACTGTATAGTTCGGGTTCGTACCGAATTTTGGGGTGTCCGTGACACGGACCCGAACCCGGACATTTTCGTAAAAGTCCGGGTTCGGGTTCGGTGTTCGTCGCTTTCTTCGCGCTTTTGTGACGCTTTCTTGGCGCTTTTTGAAAGGCTGCAAAGCAGCCAATCAACAAGCGTCATACTACTTGCCCCAAGAGGCCATCACAGCCATGCCTACTATTGGCATGGCTGTGATTGGCCAGAGCACCATGTGACCCAGCCTCTATTTAAGCTGGAGTCACATAGCGCCGCCCGTCACTCTGCTCTGATTAGCGTAGGGAGAGGTTGCGGCTGCGACAGTAGGGCGAGATTAGGCAGATTAACTCCTCCAAAGGACTTGATTAACTGATCGATCTGCAGCTGTGGATCATTGAGCTGCTGATCCTCAATTGCTCACTGTTTTTAGGCTGCCCAGACCGTTTGTCAGTCACATTTTTCTGGGGTGATCGGCGGCCATTTTGTGTCTTGTGGTGCGCCAGCACAAGCTGCGACCAAGTGCATTTAACCCTCAATGGTGTGGTTGTTTTTTGGCTAAAGCCTACATCAGGGTGAAGCTGTCACACCAAGTGCATTTAACCAGCAATAGTCTGTTTATTTTTTGGCCATATACTACATCAGGGGCAAGCTGCGCCCGTCACCAAGTGCATTTAACCCTCAGTAGTGTGGTTGGTCAAGCTATCACACCAAGTGCATTTAACCAGCAATAGTCTGTTCATTTTTTGGCCATATACTACATCAGGGGCAAGCTGCGCCCGTCACCAAGTGCATTTAACCCTCAGTAGTGTGGTTGGTCAAGCTGTGACACCAAGTGCATTTAACCAGCAATAGTCTGTTCATTTTTTGGCCATATACTACATCAGGGGCAAGCTGCGCCCATCACCAAGTGCATTTAACCAGCAATAGTGTGGTTATTTTTTGGCCATATCCCAGTCTAATTCTGTCACTAAATCCATACCGGTCACCCAGCGCCTAAATACTAGGCCTCAAATTTATATCCCGCTAAATCTCTCGTTACCGCTGTCCTGTTGTGGCTGGGAAAGTTATTTAGTGTCCGTCAAAGCACATTTTTTGTTCTGGGTTGAAATACAATTCCCAATTTAGCAATTTAAAAATTTAGTGGTTTCTGCTGTATCAGAGCTATTTGAAATCTATCCCTAAAAGGGTATATAATATTCAAGGTGCACATAGGGTCATTCAGAATAACTTCACACACCCGCTACTGTGCATTTCCAAGTCTAATTCTGTCACTAAACCCATACCTGTCACCCAGCGCCTAAATACTAGGCCTCAAATTCATATCCAGCTAAATCTGTCGTTAGTGCTGTAGCTGGGCGAGTTATTTAGTGTCCGTTCAAGCACATTTCTTGTTCTGGGTTGAAATACAATTCCCAATTTAGCAATTTCATAATTTAGTGGTTTCTGCTATATCAGAGCTATTTGAAATCTATCCCTAAAAGGGTAGATCATATTGAAGGTGCACATAGGGACATTCAGAATAACTTCACACACCCGCTACTGTGCATTTCCAAGTCTAATTCTGTCACTAAACCCATACCTGTCACCCAGCGCCTAAATACTAGGCCTCAAATTTATATCCAGCTAAATCTGTCCTTAGTGCTGTAGCTGGGCGAGTTATTTAGTGTCCGTTCAAGCACATTTCTTGTTCTGGGTTGAAATACAATTCCCAATTCAGCAATTTCATAATTTAGTGGTTTCTGCTATATCAGAGCTATTTGAAATCTATCCCTAAAAGGGTATATAATATTCAAGGTGCACATTGGGTCATTCAGAATAACTTCACACACACACGCTTCTGTGCATTTCCAAGTCTAATTCTGTCACTAAATCCATACCGGTCACCCAGCGCCTAAATACTAGGCCTCAAATGTATATCCCGCTGAATTTGAATACAATACATTGGGCCAAATAATATATTTGTTGTTGTGGTGAACCATAACAATGAGAAAAACATCTAGTAAGGGACGCGGACGTGGACATGGTCGTGGTGGTGTTAGTGGACCCTCTGGTGCTGGGAGAGGACGTGGCCGTTCTGCCACATCCACACGTCCTAGTGTACCAACTACCTCAGGTCCCAGTAGCCGCCAGAATTTACAGCGATATATGGTGGGGCCCAATGCCGTTCTAAGGATGGTAAGGCCTGAGCAGGTACAGGCATTAGTCAATTGGGTGGCCGACAGTGGATCCAGCACGTTCACATTATCTCCCACCCAGTCTTCTGCAGAAAGCGCACAGATGGCGCCTGAAAACCAACCCCATCAGTCTGTCACATCACCCCCATGCATACCAGGGAAACTGTCTCAGCCTCAAGTTATGCAGCAGTCTCTTATGCTGTTTGAAGACTCCGCTGGCAGGGTTTCCCAAGGGCATCCACCTAGCCCTTCCCCAGCGGTGAAAGACATAGAATGCACTGACGCACAACCACTTATGTTTCCTGATGATGAGGACATGGGAATACCACCTCAGCATGTCTCTGATGATGACGAAACACAGGTGCCAACTGCTGCGTCTTTCTGCAGTGTGCAGACTGAACAGGAGGTCAGGGATCAAGACTGGGTGGAAGACGATGCAGGGGACGATGAGGTCCTAGACCCCACATGGAATGAAGGTCGTGCCACTGACTTTCACAGTTCGGAGGAAGAGGCAGTGGTGAGACCGAGCCAACAGCGTAGCAAAAGAGGGAGCAGTGGGCAAAAGCAGAACACCCGCCGCCAAGAGACTCCGCCTGCTACTGACCGCCGCCATCTGGGACCGAGCACCCCAAAGGCAGCTTCAAGGAGTTCCCTGGCATGGCACTTCTTCAAACAATGTGCTGACGACAAGACCCGAGTGGTTTGCACGCTGTGCCATCAGAGCCTGAAGCGAGGCATTAACGTTCTGAACCTGAGCACAACCTGCATGACCAGGCACCTGCATGCAAAGCATGAACTGCAGTGGAGTAAACACCTTAAAACCAAGGAAGTCACTCAGGCTCCCCCTGCTACCTCTTCTGCTGCTGCCGCCTCGGCCTATTCTGCTGCTGCCGCCTCGGCCTCTTCCTCCGCCTCTGGAGGAACGTTGGCACCTGCCGCCCAGCAAACAGGGGATGTACCACCAACACCACCACTACCACCTCCGTCACCAAGCGTCTCAACCATGTCACACGCCAGCGTTCAGCTCTCCATCTCACAAACATTTGATAGAAAGCGTAAATTCCCACCTAGCCACCCTCGATCCCTGGCCCTGAATGCCAGCATTTCTAAACTACTGGCCTATGAAATGCTGTCATTTAGGCTGGTGGACACAGACAGCTTCAAACAGCTCATGTCGCTTGCTGTCCCACAGTATGTTGTTCCCAGCCGGCACTACTTCTCCAAGAGAGCCGTGCCTTCCCTGCACAACCAAGTATCCGATAAAATCAAGTGTGCACTGCGCAACGCCATCTGTAGCAAGGTCCACCTAACCACAGATACGTGGACCAGTAAGCACGGCCAGGGACGCTATATCTCCCTAACTGCACACTGGGTAAATGTAGTGGCAGCTGGGCCCCAGGCGGAGAGCTGTTTGGCGCACGTCCTGCCGCCGCCAAGGATCGCAGGGCAACATTCTTTGCCTCCTGTTGCCACCTCCTCCTTCTCGGCTTCCTCCTCCTCTTCTTCCACCTGCTCATCCAGTCAGCCACACACCTTCACCACCAACTTCAGCACAGCCCGGGGTAAACGTCAGCAGGCCATTCTGAAACTCATATGTTTGGGGGACAGGCCCCACACCGCACAGGAGTTGTGGCGGGGTATTGAACAACAGACCGACGAGTGGTTGCTGCCGGTGAGCCTCAAGCCCGGCCTGGTGGTGTGTGATAATGGGCGAAATCTCGATCTGGGACTAGCCAATTTGACGCACATCCCTTGCTTGGCGCATGTGCTGAATTTGGTGGTGCAGAAGTTCATTCACAACTACCCCGACATGTCAGAGCTGCTGCATAAAGTGCGGGCCGTCTGTTCGCGCTTCCGGCGTTCACATCCTGCTGCTGCTCGCCTGTCTGCGCTACAGCGTAACTTCGGCCTTCCCGCTCACCGCCTCATATGCGACGTGCCCACCAGGTGGAACTCCACCTTGCACATGCTGGACAGACTGTGCGAGCAGCAGCAGGCCATAGTGGAGTTTCAGCTGCAGCACGCACGGGTCAGTCGCACTACAGAACAGCACCACTTCACCACCAATGACTGGGCCTCCATGCGAGACCTGTGTGCCCTGTTGCGCTGTTTCGAGTACTCCACCAACATGGCCAGTGGCGATGACACCGTTATCAGCGTTACAATACCACTTCTATGTCTCCTTGAGAAAACACTTAGGGCGATGATGGAAGAGGAGGTGGCCCAGGAGGAGGAGGAGGAGGAGGAAGAGGGGTCATTTTTAGCACTTTCAGGCCAGTCTCTTCGAAGTGACTCAGAGGGAGGTTTTTGGCAACAGCAGAGGCCAGGTACAAATGTGGCCAGCCAGGGCCCACTACTGGAGGACGAGGAGGACGAGGATGAGGAGGAGGTGGAGGAGGATGAGGATGAAGCATGGTCACAGCGGGGTGGCACCCAACGCAGCTCGGGTCCATCACTGGTGCGTGGCTGGGGGGAAAGGCAGGACGATGACGATACGCCTCCCACAGAGGACAGCTTGTCCTTACCCCTGGGCAGCCTGGCACACATGAGCGACTACATGCTGCAGTGCCTGCGCAACGACAGCAGAGTTGCCCACATTTTAACCTGTGCGGACTACTGGGTTGCCACCCTGCTGGATCCACGCTACGAAGACAATGTGCCCACCTTACTTCCTGCACTGGAGCGTGATAGGAAGATGCGCGAGTACAAGCGCACGTTGGTAGACGCGCTACTGAGAGCATTCCTAAATGTCACAGGGGAACAAGTGGAAGCCCAAGGCCAAGGCAGAGGAGGAGCAAGAGGTCGCCAAGGCAGCTGTGTCACGGCCAGCTCCTCTGAGGGCAGGGTTAGCATGGCAGAGATGTGGAAAACTTTTGTCAACACGCCACAGCTAACTGCACCACCACCTGATACGCAACGTGTTAGCAGGAGGCAACATTTCACTAACATGGTGGAACAGTACGTGTGCACACCAATCCACGTACTGACTGATGGTTCGGCCCCATTCAACTTCTGGGTCTCTAAATTGTCCACGTGGCCAGAGCTAGCCTTTTATGCCTTGGAGGTGCTGGCCTGCCCGGCAGCCAGCGTTTTGTCTGAACGTGTATTCAGCACGGCAGGGGGCGTCATTACAGACAAACGCAGCCGCCTGTCTACAGCCAATGTGGACAAGCTGACGTTCATAAAAATGAACCAGGCATGGATCCCACAGGACCTGTCCGTCCCTTGTCCAGATTAGACATTAACTACCTCCCCATAACCATATATTATTGGACTCCAGGGCACTTCCTCATTCAATCCTATTTTTATTTTCATTTTACCATTATATTGCGAGGCTACCCAAAGTTGAATGAACCTCTCCTCTGCCTGTGTGCTAGGCCTAAATATATGCCAATGGACTGTTGCAGTGGTGGCTGACATGAAGCCTGATTCTCTGCTATGACATGCAGACTAATTCTCTGCTGACATGAAGCCAGATTGTCTGTTACGGGACCTCTCTCCTCTGCCTGGGTGCTGGGCCTAAATTTATGACAATGGACTGTTGCAGTGGTGGCTGACGTGAAGCCTGATTCTCTGCTATGACATGCAGACTGATTCTCTGCTGACATGAAGCCAGATTGTCTGTTACGGGACCTCTCTGCTCTGCCTGTGTGCTAGGCCTAAATATATGCCAATGGACTGTTGCAGTGGTGGGTGACGTGAAGCCTCATTCTCTGCTATGACATGCAGACTGATTCTCTGCTGACATGAAGCCAGATCGTCTGTTACGGGACCTCTCTGCTCTGCCTGTGTGCTAGGCCTAAATATATGCCAATGGACTGTTGCAGTGGTGGGTGACGTGAAGCCTCATTCTCTGCTATGACATGCAGACTGATTCTCTGCTGTCATGAAGCCAGATTGTCTGTTACGGGACCTCTCTGCTCTGCCTGTGTGCTAGGCCTAAATATATGCCAATGGACTGTTGCAGTGGTGGGTGACGTGAAGCCTCATTCTCTGCTATGACATGCAGACTGATTCTCTGCTGACATGAAGCCAGATTGTCTGTTACGGGACCTCTCTCCTCTGCCTGTGTGCTAGGCCTAAATATATGCCAATGGACTGTTGCAGTGGTGGCTGACGTGAAGCCTCATTCTCTGCTATGACATGCAGACTGATTCTCTGCTGACATGAAGCCAGATCGTCTGTTACGGGACCTCTCTGCTCTGCCTGTGTGCTAGGCCTAAATATATGCCAATGGACTGTTGCAGTGGTGGGTGACGTGAAGCCTCATTCTCTGCTATGACATGCAGACTGATTCTCTGCTGACATGAAGCCAGATTGTCTGTTACGGGACCTCTCTCCTCTGCCTGTGTGCTAGGCCTAAATATATGCCAATGGACTGTTGCAGTGGTGGCTGACGTGAAGCCTCATTCTCTGCTATGACATGCAGACTAATTCTCTGCTGACATGAAGCCAGATTGTCTGTTACGGGACCTCTCTCCTCTGCCTGGGTGCTGGGCCTAAATTTATGACAATGGACTGTTGCAGTGGTGGCTGACGTGAAGCCTGATTCTCTGCTATGACATGCAGACTGATTCTCTGCTGACATGAAGCCAGATCCTCTGTTACGGGACCTCTCTCCTCTGCCTGTGTGTGTGCTGGGCCTAAATATATGCCAATGGACTGTTGCAGTGGTGGCTGACGTGAAGCCTCATTCTCTGCTATGACATGCAGACTGATTCTCTGCTGACATGAAGCCAGATTCTCTGTTACGGGACCTCTCTCCTCTGCCTGTGTGTGTGCTGGGCCTAAATATATGCCAATGGACTGTTGCAGTGGTGGCTGACGTGAAGCCTCATTCTCTGCTATGACATGCAGACTAATTCTCTGCTGACATGAAGACAGATTCTCTGTTACGGGACCTCCCTCCTCTGCCTGGGTGCTGGGCCTAAATATATGCCAATGGACTGTTGCAGTGGTGGCTGACGTGAAGCCTCATTCTCTGCTATGACATGCAGACTAATTCTCTGCTGACATGAAGACAGATTCTCTGTTACGGGACCTCTCTCCTCTGCCTGGGTGCCGGGGCCTAAATATCTGAGAATGGACTGTTCCAGTGGTGGGTGACGGGAAGCCAGATTCTCTGCTATGGAACCTCTCTCCAATTGATTTTGGTTAATTTTTATTTATTTAATTTTTATTTTAATTCATTTCCCTATCCACATTTGTTTGCAGGGGATTTACCTACATGTTGCTGCCTTTTGCAGCCCTCTAGCTCTTTCCTGGGCTGTTTTACAGCCTTTTTAGTGCCGAAAAGTTCGGGTCCCCATTGACTTCAATGGGGTTCGGGTTCGGGACGAAGTTCGGATCGGGTTCGGATCCCGAACCCGAACATTTCCGGGATGTTCGGCCGAACTTCTCGAACCCGAACATCCAGGTGTTCGCTCAACTCTAATTCTGACTTATGAATTCACATTGCAGCAGCACATAAATATCATTCATTAAGAATATCTCAGTGTAATATGCGGCAATTAGCAATACTAAACCAAAAAGGTATATTTGCTAGAGAGACCTCCTAGAAAGGAAACAGATGAAGTTGTATCAGATTTTTGGATAAGATCCATATGAGTGGCAGAGCCCTGCATATTGCTGTTCACCTTTGACCACCTTTTTTACCTTTTAAATATCATATCAACTTGTTACAATCTGTTCACTTTTTTAATATAAATATATATATATATATATATATATATATATATATATATATGTATATGTATATACAGTACAGACCAAAAGTTTGGACACACCTTCTCATTCAAAGAGTTTTCTTTATTTTCATGACAATGAAAATTGTAGATTCAAACTGAAGGCATCAAAACTATGAATTAACACATGTGGAATATACATAACAAAAAAGTGTGAAACAACTAAAATATGTCATATTCTAGGTTTTTCAAAGTAGACACCTTTTGCTTTGATTACTGCTTTGCACACTCTTGGCATTCTCTTGATGAGCTTCAAGAGGTAGTCACCTGAAATGGTTTTCACTTCACAGGTGTGCCCTGTCAGGTTTAATAAGTGGGATTTCTTGCCTTATAAATGGGGTTAAGACCATCAGTTGCGTTGTGGAGAAGTCAGGTGGATACACAGCTGATAGTCCTACTGAATAGACTGTTAGAATTTGTATTATGGCAAGAAAAAAGCAGCTAAGTAAAGAAAAACAAGTGGCCATCATTACTTTAAGAAATGAAGGTCAGTCAGTATGAAAAATTGGGAAAACTTTGAAAGTGTCCCCAAGTGCAGTCACAAAAACCATCAAGCGCTACAAAGAAACTGGCTCACATGCGGACCGCCCCAGGAAAAGAAGACCAAGAGTCACCTCTGCTGCGGAGGATAAGTTCTATAAATGTTTTATACCTGAGCACCACCTGCATGATCCGGCATCTAACCGCAAAGCACGAGCTGCAGTGGAGTAGACAACTCAAGAACCACGAAAGATCAGAGGCTCCTCCTGCTCCCAAGTGATGATCGGCATAGGCAATATTCGAATTCAGGATATTTCGCAATTTTTTGGCCTAATATTCACCATAAATTAGCAAATTCTGGAATTTGTGATCTCCAGTCATTTTTTTGATTGCGAAAATTGGCAATGTAATATGCAGCGTGGCTTACTTTTGCTATATTTTTCAAGCTGCTAGAATATTCCTGAGACTAAAATGGTTGTCACAGCAGAACAATAGTGTCACGCCTTGCCCTGTGAATGTGCGGAGGTCTGTCATACTGGCTGAACATGTCTGACTTCTCTGTTTGTTTTGGTTTGGGTTTGAGCTGGATCCATCTTCCCTCAGGTGTACTGGGTTTGATTGTTAGTGAGGCTATTTATCCCTCCTTCCCCCAGTGGCCTGTGCGGGTTATAGTTCTTTCCTGTGAGCTCTGGATGTGTGGTGGATCGTCTGCTCCAGCTCTGCTCTAGATCCTTGCCGTTATTTCCCATTATGTCTTTTATCTAGGCCCCTAGGGAGACGCTTGCTTGCTCTGGGTTTGAAGAAGCAGCTTAGGATTTGTCCAGGGTGTATAGGTTTAGGCACGAGGGCATGTGCATATCCACCATTAGGGTATGCACATGGGCACAGCAGTTTAGGGAAAACTTTTAGGGATCGCTAGGAGGTGACCCTTTTCTCCCAAGCTTTTGGGCCTAGTCATTTGTTCTATTTGTTTTCCTGTGTTTGGTTATTTCCACGCTTACTTACCTATCGTGATAAATAGCTTTATATGTAGATAGAGTGTTCCAATATATTTGCAATTGCACAAATCAGCACTAATGATGCACATATTTTTTGGGTGCAATACATGCAACTTTAAATTTTATCAGGTCTGAGTAGTTATTACTGATTGGTGCACTAAGTATTGTTGTAACATCACAGCACTATGTCTGTAGCATGTATTTATGGACAGCAGAGAAATATCTTTCACATGCACTGCTCTCAATGACACTGCTCTCAGAACTGCAAAAAATCTGCAGAAAATGGCTGCTGGGGAGTTTCCTAAATTGTAAGGGGTAGGAAACTTTCCTATTGGTTGCTATGGATGTTGCTAAGCTCAGACAAAGATATTGCAGCCTTCTCATTTTCCCACAAGCAAGAAGCCGGGAGGGATCATGGCTACTGATGAAAATAAATCTATAATATTTGTGATTATGAAGGTATAGCACTATATTGAATTTTGCGGTGCAGAAACTACCCCAATTTGTCTGAGATACTGCAGAAAGTGATGACCGTCTGTGAAAGGTTTTGGCTTTCTCAACCTGCTGCAGCTTGCCTGTCTGCACTGCAACATAACTTTGGCCTTCCTGCTCACCGCCTCATATGCGACGTACCCACAAGGTGGAACTCCACTTTGCATATACTGGAGAGACTTTCAGAGCAGCAGCAGGCGATAGTGGAGTATCAGATGCAGCACGCACAGGTGAGTCGCTTTGTGGAACAGCACCATTTCACCACCAACAAGTGGGCCTCCATGTGGAACTTGTGTGCCCTGTTGCTCTGCATCAAGTACTCCACCAACATGGCCTTCAGAAAAGCATGCCACAATATACCGCACCAATATTTGATACGGACCGTCTTAACAGGAGGCAGCATTTCAGCAACGTGGTGAAATAATACATGTGTACAGATCTGCACGGACTGACTGATGGGTCTGCCCCATTTAACTTTTGGGTCTCCAAATTATGCACATGGCCTGAGCTTTCCCTTTACACCTTGGAGGTGCTGGCCTGCCCTGCCCTGCGACAAGTGTATTGTTAGTATGTGTGTTTAGCACGGCAGGGGGTGTTGATCACGGACAGGCGCATCCGTCTGTCCACAGCCAACGTGAACAAGCTCACGTTCATTAATAGTGTTGAGTGTGAATATTTGACTAACGAATTTTAATCGCGAATATCGGCACTTCGAGAATTTGTAAATATTTAGAATATAGTGCTATATTTTTTTCATCTGAACACATAATTCCTCCCTGCTTCTTGCTTGTGGGCAAATTATGTCATTGGCCCACAATCAAGAAGCAGGGAGGAATTATGTGTTCACTTCAGATGGAAAAAAAATTACGAATATTCTAAAAAACTAATATATAGCACTATTTTGAATATAGTGCTATATATTAGTTTTTTTTTTGAATATTCGTCATTTTTTTCCATCTGAAGTCATGATTCCTCCCTGCTTAAGTTGCTTGTGGGACAATGAGCAAGAAGCTGGGAGGAATCATGTGTTCAGATGAAAAAAATGACAAATATTCATAAAAACGAATATATAGCACAATATTCTATAGTGCTATATATTTGTTTTTGACCCACGCCTGTATTGGGCGATTAATATTTGCATATTACGGGATCATCACCTTGCCGATTTTCACGTTAAAATAAAATAAAATAGTAGAATATAAAAAATATCCGAATTTGCGAATACGTGTTAGGCAAATTTATTTTAGGCTTTTCACTTCCGGGTCGGCGTGCGGGCGGTCTCCGCAGATCTTGCGGCATCGTGAGAAGGGATCGTTTTTTTCCAGCGCTAGGAACCTAAGGCTGACTTGGCAGGATTGGGGTTGGGGGCGTGTGATTACATGTATAACGAAAGCGCTGGGGGCATAGTATTGTTGCGGGCGGTATCGGTCCAGGCATGGTGCAGCGGCCTCCATGTTCTTTGCTTGTGGGATGTCTTGCCCTCCCTGGCGCAGTGCCTTCTGTGTTGTGCCCTGCTCTGTGTTTCCCAGCGGTGGGGGATCTGCAGGGTATCTGTCACATATCACATTGCATTTTAAAAATCCGACCATGTACACATTTGATGTGTCACTCCAGCAATAGCTACTGGGTTTAACTGCTGGTTGACATTTTTTTTCTTGTGGCTTAAATACATGACAAAATCAATGGTAGAAATTAAGGATAGAGTCAATACGGGCAGAGCATTGCCACAATAAGATACACCATCACCATAGAAAAAACAGCCTAGGGCCACATGTAAAAGTGGAATAAATGTTTAGGCAAAATGTACATGAGAAAAAAAAAAAAAAAAAAACATGTAAACTGTGTTTTTCAAACTGCACTACTCCCTACGATATTGAACTGGGCGTCTCATCACCAGTCTTATTCCTTAAAACAGCACAGCCTCTCCATAACCGTAGCAATCCTACAGACTTTATCGACCAATTAAGTTGTAACTACCTAGCACTTGCGTTCCGCACTTTATCTGTGTCGCTTATTTCTTTACCAGTTAGCCCACTCCACTCGGGGGGAATACTATAAGTAGGTTGTATCAATTATGGAAGCATGACTTTTTTTATTGTGTCAATGTAAAATTAAATAAAAATAAATGAAAGCTCCTCTGGGGCAAGTGTTTGCTGGGAAATTTGGATGGGAAAGGGGCAGTAGCATTGGCACCTGTATATTTTACGTTTCTCTTTTCAGCACGAAGAAGCAACATTCAGAATGTAGCAAATTAGATCTGTGGGTGTCGTCTTGGGTCAAGTTGGTGCCAGTTCGGTGCTACTGCTTGCTAGAGGGTAGGTATGCTTGGTAAGGTCGAGTCACCGTATGGGTGCACTAATCTTCACTTAGGTTTTTTGTGGGGTTCAGGTAGATCTCACATAGTAGAGCTTACTGGTTGGGTGGTGGAGATGGGTAGGGCCAGCGCAAGTCGGGCGGTCATGTCTATAGACAATTATACGCAAGACTTGTCACGACTACAGGCACGTTATTACAAAGTTTGTCACGACTACAGGCATGATCATAAGTCCTGTTACGACTACAGGCATGATATTACAAAGTCTGCCATGCGGGATAACAGGCCGAACTGGATGGACAAATGTCTTTTTTCGGCCTTATGTACTATGTTACTATGTTACTATGTTACTACAGGCATAATATTACGAAGTCTGTCACGCCTACAGACACGAGGTTATGAGTCCTGTCACGACTACAGGCACAACATTATGAAGTCTAACATGACTACAGACACGAGGTTACGAGTCCTGTCACGACTACAGGCATGATATTACGAAGTCTGTCATGACTACAGACACGAGGTTATGTATCCTATCACGACTACAGACACGAGGTTAGGAATCCTATCACGACTACAGGCACAATATTACAAATCCTATCACAACTACAGACAAGATGTTATGAGTCCTGTCACGACTACAGGCATGTTATTATGAAGTCTGTCATGACTGCAGACACAACGTTATGAGTCCTGTCACAACTACAGGTGCAATATTACGAAGCCTGTTAATATGACAGGTGCAAGGCTAGTAAGCTGGTTATGGCCACAGGCATTGTGGTCTTGATGGTCCGGTCATGACTACAACACACAACGCAGGAGCAATGTTGGTCCTGACAGGACTATAGCCATGGTTATTAGTCGATTGGTGGAGGGTTAGGCATGGTTCGATATTCACGTCACGGCTACTGGCATGGTTATGGTAGCTGGTCACATTACAGGCATTAGGTAGCACGGGTTAATTAAAAAGGTCACGAGTAGGCTCTGGTTAAGGTCGGTTATTTCTTATTTAATATCGTTCATTTTGTTTTAGTTACCTAATGTCATACGCCTCCAACATCGAGGGAACATCTTCTTTGATGTTGATCTCCAATCTGAACAGGACACTGTTCCTTCAATGAGGTCTTGGACTATTCCTAAGTTGATGGCAGAGTTGTTGAAGAGGGGGGGGGGGGGGGTACCTTCCCCAGCAACAGATAGGAAGCAGAACATTTCTGCCTCCTCTGCTTAGAAGTTACAGGTTGTAGTCAGGAGTTGACGTCCATAAACACGATACAGATGTCTCTTACCCAACTTCATGCAGTGTTCAAGTCAATGGCCACGTCCAGTTCAGACATCCAGACTAGGTTGGAGACGGTGGAGAATAGGGATGTTTCGTCTAGCTCAGTGATGCCCAACCTACGGCCCGCGGGCCAAATGCAGCCCGTTAAGCCGCGTCATGCGGCCCGCACAGTAACAGGACTTTATCAGCGCACTAGCGCAGGGCGCGCTTCAAAAAGCAATGCTGCCTGTGCCTGCAATCTCCCCGCCCAGCGCCGCCTCCTAGCTAATTTATTCACTGCACTTGCCTCTGTGAAATTGAAGAGAAGTGCCATAATCTCGTACAGGCGCACTGGCAGAGGCATCAAAGTGCGCATGCACCGTCTTCCTGGCCTCTGCCAGTGCGCCTGTGCGAGATTACGGCACTTCTCTTCAATTTCACAGAGGCAAGTACAGTGAATAAATTAGCTAGGAAGCGGCTCTGGGTGGGGAGGAGATATGTGAATGACACTGAGGGGGGAAATCTGTGGATGACACTGAGGGGGGGATATATGTGGACAACACTGAGGGGGATATCTATGGATTACACTGAGGGGGGGATATCTGTGGATGACACTGAGGGGGGGGGCTGTGGATGACACTGAGGGGGGATCTGTGGATGACACTGAGGGGGGAGATCTTTGGATGACACTGAAGGGGGGAATCTGTGGATGACACTGAGGGGGGGGGGTCTGTGGATGACACTGAGGAGGGATTTGTTGATGACACTGAGGGGGGAGATCTGTGGATGACACTGAGGGGGGAGATCTGTGGATGACACTGAGGGGGGAGATCTGTGGATGACACTGACGGGGGGATCTGTGGATGACACTGAGGGGGGATCTGTGGGTGACACTGAGGGGGAATCTGTGGGTAACACTGGGGGGGATATCTGTGGATGACACTGAGGGGGATCTGTGGATGACACTGAGGGGAGACATCTGTGGATGACACTGAGGGGGGGATCTGTGGATGACACTGAGTGGGGATATGTGGATGACACTGAGGGGCATCTAGGGAGGGGTGTGGGGATGTTGGGGTGGGAGGTTCTGGAGGGGTGTTTGGGTGGGAGCTCTGGAAGGGGTGGGAGGTCCGATAGGTATGTGGGGGTGGGAGATCCACATCAAAGTGCGCATGCACCGTCTTCCTGGCCTCTGCCAGTGTGCCTGTGCGAGATTACGGCACTTCTCTTCAATTTCACAGAGGCAAGTACAGTGAATAAATTAGCTAGGAAGCAGCTCTGGGTGGGGAGGAGATATGTGAATGACACTGAGGGGGGAAATCTGTGGATGACACTGAGGGGGGGATATCTGTGGACAACACTGAGGGGGGATATCTGTGGACAACACTGAGGGGGGATATCTATGGATGACACTGAGGGGGGATATCTGTGGATGACACTGAGGGGGGGGGGGGTCTGTGGATGACACTGAGGGGGGATCTGTGGATGACACTGAGGGGGGATTTTTGGATGACACTGAGGGGGAATTTGTGGATGACACTGAGGGGGAGATCTTTGGATGACACTGAAGGGGGGAATCTGTGGATGACACTGAGGGGGGGGGGGTCTGTGGATGACACCGAGGAGGGATTTGTTGATGACACTGAGGGGGGAGATCTGTGGATGACACTGAGGGGGGGAGATCTGTGGATGACACTGAGGGGGAGATCTGTGGATGACACTGAGGGGGGGATCTGTGGATGACACTGAGGGGGGATCTGTGGATGACACTGAGGGGGGATCTGTGGATGACACTGAGGGGGATCTGTGGATGACACTGAGGGGGGATCTGTGGATGACACTGAGGGGGGATCTGTGGATGACACTGAGGGGGGGATCTGTGGATGACACTGAGGGGGGATCTGTGGGTGACACTGAGGGGGAATCTGTGGGTAACACTGGGGGGGATATCTGTGGATGACACTGAGGGGAGACATCTGTGGATGACATTGAGGGGAGACATCTGTGGATGACACTGAGGGGGGGGATCTGTGGATGACACTGAGTGGGGATATGTGGATGACACTGAGGGGCATCTAGGGAGGGGTGTGGGGATGTTGGGGTGGGAGGTCCTGGAGGGGTGTTTGGGTGGGAGCTCTGGAAGGGGTGGGAGGTCCGATAGGTATGTGGGGGTGGGAGATCCGGAAGGGGGGAGCCCATCATTTTTTTTGCTATGGGGCCCAGTCATTTCTAGCTACGCCCCTGATTGGTAAGATTGGGCGGGCACTGGAGCAATAGAGCGCCCTGCTGTAGGAGAAGCCGACGGGAGATGAAAGAAGGAGGCGCCAGCTCCTGGTGGTGTCCGGCACACAGCGCAAGCATGGCGGTGGAGGATCTGACTGAAGCCTAAAGACCAGACATCAAGGTAGACCTGCAGAAGAAGGTGACAGCGCAGTATGTGATGTATATATGTGTGTAATGTATGTAGTGCAGTGTGTGATCAGCACATACTGCACTACATACATTACACACATGTATACATCGCATGCCCCCTCACAGTAATAATGCCAAGATATGTGCCCTCTTCACAGTAGTAATGCTCACACATGCCCCCTCACAGTAGTTATGCCCAGATATGTGCCCCCTCACAGTAATAATGCCAAGATGTGCCCTCTTCACAGACATAATGCTCACACATGCCCCCTCACAGTAGTTATGCACAGATATGTGCCCCCTCACAGTAGTTATGCCCAAATATGTGCCCTCTTCACAGTAGTTATGCCAGATATGTGCACTCTTCACAGTAGTAATGCTCATTCCTGCCCCCTCACAGTAGTTATGCCAGATATGTGCCCTCTTCACAGTAGTAATGGTCAGAAGTGCCCCCTGACAGCGTTTGCATTTCTTTCTGGCAAAGCTACCTTTTCGAGCCCGCAAAATTTATACCAAGTCTAGTGCGGCCCTCAGACGAAAAATGGTTGGGCACCACTGGTCTAGCTTAATGGTACAGAGACTTCAAGTGGCCCCAACATCACAAGCTAGGGTTGCTGGTGGGTAAGTAAATTTTTCCAAACATAGCACCGTCACAATGTATTCTAGCTAACATTTGTCAGGATATCCTTGAGGGTAAGGCCACATGCAAACGACCATTCCATTTATTGCGGTCCGCACATGGAGTGCTGTCTGCATCTTTTGCGGCCCCATTGAAGTGAATGGGTCTGCACCCGAGCCGTAAAAACTGTGGCTTGGATGCGGACCACAACTACGGTCGTGTGCATGAGGCCTAAGGATGTTAATTTAGCTTCACTACTTGTAGCAGCGTATGAGATCCCTGACAATAGCATCATAGCCTGTGGGGAAATTCCTTTATTCAAAAAAAAAAGAAGGATTTTAGAGATATGTAAATTAGTCTTGTAGGTGCCCAAGGGGCTATACGATCCTTCCTGGTGCCCAGCCACGCCCAGCCACGCCCGCCTGTGAAGGAGCCCAGCACTGCCTATGTCCTCTGAATCTCCTCCTTTCATCACCGATAAGATTACCGTAATCTCGCGAAGCGCAAGCTTGTGCATGCGCAGTGCCGGTATAATGTTCCTTCCCTGTGCTGGCATTAGCCTCAGGGAAAGAACTGTGCATGCGCGAGCTCGCGCATCGCAAGATTACGACAATCTATCGTTGATGAAAGGAGGAGATTCGGAGGACATAGGGCTCCTTCACAGGCGGCGTGGCTGGGCACCAGGAAGGTTCGTATAACCCCTTGGGCACCTACAAGACTAATGTACATTTCTCTAAAATCCTTTTTTAAAGAACATAAAATCACACAGCCCTATAGGACAGGTATATTGCGGACATGCTAGCGGCGATCTAGCCATGCATGTCTACATCATTATAGCCCAAAACTTGGTGACAGAATCCTTTTAAGCTAGAAATACAGCCATAATTTTCTGGGTTTTTACAAACACAGTTTTTTTGGGCAAAATACACTATTTTACAGCCCTTGATGCTTCTGCACATGTGAAATTCAAGTGTTATATACAGCTTTTATATTCTATTAGTAAAAATACACCCTTTTTGGGAAATATCCAACATCTGTTTTTTTTTTTTGCAGGATTAGTCAGTGTGCAATTTAACCTCCTTGGCGGTATTTCCGAGCGTGACTCAGGGTTAATTTTAATGTTACCCCGAGCGTGACTCGGGGTTACAGGAGCGGTAACCCCGAGTCACGCTCGGGGTAACATTACAGAGTCCCCTCACCTTCTGCCGGCGATGTCCTCCGCTGTGATCGCCGGCGAGAGCGCATTTGACTTCCTGGTTCCATTCCCTGCGAGCAGCAGCTGCGCATGGGAGTGGAACTGGGAGTGAAATTCAAATAAATATAAACACAAAAAGTGACACACACACATAAAATAGGTTATACATTGTAATCGGAGAGGATTACACTGTATAACCTCAGGTCTGACTGTACAGTGCCCCTTGCGTGCCATTTTACTGTCATTTGTGCCCATAAAATAAATTTATAACATGGCATCAAAAAAGCGCAACTTTACTACAAAAGCGCTTTTGGACCAGTTGAGTGACAGCGACACGGAGGTGCTCGCAGAACTGAGCGATAGTGAATTGTGGGGAGATTTGTCATCTGACACTGATCTGGCAAGTGACAACGGCGATGATCCTTCACCTGACCTCAGCCATGTGCTCACTTGGTGCCCTATTGACTGCGATACGGACCAGGTAGAACCCCCAAGATTCCTGTTCACTGGATCACATGGGATGAAGGTAGATGTTGAGCGTGACAACCTTCTGGCATACCAGCAATTATTCCTCTCTGAGGAGGTAATTGAAAAATTGTCACAGAGACAAATCGCTACCAAGAGCAGCAATCCGCTACACGGCATGCCACCTTTTTCAGAAACAGAAAGTGGGAACCGGTGACCATAGAAGACATGTGGCAGTTTCCGGGACTCATCATTCTTCAGGGGGTGGTTGGGAAACCGCTCCAGAAATGGTACTGGACCACCAATAAGTTACTGGCCACTCCATTTTTTGGCACTGTGATGTCAGAATACCACTTTTCCCTCATCATGAAGTATTTCCACTTCACGAACAATGAAGAATTTGATGAGGCCACGCATCCTGCGCCCAAACAAAAAAAAATCTGGTAGGTATGGCAAATTATTACGACCAATTTCCAGTGGACCTATGTGCCAGAAAGGGATGTCAGAGTAGATGAAAGTTTGATAACCTACAAGGGACGCCTAAGCTGGATACAGTACATTGCATCCAAAAGAGCACGGTTTGGCGGTTCAAATCCTACATGCTCTGCGAGTCAGCCACTGGCTACATCTGGAATTCGGTCATTTACACCGGTAAAGGCACGAAGTTCAACCCCAGGTACAGCGGCTATGGGATGGCCACAGCATCTGTCCTTACACTGTTGGAGCCATTGCTGAACCAGGGATATTGTATGACCACGGACCATTTCTACACGTCTCCGGAACTGTATGACGTTTTGTTACAAAACAAGACTGATGCATATGGTACCGTTAGGCCTAACCGACGTGACATGCCATTTATGTTTGCCAAGAAAAAATGAAAAACCGGAGAAATGGTTGCCTGGCAGAAGGGTAAGATGATGGCAATGTGATGGCGAGACAAGAAGGACGTGTGTCTCATAAATACTGTGCACAATACCTCTACTGCCATGGTCCACACAAAAGGTGGGAAAGATGTGCTGAAGCCGCAAGTCGTTATAGACTATAATAACACCATGGGAGGTGTCGACAGAGCCGATCAGGCAATTGCATTTTATCCGGCTATGCCCAAACAGCAAAAAAAAATATTATAGGAAGATCTTCAGGCATCTTCTGGAACAATGCCTTTGGAATGCATATATCCTGCACAGAGCAAAGAGTGACACGCCTCTTGTTCATTCTGAGTTTATATGGAAGGTGTTTGAACAGATTTTTGTCAACTACCAGACGCCATCAGTAGCTGTGAACAGACCTGGACGTCGTGCTGTTGATGTTGTCAACCCACAACGCCTGACTAGTCGTCACTTTATGGACTACATCCCTCCAATCGCAAAAAAGGTAGCACCTACCAGGATGTGCGTGGTTTGCTGCTCAAAGAGAGATGGCAATGGAAAGAAAGTCCAAAAAGAAACCAGGTTCCATTGTCCTGATTGTGAAGTCGGACTTTGTGCAGTCCCATGTTTCAAAATTTATCACACTCAGGATGTTTATTGAATTTTCTGTGTTTGACAAATTTCATAATTTTTATTACATTATTAAATAAAATTAGATTATTTATTAGATTTTAATTAATGATTTTGTGTTTGAAACTTTATCACATCTGGGATGTCTACTAAAGTCTCTTGTTTGGTCAGGTTTAAGTAAGTAATTACTAAGAATTGCAAGCGTACAATACACACCAAATTTCATGCAAAAATTGTACCACTTTAGGTACAAAATTCCTGACATAATCATACTACCAGGGAGGTTAAGCTAGAAATACAACCATAATTTTCTGTGTTTTTAAAAACACCTTTTTTTGGCAAAATACACAATTTTACAGCCCTTGCTGTGTCAGCACATGTGAAATTAAAACGTTATATAAAGCTTTCATATTCTGTTAGTAAAAAAAACTTACTTTTTTGGCAATATACAACATCTGGTGCCTTTGCAGGATTAGTCAGCGTGAAATTTAAGCTAGAAATAAAGCCACCATTTTCTGGGTTTTTAAAAACACCCTTTTTCTGCAAAATACACTATTTTACAGCCCTAGCTGCATCTGCACGTGTGAAATTCAATAGTTATATACAGATTTCATATTCTGTTATTAAAAAAGCAACCATTTTTTGCTAAATACTTAATATTGCAGCCCTTGCTGCATCTGTGATTGCTAAAAACAAGTTTTAAAAAATTTAATAATTTTCTGGCTTTTAAAAAACACAAATTTTTAGCAATATTCAACATCTGGTTCCTTTGCAGGATTAGTCAGTGTGCAATTTAAGCTAGAAATACAGCCATAATTTTCAGGGTTTTTAAAAACACCCTTTTTGGGCAAAATACACTATTTTACAGCCCTAGCTGCATCTGCACGTGTGAAATTCAATCGTTATATACAGCTTTCATATTCTGTTATTAAAAAAGCAACCATTTTTTGCAAAATACGCAATTTTGCAGCCTTTGCTGCATATGTCATTGTGAGATACACACGTTAAAGGGTTTCTACCACTTGCTTTGCACACATTTCGTTTTCAGACACTAGCGATCCGCTAGTGTCTGATGTACCATACAAGCTAAGTATTATATTCCTCCGTTCCGCCGTTTTGTTTAAAAAAGCACTTTTATATTTATGCAAATGAGCCTCTAGGTGCTATGCGGGTGTCTTTTCAGCACCTAGAGGCTCCGTCTACCTTAATAAACTGCCGCCCAGCTCCTCGCTCCAGCACGCTCATCTCCTAGTGAACTCGATCCTTCCCCTGCTTCTGGCGTCCGAAATCTCGCGCCTGCGCCGTTCATCTCTGCATTCGGCGGCATTCGGCGCAGGCGCAGTGGAAATGTCTGACCGCTCCCTGCTCAGATATTTCCACTGCGCCTGCGCCGAATGCCGCCAAATGCAGAGACGAACGGCGCAGGCGCAAGATTTTATTCCTTGGGGACGTTAGAAGGCTTAGAAGTTTAGAAGCAAATCTTGAAATTTTTCAGAAAATTTCCAAAACCCACTTTTTAAGGACCAGTTCAGGTCTGAAGTCACTTTGTGAGTCTTACATAATATAAACCACCCAAATTTAGAAACTAAACCCCTCAAGGTATTCAAAACAGATTTTACAAACTTTGAAAAATGGATATGACATTTTAGAATTTTACTTTTTGGGCAGATTTTCCATTTTAATAATTTTTTTCTGCTATCAAAGCAAGGGTTAACAGCCAAACAAAACTCAATATTTATTGCCCTGATTCTGTAGTTTAAAGAAACACCCCATATGTTGTCGTAAAATGCTGTACGGCCACACGGCTGGGCGCAGGAGGAAAGGAGCACCATATGGTTTTTGCAAGGCAGATTTCACTGGAATAATTTTAAGCTGCAATGTCACATCTTAGGCTGGATTCAGACCAGAGCGTTTTACAGCGCGTTCCTACGCGCTGTAAAACGCTCAACAGGCAAGAACCAATGATTACCTATGGGAATGGTTCTCACCTGAGCGTTTTACAGCGCGTACGATTGAGCTGTAAAACGCCCGACGCCCCAAGAAGTACAGGAGCTTCTTTGGGGCGTCTTGTCGCGCGTTCCCGTACATAGACTTCCGGGAACGCGCAACAATGGGCGTTCGCTTGTTCCGGAGCCACGATTGTAAACGCGCATACAATCGCGCATAAAGAGAGCTCCAACCCGAACGCTCAGGTCTGAACCCAGCCTTACACTTTTTGTGAGGCAAAATAACAAAAAATAGCTGTTTTGGCACAGCTTTTTTTTGTTATTTACAGTGTTCATCTAACAGGTTAGATCATGTGGTATTTTTATAGAGCAGGTTGTTACGGATGTAGCAATACCAAATATGACTGCTTTTTTCTGGTTATTTGTTTCCGTTTTACATAATAAAGTGATTTTGTGACTGTTTTATATAGGGGCTCATTTTTTTTTAGTATGATATGACTGTTTGATTAGTACTATTTAAAGATGCATATGACTTTTTGATCGCTTGGTATTTTTTGTGATGTAAGGTAAAAAATAGCCTCTTTTGACACACTTTTTGAAAACTTTTTTACAGTGTCCACCTGAGAAGTTAGGTCACATGATATTTTTATGCAGCAGGTTCTTATGGACATGGCAATACCTAAAATGCATACTTTTTATTTATTTATTTAAGTTTTACACAATAACAGCATTTTTAGAAAAAAAGTTTAGTGTCTCCATATTCTGAAAGCCACATTTTTATTATTTTTTTGTGTGACTGTCTTAGGTAGGGTATCATTTTTGCAGGATGAGATGATGGTTTGATGGGCTCTATTTTGGGGTGCATAAGACTTTTTGATTGATTGCTATTACACTTTTTTGTAATGTAAGGTGACAAAAAATGGCTTTTGACACTTTTTTTTTTTTTTTACGGTGATCACCTGAGGGGTTAAGTTGTGTGATATTTTTATAGAGAAGGTTGTTACAGATACAGAGATACCTAATATATTCATATAAATGTTCTATAAGCAACCTCAGGACCTCACCTATAGTACAATAACAACATAATTGATCCATATTAAAATACAAGGTCTTTGTATCAGTGGTACTCCAAGCTGAGTTCTTGATGGAGATGGGAACTCATACTCTCTGTAATGTTTCAAAGGAACGTTGTCCCTTTCTGAAGCATGTGTGTCAGACCCCTCACCACTAAAAAATATCATATAGAAATAATCACTCTTTGATTCTATCATATAGAAATAATCACAATTGGGACAAATGTTACAGTTTTCATTTTTCTTGCCAGAAAATATGTTCTAATTTTCACATAATATAGCAACCAAAATCATCAAATCACCATTTAGTAACAATTGTGCCACTACACTGTCTGCATAATTATTAGGCAAGTTATATTATTAAGGATTAATATTATTTTTGAATAACTAAAATTCTGTTGGTCAATCCAAAATGTTAATAAACCTCAAACCTGAATATTTAAGAAAGTAAAATGAGGTTTTGACTTTCTTAGGAGAACATTTATGTGTGCATAATTATTGGGCAAATATTAGTGTGCAGAATTATTATGCAATTAAATGAAAAAGCAAAATGTTCACATCTCACCTGTTTATTTTTATCTGTTCCACTTCCTGACCAGCACTGTACATGTACGGCACAGCGGAATGTGACTTACCATCAAGTGTAGGAGCTGAAACTACTCAGCGGCAGTGTCCTGGCTATTACTCACAGCCGAGACCCTGCTGTGTACACCATCATTGGTGAATACACCAATGTTGACACATTAAACCCTTGTATGCTACGGTCAATGCTGACTTCAGCATGTACACAGCTTTTGGTAGGTAGCAGGGGGGCAAAACAGTAATTTTTGGTCACCTTGCCTCCAAAAAGTGTAATACCAAATGATCAAAAAGTCATATGTAGTGTTGATCACAAATATTCGAATTGTGAATTTATATATATATATATATATAAGACGCACCTGCACATAAGATGCACCTAGGTTTTTGAGGAGGAAAATAAGCAAAAAAATATTTTGAACAAAAAGGTGTGCTTTTGGTGGGTTTTGAACTAATGGTGGTCTCTGGATGACACTATTATGGGGGATCTGTGGAGGACATTGTTATGGGGGATCTGTGGGTGACACTGTTATTGGGGATCTGTGGGTGACACTGTTATTGGGGATCTGTGGGTGACACTGTTATGGGGGATCTGTGGGTGACACTGTTATGGGGATCTGTGGGTGACACTGTTATGGGGATCTGTGGGTGACACTGTTATGGGGGATCTGTGGGTGACACCGTTATGGGGGTTCTGTGGATGGCACTGTTATGGGGGATCTATGGGTGACACTTATGGGGATCTGTGGGTGACACTGTTATGGGGATCTCTGGATTGCTCTTATTTGGGTCTCTGGATAACACTGTTATAGGGATCTGTGGATGACACTGTTATGGGGGGAATCTGTGGATAATCTTATCTATAATTGTAGCATTGTTAATAGTAATCAGCGCCTGTATTACTTACAACAAGCACTCGGTAGCAGAGAGGAGGGGGGAGGCAGGCTGGGAGGACGGGCGCTGTCAGCGTGAGTCACTACGTCTGCTTCATTCATAAAGTGGGCGGTGCAGGAGCGTGACATAGTGACTCACACTGCCAGCACCCGTCCTGCCGCCTTCCTCCTCTCTCCTGCGAGTGCTTGTTGTAAGTAATACAGGTGCTGATTACTATTAACAATGCCACAATTATAGATGAGATTAAGGTATATACAGTGAGCGAGGCCCGTGTAGTAGAATAGTCACTGCACGGGCCCCGCTGTCATTATAAAACCAGATGCCGGACCCCAGCCCCTCCTCCCTCTCAGCTGATACACCCGCCACACGGCATCGCGGCACGGCGTATCATTGACAGTTCGGCAAAATGCAGCATTCACCCCATAAGACGCACTACTATTTTTCCCAACTTTTTTGGGGGGGGAAGTGCGTCTTATAGGGCGAAAAATACGGTACGTAATTTGAAAATGTGTGAATATTTAGAATATAGTTATATATATATTCGCAATTTTTTTTATTGCTAATTTTTATAATGCAAATTTTTGGAATGCAAATTTCTATTGTGAATTTTTCTCAAGCCCACAAGCAAGAAGCAGGGAGGAATCATGACTTTAATTGGGAAAAATGATGAATATTCTAAAAAACGAATATATAGCACTTTATAAAATATATTAGTTTTTTTGAATATTCGTAATATTCTGAAACAAGAATATATTGCAATACAGCGAATATTCGAAAAAACAAAACAAATGTAGAGCAATTTAGCTAATATAGTGCTATGATCTTCTTTGTCTAATAGTTGTAATTTTTTTCTCATCTGAAGTTGTAATTTTTTTTCCAATTTGAACTATTAAAAAAAAGATTATAACACTATATTAGCTAAATTGCTCTACATTTGTTATTTTTAAATACATCTACAAAATATTCGCAAAATATCACACCGTCAGTGAATGCTATAAAAACATGATAATAAAAATGGTGCAAAAAAAGCCATTTTTGGCCCCCTTGCCTCACAAAAAGTGCAATGCCAAGTGATCAAAAAGTCATATGTGCTCCAAAATAGTACTAATGAAAATGCCACTAAGACAATTGCCAAAAAAAAAAAAAAAAGTTTTCATAATATGGCAATTATATCTCTGTAATCATACTGACCAGCAGAATAAATATTACATCAATTATTTTTTTTCTGCACAGTGTACACTGCAATAACAAACCCAAACAGCAATGGCAAAATTATGCATTTGTTTATCCTGCTTCCCATAAAGCAAAATAAAAATGTATCAAAAAGATGTATGCACCCCAAAATAGAACCAATGATGATAGCAACTCATCCCACAAAAACTAAGTTGTCAAACAGAAAAACAATATTTGGTTGTCAAAATATAAGTGGACTGGTACCCTAGAGACTGCTCAATACCAACATGGTGCCCGTAAACCAATCCATCCCAATCTGTACTGCAAAACCCATATGGTGCTCATTTCCTTTTAAGTCCTGTGGTGTGCCCCTGCAGCAGTTTGCTTCTACGTATTGAGTGTTGCTGTATTCAGGAGGTTTGCTTTGATGTTAACCCTTGCTGTGTTGCAGGAAATAATGGATTTACTTAGAAAATCTGCAAAATAAATAAATCTTGGAACTTCACCTACATTTTCATTTAGTTCTTGATAACTAAAAGCATTTTAAAGTTATCACATAAAAAAAGGCCTGGGCAGGAAAATGAAAACTGGCACAGGGTAGAAGGGGTTAAAATGAGAATAATAAACAAACAACTAAAAATTTACAAATTTAAGATTTCTGACATTTTCAAAACCCTTCTTTATAATAGCAGTCATAAGCCTTCCATCCATGGAGTCTGTCAGTTTCTTAACCCTTTCGCTACAAAGGCCAACATGGCGGCCACTTGCACGTGCATTGGGTGTCATAGGCGGCATATGGGGATGTCGTTAGATGCTTTGAATGCGCTGGGGCTCGCTGAGTATTCATGCTACAATTCTTATTTTGGCCTCGAGATGGCAGAAATAAACTCATTTTAAAAATACATGATTGTTCAAAATAAATAAAAAAAATGATTTTATAGGCTAATATATGAGCTTCAAAATCATTATAAAATAAAAAAAAGGGTTAAAAATATGCAAAGTTAAAATCACCCCTCTTTCCTTATAATAAAATATAAATGCTTAAATAAAAAAATAAAAATAAACATCATAGGTATCACAACTAGAGTTGAGCGGACACCTGGATGTTCGGGTTTGACGAGTTCGGCCGAACATCACAAAAATGTTCAAGTTCGGGACCCGAACTTGACCCCGAACTCCATTGAAGTCAATTGGGACCCAAACTTTGGAGCACTAAAATGAATGTAAAAAGGTAATTGAAAGGTCTAGAGGGCTGCAAATGGCATCAAAATGTGGTTAAGAGCATGGCAAGTGCTCTGCAAACAAATGTGGATCTTGATCTAGGAGGACGAGGTCCATATGGAGTAGGAGGTTGAGGATGCGGTGGATGTGGCGGTGTAAGTGGAAGTGGCGGTGGAGAAGGAGGAGGTAGCCTACACTGCTTTTTGGTTTTCATTTTATTTTTATTTTTTTAATTAGGGTACACCCCAAAACATTGGGAAATATAATCTGTGATAACCCCCTCCACTCGTGTTAAACACACGTTCAGACAATACACAGGGCTGCAGGGTAGGTCAGCACCTCCACGGGGTAAAGGGCAAGCTCAGGCCATGTGCCCAATTTGGAGACCCAAAAGTTGCAGGGGCTGACCCTGTCAGTCAGTTCGTGTAGGCGTGTGCATACTTACTGCCCCACCATGTTGCATGTCCCTATGATGTTCACGATCCAATTTAATATCTGCTCTATCAACTTTCGATGTTCTTTTATGTGCCTACCATGGTGATCACGGGTGGCGGGGAATCAGGCTTCCAGGCCGGAGAGGGAGCGTGAGAAAGGGAGACCACATCCAAGGGAGGATGATTTTTTTCAAATTTAAAATTATAGAGTGAAAATATGGGTCAAAGTATTAAAGCGCAAAAGTGGGACCACTTTTTAAAGTTTAAGCATTGAATGAAAGGATGTGTTGCATATCAATTAATGAAGAATTTCTTAAATTTGATTCCCTGTCAACTATGCAGAGCAGGGGTTTCTATTCGGCAAAATTTGAAAAATGTCACCTGACAATGTAATTGACGATTTTTTTTAAATTTATGTTCCCGTCACCTATGTAGAGGTGCCCCAGTGACATCCACCATCCATTTGGATATCTTCTCTATCAACTTTCGATGTTCTTTTCTGAGCCTACCATGTTGATCACGGTTATCGGCGAATCAGGGTTCCACGCCGGAGAGGGAGCGTGAGAAAAAGAGACCAAATTAAAGGGAGCTAAATTTGGGAAATATGGGAAAAGTTTTTGAGGTGCAAATGTGGGACAAATTGCAGAAGCACAAATGTGGGACAAAAGAGTAAAGCAGAAATGTGGGACACATTATTGAAGCGCAAATGTGGGCCAAAAGAGCAAAACGGAAATGTTGGACACATTATTGAAGCGCAAATGTGGTACAACTTGTTAAAGTTTTTTTTTTTTTTTTTTTGACCTGTCTACTCGGTATAGCAGTGGTAAATCACACCCAAAAATTGGTGAATTTCACCAGAAAATGAAACTGACAAATTTTTGTCTAATAGGTATAGCAGTGGTACATCACACCTAAAAATTGTTGAATTTGAACCAAAAATGTAACTGACAATTTTTTTTTTTTTTTTTTTTACCGGTCCAATTGGTATAGCAGTGGTACATCACACCCAAAAAATTATGAATTTCACCAGAAAATGTAACTGACAAATTTGCATCTAATAGGTATAGCAGTGGTACATCACACCCAAAAATTGGTCAATTTCACCAGAAAATGTAACTGACAAAGTAGTGAAATAACATAAAATAGGTCCCCAAAAAAAATAATATTATTTATAAGGTAGAGTTCCATATGGAGTAGGAGTTTAAGGAGGCGGTGGACGTAGAGGTGTAGGTGGAAGAGGCGGTGGAGGAGGACGAGGTAGCCAACACTGGTTTTTGGTTTTAATTATTTATTTTTTAATTAGGGTAACACTCCAAAACAGGGTGAAATATCCAAAATACCAGGATTAGCAATTGCGCAGCAGTATAACAATGGCTGGTTAAGGCAGGCATACGTGTCTATTCTGCACAAGGTACGGACAAGTCCTGTAGGATCCATACCTGGTTCATTTTAATGTACGTGAGCTTGTCTACATTGGCTGTGGACAGGCAGCTGCGCTTGTCTGTGATGACGCCCCCTGCAGTGCTAAAAACGGGCAGGCCAGCACCTCCAAGGCATAAAGGGCAAGCTCAGGCCATGTGCCCAGTTTGGAGACCCAGAAGCTGAAGGGGGCAGACCCTTCATTCAGTACGTGTAGGCGTGTGCACACATACTGCTCCACCATGTTGGTGAAATGCTGCCTCTTGCTAAGACGTTCCATATCAGCTGGTGGTGCTGGTTGTTGTGGCGTGCTGACAAAAATTTTCCACAATTCGGCCATGATAACCCTGCCTTCTGAGGTGTTGGCAGAGGCACAGCTGTGTTGGGGACCTCTTCCTCATCTTCTGCCTTCGTCTTGTGCTTCCACTGTGCCGCCGCTGTCAGGTGGGAATGCCACCAGCAGCGCGTCTACCAGCACGCGCTGGTATTTGCACCTCTTAAGATCACGCTCCAGTGAGGGAATTAAAGATGGTACGTTGTCCTTGTAACCGGGATCCAGCAGCGTGGCCACCCAGTAATCAGCACAAGTTAAAATGTGGGCAACTCAGTGGTCGTTGCGGAGACACTGCAGCATGTAATTGCTCATGTGTGTCAGGCTGCCCAGAGGCAACAAAAAGCTGTCCTCTGTGGGAGGTGTCCTCTGTATCCCCCCACCCACGCACCAGTGATGTCCATGATCTGGTCTGGGTGCCACCCTGCTGTGAGCATGGTTCCTCCTCATCCTTCTCCTCCTTCTCATCCTCCACCTCGTCATCCTCCAGAACTGTGCCCTGGCTGGACAATTGTGTAACTGGCATTTGTGGGTGCTGGAACACACCCTCTGAGCCACTTGTGAATGACTGGCCGGAAACCCTACAAAATGATCCCTCTTCCTCCTCATCCTCTTGTGCAACATCCTCTTTCATCATCGCCAGCAGCGTTTTTTCAAGGAGGCATAGAAGTGGGATAGCTATGCTGAGAAAGGAGTTATCGGCACTGGCCATGTTGGTGGAGTACTCGACACAGCGCAACAAGGAACACAGGTCTCGCATGGAGGCCCAGTCATTGGTGGTGAAGTTGTGCTGTTCCGCAGAGCAACTCACCCATGCGTGCTGCAGCTGAAACTCCACTATCGCCTGCTGCTGCTCGCACAGTCTGGCCAGCATGTGCAAGGTGGAGTTCCACCTTGTGGACACTTTGCATATAAGGCTGTGAGTGGGAAGGCCGAAGTTACACTGCAGCGCTGACAGGCGAGCAGCAGGGTGATAACGCCCAAAGCGCGCACAGACGTCTAGAGGACGGCCGCTCCGCTTTTGCACCCTGTTCCCTCTTCTGCTGTGCTGGTGGCTCTGTGTGACCACCGCCTCTTCCTCTGAACTACATAGGTCACTCGCATAACCTTGATTCCATGTGGGGTCGAGGACCTCATCGTCCTCCACATCATCTTCCACCCAGTCTTCACCCCTGCCCTCATTGTTGGTCTGCACACTTTCGAAAGCCCTAGCAGTTGGCAACTCTGTTTCGTCATCATCCGAGAAGTGCTGTGATGGTCCTCCCATGTACTCATCTTGAAAGATAAGTGGTTGGGCATCGGTGTACTCAATCTCTTCCACTTCTGGGGCAGGGATAGGTGGATGGCCTTGGGAAACCCTGCTAACAGAGTCATCAAAAAGCAGAAGAGACTGCTGCATGACTTGGGGGCTCAGACTGCTTGGCTGATTTGCAAGGGGGTGAGGTGAAAGACTGATGGGCATGGGTGCAGATGCCAACTCTGATCTTTCAGCAGGAGACTAGGTGGGAGACAATGTGAAGGAACTGGAGGCACTGTCATCAACCCAATCTACTATTGCCTGTACTTGTTCAGGCCTCACCATTCGTAGAGCCGCATTAGGCCCGACCAAATATCGCTGCAGGTTCTGTTGCCTACTCGCACCTGAGGAAGGGGTTTCACATGTAGCTGGCACTGATTGACCACATCCTCATCCTGCAACAGGAGCTCCACGAGCAGCACCACGACCTGGGCCACGTCGCTTATTTGACGCTCTCCTCATATTTCTCGAATTTAGGATCTTTCCCTAAATGGGTGTTTAATAGTAGAATAGAACAACATAATTTACAGGGTGTACCAGAATAG
This sequence comes from Bufo gargarizans, assembly GCF_014858855.1. Classification (NCBI taxonomy): domain Eukaryota; kingdom Metazoa; phylum Chordata; class Amphibia; order Anura; family Bufonidae; genus Bufo; species Bufo gargarizans. Next base: position 181,327,504 of record NC_058082.1, read on the forward strand.
GCCTCAATTAAATTTGTTTGCCCCAAATGGCTGTATTTCAAATACCTGAATAGAGCTCCTGTATATAAAGGGTGTATCTCACACGCCCTGACCCACACTAGGCCGCAATTAAAGATTTATGCCCAAAATGTCTGTATTTCAAATAACTGACTATAACCCCTTTATATAAAGGGTGTATCTCACAGGCCCTGACCCACACTAGGCCACAATTAAAAATGTATGCCCAAAATGGCTGTATTTTAAATACCTGCATAGAACTCCTGTATATAAAGGGTGCATCTCACACGCCCTGACCCACACTGGGCCGCAATTAAAGATTTATGCCCAAAATGGCTGTATTTCAAATACCTGAATATTACCCCTGTATATAAAGGGTGTATCTCATACGCCCTGACCCAAACTAGGCCGCACTTGAAGATTTGTGCACAAAATGGCTGTATTTCAATTAACTGAATATAACTCCTGTATATAAAGGGTGTATCTCACAATGATATCTGCAGCAAAGGCTGCCAAATAATTATTTTTTGCCCAAACAGGAGTTTGTTTAATAACTGAAAAATTACAGCAGTATATAACCCTGGAATTTCAAACGTCTTGATACCTCAAGTGCGCAACAATTATGTATTTTGCCCAAAAAAGGGTGTTTTATTAATAGAAGAATATAACCTCTGTATAAAAAGGGTGTATCTCACACACCCTGACCCACACTAGGCCACAATTGAAGATTTGTGCACAAAATGGCTGTATTTCAATTAACTAAATATAAACCCTGTATATAAAGGGTGTATCTCACAATATTATCTGCAGCAAAGGCTGCCAAATTTTTTTTTTTTTCCCCAAACGGGTGTTTGTTTAATAACTGAATATGACAGCAGTATATAACCCGGGAATTTCTAACGTCTTGATGCTGCAAGGGCGAAAAAATTGTGTATTTTTGCAAAAAAGTGTGTTTTTAAAAACCCAGAAAATTATGGCTGTATTTCTAGCTTAAATTGCACACTGACTAATCCACATGTTGTATATTGCCCAAAAAGTGTGTTTTTTTTACTAAAAGAATGTGAAAGATGCATATATTAAACTTGAATTTCACACTTGCTGTAAAATAGTGGATTTGGGTAAAAAAAAAAGGGTGTTTTTAAAAACCCAGAAAATGATGGCTGTATTTCTAGCTAAATTTGCACACTGACTAATCCAGATGTTGTATATTGCCAAAAAAGTGTTTTTTTTTTACTAATAGAATGTGAAAGCTGTATATATTAAACTTGAATTTCACACTTGCTGTAAAATAGTGTATTTTGGCCCCAAAAAAAGTGTGTTTTAAAAAACCCAGAATCATTTGGCTGTATTTCTAGCTTAAATTGCACACTGACTAATCCAAATGTTGTATATTGCCCCCAAATTTTTTATTTTTTTTTACTAACAGAATATGAAAGCTGTATATAACGTTTGCATTTCACATGTCAAGATGCAGCTAGGGATGTAAAATAGTGTATTTTGCACAAAAATTGTTTTTTAAAAAACCCAGAAAATTATGGCTGTATTTCTAGCTAAAATTGCACACTGACTAATCCTGCAAATGCACCAGATGTTTTATATTGCTGAAAAAAAGGGTGTTTTTTTACAACCAGATTATTAGTGCAGTTTTCCAAGATTGGATTTCAATGTCACAAAAGCTTGCATAAAATGGCCGCAGCCGCCGCCCACCTAACTAACAGACGTTTAAAAGTTATGTTTTTTTTGGTCACTGGGCTCAGGGTAGGGTAAAAAGATTGTGCCCCGCACTCACACGACTAAATGTATGTAGATCGCTGAGCTAGATTCACGCTCTGAACCAAAGATTATCTCCTATTCTCTCCCTGAAATCACCAGCCGCATCCTCTCCCTACACTAGTAACAGCAGAGTGACGTGCAGCGCTACGTGACTCCAGCTTATATAGAGCCTGGGTCACATGCTGCACTGGCCAATCACAGCCATGCCTTTAGTAGGCATGGCTGTGATGGCTTCTAAGGGCACAGAGTTAAATGCTTGTTGATTGGCTGCTCTGCAGCCTTTCAAAAAGCACAGAGAAATCGCCAAACACCAAACCCGAACCCAAACTTTTACTGAAATGTTCGGGTCCAGGGTCCAAAAATCCTAAAGTTTGGTACACACCCGAACTTTACAGTTCGGATTCACTCAACCCTAATCACAATGACAAAAACATCAGTTCTATTAAAATATATATTATTTTTTTTTCAATACGGCAAATGGCGTAATGTAAAAACGGTCAAAGCGGCCAATTGGCCATTTTTTCATTGCTTCTCTTACCCAAATTTTTTTTATAAAATGTGATGAAAAAGTCACACACATTCCAAAATGGTATCAATAAACACTACAGATTTCCCCGCAAAAAAATGAGCCCCTACAAAGCTCTAATGCAGAGAAGGTGTGGCACTCTCATCAAATATTTTGGTGGTGCTTGTTGTGCTGACTTCCCAGCCAGAATCATATAATAACGAAAAAACAACAGCACTCTGTAGAAAACTTCTGTTTAGCTTTTTATTATGCAGGGCAACTTCACCAGAAAAAGTGATGTTTTGGTCGTAAGACCTTTTTTTTCAAACACTGTGTGACAATAGAACATAAACAATAAGTGGCAGATTAGGTTTAACATTAACAAATGCACATGGGATGGAATAATGCAAGTCACCCGCACATACTAAATGATAAAACACTCTGTAACACTGACATGGAAAAGGATCTAGGAATTTTAATAAACAGCAAACTAAGCTGCAAAAACCAGTGTCAGGCAGCTGCTGCCAAGGCCAATAAGATAATGGGTTGCATCAAAAGGGGCATAGATGCCCGTGATAAGAACATAGTCCTACCACTTTACAAATCGCTAGTCAGACCACACATGGAGTACTGTGTACAGTTCTGGGCTCCTGTAAGCAAGGCAGAGCTGGAAAAGGTCCAGAGGAGGGCAACTAAAGTAATAACTGGAGTGGGGCAAGTACAGTACCCTGAAAGATTAGAGCAATGAGACCATGGAACTCTCTGCCTGAGGAGGTGGTGATGGCGAGTACAATAAAGGAATTCAGGAGGGGTCTAGATGTATTTCTGGAGTGTAATAATATTACAGGCTATATCTACTAGAGAGGGGTTGTTGATCCAGGGAGTTATTCTGATTGCCTGATTGGAGTCAGGAAGGAATTTTTTATTCCCCTAAAGTGGTGAAAATTGGCTTCTACCTCAAAGGTTGTTTTTTTTTTTTGCCTTCCTCTGGATCAACTTACAGTATAACAGGCCGAACTGGATGGACAAATTTCTCTTTTCGGACTTACAGTATATGTACTATGTAATTCATAAGTATAATTAACAACATCAAGGATGAATATCCATGATACCAAATACAATATTTATATCAGGAAACCTTACAGGTATAGTATATGGCGTTACTAGCTATAATATTTATTTCAGAGGTATAACTGCTGTTGGATATCAAATCTATTTATTTAACAAAAGACTGGCACATATCAATTAGTCTCATGAGTTAGACCGGTAGGTATAAGGATCCATAACTGGTAAAAAAAAAACATTCAGGATAAGTAATAATCATGTACGGATGACATTACTGTGTAATACTAATTCTGCGATCCAGAATTCTAAAGTACCCAAAATAGTAACAACAACAACTTAGACAGCATCTTTGCCAGAGCCAATGGTGAACTAAATTAAAAATAAGTCTGGAAGATTGAAATACATGAATAGAAATGGACTAGAACCTGGTGCCCCCATGAGGCCAGAACACTTACCAAGTTGCCGAAGAAGAATTGAATAGAGAACAGTCAAAGCTGTGCTGAGCTAATAATGGTGTATCCACACCCATTTAATTGCTAATTTCATATAGAGTGGCACTGCTTAAATGCTATTGACCTGGAAGAAAATGGCCAAAAACTGGAATTGCGTATGCGTTCCACGCTTAAACGCATGTGCTCCTGAGTGGACACAAACTAGAAGTGACAGGCTAAAATATTAAGAATAATAGTTGGAAATGAATCATCAGTGTATAAATATATTAAAAAGGGGAAGATAAGGACGTCTAAAGTGTAGTAAACTCCGGCTGCGTTACAGTCTGGAACGCAACCGGAAGTGCGTCATGCTGGCCGTAAATCACTAATGCGTTCCAGCTTGGAGCGCATTGGATAATACTAAATGCCCAGGTCTGGAGCATATTGCAGGGCTGGGCTGTCTATACACCAAAAAGGGGGAGGAGTAACCAATATGATAGAGGATAAGAGAGGAGAAATTGTAACACTAATTATGACAATTAATCATGTACAGTTGTGTTTTGGCTAGTTTGACATTGATTTTGATCATTTCAGTCATCTTGTTTACAATTAAATCAAAGAGGCACTTGTAAGTCAGACAAATATAACATAACATTTATAATGAAATAACCACAAATGTATTTTCTGTGCTCACATCATTATCAGTTTTATTCAACCCCCAAGTGACATTCAATCTTAGTACTTAGTACAACATCCTTTTCCAGTTATAACAGCTTTTAAACGTGAAGCATAGCTTGACACAAGTGTCTTGCAGCGATCTACGGGTATCTTCGCCCATTCTTCATGGGCAAAACCCTCCAGTTCAGTCACATTCTTAGGCTTGCACGCTGCAACTGCTTTCTTTAAGTCCCACCAGAGGTTCTCAATCGGATTTAAGTCTGGTGACTGCTATGGCCACTTCAAAATGTTCCAGCCTTTAATCTGCAACCATGCTCTAGTGGACTTGGAGGTATGCTTGGGATCATTGTCCTGTTGAAAGGTCGAACGTCTCCCAAGCCTCAGGTTTGTGACAGACTGCATCACATTTTCATCCAATATCTCCTGGTACTGAAGAGAATTCATGGTACCTTGCACACGCTGAAGCTTCCCTGTACCTGTAGAAGCAAAACAGCCCCAAAGCATGATTGACTCCCCACCCTGCTTCACAGTAGGCAAGGTGTTCTTTTCTTCATAGGCCTTGTTCTTCCTCCTCCAAACATAGCGTTGATCCATGGGCCCAAACAGTTGTAATTTTGTTTCATCAGTCTACAGAACACTATCCCAAAACGTTTGTGGTTTGTCCACATGACTTTTGGCATACTGCACTCGACTCTTCTTATTCTTTGGAGACAGCAAGGGGGTGCGCCTGGGAGTTCTGGCATGGAGGCCTTCATTACGCAGTGTGCGCCTTATTGTCTGAGCTGAAACTTCAGTACCCACATCTGACAAATCTTTTTTTTAGTTCCTCAGCAGTCAAACGGGGACTTTTCACCACTTTGTGCTTTAGGTAGCGCACAGCAGTCAAAGTCAGCATCTTCTTTCTGCCATGACCAGGTAGCGTTTCAACAGTGCCCTTTGCCTTGAATTTGCAAATGATGCTTCCTATGGTGTCTCTTGGTATGTTTAACATCTTTGCAATCTTCTTATAGCCATTGCCCTTCCTGTGAAGAGAAATCACCTCTTCTCTTGTCTTCCTGGACCATTCTCTTGACTTCACCATGTTTGTAAACACACCAGTAAATGTCTAGAAGGAGCTGAGTATTACAGTCCTTTTAAATCTGCCTAATTGGTGCTTATTATGCTTGATTGCTGCTCCTTGACATCCACAGGTGTTTTCAATACCTGATCGAAAAACACTTGAATGAACCTCTGTTCTTAAGAGTGGTAGTCTTTAAGGGGTTGAATAATTGTGTCAATGAAGAAATCACAAAAAAAAAACATTTAATACTGTATTACAAAAACAATTGATGTCATTTTAGTTGCATTTGGTTCTTTAAAAAGTCCTTGTAAGATTTCATTCTGAACACAATTATAAATGCACACTAAATTCCCTAAAACCCTTTACAGCATTGGGGGTTGAATAATTTTGAACACAACTGTAATTATAACAGGGAATACAGTAATGTTAGGACTATAATAAACTAATCATAAAGTGGAAATAAAGAATATAGTAAAAGAACAAAAGAGGGTATAGAAAGCAGAAACCAACACTGTATCTGGCTGAGAACAGAAAATATTAAAAAGAAAATAAAAAGAGAAAAGAATGTGTTAGAAAATGACCTACCCCCAGAAAAGGATACAGAGAAAAATGGCAAACAAGGTGGGGGTCCAGTTCTTAATGCATCTGAAAGAAATAAAGACAAATAATTAATGATATGAACAAATACAATCACACTTAAATCAAATGAAAGATGATAATTTGTATTTCCTACTGAGTCCCTTTGGTTCCAAGCTCTGTAATCTGTGTATCCAGTAGGCCTCACGCTTCTTTAACAGTTGTCTGTTGCCGCCTCGTCTTGGCAGATCTACCTTTTCTATCACTTGGAATTTAAGTTGGGATACATTGTGTTTCATTTTGTAGAAATGGTGTGGGTAATAGAGTCTGACAACAAATAGTGGACTTATGTTGGCAGATTCAATCCCTGACACTCTGAGTGGTTTCCCCCACGTATATCAGGCCACATGGACATTTTAAAAGGTAAACCATATAGTTCGATTGACATATATAGAACCCTAATAAATGTTGTCCCCTTCATAACATTAGGGCACTGGGCACAATGTAGGCAAGAAAATGTGCCCCGTCTAGCTTTCCCTAATAGATGTTGGTGTAGGGTAGTACCGCTCGGGCCTATATCTGCTCTTGCTAACCAATCTCTCAGGTTTTTAGGTCTTCTGCTACATGGTAGACACCGTGTATGAAATTCCTCTATGTTAGGAAAGGAACGGGAAAGTATATTCCAATGTTTATTGAGAATATTTATTATTTTGTAGGAATATGGGTGGTAGGTATGTACAAAAGGAATTCTTTTCTGGGTCCCATCTTTATGTTGTGTTCTGGATTCTGAACTTGGTGAGATAATAGACATAGGATACCCTCTCTGTTGGAATTTATGAGTATTTTCTAGGTATCTTTTTTGCCTATCTTCTTCTGAGATGACTATTCTCCTAATACTCTTAAATTGAGATCTAGGAAGTGATTTTTTTGTGGAGGGTGCATGAGAACTATTGTAATGAATTAAATTATTTTGATCCGTAGGTTTACGGTAAAGATCTGTAAGTAAACAGCCATCCTCTTGTTTGAGGATCAGGGTATCAAGAAAACTGATAGTGTGTTGATCATGATGTATTGTGAATTGCAGTTCAGGGTAAATGGAGTTGAGGTAAGTATGGAAGGTCAGAAGTGCTTCTTCTGAACCTTCCCATAGACAAAAAATATTATCTATGTATCTTTTCCACATCTTGGCGTGTTGCTGAAATAAGGAATGAGGATATACATATTCAATTTCAAATCTTGGCATGTAACCATTAGCATAAGGTGGCGCTGCATGGGAACCCATAGCGGTCCCTTGCTTTTGAACATAAAAGGAGTCTTCAAACATAAAAAAAAAATTATAGTACAATAGCGACTAAATCTAAATAGAAATCAATGAGCTGACAGGGTGTATTTGCTTCTTCCAATAAAAGTCTAGTGGCTCTGATACCTTTCGTATGATGAATTGAAGTATAGAGACTATTTACGTCCCATGTAACGAGGCAACCTATATGTCGAATTATATTGAGAAAAGCTGATGTATTTAGCAGGAATGACTGACTAGTTTTAATCAGTGGGGTGAGAGCTTTTTGCAAAAGAAAAGAGAGAGGAGCCAGAATTAAATCTGTAGAGGCAACAATGGGCCGACCAGAGGGTTTGGTGAGAGTTTTGTGAATCTTGGGAAGTATATAAAATACAGGAGTGATGGGATATAGATTGGTCAAGAATTTCACAGTTTCTTCGTTAATAGTACCCTGTGTCAAATGGTAAGTAAGTGGGATGCTATCTTGGATGTGGGGTTAAGGGATACCTTTTCATAGATTTCTCTGTCACCAAGTTGTCTTAAAATTTCATCTCTATAGTCTGAATGGTCCATGACTACAATGGCACTGCCTTTGTCTGCGGGTTTAATAAATAGAATGCGATTCTTGGTGAGTGTTGTCAGAGTTTGACGCTCTACATTGGACAGATTAGGAGAAATATGATATTCTCCCTCCTTCAATTTCTTGGACAATATGGATATGTCCCTATTGACTGAACTAACAAACATTTCTATTGCATGGTTGGTTTTTGCAGGGGTAAAATTTGATTTCACTTGTAACCCAAGCAATTAAGAGTGATAATGATGTCCTTCTTAGGATCAAGTGTTTCAGTGCTAATCTTGTCACTGAAATGTGCTTTTAGTCTCAGATTACGAAAGAACCTTTGCAAGTCCATTTCCAATTTAAAAGTATTTCAATTGTGTGTCGGACAAAAGGAGAGTCCTTTTTTAAGTAGCATAAACTCAGCAGGACTGAGGAGATATGATGAGATATTGATCACAATAGGTTCTTCCTTACCTGTGAGCGTGTCGTGATTGTGGCTCTTCCTCTTTGATTGTCCGACCCTCCGTAACGATTTCTGCCTTGTGGACGTCAAACTAAAAAACCCGCTGGTGGAGAGGATTCCATGTTGGTGTCTGTACTGGAACCTGAGGAAATTTGTGAGGATGATCTCTTTCGACTTTGTGTGAAGTACGATTCTTGCCATCAATATATTCGGTTATTTCTGTAATCTTCTGAATCTCTCAGAAATATTCTCCTCTTTGCTGCCTCGGCTTCTTTTCTGTGGTTTGCCAAAGTTGATGTTACCTGATCTTGTAGCTGAGTAAAGGCCTCTGGTGTCAGAGTCCTTTTGAGTTGTTGTTCCGCTGTAGTGATAGAGTCCTTGATTGAGGTCATGGCTTTCTGTAGCTATGGTCAAAGTTATCAAATCAAAGGAACATTTGTTTAGTATTTGTTCAAATTGATCTCAGAAGCTTTTATCTTCCTTAAAGATTGTAGGTCGTGTGGACATACGAAGACCCCTCGGGATCCTTTGTACTCTTACGTACTCTGCTAAAGTAACGCAGTTTAATTTGTAGTTTAATAATTTCCTTGAATCTCGTTCATAATCCCGTGCTCTAAGCTCGGATGCCGGAGTCTGTAGGAACTCTGTAGGTAAGGTAACTTGAGACAAAATGGAAGCTGTCTCTTCTTGATTGTAGGAAAAGGTCAAGCTTGACTGGTGCCTCCGTCTAGGAAAGTAATACTTTAATGCAGAGAAGGCATGGTACGATCATCAAATATTTTGGTGGTGTTTGTTGTGCTGACTTCCCAGCCAGAATCATATAATAACGAAAAAACAACAGCACTCTGTAGAAAACTTCTGTAGCTTTTTATTATGCAGGGCAACTTCACCAGAAAAAGTGACATTTTGGTTGTAAGACCTCTATCAAACACTGTGTGACAATAGAACATAAACAATCCATAAGTATAATTAACAACATCAAGGATCAATATACATGATACCAAATGCAATATTTATAACAGGAAACCTTACAGGTATAGTATATGGCATTACTAGCTATAATATTGGTTATGGTATAACCGCTGTTGGATATCAAATCTATTTACAATAAATATAATATATTTAACAAAAAAATTGCACATATCAATTAGTTATGAGTTCGACCGGTAGGTATAAGGATCCATAACTGGTAAAAAAACATTCAGGATAAGTAATAATCATGTACGGATAACTGACATTACTGTGTAATACTAATTCCGCGATCCAGAATTCTAAAGTACCCAAAATAGTAACTGTAACGGATCTCCTAGCACCCCGACCGGGTACCTCCGCCGATAGATACTCCTAGTGCTTTCCGAGGACTCCAAGCACTCCACTTGACACCGTACGCCCTGCAGACCCCACGAACCGCCGCAGCTTGGTTGGGGTCTCACCGTCCTCCACCCACGCTGGACCTACGACAAGGCTCCAGGCTCCAGTGGGTGAACCTCTCCTACAGCCAGAGAGCAGGAACAGCTCTTACAAGAGCTAGTAGTTATGCCAGGGGAGTATAGCAAATCGTCAGCGTATAGCAATCCCCCAGTTTGATCAGTTATCCAAACACCAGTCTCAGCATGATGAAGGATAAAACAGGAACCCTTTATTGAGGGCTACCCGCCCGTATTTATGCAGGTCCCCATCTGGTGGCCACGCCCTTAGGGGACCAGAATGGAGACTGCGACACAGGACAGATATGCAGAAATTCAGGATACACAGACACAACACATCCCCACAATGCATCATGGTTTCCTCCTCTCTGCCTGGCGACACCCGAGGAGCAATCCAATTATGTCTCAGGACAAAGGGAAAACACCAATACACATGTGGAGACAACAGGACAGGAATCACCACCCAAACACACAATGGCACACCCCCACAGCAAACACAGACATTTAACATATCCCCAGATAGCTCAAGTCTGAGTGCATATCATTAGGTGAATGGCACTCAGAATACACGAATACAATAATATTAGCTATCTGGGTGCCCTCACATAACATACAATTTAACCAAACGCATAATAACATAAAACACAATTCCAAAGACAGATTTAAGCTGTGCGGCCGGCCTGTTTTCTTTAAAGTTAGTATGGGCCATAATCCTGAGGCAAGAGGCTAGCAACCAGCTACCTCCAAAACACCGTGGCGAGGTTGGTTTCGTCACACATCTCCCCCTTCCAGGGAAGACTAACCAGATACCTTACCTCACGGTCAGTACCTGAGTTAGTCTGGCAGTCCAACCACAACCCCATACTGGACCTGTTGAATTTTGGGGCCTGGCTCTGTTCCGTATGTCCCCAGCTGTTGAGTGGGCATCTGCGACTCCTTGCTGCCTTGTGGTTCTCCAGCTTGGAGCTGTAGGTACTTGGTGGGCAGAGGCCGACTGCGCTCTGCCCAGATGCCAACTCTTCCACGGGGGTAGCCTGTGGAAAGTCCGGCTCTGAAGAAGAGGGTAGGGAAGGGCAGAGGCCGACTGCGCTCTGCCCAGATGCCAGCTCTTCCGCTGGGGTAGCCTGTGGGAAGTCCGGCTCTGGAGAAGAGGATAGGGGAGGGCAGAGGCCGACTGCTCTCTGCCCAGATGCCAGCTCTTCCGCTGGGGTAGCCGGTGGGGAGTCCGGCTCTGGAGAAGAGGATAGAGGAGGGCAGAGGCCGACTGCGTTCTGCCCTGATGCCAGCTCTTCCGCTGGGAAGAAATCAGTGGGTAGCGCAGGCTCATCCCCTGCCCCCAGAACTCTGTTGGGAAGTAGCTGGGAAGGGAAGGGCTCTCTTACCTCCTCCTCCTGGTATCCCTGCGGAGATAGATGGGGATCTGGACCGACTGTCCAGCATCCCTGTAGGACTGGCACCGAGCCCGCGGTCTCATCTGCGCCCATGCATCTCCGGCTGCTGGTGGGAGGTGAGGCCGGTTGCCTCTCCTCCCCAGGACTCTGGTTGCTGTAAGGCAGAGCGACCCCGCATCTCCTTCCCCTGGAACTCAGGTTTCCGCTGGGGAGAGAGACCGGTTGTCTCCTCTCCCTGTGATATGCACTGCCGCTGGAGATCTGGGAAGGCGGCCCAGCATCCCTGTAGGGCCAGTAGAGAGACCTCGGTCCCATCTCCACCTGCCATCTGTGGGTCCTCCCAGGACCAGTCTGTGAGGTCCCTCAACATTTGCGAGTCAGGATCACCTGCGTCACCTGGCAACTCCGGCTGCTACTGAGGGTCTGGGCCAGCATCCCAGCATCCCGGTGGAGAGCCCTCGGTCCCGTCTCCACCTGCCTGTTGTGGTTCCTCACAGGACCAGTCTATGAGGACCCCTACCTCTGTAGCTGGTACTGAAGCAGGGGATACTTCAGTCGGGTCTTCCTAGCTGTAGGGTTGTAGGTCTGGGACTGCCACCCAGCTCTCTGGCAGTGTATATTGGGACCGAATTGAGCTGAAGAAGTATTGGTAGTCCTGCTCCAGCTCCCACTCCTTTGTCACTAGAGATGCCAGGTCTTGTCTCACCTCTCTCGCTGTTGCCCAATCATGCATAGCCTCTCTGTAGTCATAGATATCCCAGAAACGGGACCCTCCAGCATCTCCGAACTCCGGTTCTGCGAAGGCCTCAAACAACAGGCCAGGGCCATCATAATCCTCACCCTCGGGTCTGTCGTGCTCAGCCATCCAGGGGGAGTGCCGAATCACATACCACCAGAGTGCCTGGTAGGCGTCATCTAGCCAAAGCTCCTTCCATACCAGGCTCTCCAGTTCTGTCACCCACTCATTCAGGGGCTCCTCTCCCAGAAGGGGCATTCGCAGGGCCACTCGCATCCGCAACTGCTGCTCCTCACTGGGGAGACACTCACCCCGCCGACGCTGTACATCTTCCAGGGCCTCGTGCCAGACGCCTTTACGGACTGCATCCCTCCAGTCCGGGTCATCATCCTCCTCGTAGTGGAACGCTGTTCGAAGACTAGCCGATTCCATCCTGCTGTAGCCAGGGGTGCTGTACGGATACTAGCGTTGCCCTCAATATACTCCACGAACGGTGTCTCCGAGCTGCTTCTCCTCACACTAGGACGCTATCCCACCGCTTGCCACCAATGTAACGGATCTCCTAGCACCCCGACCGGGTACCTCCGCCGATAGATGCTCCTAGTGCTTTCCGAGGACTCCAAGCACTCCACTTGACACCGTACGCCCTGCAGACCCCACGAACCGCCGCAGCTTGGTTGGGGTCTCACCGTCCTCCACCCACGCTGGACCTACGACAAGGCTCCAGGCTCCAGTGGGTGAACCTCTCCTACAGCCAGAGAGCAGGAACAGCTCTTACAAGAGCTAGTAGTTATGCCAGGGGAGTATAGCAAATCGTCAGCGTATAGCAATCCCCCAGTTTGATCAGTTATCCAAACACCAGTCTCAGCATGATGAAGGATAAAACAGGAACCCTTTATTGAGGGCTACCCGCCCGTATTTATGCAGGTCCCCATCTGGTGGCCACGCCCTTAGGGGACCAGAATGGAGACTGCGACACAGGACAGATATGCAGAAATTCAGGATACACAGACACAACACATCCCCACAATGCATCATGGTTTCCTCCTCTCTGCCTGGCGACACCCGAGGAGCAATCCAATTATGTCTCAGGACAAAGGGAAAACACCAATACACATGTGGAGACAACAGGACAGGAATCACCACCCAAACACACAATGGCACACCCCCACAGCAAACACAGACATTTAACATATCCCCAGATAGCTCAAGTCTGAGTGCATATCATTAGGTGAATGGCACTCAGAATACACGAATACAATAATATTAGCTATCTGGGTGCCCTCACATAACATACAATTTAACCAAACGCATAATAACATAAAACACAATTCCAAAGACAGATTTAAGCTGTGCGGCCGGCCTGTTTTCTTTAAAGTTAGTATGGGCCATAATCCTGAGGCAAGAGGCTAGCAACCAGCCCCCTCCAAAACACCGTGGCGAGGTTGGTTTCGTCACAGTAACCACAACAACTTAGATGGCATCTTTGCCAGAGCCAATGGTGAACTAAATCACAAATAAGTCTGGAATATAGAAATGCATGAATAGAAATGGACTAGAACCGGTGGAGGAATTGTGTGTTTTTTTGGTTTTTTTTCCAATTCCACCCCAATGGGATATATATATTTTTTTTTTTACACCTTCTCACTATATTGTATGCTATAATCAATGGTGGCAATAGAAAGTACAACTTGCCCTGAAAAAATAGAAGCCCTCATACAGCTACGTGAATCAAAATATAAAAAAGTTATGGCTCAAGGAAGATAGGGAAGAAAAATAAAAATGAAAAACCTCAGGTAGTGAAAGTGTTATTCTGTTGACAATCAACTTTGAACCCCTTCTATCCCTGACCCGTTTTCACTTTCCTGGCCAGTACATTTCTTGCAAATCTGACGTGTCACTGACACGTCAGATTTGACGTGTCACTGTTATGTGTGATGACTTTGGAACACTTTTACTTATTTAGGCTATTCTGAGATTGTTTTCTTGTGAAACATTGCACTTCATGACAGTCAAAAAATTTGAATCAATATATTTCACCTTTATTTATAAAAAAATCCACAATTTACCAAAACTTTAGAATATTTTGCAATTTTCTAAATTTCAATTTATCTGCTTTTAAAACAGAAAGAATTTATGTTGGCATCATTTTGAAAAAAAATAAATAAATATATATATATATTTTTTTTTTATATATATATATATATATATATATATTTTTTTTTTTTTTTTTTTTTGGGATGTTAGAAGGTTTAGAATTTTAGAAGCAATTCTTAAAATGTTTAAGATAATGTCCAAATCCCACTTTATAGGGATCAGTTCAGTTCTGAAGTCAATTTGTGGGGCTTACTTATTAGGAACCACATTTTAGAAACTACACCCCTCAAGTTATTCAAAACTGCTTTTACAAATTGTGTTAACCCTTTAGGTATTTCATAAGAATTAAAGGAAAATTGATATGAAAGTAAAAAAAAAAAATTGGACAGATGTTCAATTTGAATTTAAAAAAAATCTGTAAGACATCAACGGTTAACAGCCAAACAAAACTCAATATCTATTACTCTAAAATACCCCACATGTGGTGGTAAACTGCTGCAAGGGCACACAGCAGGGTGCAGAAGAAAGGAGAGCCGTATGGTTTTTGGAAGGCTGATTTTGCTGGACTGGTTTTTAGACACCATGTCCCATTTGAAGCCTCCCTGATGCATCCCTACAGGACAAACTACAAAAAAGTGACCTTATTTTTGGAAAATATGGGATAAGGTGACAGTTTTATTGATACTATTTTGGGGTACATATTTTGATTTTTGATCACTCTATAGTTGTTTGTTTGTTTTTTGAGGCAAGGTAACCAAAAATGACTGTTCTGGCACAGTTTTTAGCTGTTGCATTTTTAAATGTTCATCTGACAGGTTATATTACGTGCCATTTTAATAAAGCAGGTTGTTACGGACGCAAATATATCAAATATGTGTACATGTTTTACATAGTAAAGCATTTTTGAATTTAGTTTTTATGTCTCAAGCGCTACAAAGAAACTGGCTCACATACGGACCGCCCCAGGAAAGGAAGACCAAGAGTCACCTCTGCTGCAGAGGATAAGTTCATCCTAGTCACCAGCCTCAGAAATCGCAGGTTAACAGCAGCTCAGATTAGAGACCAGGTGACTGCACATGGGGACACTTTCAAAGTTTTCCCAATTTTTCAGACTGACTGACCTTAATTTCTTAAAGTAATGATGGCCACTCGTTTTTCTTTACTAAGCTGCTTTTTTCCTGCCATAATACAAATTCTAACAGTCTATTCAGTAGGGCTATCAGCTATGTACAGTGAGGAACAGAAGTATTTGAACACCCTGCGATTTTGCAAGTTCTCCCACTTAGAAATCATGGAGGGGTCTGAAATTCACATTGTAGGTGCATTCCCACTCTGAGAGACAGAATAAAATAAAAATTTCAGGAAATCACATTGTATGATTTTTAAAGAATTTATTTGTCTTGCACTGCTGAACATAAGTATTTGAACACCTGAGAAACAGCAAGAATTCTGGCTCTCAAAGACCTGTTACTGTGCCTTTAAAAAGTCCATCTCTACTCCACTCATTAATCTAACTTAGTAGCACCTGTCTAAACTCTTTAAAGACACTTGTCCACCCCACAGTCAGTCAGACGCCAACTACTACCATGGGCAAGACCAAAGAGCTGTCAAAAGACACCAGAGACAAAATTGTGGACCTCCACAAGGCTGGAAAGGGCTATGGGGCAATTGCCAAGCACCTTGGTGAATATAGATCAACTGTTGGAGCAATTGTTAGAAAATGGAAGAGGCTAAAGACGACTGTCAGTCTCCCTCAGACTGGAGCTCCATGCAAGATCTCATCTCATGGGGTGTCACTGATAATAAGAAAGGTAAGGAATCAGCCCAGAACTACAAAGGAGGAGCTGGTCATGAAGAGAGCTGGGACCACAGTTTCAAAGGTCACTGTCGGTAGAACACTATGCCGTCATTGTTTCAAATAATGCATTGCACATAAGGTTCTCCTGCTCAAGTCATCACATGTCCAGGCCCGTCTGAAGTTTGCCAATGACCATCTGGATGATTCAGAGGAGGCATGGGAGAAAGTCAAGTGGTCAGATGAGACCAAAGTAGAACTTTTTGGTCTAAACTTCACTCGTCGTGTTTGGAGGAAAAAGAAGGATGAGTTGCATCCCAAGAACATTATCCCTACTGTGAAGCATGGGGGTGGTAACATCATGCTTTGGGGGTGCTTTTCTGCGAAGGGGACAGGACGACTGCACTGTATTAAGGAGAGGATGAATGGGGCCGTTTATTGTGAGATTTGGAGCAACAACCTCCTTCCCTCAGTCAGAGCATTGAAGATGGGTCGTGGCTGGGTCTTCCAACATGACAACGACCCAAAGCACACAGCCAGGATAACCAAGGAGTGGCTCCGTAAGAAGCATATCAAGGTTCTGGAGTGGCCTAGCCAGTCTCCAGACCTAAATCCAATAGAACATCTTTGGAGGGAGCTGAAACTCCATGTTGCTCAGCGACAGTCCCGAAATCTGACAGATCTTGAGAAGATCTGTGTGGAGGAGTGGGCCAAAATCCCTGTTGCAGTGTGTGCAAACCTGGTCAAGAACTACAGGACCTCTGTATTTGCAAACAAAGGCTCCTGTACCAAATATTAACACTGATTTTCTCAGGTGTTCAAATACTTATGTTCAGCAGTGGAAGACAAATACATTCTTTAAAAATCATACAATGTGATTTCCTGAAAAAAATTTTTTTATTCTGTCTCTTAGAGTGGGAATGCACCCACAATGTGAATTTCAGACCCCTCCATGATTTCTAAGTGGGAGAACTTGCAAAATCGCCGGGTGTTCAAATACTTCTGTTCCTCACTGTATCCACATGACTTCTCCACAACACAACTGATGGTTCCAACCTCATTTATAAGGCAAGAAATAACACTTATTAAACCTGACAGGGCACACCTGTGAAGTGAAAACCATTTTAGGTGACTACATCTTGAAGCTCATCAAGAGAATGCCAAGAGTGTGCAAAGCAGTAATCAAAGCAAAAGGTGGCTACTTTGAAGAACCTAGAATATGAAATAACTTTTTGTTATGTATATAATTCCACATGTGTTAATTCATAGTTTTGATGCCTTCAGTGGGAATCTACAATTTTCATAGTCATGAAAATGAAGAAAACTCTTTGAATGAGAAGGTGTGTCCAAACTTTTGGTCTGTACTGCATGTTTTGTGAATAATAAAGAGCTTAGAAGGTTGCACACTACTTTAAAAATGTAATGATTTAATTGAAATTTTTAATAGAGAATGATTCAAATACATTGAACTATTTGGATGTAGAGGTAACCAAGAATGATAGCCATTTGGCAATCACTTGGTCATTTGGCATTTCAAATACCACATATATAAATTACCTCCACAGATATGATAGTCATCACATGCCCAAAACATTTAAAGGAATTGTAAAGGGTAGCTCTCTTTCACTGGGGTCGCAGCCACACACTTCTTCATGGACACCTGGATTTAGGGGCCAAACAGTGCTTTATTGTGGCACACGGCATAATGAAAAACATACAAAGCGAAAATAAAACACCTTGCCTGTCTGGGCTCTACCTAAACACATAGGTTTCCCTAACTCACCTCTAAGTACCGCTTAGGGTCAGTGTCTCAGACTCCAAGCCTTAGCATGGTCCGCTCATCAAGCGTCAGTCCACACAGAGATCAGGCTTCGCATAGCCTTGTGGCTCCTGGTTCACAGACACTCACCCAGACAGACACATTGAGGGTGGATGTATGCTAGCCTCATTAGGGTAGGCTTCATCTGCGATCACCTTCCTGCTAGGGAAAAACCTGCCCCGGACTGGGGGGGGGGGTGGATTGGGAGGTCCCACTGCCAAAACCTACCATCCCAATCCAAGTAAAATCCAGCCTTGAATAAATAAAGAAAATAGCTCCAACAACTATATTTACTGAAGCCAGCGTAATTCTGGATTTCACCCACCTCAGCCAGTTGAGGAACCTGGAAGAGATATACCCCCCTTCCGGGGCTTTCCCATGCATTTTACAGTTCACATTGCCACAGAATACTAAGATGCCAGTTTGCAAGAAGGATTCGTAATGATGGCACAGAATATTCAATACAGCTGGAGAAGCTGGTTATGAAATCTGTTCAAAGAGGGCATCCAGAGAAAGAGATATGTAAAGTGGTTAAAAATGTAGGGGGACTACCCCAAGAAAATATCATGCAACCATCAGTGGCGTAAATAGAGAAGTAAGGGCCCCATAGCAAGGATCCAATCAGGCCCCCCACATAGGACAAAATGGTTTCCGCCTAAACCCTTTAAAATAACCCTTGGGTCATTTTCCCACTGCTTCATTTGCTAAAAGTTGTTTCTTTATTGGGTAGAGTCCTGACCAAGGTTTCACATCCAGCAGAAAAGGAGATAATCCCAACTGAGACTGGGCCCTCTCTTGCCCTGGGTGCCATACCAGTCACATGGTCTGTCACTATGGTAGTTATGCCCCTGGCAACCATGACAATAAAAGGAAAGATGAGAGCCCATTATTTATCTCTACATACAGCCATTATTTATCTCTACATATGACTCTATTATGGTATGATTAAAAAAGTGATTTTGAAATAGTGGGTCATTTTAAAACATCTCACTCCAGCATGCAAGGGATCTAGACTGTCGTAGGAAATGCCATTGAGATAAATGTTCCCCAAATAGTTTGAGCTAGTGTTGCATACTAGAAGATATAAGAGGGACAGTTTGTTAACAGATCCAAATAAGGATACTTCAAGAAAAAAAAAAAAAATTGATCTCAATTGAAATCTGCCTCTTTGTTGTCCTTTTGTATTATTTAGAAATGTTAGGACCCTGTCATTTTTACAATTCACAGTTGAATAATTGTATATGCAATTTATGAATGGTGAGGGGGGTTTGTCACGCATGATTGAGAAAGGTTGCTAGTGTTCACGCTCTACCCATCTCCTACATGAAGCTTTGCTTGCCGCTGATAAAAAATACATTGAACTTTAACATGGATCAATAATTTTATTATTGCAGTATGGGTGGTGTCCTGATTTTGTTGATGGAGCATTTATAAATACTGTACAAGTGAGAGATCATGCTTTTCATTTGAAGTTGTCCAAAAAATGTGTGGGCCTTCAATACACATCAAATACAATAGACTTCTGTAAAATGTGGTGTTGATAATATTTTGCACATAATATTAGTAATGGCAGAAATTAAAGGATAACTGTCACACTTAGACCCTAATTTCAATTTTCATATATGTAGTTACTAATGCCATGATATTCCAGAATCAGTTACTATTAGACTGACTTAACCCATAAACCAGTCTGCATAAAACTGCAATTTCACTATTCAGTTAAGATCGCCGCCACTGCCCTCACCCTGAGGCTAATCCCGCCTGCCCTCACTAGTCAGTAACAATAGCCCCCCAAAAGTATCAGTAACCAAAGCCCTCCCCCTTAATCTCCTGCAGCACAAAGGGGTCCTCTTACCACATGTTGCTTTCATGTATACACTGAGCAGATGGCAGATCTCCCTTCCCTGGTCTGCGCTGCATCGACTCTGCATTCTCCAGCTCTGCTGAGTGAGGGAGCGTCTGCCAAGCGCAGGGACAGGGAGAAGTGCACACAGCCCAGGCACTGTTATCAGCTGCTAGGGAGGACCTGGCTTTAATCATTTACTTACAGTCCCTGGCTGTCAGTAATCTGACCTTGCACGCTGCGTGGTTCTGCGTCCTCCGTCCTTCAACACAGATAGACGGACCATGCCTAGCAACCTTATTTTAAGCACAGGTAAAAGTAGGCAGTACAGGGAGCAAAACTGTGGAATTAAGGGGTAATTGAATACACAGTGAAAAGTTGAAATAGGGCCACCAAGGTGATATTAATCACCACAATCCAATGCTCCAAAAAATATATATGACAGTTATACTTTAAAGTAATTACAAAGGATTCACTTACATTTGCTTGCAACTCTATATGTGCAGTGTGACTAAAGCATGATGTATAATTATGGTACAGCATGAAAAATTACCTATGAGCAAAGCAACTGCAAGCATTTGATCTGAAAGATCAAGCACCAATAACATAGTAAGGAAATAAATTATTTACAAAAAACAGGTTTTACATTTTCCATTTACACAAAAGAGTATTTTATAAATGTATTCCAAGAGGTCACCTTTAAAATTGAAGTAGTCAAACAATATATCATCATTAAACGTGATTTAAACGGCTGTGGTAATTTAATAGATTAGCAGGTATTTAAGTAGTACCGAAAAATAGTTCTGTATTTCATTTTATATTTTACATTCTCATGACAATTCTATTAGGAAGTAATAGAATTACAGTATCAAATACAGTATAAAGCAAAATTATAATACCATCCACATAAAACGTCTGACTGTGCTGTGTTTTGAATCAGATTATGATAGATGCTGATATTGATATAATATTGCCAGATTATGTTACTGGTGCAGCATAATATGCTATATGAATTCTGTCTTGATTAAAGCACCAGACTAGTGTTGAGCAAGCATGCTCGGCCAAATAACAGTTCGGCTTGAGCATCGCTATGCTTGGCATATGGCAGTACTCGGCGGAGTACTGCATGTGCTCGAGCGCAATGCTCGAGTCTCCTCTCCGCACGATTTGCGGCTGCTAAGCAGCCAATAAACGTGCAGGTAAGTACTGCCCTCACTGTAATGCCAGTAGCCATGTTGGCTACTGGCATTACAGTGATTGCCTGGCCGAAACACTGATCGGGTGCTATATAGCACCCGATGACGCATGTTCGGTTCATTCTAAGTCAGGGAGAGCTGAGGATAGGAAGGGACAGAGAGTGTAGGGAGTGTAATTACATATTATAAGTGTACAAAAACATTTCAGAGACCCAAAACTCCTTGTAAGGACTATTGTATGTGACAGCAGCAATATATATTTTTAGTGCATCCTGTGCTGAATACCGTATAATAGGCCGCTGCGGACAGTTAAATTATCCCCGCCACATCTCCTGTTTAAAGTGTGTGCATTCCTAAAATATCAGTGACATCCGGTGCACTTTTTCCATAGATGGTGTCCGCTGCGGAATGTTAAATTATCCATGCCACATCTCCTGTTTAAAGTGTGCGCATCCTAAAATATCAGTGACATCCGGTACACTTTTTCCATAGATGGTGTCCGCTGCTGACAGTTAAATTATCCACGCCACATCCAGTGGCGGATCTAGAGCCTGATCTCGGGAGGGGCACTTCCAGATTATTTTCTGTCCACCGCTACAAAACAATGGTGCTTATAGAACAGACTACACAGTGTAGAGGTATACTGTATATTGTGTGGCACTGTGTATGCTACATATGTATAACATAAACATATTTCACATAAAAACTTACAATTACTTAGCTTGGCCCTTGGGGATCTCGGACACCACTTCAAACTTTGACTGGGGGGCTCGGTGGAGCTGATGTTGTGTTTTATCTTAATGAGAAAGATTTCATATAAAGAATTTGGAGAAGGGGCAGAGGGATAGCAGAGCAGGGAGAGACTGGTGCTGCTACTAGGGGGCTCATACCATGGAGGCAGTAATAAAGCCCACTATAATGCCCCCCAGTAGAAATAATTCTCCTTATAATGTGACAGTGCAAAGAATACCCCCTTGTAATGTCACCAGTTGAGCTAATGTCCCCATAGTGCCCCCATAATGTGCCAGTATAAAATACCCCTATATAGTGCCCTCAGTAAATGCCCCCATAGTGCTCCTCTCCCCCCTTCCTCCTAGTGCCCCCCATAATGTACCAGTATAAAATTCCCCATATATAGTGCCCCAGTAGATGCCCTCAGTGTCCCCCATAATTTGAAAGTATAAAATACCCCTTCTTAGTGCCCCCCGTAGATGACCCCATAGTACTCCTCTCTCCCCTTCCCCATAGTACCCACCATAATGTGTCCCAGTATAAAATGCTACTGTACAGAGCCCCCCTTAAAAAAAAATCTCCCTTCTTTGAGGCCTTATTAGATGCCCCTATAGTGCCCACCAATAATGTGCCAGTAATAAGTGTCCACAATAATGTGCCAGTAAAATCTGCCACCATAGATGCCCCCAATCATGTTCCAGTATTAAGAGCCCCCATCATGTGCCAGTACTAAGAGCCCCCATCATATGCCAGTAATAAGATCCCCCCAATCATGTGCCAGTAATAAGAGCCCCATCATGTGCCAGTAATAAGCACCCCCCATCATGTGCCAGTTATAAGCACCCCCATCATGTGCCAGTAATAAGAGGCCC
Source organism: Bufo gargarizans (assembly GCF_014858855.1). Lineage (NCBI taxonomy): Eukaryota > Metazoa > Chordata > Amphibia > Anura > Bufonidae > Bufo > Bufo gargarizans. Next base: position 181,349,801 of record NC_058082.1, read on the forward strand.
CCATCATATGTCAGTAATAAGAGGCCCGTCCCATCATGTGCCAGTAATAAGACCTTCCATCATGTGCCAGTAACAAGAGCCCCCATCATGTGCCAGTAACAAGAGCCCCCCCAATGTGCCAGTAACAAGAGCACCCCCAATGTGCCAGTAACAAGAGGCCCCCCCAATGTACCAGTAGCAAGAGCCCCCCAATGTGCCAGTAACAAGAGGCCCCCCCAATGTGCCAGTAACAAGAGGCCCCCCCAATGTGCCAGAAACAAGAGCCCCCCAATGTGCCAGTAATAAGAGGCCCCCCAATGTGCCAGTAACAATAGGGCCCCCAATGTGCCAGTAAAACTATTGTACATATCAACAAGAAAAAAACAACATGTACTTACCTCCATGTCAGCTATGCAATGCAGGCCTCTTCCGGCCTGTGTCCTGCGCTGCACCACTCAGGTGGCGCAATGACGTCATCGCGCGACCTGCATTGGCCTCTGATGCTTGCAGCCTATCAGAGGAAGGGAAAGGGACACGCCTCTCCCTCCCCTGCCCCACAGCGCAGGCATCTGTATCGCTATACTGAGGACAGCGATACAGATGACTATGGAGATGAGCGCTTCCACAATGGCCCAGCCACCGTTGCCACCCACTTCTGAGAAGCGCGTCAGTGGCCAAATCTCATGTTTAAAGTGTGCGAATCCCTAAAATATCACTGACATCCAGTGCGGTTTTTCAGTAGATGGTGTCCGCTGCGGACAGTTAAATTATCCGCTCTACATCTCCTGTTTAAAGTTTGCGCATCCCTAAAATATCAGTAGCATCCAGTGCAGTTTTTTAGTAGACGGTGTCCGCTGCGGACTGTTAAATTGTCCGCGCCATATCTCCTGTTTAAAGAGAGTGCATCCCTAAAATATCAGTGACATCCAGTGCAGTTATTCTGTAGACACTGCAAACTCTGACATTACCTGTGGTACCTGAAGGCAAATGTGACTCCATATTGTCTTCTCTATGATGTACAGAATTGTTATAATATCTTACCTATGCACTTCACATACCCCCCCCCACTGTGAGTTAGGTTCACTCTCCCAGAATTAGAACAAAAATTCTAATTCACTCAGGGTCATTCAGCACAACTGTGCACATTGTTATATGTGACGTATTACATACCCATAAAAGGGATGTTCCGGTAATATCTGTGTGGGAGTCAATGTTTATCATTTATGATTGGTTTAACGCTGTTGTTGTGCAAACTTTTCTGCTGCCTATATGAGGCCAAGCAATAGCATAATAAAATTAGAATGTTTCTCAGTGATGTGTGTGTCTATTATTGCCAACTGAGAAACATCTCTCCTGATGTCAGTATCTCAAACCAAGGTTGTCGTAGAGGTCCAGAAAGGTCAGAATCCTTTCAGTACCTGTCCTGTATAATGTTTCCTCACCACAAATACTGTTGCAAATTTTTTTGCACATACACTTTCAAATCCTACGCTACTGTACGTGTGACTGGAGATGGCCTTGCAGTTCCTCCGGCAGTCGTTTTGCGGCAAACTTTGCTTGTTCGCGGTTCGCCAAACGGGCAAACATATGGAGATGTTAGTCGGCGCCATATTCTTTTACATTGTGAAGAACTTTGATCCATGACACATCCGTCAGGTATTACAGGACAGCCAATTAAGATGTTTCAGCACATGGACATATCCACTTCCTTATAAATAAACCCGATCTGCCCGACATTTTATATTCAGTCTTTTGCCAGTGTAGGGAGAGGTTTCTGTGTGGAGCAGGGACAGACTGTTAGGTACACCAAACACTAGCTAATTGGGCCACAACAGTCCTTATAGGTGGGCTATTGATAGGTGTGACCTGGCCACGCCCCTACCCACCCCTAGGACCGCACCCTAAAACCGCCCCTATAGAGAACAGGGATGCAAGTAAAATTGCCAGTGACGGTCGTGACAGCCAGGCTGCCAGTGCCTGCGGCTGCCTCCGCCTTAGTCTACACATGGGCAGTGCAGCCTGGCCTGGCCCCTTTCTTCCCTGTTCCCCTAATTGGCGAATTCAATCTTTTTTCATTTAAAAATTAAATTAATGAAAAATTACCTTTTTTCTTTTGTTTACTTTTCCTGCCTGGTGCCGCTCTGCCTCCTGACTCCTGCTCGTGCCAACACCCACGACAATAAACTGCTGCCCGCTCCTCCAGCAGCCGCCCTGCCGGCTGGGCGGGCCTGTCAGTGGTGCCGGAGGTGGGGGGTCTCGGGTCTGGGGCCACAGACAGCAATGGAGTCGGCCTGGGGGCGGGGTTTGGGGCCACAGAATTGGCATCTCCTCTCTCACTCTCTCCGCCGCTGTCAGTGGTGGCTGGGAGCTGTGCGGGAGCTGGGCGGGCCTGAGCCAGTGGAGAGCCGGAGGTGCCGGAGGCTGCAGGGACTGAGCAATCATGTAAACTGTAAGTAAGCAGTGGGCGGGCTGGGCCCAGTAACTAAAGGGGGGCGGGGTGAGTCGGCAGAAAATAGGTGGCGGAACGCCGTTCTGGGGCGTTCCGACAGAAAAAAAGGCCTGGGTGTGACTTACTGAGGGGTGTAATATACTTATAATATACTTTCTAACATAGAAAGTATATTATAGTGCATTTGTATTGTGCAGCAGTTGTGTGCGGTTCTGCTGCAATACTGCAGTTTCACAGAATGCCATATGCTATTGGGACGAATAATTTCTACTGGTGTGATATACCAGTTGTCCCAAAAAAACTGATTGAAGCAGGGGTGTTATATACCAATAATATACTTTCTATATAGTGCATTTAGGTAGTGTAGCATTTGTTTGCGGTTTTGCTGCGTTATCTCATCTACACAGAGTGAAAAATTCTATTGGAACAAATCATTTCTACTGATGTGATTTACCAGTTGCCCCCCCCCCCCAAAAAAAATAAATAAAAATGATTGAAACAGGGGTGTTATATACCAATAATATACTTTCGATTTAGTCCATTTACGTAGTACAGCATTTGTTTGCGGTTTTTCTGCGTTATCACATCTAAACAGAGTGACAAACACTATTGGAACAAATAATTTGTACTGGTGTGATATACCAATTGACCCCCCAAAAAACTGATTGAATCAGGGATTTTATATAGCAATAATATACGTTCTATATAGTGAATTTACGTAGTGCAGCATTTGTCAGCGGTTTTGCTGCGTTTTACCACATCTACACAGAGTAAAAAACACTATTTGAAGAAATAATTTCTACTGGTGTGATTTACCAGTTGCCCCCCCAAAAAAACTGATTGAAGCAGGGGTGTGATATACCAATAATATACTTTCTATATAGTGCATTTAGGTAGTGCAGCATTTGTTTGTGGTTTTGCTGAGTTACCTTAGCTACATAGAGTGACAAGCGCTATTGGAACAAATAATTTCTATTAGTGTAATATACCAGTTACCCCCCCAAAAAATCATTGAAGCAGTGGTGTTATATACCAAAAATATACTTTCTAGATAGTGCATTTGGGTAGTGCAGCATTTGTTTGCAGTTTGCTGTGTTACCGCAGCTACATAGAGTGACAAACACTATTGGAACAAATAATTTCTACTGGTGTGATATACCAGTTGCCCCCAAAAACTGACTGAAGCAGGGGTGTGATATACCAATAATATATTTTCCATATAGTGCATTTAGGTAGTGCAGCATTTGTTTGCGGTTTTGCTGCGTTACCTCAGCTACAGTGACAAATGCAATTTGAACAAATTTCTACTGGTGTGATATACCAGTTGCCCCCCCAAAAAACGGATTGAGGCAGGAGTGTGATATACCTTCTTCGACAAATACTGCTCTTCTATAGGGACTTTTGTCAAATAGTAATTTTGAAAATTACTGGCAGAAGAACAGGCAGGCTATTCTGCAGGGATGGTAGGGGTCGGTCAGGTGCACCAGGCCGGAGCCTAAGTTGGAAGTTGAAGAAGGTGCGTGCAATTATGTCAAAGGACGCACAAGACTTGGTTGAGTGGCACAATCAGCCTTCCACTTCTGCACCCTACTCATCCTCTCTATCTGCACCCTCTTCACTCTATGCTGAGTGCACCCCCAAAGACATTACCACCACCACCACTATATCCCCTCCGCTCGAGTTAGAGGAATTGTTTTCCCATCCATTTCAAGACCTTACCGATGCACAGCCATTCTTGGAATCAAATCAGGAAGAGGAGATATCAACGTTCGCCACCCGGCAGTCTGACGACAGTACCCAGATCAGCCCAAGGAGGATTGTCCCCGCTGTTGCTGCCTACTCCGAGATCTCTATTGTCAGTGGTGGTGAAGGGGACAATGATGGCGTGTCTATGGATGTCACGTGGGTGCCTACAAGAGAGGAAGATGAGGGGAGTTCAGAGGGAGAGACGGAGCAGCAGATAGGGAGGAGAAGGAGGAGAAGCAGGCAGAACTTGCAGTGCACAGGAGGCATAAAGCAGACTGCAAATGTATCTGGAATGAGCCATCCACCATGCATGGTCACATCTGGCGCTCCCAGGACGCCGGCACATGGCTCTGCAGTTTGGGCTATTTTTTATGAGTCCGCTTCTGACAATAGTGTTGCCATCTGCAGACTGTGCTGTCAACGCATATGTTGCGGTAAGCTCAACACTCACCTAGGGATAACAGCCTTAAGAAGGCATCTGGCCTCCCATAACTGTGCCCAGTGGGAGCAACGCCGTCAAAAGCCACAAAGCCACACTCCAGGCGCTCACCGTCCAACCTCTTCTCCTCCTCTCTCCTCCCAATTGTCCTCCACTCCACCTTCCATTATGTCATCCTCACGTTTATCTGGCAAAAAGCAGGTGTCCGTGGCCCAAATGTTTGGGCGTAAAAGGTTGAGGACGCAGGATAACCCTCTTGCCAAACGGCTGACCGCTGGCTTGTCGTAACTGCTAGCCCACGACTACTATCATATAAACTTGTGGCCTTTAGAAAATATGTGGCCATTGGCACACTGCAATGGAAGGTCCCCAGAAGGAAATATTTCTCCCAGAAGGGCATCCTGGAGCTATATGGCCACGTTCAGCGGCAAGTGAATGTATCTCTGGCACACAGTGTCGGTGCCAAGATACATCTGACCACAGACACATGGTCTTGCAAACACGGGCATGGAAGACACATAACTTTTACTGCCCACTGGGTGAACCTTCTGACGGCCATCAAGCATGCAAACGATGGCTTTTGCCTCTCTGCTTCGCCCCCCAAGCTCCCCAGAACCTATTTGACGTGCCAGGTGAGACGTTGCCATGTAGTGCTGCTGCTGTTGTGCCTGGAAGCCAAAAGCCACACTGGTCCTGCTTTCAGCTCTGCGGACACAGGCCGATCAATGGCTAACCCCGCTCAATTTGACAGTTGGTAAAGTTGTGTGCGACAACGGTGCCAATCTGCTGAGCGTGCTGAAACAGGGCAAAATGACACACATTCTGTGCATGGCACATGTCCTGAACTTACTTGTGCAGCAATTCGTTGCCAAATTACCTGGGGTCCAGGATGTCTTGCGGCAGGCCAAGAAAATCTCTGGCCATTTTAGAAGATCTTACACGGCCATGGCTCGCCTTACTGACGTTAAGCGGCAACACCTTTTGCCCATCAGATGTCTGATTTGTGACTGCCCGAAGCACTGGAACTCCACCTTGTATATGCTTGACAGGCTGCTCTAGCAGAAACGTGCAGTTAACGATTACCTGTACGAACTCTGGGGCAGGACAGGTTCTGGACAGCTTGGTTTTTTATCACCACGCCAGTGGCTGCTTATGCGCGATGCATGCAGACTTCTGCGGCCATTTGATGAGATCATCAAACTGGACAGTCGCAGCCAGGGCACTATCAGTGACATCGTACCTTATGCTTTCCTTCTAGAGTGTGCATCGCATTGTGTCATTGATCAAGCCGTTGAGGAGCAGGAAGATGAGGAAGTTGCAATACTGAATGAATTCCCAGGGAGGGCTACTCCATCTGAGACAAGTAGTCTCCATCTTGAGGAGGAGCAAAAAGAACATGCTTTCAACTTTTTATGGGATCCATGGTGTTGTCCGTGGCTGGGGGGAGGAGACCGAGGGCAGCATTATTCTGGACGATGAGCAGGAGCCAGTCCACTCCACTGCTTCCAGTTTAGTGCAAATGGGGGCTTTCATGCTCCAGTGTTTGAAGAGGGACCCCCATATAAAAAGCATGAAGGGCAAGGACTAATACTGGGTGGCAATGTACTTTGACCCCCAGTACAAAAAAAAAATGGTGGACATGTTACCAGCATCACAGAGGGCTGTCAGAATGTAGCACTTCCAGGCCTTTCTTCGAGAAATGCTGCATTCTGTTTTTGCGGGCGCTGGCAGAGGAATTTCCACTCACAGAGAAACAGTTGCGGGTACAAATCCACAGTGCATGCAATAAGAGGGCGGTTTGAAGATGTGTTGGTCATTTTGGATATTACAGGGAGTGCAGAATTATTAGGCAAATGAGTATTTTGACCACATCATCCTCTTTATGCATGTTGTCTTACTCCAAGCTGTATAGGCTCGAAAGCCTACTACCAATTAAGCATATTAGGTGATGTGCATCTCTGTAATGAGAAGGGGTGTGGTCTAATGACATCAACACCCTATATCAGGTGTGCATAATTATTAGGCAACTTCCTTTCCTTTGGCAAAATGGGTCAAAAGAAGGACTTGACAGGCTCAGAAAAGGCAAAAATAGTGAGATATCTTGCAGAGGGATGCAGCACTCTTAAAATTGCAAAGCTTCTGAAGCGTGATCATCGAACAATCAAGCGTTTCATTCAAAATAGTCAACAGGGTCGCAAGAAGCGTGTGGAAAAACCAAGGCGCAAAATAACTGCCCATGAACTGAGAAAAGTCAAGCGTGCAGCTGCCAAGATGCCACTTGTCACCAGTTTGGCCATATTTCAGAGCTGCAACATCACTGGAGTGCCCAAAAGCAATACTCAGAGACATGGCCAAGGTAAGAAAGGCTGAAAGATGACCACCACTGAACAAGACACACAAGCTGAAACGTCAAGACTGGGCCAAGAAATATCTCAAGACTGATTTTTCAAAGGTTTTATAGACTGATGAAATGAGAGTGAGTCTTGATAGGCCAGATGGATGGGCCCGTGGCTGGATTGGTAAAGGGCAGAGAGCTCCAGTCCGACTCAGATGCCAGCAAGGTGGAGGTGGAGTACTGGTTTGGGCTGGTATCATCAAAGATGAGCTTGTGGGGCCTTTTCGGGTTGAGGATGGAGTCAAGCTCAACTCCCAGTCCTACTGCCAGTTTCTGGAAGACACCTTCTTCAAGCAGTGGTACAAGAAGAAGTCTGCATCCTTCAAGAAAAACATGATTTTCATGCAGGACAATGCTCCATCACACGCGTCCAAGTACTCCACAGCGTGGCTGGCAAAAAAGGGTATAAAAGAAGAAAATCTAATGACATGGCCTCCTTGTTCACCTGATCTGAAACCCATTGAGAACCTGTGGTCCATCATCAAATGTGAGATTTACAAGGAGGGAAAACAGTACACCTCTCTGAACAGTGTCTGGGAGGCTGTGGTTGCTGCTGCACGCAATGTTGATGGTGAACAGATCAAAACACTGACAGAATCCATGGATGGCAGGCCTTTGAGTGTCCTTGCAAAGAAAGGTGGCTATATTGGTCACTGATTTGTTTTTGTTTTGTTTTTGAATGTCAGACATGTATATTTGTGAATGTTGAGATGTTATATTGGTTTCACTGGTAAAAATAAATAATTGAAATGGGTATATATTTGTTTTTTGTTAAGTTGCCTAATAATTATGCACAGTAATAGTCACCTGCACACACAGATATCCCCCTAAAATAGCTAAAACTAAAAACAAACTAAAAACTACTTCCAAAAATATTCAGCTTTGATATTAATGAGTTTTTTGGGTTCATTGAGAACATGGTTGTTGTTCAATAATAAAATGAATCCTCAAAAATACAACTTGCCTAATAATTCAGCAAAAAAAAAAAAGAAAATTCTTCTATGAACTCACCATGCCCCTCAAAAGTGATCTTTTTATAGCGCCACAGCGATTTTACGGTGTTTTTGCAGTGATCAGAAAAAAATAAATTCTGTCACAAGTGTGCGCACAAGATCAGGAATGATCGGGCGAACACTGCCTTTTTTGTAGAGCCTATAGAACATGTCCAATTCTTGTCCGCAATTGCGGACAAGAAAAGGCATTTTCTATATAGAAAAAGCACATTGCCGGTGTCTGTGATTTGCAGATCTGTGGTGTCCATGTTTTGCAGATCCACGGATCCGCAAAACACATACGGACGTCTGAATGAGCCTTATCAATGACAGGGGGGTGATCACCCCATATAGACTCCCTGATCAACCCCCTGTCATTGATCACCCCCCAGTAAGGCTCCATTCAGACATCCGTATGTGTTTAGCAGATCCACGGATCCGCAAAACACGGACACCGCAGATCTGCAAATCACGGACACCGGCAATGTGCTTTTTCTATATAGAAAATGCCTTTTCTTGTCCGCAATTGCGGACAAGAATTGGACATGTTCTATAGGCTCTACAAAAAACGCAGTGTTCGCCCGATCATTCCTGATCTTGTGCGCACACTTGTGACAGAATTTATTTTTTTCTGATCACTGCAAAAACACCGTAAAATCGCTGTGGCGCTATAAAAAGATCACTTTTGAGGGGCATGGTGAGTTCATAGAAGAATTTTCTTCTTTTTTTTTTTCTTACAAAGTCTCATATTCCACTAACTTGTGCCAAAAAATAAATTCTTACATGAACTCACCATACCCCTCACGGAATCCAAATGGTTAAAATTTTGTAGACATTTATATCCCAGACTTCTTCTCACGCTTTAGGGCCCCTAAAATGCCAGGACAGTATAAATACCTCACAAGTGACCCCATTTTGGAAAGAAGACACCCCAAGGTATTCCGTGAGGGGCATGGCAAGTTCCTAGAATATTTTTTATTTTTTGGGCACAAGTTACGGGAAAATTATTATTTTATTGATTTTTTTCTCTTAAAAAATCATTTTCCGCTAACTTGTTCCACAAAAAAATAAAATATTTTAGGAACTCGCCATGCCCCTCACGGAATACCTTGGGGTGTCTTCTTTCCAAAATGGGGTCACTTGTGGGGTATTTATACTGCCCTGGCATTTTAGGGGCCCTAAAGCATGAGAAGAAGTCTGGAATCCAAATGCCTAAAAATGCCCTCCTAAAAGGTACACATTGGAATTTGGGCCCCATTGCGCGTCTTGGCTGCAAAAAATTGTCACACACGTGGTATCGCCGTACTCAGGAGAAGTAGGGCAATGTGTTTTGCGGTGTATTTTTACATATACCCAAACTTTGTGTGAGAAATATCTCTGTCAAATGACAACTTTGTATAAAAAAATGGGAAAAGTTGTCTTTTAGAGAGTTATTTCTCTCACCCAGCATGGGTATATGTAAAAAGACACCCCAAAACACATTGCCCTACTTCTTCTGAGTACGGCGATACCACATGTGTGACACTTTTTTGCAGCCAGGATGCGCAAAGGGGCCCAATTTCCAATGAGTACTTTCAGGATTTCACAGAGCATTTTTATGAATTTGGATTCCAAACTACTTCTCACACTTTAGGGCCCCTAAAATGCCAGAGCAGTATAAATACCCCACAAGTGACCCAATTTTGGAAATAAGACACCCAAAGGTATTCCGTGAGGGGTATGGTTAGTTCATGTAAAATTTTATTTTTTGTCACAAGTTAGTGGAATATGAGACTTTGTAAAAAAAAAATATAATAATAAATTATAATTTTCTGCTAACTTGTGACAAAAAAAAACTTCAATGAACTCACTTTGCCCATCAGTGAACACCTTAGGGTGTCTAATTTCCAAAATAGGGTCATTTGTGGGGTGTTTCTACTGTCTGGGCATTGTAGAACCTTATGAAACATGACAGGTGCTCAGAAAGTCAGAGCTGCTTCAAAATGCGGAAATTCACATTTTTGCACCATAGTTTGTAAACGCTATAACTTTTACCCAAACCAATAAATATACACTTATTGCATTTTTTTATCAAATACATGTTTAACAATAAATGTAGAGAAAATTTTATATAGAAATGTAGTTTTAATTGAAAAATTTTACAACCGAAAGTGAAAAAAGATGTTTTTTTGCAAAAATTTCGGTAAATTTCGATTAATATAAAAAAAAGTAAAAATGTCAGCAGCAATGAAATACCACCAAATGAAAGCTCTATTAGTGAGAAGAAAAGGAGGTAAAATTCATATGGGTGGTAAGTTGTATGACCGAGCAATAAACCGTGAAAATAGTGTAGTGCAGAACTGTAAAAAGTGGTCTGGTCATTAAGGGGGTTTAAGCTAGGGGAGCTGAGGTGGTTAGGTATCACCACGTTCGTAAAAACTAGCTCTATAAAAATATCAGCCATTTTTGGCACATTACATCACAAAAATTCCAACATAAAGTGATCAAAAAGGCGTACTCCCCCAAAATAGTACCATTCAGACAGTCACTTCCTTCCGCCAAAAAAAAGACCCAACCTAAGAGAATCGGTAAAAAAAATAAAAAAGCTATGGCTCTCAGACTATGGATACACTAAAATATCATTATTTCGTTTTTTATTATGTAAAACGTGAATAAATCATAAAAAGTAGATATATTAGGTATTGCCACGTCCTGCTCTATAAAAAAGTCACATGACCTAATCCGGTAAACGGATCAGGTAAACGCTGCAAAAATAAAATATAAAAACGGTGCCAAAACATCAATTTTTGGGTTACCATGCCTCACAAAAAACGTAACATAGAGCAATTAAAAATCATATGTACCCCAAAATAGTACCAATAAAACTGGCACCTTATCCCATAGTTTCCAAAATGTGGTAACTTTTTTGAGTTTCTACTATAGGGGTGTATAAGGGGGGCTTAAAATGGGACATGGCATTTAAAAACCAGTTCAGCTAAATTTGCCTTTTAAAAACCTTATGGCATTCCTTTCCTACTGCTGTGTGCCCGTACAGCAGTTTACGATCACATGTGGGATGTTTCTGTAAACCACAGAATCAAGGTAATAAATATTGCGTTTCATTTGGCTGTTAACCCTTGCTTTGTTACTAGAAAAAATGGATTCAAATGTAAAATCTGTCAAAAAAGTGAAATTCTGAAATCTCATTTCCATTTCCCATTAATTCTTGTGGAACACCTAAAGGGTTAACAAAGTTGGTAAAATCTGTTTTGCATACCTTGAGGGTACAGTTTCTAAAATGGGGTCATTTTTGGGTGGTTTCTTTTATGTAAGCCTCACAAAGTGACAAAGTAACATGAAGTAGACATATAGGGAATGTAAAGTAATTACTATTTTTGTAGGTATTACTATCTATTATAAAAGTTGAGAAATATAAATTTGCTCATTTTTAAAAAAAATTGGTAAATTTTGTATTTTTGTATGAATAAAAATGTTTTTTTTGCTAATTTTTACCACTGTCATGAAGTACGATATCCGACGAGAAAACAGAATGGCCTGTATAAGTACAAGCGTTTTAAAGTTATTACCATATAAAGTGATATGTCAGATTTACAAAAAATGTCCTGGGCTGGAAGGTGAAAACAGGCCCGGGGTTGAAGGGGTTAAGCATATGTATTTAAACTGTATTGTACTGGCATTCAGTAAATTTGATATCCAATGACCGTCTAATAGACCTCCAGCCACATAATCACTTGATATTTTATGTACGGTGAATGCATAAGTTTTGGGGCCTGTAATACACTGGCCTGCAGTAAAATTGGTATCCATTGACTGTGTAATCTTCCTCCAGCCACATACTAACTTGTTCTTTTATGTACGCTGAATGCATAATTTTTGGGGCCTGTAGTCCACTGGCCAGCTGTAAAATTGATATCCAATGACCGTGTAATTTACCTCCAGCCACATACTTACTTGTTCTTTTCTGTTTGCTGAATGCATAATTTTTGGGGCCTGTAGTCCACTGGCCTGCTGTAAAATTGATATCCGATCACTGTGTAATATACCTCCAGCCACATAATCACTTTATTTTTTCTGTCCGGTGAATGCCTAATGTTTGGGGCCTGTAGTCCAGTGACCTACAGTAAAAATTTTCAAGACTCCGACAAGGCACATTTCAGAGAGTTTCCCTTTAAGACGCATAAAAATGTTCCCTTATTAAGCCACAAATTTTTGTATGTCACTGTCTATGTTGTGGGACTATTTGGTGGCTGCAAATTTGAGCTGAAGTTTTTCTACAGGTTTGCCTGCCATTAAAGTGAATGGGGCCAGCTGCAAACTTGCAATTCACAAACATTCGATAACGTTCGCGCGATCGCATTTGCGAACCGTCCCAGCCGATGTTCGTCCATCATTACGTGTGACATACTTTCAAGAATATGTCACATTTAAAATGAAGAAGGCGAGCAGTAGGGGACGGGGAAGTGGCCGTGATGCTGCCAGAGCACAAGAAAAACAATCATCCCAGTTTGCAGGTGGCACAGGACACCACTCTTGAAGTCAGTTCAGTGCGAGCAGGTGGTCGGTTGGATTGCAGCAGATAATGCTTCCAGTCGGTTAAGCATCACCCTGTCTTCCACCAAGTCCAGTCTCAGTAGCCAGGAGTCTGGTCCACACAATCCTCACCCAGATCATCCTTCCTCCCACCATTTACAGTGTGGCAAAACAAGTGATCCCACACTCGGATATTCCGAGGAGCTCTTTTCAGCACCATTACTTGTAGTGGCCCTCTCGCCAGGCACACTTGAAGAGGGACATGAGATCTTGTGCCCTGATTCCCAACCTCTTGAGCATCCACAATCATAAGAATATGACGGTGGGGAACGGCAATTAAAGTTTAATGAGTTGGATGATGATGAGACACAGTTTTAAATGAGTCTACCGCAATTAATGTCTCAAGAGGTTGATTAAGAGGATGAGACACAGTTGGTAATCACTGAGGTTGTGGTCAGGTCAACAAATTAGGAGGATGATCAGAGTGAGGAAGTGGAAGAAGAGTGGTGGACAATGAGGTCACTGACCCAACCTGAAAAGGTGGCAGCACCACAACAGCCTAGAAGAGGAAGTCGGGTGGCAATAGGGAGAAGGCGGGCCACACCAAACAGGCCCGCAACTGTTCCACGGAGCACCCCCTTGAGGAAATCTCCCTTTCCAAGGGGTAGATGTTACACAACCTGGCGCTTTTTTGTAAGAAAGTGTGAATGACAAAAGAATAGTAGTTTGCCATACGAAAATGAGTCGGGGCATGAACAATAGCAACCTCATCACCACCAGCATGATCCATCACATGAAATCCAAGCATCGTAATAAGTGGGACGAAAACCTCAAGAACTGGTGTAGGAAGGAGGGGTTTGGGTTTCTAGACAACAGGGCTGACTTCTCTGTTGGCTACAGGCTCTATCATAGGGATGGGCTGCACCTCAATTGGGAAGGGGCAGCTATGTTGGGGGAGAAGATGGCTAGAAGGTTGGAGGAGTGTTTAAACTATGAACTGGGGGGAGGGTAATTACGTTATAGGATATAGGAAGATAGTGCAGATAGAGGCCGGGGGCAAGATAATGGGACTTCGGAAGAAATGTAAGGAGGAACTAGAACAGTTCAGAAGGAAAATTGGTACAAAATATACATAAACCTGTATTCTAATGCCAGAAGCCTGACTAATAAAACTGGGGAATTGGAATTAGTGATGTGTGAGGAGGATTGACATAGTATATCTAAATAACTGAGACATGGCTTGATGATAGCTATGACTGGGCTGTTATTGTACAGGTTTACAGTCTGTTTAGAAAAGATCACCAAAACCGGAGAAGGGGTGGGGTGTGGGGGGGTCTGCCTTTATGTAAAGTCCTGACTAAAGCCCACAATCTGGGAAGATATAAGTGAGGGACTTGAACATGTGGAGTCACTGTGGGCAGAAATACATTAATAAATTACTAATAGGAGTTTATTATAAACTACCTAATATACTAGAGTCCACCGAAAATCTGCTACTAAACAAGACAGACGAGGCGGCAAATCATAATGAAGTGGTTATTATGGGGGACTTCAACTTCCCAGATATAGACTGGGAAACTGAAACCTGTATATCTCATAAAGGAAACAGGTTCTTAGCAATAACCAAAGACTTAGTATTAACCAATAGACCTGACAGAACAACAGATGTGCATGTCGGAGGACACCCAAGAAATAGTCATGCCGGCCCTCCATGCATCCATGCACGCAACTAGCCTGATGAAGGGCATGTGTTTTGCCCGAAACGTTGCCTCAGTTCCTAAAAGGACCCTTATGTCCGGCAAATAAAAAGCATTAACCGCATACTGGAGTGCTGTCTAAATTATTTGAAATACTTACTAGTTCCGAGAGGTGGAGCAAGGAACGCACCTAGACGCGCACCCTAAACCTATCAGCCTCAGATAGAGTGCTGTGATCAACACGTGATTTTTATACCCAAGAAATAGTGACCATAAAGTAATAACCTTTCAATTATCATTCAAAAGAGTGTTTCTTCAGGGAGGAACAAAAATACCAACCTTCAAAAAAGCTACATTTAGCCAACTAAGAGAGGCCATAGGCATAACTAACTGGGACAAAGTCCTCAAAAATAAAAATACAGCCACAAAAGGGATATTTTTAAATGCATCCTAAAATCTAATTGGGAGAGGTACAGTACATACCTTATGGGAATAAAATGTTAAGGAACAAGAAAAAAAAACAATGTGGACAAATAGAACTGTAAATAAAGCAATAAATGACAAAAATAAAGCATTTCAATCACTAAAACAGGAGGGTAGGGAGGTAGCACTAAAAAACTATAAGGAAAAAAAATATAATATGCAAAAAACTAATAAAAGCAGCCAAACTAGAGACCGAGAGATTATTTGCCAAAGAGAGAAAAACTAACCCTAAAATGTTTTCAATTTTATGAATGGTAAAAAGTATAAATCTGAAGGTGTCGGCCCTCTATAGAGTAATGAGGGGGGAGGTACAGAGAGCGATGAGGAGAAAGCAAAGCTATTAAATATTTTTTTCTCCACTGTATTCACTGAACAAAATAAACTGTCCGGGAGTGTTCCACAGAATTGTCCCATAGCAAATGTAGTGCCAATATTCAAAAAGGGTCCAAAAACAGAGCCTGGAAACTATAGGCCGGTAATTTTAACATCTGTTGTGGGTAAAATGTTTGAAGGTTTTCTAAGAGATGCTATCTTGGAGTATCTCAATGAAAATATGCAAATAATGCCATATTAGCATGGCTTTATGGGGGATCGGTCATGTCAAACTAATTTAATCAGTTTCTATGAGGAGTCAAGTTCTAGACTAGGGTTGAGCGAACCCGAACTGTAAAGTTCCGGTTTGTACCAAACTTTAGGATTTTTGGACCCCGAACCCCATTTCAGTAAAAGTTTGGGTTAGGTGTTCGGCGCTTTCTTGGCGCTTTTTAAAAGGCTGCAGAGCAGCCAATCAACTAGCGGTTAACTGTCTGACCTTAGAAGCCATCATAGCCATGCCTCCTAATGTCATGGCTGTGATTGGCCAGTGCAGGATGTGACCCAGCCTCTATGTAAGCTGGCTTCACATAGCGCTGCACGTCACTCTGCTGTGCTTAGTGTAGGGAGAGGATGCTGCTGGTGATTTCAGGGAGAGAATAGTAGAGACTCTTTACTCAAAATCAGAATCTAACTCAGCGATCTACATACATTGTGTTTTGTGGGTGCAGGGCACTATTTTTTTTATCCTGCCCTGAGCCCAGTGACCAAAAAATAAATAAAAATTTAATAAGTCAGTTAGGTGGGCGGTGGTGGCCGCCATTTTATGCAAGCTCAGTGCACCAGCACTGCATCTGAGCTTTTGGGACATTGAAAAAACATCTGAATTAGTCAGTGTGCAATTTAAGCTAGAAATACAGCCATCATTTTCTGGGGTTTTAAAAACACACTTTTTTTGTCAAAAAACTGTATTTTCCTGATCTGCAAGTGTTAAATTAAAGTTTAATATATAGAGCTTTCATATTCTGTTACAAAAAAAAACACTTTTTGGCAATATACAACATTTGGATTAGTCAGTGTGCGATTTAAGCTAGAAATACACCCATCATTTTCTGTGGTTTTAAAAACATACTTTTTTGCCAAAAAACACTATTTTTGGGCCTTGCAGCATCAGCACGTGTGAAATTACAGACTTATATACTGCTTTCAAATTCAGTTGTTAAACAAACACTCGTTTGGGCAAAAAAAAAATTAGTTGGCAGCCTTTGATGCAGATGTCATTGTGAGATACACCCTTAATACATTTGGGTTAGATTCAGAGATTTGAAATACCGCCATTTGGTGCTCCAATATTTAATTCAGGCCTAAAGTGGTTCAGGCCGTGTGAGATACACCCTTTACATACAGGGATTTGATTCAGGCATTTTAAATACGGCCATTTTGGGCAAAGAAATCTTACAGCCAATAAACGTGCAGGTATGTACTGTCCTCACTACAATGCCAGTAGCCATGTTGGCTACTGGCATTACAGTGATTGGCTGGCCGAAACACTCATCGGGTGCTATATAGCACCCAATGACACGTGTTCGGCTCATTCTAAGGCCTCATGCACACTGCCGTGTTTCACGGCCGTATGCGGGCCGTGGAACCGCGGCCTGGATCCCTCCTGAGAGCAGGAGCGCACGGCGTCACTGGTTGCTATGACGCCGTGCGCTCCCTGCTGCCGGCACAGTACAGTAATACACTGGTACAGATCATACCAGTGTATCACTGTATTGCGGCGGCAGCAGGGAGCGCACGGCGTCATAGCAACCAGTGACGCCGTGCGCTCCTGCTCTCAGGAGGGATCCAGGCCGCGGTTCCACGGCCCGCACACGGCTGTGAAACACGGCAGTGTGCATGAGGCCTTAGTCAGGGAGAGCTGAGGATAGGAAGGGATAGAGAGTGTAGGGAGTGTAATTCAATATTATAAGTGTACAAAAACGTTTCAGAGACTCAAAAGTCCTTGTAAGGACTATTGTATGTGACAGCAGCAATATATTTTTGTAGCACAACCTGCGCAAAATTTTTCAGTGTTAGGGAGAGCTGTGCATAGGAAGGGACAGATTAGGGAGTGTAATAGGAAGATTAGATTTTTATACAAAAATCCTTTTCAGAGACCCAAAAGTCCTTTTAAAGGACTATTGTGTGTGACAGCAGCAATATATATTTTTAGCGCATCCTGCACTAAATACTGTGTAATAGGCAGCTGCGGACAGTTAAATAATCCCCGCCACATGTCCTGTTTCAAGTGTGCGCATCCATAAAATATCAGGGACATCCAGTGCAGTTTTTCCGTAGACGGTGTCCACTGTGGACTGTTAAATTATCCGCACCACATCTCCTGTTTAAAGTGGGCATATCTCTAAAATATCAGTGACATCCAGTGCAGCTTTTCTATAGAAGGTGTCGGCTGCAAATTGTTCAAATTGTGCAAACTGTGACATTACCTGTGATACCTGTCAACGTTTCCTCATCACAAATACTGTTGTAAATTTTTTTGCACATACACTTCCAAATCCTACGTTACTGTACTTGACATACTTTCAAGAATATATCACATTTGAAATGAAGAAGGCGAGCAGTAGGGGACGGGGAACTAGCCGTGATAATGATGGTGCATGCAGAGGCCCTGGGCGCGGAGAAACTGTGCCTGCTGCCAGAGCACAAGAAAAACAATCATCCAAGATACCTAGCTTCATGTCCCAGTTGGCAGGGCGGTGCAGGACACCACTCTTGAAGTCAGCCCAGTGCGAGCAGGTGGTCGGTTGGATTGCAGCAGATAATGCTTTTGGTCGGTTAAGCACCACCCTGTCTTCCACTAAGTCCAGTCTCAGTAGCCAGGATTCTGGTTCACACAATCCTCACCCTGATCCTCCTTCATCCCACCATTTACAGTATGGCCTAACAAGTGATCCCACACTCGGATATTCCAAGGAGCTCTTTTCAGCACCAATACTTGATTTGGTCCTCTCGCCAAGCATGCTTGAAGAGGGGCATGAGATCTTGTGCCCTGGTCCCAACCTCTTGAGCATCCACAGTCACAAGTACAGAGGGGGAGGCATCTGCAGCACCGCAACAGGCTGTAAGAGACAGTGGGGTGGCAAAAGGGAGAAGGCGGGCTGCTTAAACAGGCCCGCAACTGTTCCATGGAGCACCACCTTGCAGAATTCTCCCTTGCCAAGGGGTAGATGTTCTGCAGTCTGGCGCTTTCTTGAAGAAAGTGCGAACGACAAATTAGTAATAATAAAAACAATCTTTCCAGTCCGTAGTTCGATGGAATGTGCAGCGAGTCTCCAAAGTGATGTGGGTTCAATTCACACAGAGCGTTAATGGGTAAATGAGACTGCGCGTGTTTCAATCCTCCTAAATACAGGAATGATCACTCTCACTATGCCAAGGAGAAACCAGGATCCACAGACGTCCTTTGCTTTAAAACATCCTGTGGAACATCAAAGTGAGCTGATAGTGAAGCACATCTATTTTGGTTGCAGGCACATCAAGTGAATTCAATTCTCCTTTTATCTTTAATAGCAGCTCAAACGATTTATCATCCTAGGAAAAAGTTTGCTTCCATATTGAAATACCATTAATCACTGTATATAAGAGGTTTATTGTACTCACAAGCGTCTTTAAAAACAAGTGCTTACAACATAAGCCCCGCATCCTTAAATCAGGGGTGTACTTCAAAAACCCTTCCCTCGATATTTTATCAAGCGTTACCCCTCCCCCATCCCCCACAAAATACATCCATAAAACCCTTAATAACTCCATCTTGAAATCAAATTTATCCACCATATATCCAAACCTCAATCTGCCTTAATCCTGATGTAATAATAACACTGTATAACACTCTACTTTTCCTCAATCTATATCTCGTAGTACATACTCATCACCTGACCTCCACCCTTTCATTCATAAAATTGGCTGAAACTACCTCCAGACTTTCTTTCTTCAGCCTATGGTATTTGGTCACTATCTGTACACCTCCTATTTCGTCACGATCTTTACGCCTCCTATTCCTTCAAACACGCTTTCAAATCAAACTCTACATTCAGGCCTCCTGGTTGTAGAGTGTTCATTTTGTAAATCCACCTTACTTCACATTTTATCAATTTTAGCAAGTGGATCTCCTCCTCTCCAGTTTCCTCTAGTTTGCTCGACTCCAGCTAATTTTAACCACTTTGGATCCTTTTTGTGAGTATTTTTAAAGTGCAGTGAGACTCCATGGGTTTCTAGTCCCTTTTTAATGTTCCTGATATGTTCCTGCAGCTGGATTTTTTTATTTCCTCGTGGTGCGACCTATATACTGGAGGCCACACAGGCACTCCAGCATATAGACCACTCCAGCACTTTCACAAGAGATTTCCCTTTTAATCTTTAGTTCTTTATCCCTCTTATTCGAATAAATGGTATTCATATTTTGTTTTCTATCCTTTTGATCTCTGTTCCTACATGCTGCACAAAAACCGTACCATGTGAATTGGTCTTTTTTGCTTTTTTCTGTACTAAATGGTTGCAAATACTAGGTGCAGTCTTAAAAATAATTGCAGGGCATTCTGGGAGTTCCTTCCCAAGTACCAGGTCATTTCTAAGGGTGGTCCAGTTTTTCCTCACTGCAATTTTTACCAATCCGGAATGCACTCTGTAATGTGTCATAAAAGCAAAACACAAATCCATATTCTTTTAATTGTTACATATATTACTCTCACCTCTCTTTGTCATATCTTCTACCTCCCTTCTGCATTCTTCCAACTTCTCTTTTGCATATCCCTTCTCCACAAACCCTCTTTCTATTATTTTACTCTGTTCTTTAAGGGCTCTTTCACATCTGCGTTCTTCTGTTCCGGCATAGAGTTCCGTAGTCGGGGCTCTATGCCGGAAGAATACTGATCAGTTTTATCCTAATGCATTCTGAATGGAGTGAAATCCGTTCAGGATGCATCAGGATGTCTTCCGTTCCAGAACGGAACATTTTTTGGCCGGAGAAAATACCGCAGCATGCTGCGCTTTTTGCTCCGGCCAAAAATCCTGAAGACTTGCCGCAAGGCCGGATACGGAATTAATGCCCATTAAAAGGCATTGATCCGGATCTGGCCTTAAGCTAAACGTCGTTTCGGCGCATTGCCGGATCCGACGTTTAGCTTTTTCTGAATGGTTACCATGGCTGCCGGGACGCTAAAGTCCTGGCAGCCATGGTAAAGGGGAGCGGGGGAGCAGCATACTTACCGTCCGTGCGGCTCCCGGGGTGCTCCAGAGTGACGTCAGGGCGCCTTAAGCGCATGGATCACGTGATCGCATGGCACGTCATCCATGCGCATGGGGCGCTCTGACGTCACTCTGGAGCGCCCCGGGAGCCGCGCGGACTGTAAGTATACCGCTCCCCGCTCCTACTATGGAAACCAGGACTTTAATAGCGTCCTGGGTGCCATAGCAACACTGAAAGCATTTTGAAGACGGATCCGTCTTCAAATGCTTTCAGTACACTTGCGTTTTTCCGGATCCGGCGTGTAATTCCGGCAAGTGGAGTACACGCCGGATCCGGATAACGCAAGTGTGAAAGAGGCCTTAAAACCACAGCGTCTGAACAGTTCCCGTAAATTCTCCCGATTTGCCCCTTGGGGATGTTAGATAACCGTTGGCATAATGGCAACGGCTAGTGTCCATATAGCCATTGACATCTGTCAGTTTAAAAAGGGTTTTGGTTTTAAGCTGGCAGTCTTCCAAATATATTGTGAGATCGAGAAAATTCACCGAAACATTACTGACGCTGCTGGTAAATTTCAGATTCCACATGTTCTTATTCAAGCTAGCTATGAACATTTCGCCCCCGTCGCCGTTCCAACATTCTGAAGGTAAAAGCAGCCATTGAACCAGAAATAATTATGCTCTAAGCAAAATTTGACACAGTCCAATATGAACTCTGTATGAATATGTGTCATCCCACTATCGTTTTTGAGCTCCTCTTTGATGGCATGTAATCCTAATTCTTTTGGTATGATCGTATATAATGACATTACATCCACTGTTGCCAGCCATGTATTCTCTTGATATTGTCCCTGATTTTTTATTAGCTCAAAGACTAATTCACATGGTGCAGTTTTTGTGCAGCATGTAGGAATAGAGAGCAAAAGCATAGAAAACAAAAGATTAATACCATTTATTTGAATATGTGCCGAGGCGTGAACACTAGCAACCTTAACACCACCAGCATGATCCGCCACATGGCATCCAAGCACCGTAATAAGTGGGATGAACGCCTGGGTCCACAATCTGTGTCTGCGGGTCACACCACTGGCTCCTCTTCCCCATGTTACGTGCTGGCCAATCAACTGTCGAAGGTGCGGGCCCAGATGCTTCCCACCCAAACACCATAAGCGACCACATCCACTTCCGTGTCCCAGTGCAGCATGCAAATGTCCTTACCCCAAGCCTTTAAATGCAAGCAAAAATACCCAGCCACCCACCCACAGGCCATAGCACTAAATTTGCAGCTTTCTAAATTACTAGCCCTGGAAATGTTGTCATTTAGGCTAGTGGACACTGAGGCCTTCCACCGCCTGATGTCAGCGGCCGTCCCGCGTTACAGGGAGACTCTAGCTGCCACTATTTGTGGCACTAGATGTGCCTTGCCCGCCTTACCCCAACATGTGTCCCGTAACATCACACGTGCTCTGACCAACGCAGTTACTGGGAAGGTCAACTTAACCACGGACACATGGACAAGTGCATTCGGCCAGGGATGCTACATTTCCCTGACGACACACTGGGTGAATGTTGTGGAGGCTGGGAGTCAGTCGTACCCTCGGATGGCACAGGTGCTACCTACGCCAAGGATTGCGGGTCCTACGTCGATCAGGGTTTCTGCCAGCACCTACGTTAGAGGCTCCAACCCCACTTCTCTTCCTCCACCTCCTCCTCCACTTCCACCTCTGAATTATCCACGTGCAGCACCAGTCAGTCATCAGTCGGTAGCTGGAAGCGGTGCAGCACTGCAGTGGGGAAGCGGCAACAGGACGTACTGAAGCTGATATGCTTAGGGGACAAAACAGTGCACCGCCACAGAGCTTTGGCAGGGATAAGAAACCAGACTCAGCTGTGGCTTTCGCCACTCAACCTAGAACCAGGCATGGTTGTGTCTGATAATGGCCGTAACTTTGTGGCGGCTTTGGAGCTCGGCAAGCTCAGACACATCCCATGCCTAGCCCACGTCTTCAAACTTGTGGTTCAGTGGTTTCTCAAAACCTACCTCAATTTGCCTGAGCTACTTATGAAGGTTTACCGCGTGTTTGCACATTTCCGCAAGTCACCGACAGCTTCAGCCGGTCTGTCAACTCTGCAGCAGCGCTTGAAATTGCCACCGGCTGTTGTGCGATGTGACCCCACTCTGGAACTCCACGTTCCACATGTTGGCCAGGCTTTGTGAGCAGCAGAAGGAAGTAGTGGAATACCAGCTTCAACATGGTTGTCGCCTTTCCAGTCAGCTTCTGCTATTCACAAGCTAGGAGTGGGCATGGATGTCTGACCTCTGTGAGGTTTTAAGAAACTTTGAGGAATCAACACAGATGGTGATAGCGGTGATAACTCTATTATCAGCATAATCATCCCACTTCTGTGTCTACTCAAACTCTCGCTGCTCATAATTAAGGATGACGCTATGCATGTGGAAGAGGTGGAAATGGGGGAAGACATTACATTGGGTGATAGCCTGACCACCCTCAGTTTGTCTTCTCAGCGCAAATTGAACGATGAAGAAGAGGACAAGCAGGAGACGGGTGCCTCGTTACAAAGGGTAGTACCCATGGAAGTTTAATTCCATCTGTTCAGCGTGAGTGGGCAGAAGAGGATGAGGAGATTGAGAGTGATCCTCCTGATGACAACAGTAAAGTCTTGCCTGTTGGTACTTTGGCCCACATGGCTGACTTCATGTTAGGCTTAGCCCCACTACAAAGACAACTTCTCATCTCTCATTCCTCTGGTGTAGAGGATGAGCAAAACGGTGCAATACCATAAGGTTTGTTGAAAAATTGCTCCAAAAATTTCCATCTGACAACGCTGGTGGCAGAGTCCGTACTTCCTTGGCCAACCAAGGAGGGGAGACAAGGGGAACACACAGCAGTTCCAAAAGCCTGGGACAGTGACACCCCGCCAGCACCTTCACCCTGATGCGTGGCCTATTGCCACAAGGAGAGAACATTTTTGGAAGATGGTGAAGGAGTGCATAGCAGACCGTGTCAGCGTCTTCAATGATCCCTCAGTGCCTTACAACTACTGGGTGTCCAAGCTGGACACGTTGCACAAACTGTCATACGCTTTGGAGGTGCTGGTATGACCTGCCGCCAGTATTTTTTATTTGAGCAGGCATTTATTGCTGCTGGTGGCATTATAACAGATAAGCGTATCTGCCTGTCAACTGAAAATGCTGACAGGTTGATTTTTATAAAAATGAACAAGGCCTGGATTGACCATGACTTCTCAACTCCACCAGAGGAAAGCAGATGAAAATAAATGCACTTTAAATGTACTGAGTACACTGTATTTCCATGCACCCCTTCCACCACAAACAAGGGAATATGGTTGAATCTTCCTTTTCTCATCCTCTTCCTCCTCTTCCATCATATCAACATGCTTATTCATCATATACAATGCCCTCGCATATATCCCCTTCAAATATAATGTTTTACAGGGTCAGCTCACCTGCAGGCCCTCGCATATAATTTTTCAGAGGGTAAGCTCAGTTGCAGGCCCTTGCATATCATTTTTTAGAGGGTCAGCTCAGCTGCAGGCCCTCGCATATATTTAAATATCTTTATTAACACTCACATGGAAAAAGATCTAGGAATTTTAATAAACAGCAAACTAAGCTTCAAAAAACAGTGTCAGGCAGCTGCTGCCAAGGCCAATAAGATAATGGGTTGCATCAAAAGGGGCATAGATGCCCGTGATGAGAACATAGTCCTACCACTTTACAAATCATTAGTCAGACCACACATGGAGTACTGTGTACAGTTCTGGGCTCCAGTGAACAAAGCAGACATAGCAGAGCTGGAGAGGGTCCAGAGGAGGGCTACTAAAGTAATAACTGGAATGGGGCAACTACAGTACCCTGAAAGATTATCAAAATTAGGGTTATTCACTTTAGAAAAAAGACGACTGAGAGGAGATCTAATTAATATGTATAAATATATCAGGGGTCAGTACAGAGATCTATCCCATCATCTAATCATTCCCAGGACGGTGACTGTGACGAGGGGACATCCTCTGCGTCTGGAGGAAAGAAGGTTTGTACACAAACATAGAAGAGGATTCTTTACGGTAAGAGCAGTGAGACTATGGAACTCTCTGCCTGAGGAGGTGGTGATGGTGAGTACAATAAAGGAATTCAAGAGGGGCCTGGATGTATTTCTGGAGCTTAATAATATTACAGGCTATAGCTACTAGAGAGGGGTCGTTGATCCAGGGAGTTATTCTGATTGCCTGATTGGAGTCGGGAAGGAATTTTTTATTCCCCTAAAGTGAGGAAAATTGGCTTCTACCTCACAGGGTTTTTTTGCCTTCCTCTGGATCAACTTGCAGGATGACAGGCCGAACTGGATGGACAAATGTCTTTTTTTGGCCTTATGTACTATGTTACTATGTTTATTAGTATATAAAGGAAATACACAAAGAAGAAATTTGTATATATACAAATTATACAATTAATACCTTTTTTTTCCTATCCCTCTTCCCCAAACCCAACCCCCCTCCCCCCACCCCAAAACTGTGATGTATCCACCCTCCCCCCCCCCCCCCCAACAACAAAGGAAAGGGGCAGAAGACAGGAAAAGCGAGAGAGAGAGGGAGAAGGAAAAAAATAATGAAAAAATTATATAAAGTGTTATTGTCGATCAGATCTTCCAGCCATCCCATATCTTAATCCACTTCTCATCTACATCTCTCTGCCTATAAAGTATCTGCTCATAGTTTTTTACCTTATTAACTAGGTTTATCCAAGTGTTTAATTCTGGAGTATGACAAGCAAACCAGGTCCGACTAATCAGGATTCTAGCTAACAACTATATCCAACCTAGAAGAATCTTTTGATATTTATGAGTACTTATTATGGAAAAATCATTCAGCAAGAACAATTGTGGCTCAAAGGGGATTCGTATTTTAAGTCTGTAAATAAGGAAGCTATTGATGCTATTCCAGTATTCTCTAAGTTCTGGACAGGTCCAGATCATATGGAGGTAATCTGCGCCTAAGGTATCACATCTAGGACACTTGGATGTGTCTCTTAACCCACATTTATTTAGCCATATAGGGGTGACATATAGTCTATGGCAAATACTAAACTGAACTAAAACATGGTTAAAATTATGAGATAGTGAACCTAGGTTAGTAAAGATATCCCCCCACCCTTCTAATTGTATATTTGGACAATCCAACTCCCAGGCTCTTTGTCCCGGTGATTGTGTATCAGAAAAATGTACCTTAAGTAATAGTTTATATATATTTGACATCTTAATTTTTGGGGGTGTCATCCCTATCCAATCGTTTAAAAAACAGGAACTATTTATATCAAACATAGATTTATCATCCAAGCTGAATAGTGCCGACCACAACTGAAAATATCTAAACCAAGAGAGGTTTTCTACATTATGTGCTAGCTCCGTGAACGACTTAATCTCTCTATCTTTAACTACTTGTGAAATATAAAAAATCCCATTCATTTGCCAAAATGTATCTGTTGCTATACCATCTAATATCTGTAGATGGACGTTATACCAAAGAGGCATGAATATAAGTGAACCCTTTACCCTCAACCATATTCTACTAGTAGCCCACATTTTAGAAAGTAATTTTATAATCTCTTTATAACCCCACTCCTGACTAATCAATAGTCCAGATTCCAAAAGAGTAAATATATTATTGTATGAATACCTCCCTACTAGGCTCCTAAAATGTGCACTATTTTTCCATTCATAACACATCAGTAACTGAGCGGCAATAAAAAGTAACCTTTGAAGTAAGGGAGATTTATACCCCCACATTTCAATGGTTTGTATAGATATTCCAATTTTAACCTGACTCGTTTCCTTCCCCAGACTAAATCATTGATTATTCTTTCCATAAGTTTAAAATATTTGTCTTCTATCCAGGTAGGTGTGTTCCTGAGCACATACAGGAATTGTGGTAGGATCACCATTTTGACTAGTGAAACTCGATCAGCTCTAGATAGAGGGAGTTTCAACCAAATGCCTATTTTGGCCCTGATTTTTGTTATTAAAGGGATCAGATTGAGTTGGACAAAGTTTTCAACCCTGGGCGATATCATCAAGCCCAAGTATTGAAAAGTATCAACAACATCCAGCTGGGTTATCAAGACCTCCTTTATGGGATAACGGGTCTATTGGCATCAAACTGGTCTTAGACCAATTTATGTGAAGACCAGATACCACACCAAATAATTTAACCATTCAAATAATTCTTGGGAGAGTTATTTCCATATGGTCTATAAAAAAAAGAACATCGTCCGCATATAGGGAGATACGATCTTCTACTCCTAATGTTCCAAATCCGTTAATTTGATCATCCTGCCTAATGGCCAGAGCTAAAGGCTCAATATAAATATGAAATAACAATGGGGATAATGGACAGCCTTGGCGAGTACCTCTATTTAAATCAAAACTAGTGGTCAAGATCCCATTAAGACTCAGTTTCGCCGTAGGTGATCTATACAGTAATTTAAGGGTATTTATGAATCTTTCCCCAAAGCCCATCCTGGTCAGAGAAAGAGAAAGCGACACTCCACCCTGTCAAAGGTCTTAGAGGCATCCAGTCACAGGATGGAGCGAGGGAGAATACTCTCCTTATATTTACTATAAAATTCATATGGGAGTCCGTCTGAGCCAGGGGTTGAGTTACCCGAGCATAATTTAATTGCGCCATCAAGTACCTGGATCGTAAAGTCTACCTCAAGTGATTTCTTTTGAGCCACAGTAATAGTTGGAAAAACAATACCATCCAAATAAGAATCCATCATTTCATCTGTAATCTTAGATTCAGCTTTATAGAGATCTGAAAAATAGTCCAAAACAGCTTTCTCTACAGAACTTTGTCCACTAGCCATCCTACCATTGGCCAGTCGGACATTGTCTATATATTTTTGGGGATTCTTGGCTCAAAATCACTCTAGATAGAAGTTTCCCAGGTCGCCCTGACTCTGTGAAATATTTTTGCCCCTTAAAAAATAAGCTTTGTTGGGCCTTATCCAACAAAAAGTTAGACTATGCTTGTGTAGCCTTCTGAATATTTTCCCTACTCTCCTCTGTCTTATTTATATAGAAGGATTGTGTAGCTGAGGACGCTAGTTCTTCTAGATTTTTCTGTTTTTCCCCATACTCCTTTCTCAGGTTTGCAATGTTACTGACCATTATCCCCCTCATATAGGCCTTAAAAGTATCCCATACTACCTGGATTTTTGCTGAGCCATAATTAGTGTCCCAAAATCGGTTAATTTCCTTTTGTATTATTTCATGTCTCTTTATCACTGATAACTAATACAGGTTTAATCTGAATGGGGGCCTCTCTATATATTTCTCATGGGTCAGACAAAGTTCAAGAGATAGGGGTAGATGGTCCAAAATTGACCTTCACTCATACTTCATTCGCTTTACCAATCTCACATATGTTTTATCCATCAAGGCAAGGTCTATTCTGGACATAGATCTACCTGCTTTGCTGATACATGAAAAAGCCCTTTTCCCATGGATCCCAGGCATCCCCAAACATCTTCAAACCCGGCCTCAGAACAAAACCGTGCCAAGGAGGACCCCTGAACAGGAGTGTCTCCCTTGACACCCATAGAGACCCTATCCAGCACAGTATTAATAACACAGTTGAAATCTCCAATAATCAATGTTGGACACTCTCCATTTATCCATAAATGTTAACAAAGAATTGAGAACTAAAAAGGAAAATGGAGGTGGAATATAGACAAAGGCCAGAATAGATATCTTCCCCATCAGCCTGCAGTATTGGAAGACAAATCTCTCTTGCTGGTCAACAGAGGATGCCTCGCACACAAAATAAATCGTTCTATGTATAAAAACGGTAACTCCCCTAGAATGACTAGAGAAGGTAGAGTAATATGTGTGCGTAGCCCATCCCCTGCTGACCACCCTGGAGGTCTTCCCAGTGAGGTGCGTTTCCAAAAGACATACTATTGCTGGGAGATGGATCCGTGTAAGATCAAAAACCGCCTGTCTCTTTCTTCTATCCCCCAGACCCCGTACGTTCCAGGCAAGGATTCTGATAGACATTATGAAAGACTAGATTAAAAAAAAAAAAAAAATGACCCGAGCCCACCACATATTGCAGCAGATCTCTCTCCCATGACCATCCCTCCCACGCTCCCCCTGCTCGGCACCTCCCCGCTAATTAAACAGAGAAAGGTTAAGAGTATAGAAACCCTCTACAAATTATTATTCCCAGCAAAGCCTACAACAGTTAGATCATATATCATTCCGTTCAAGACAGTCCGCGCTTTATCCGAGGTATCAAAAAGTAGAGTTGTATCCTTAAAAGAAAAATCTGAAGTTTTGCAGGGATAATAAGTGAGTATTTAATATCCCTTTCTCTTAATCTCTTTTTGACCGACATAAACAAGCGTCTCTTTTCTTGAATATCCTTTGAGAAATCGGGAAAAAAGGCAATCTGTTTCCATCATATAGAACAGGTGAACATTCCCTCGCTCTTCTCAATAGTGTATCTCTATCCCTTGAAGCCAACAACTTAACAAGGAATGTCCATGGTAGTCTCCCAGGGATTGGTTGCCACCTGGGACCCAGTGAGCTCTTTCTATCATAAACAAAGGAGAAAAAGAATCCTTCCCAAAATTCTCAAGAATCAACATCTGTATAAATTGGGTTGGGTTCTTATCGTTGGCGCCCTCTGGAACCCCCAGGATTCTCACGTTGTATCTTCGTGATCTATCTTCGCGGTCCACCACCTTTTTTTTTTTAAGGAGATTGAGATCTGTCTTCATGGTGGACATCTCAGTATTTATTTTTTGGGATTCATTCTGTATAATAACCATAGAGCTCTCCACGTTGTTAACTCTATCTCAAATTTTTGACATATCGTCTCTAATCAATCCCACGTCAACTTGGATAGACCCGAGTTGGGTTGTAATACCCTGGATTAAGTCCCCATGGAGAGAGGAGAGCGTGACATATTACATCATCACATCATTGGCTCCGGAAGCCCCTCGGCTATAATGTTTTAGAGGGTCAGCTGAGCTGCAGGCCCTCGCATATAATTTTTTTGAGGGTCAGCTCAGCTGCAGGCCCTCGCATATAATTATTTAGAGGGTCAGCTCACCTGAAGGTCCTCCCATATAATTTTTCAGAGGGTCAGCTTCCAAGCAGGCCTTAACCAACAATCTTTTACTGGGTCAGCTCACCTGCAGGCCCACACCTCAAATCTTTTACAGGGTTAGCTCACCAGCAGGCACGCAACTCAAATCTTTTACAGGGTCAGCTCACCTGAAGGCCCTTGCATTAAATTTTTTAGAGGGTCAGCTCACCTGTAGCCCTGCACCTCAAATCTTTTACAGGGTCAGTTCACCTGAAGGCCCTTGCATATAATTTTTTAGAGGGTCAGCTCAACTGCAGGCCCTTGGATATAATGTTCTACAGGATCAGCTCACCAGCAGGCTTTCGCATAATTTTTTTTTACAGGGTTAGCTCACCAGCAGGCCCGCACCTAAAATCTTTTACTGTGTCAGCTCACCTGCAGGCCCTCACCTAATTTTACCTAATAGGTAATTTGCGCGCATGCTGCCTTGCTTGGATGCGGTAGCCGTAGACGTTTCTCAGGCTCCCTCTCCTAATTCAAACACTGATTCCCTGTTACCAGTAGTTACCATTGTTTGCACTGACAATAACATCGAAAGTTGATAGGCCAGACATCCGAATGGATCGTTGCTGTCACGGAGACATGCCATCGGCCCTAGGTCAACTGGAGTCACCGAAGGGGCAGCGGGCTCTCGCCCATAATGTTTGAGATGGTCAGATCAGCTGGCATAAGTGACTGTCACATTTAGGCCAGAAATACATCTTTTTGCTTACTGGGGTGAAAAAAACATCTAATATACAGCAAAATCTGGGATTAGATGTGCATAAGTGACTGTCACATTTAGGCCAGAAATACAGCTTTTTGGTTACTGGGGTGAAAAAACCCTCTAATATACTGCACATCTTGGATTAGACATGCATAAGTGACTGTCACATTTAGGCCAGAAATACATATTTTTGGTTACTGGTGCGAAAAACCCCTCTAATATACTGCATATCTGGGATTAGACGTGCATAAGTGACTGTCACATTTAGGCCAGAAATACATCTTTTTGCTTACTGGGGTGAAAAAACCCTCTAATAAACTGCAAAATCTGGGATAAGACGTGCATAAGTGACTGTCACATTTAGGCCAGAAATACATATTTTTGTTTACTGGGGTAAAAAAATCCTCTAATATACTGCAAAATCTGAGATTAGATGTGCATAAGTGACTGTCACATTTAGGCCAGAAATACGGCTTTTTGGTTACTGGGGTGAAAAAACCCTCTAATATACTGCAAAATCTGGGATAAGACGTGCATAAGTGACTGTCACATTTAGGCCAGAAATACGGCTTTTTGGTTACTGGGGTGAAAAAAACGTCTAATATACTGCACATCTGGGATTAGACATGCATAAGTGACTGTCACATTTAGGCCAGAAATACGGCTTTTTGGTTACTGGGGTAAAAAAAAAAAAAACTCTGATATACTGCATATCTGGGATAAGACGTGCATAAGTGACTGTCACATTTAGGCCAGAAATACATATTTTTGCTTACTGGGGTGAAAAAACTCTCTAAGATATTGCACATTTGGGATTAGACTTGCATAAGTGACTGTCACATTTAGGCCAGAAATACGGCATTTTGGCTGCAGGGGTAAAAAAAAACCTCTGATATACTGCACATCTGGGATTAGACATGCATACATGACTGTCAAATTTAGGCCAGAAATATGGCTTTTTGGTTACTGGGGTGTAAAAACCCTCTGATATACTGCACATCTGGGATAAGACTTGCATAAGTGACTGTCACATTTAGGCCAGAAATACGGCTTTTTGGTTACTGGGGTGAAAAAACCCTCTAATATATACTGCACATCTGGGATTAGACATGCATAAATTACTGTGAAATTTAGGCCACAAATGCCGCTGTCATAAAGAGTAAAAAAAATAAAAAAATTTGCAATACCCTACATCAGGGTTTTTATTGGTGGTTAATTATTTTTAACAGACTTAACCACTTTTTACTTTGCTTTGTGAACGCTATGAAGGAAACATCTAATAAGGGATGCGGTCATGGTCGTGGTGGTGTTGTCGGCGGAGCTTCTGGTGCAGGGAGAGGACGTGGTCGTTCTGCCACAGCTACACGTCCTACTGAACTTACTACCTCAGGTCCCAGTAGCCACCAGAATCTACAGCGATATTTGGTCGGGCCTAATGCAGTTCTAAGGATGGTAAGGCCTGAGCAAGTACAGGCGCTAGTCAATTGGATGGCCGACAGGGGATCCAGCACGTTCACATTATCTCCCACCCAGTCTTCTGCAGAAAGCGCACAAGTGGCGCCTGAAACCCATGCCCATCAGTCTGTCACATCACCCCCATGCATATCGGAGAACCTGTCTGAGCCTCAAGTCATGCAGCAGTCTCTTATGCTGTTTGAAGACTCTGCTGGCAGGTTTTCCCAAGGGCATCCACCTAACCCTTCCCCAGGGGTGGAAGACATAGAATGCACTGACACATAATTACTTATGTTTCCTGATGAGGACATGGGAATACTACCTCAGTCTCTGATGATGACTAAACACAGGTGCCAACTGCTGTGTCTTTCTGCAGTGTGCAGACCGAAAAGGAGGTCAGGGAGGAAGACTGGGTGGAAGACGATGCAGGGGACGATGAAGTCTAGACACCACATGGAATGAAGGTCGTGCCACTGACTTTCAGAGTTTGGAGGTAGAGGCAGCGGTGAGACCGAGCCAACAGCGTAGCAAAAGCTGGAGCATCGTGCAAAAGCAGAGCAGCTGTCGCCAAAACAGTTCGCCTGCTACTAGCCACCGTCACCAGGGACTGAGCACACCAAAGGCAGCTTCAAGGAGTTCCCTGGCATGGCACTTCTTCACACAATGTGCTGACGACAAGACCCGAGTGGTTTGCCCGCTGTGCCATCAGAGCCCGAAGCGAGGCATTAACATTCTGAACCTTAGCACAACCTGCATGACAAGGCATCTACATGCGAGACACGGGCTGAAGTGGAGTAAGCACCTTCAAAACCAAGAAAGGGCTCAGGCCTCTTCTGCTGCTGCCTCGGCCTCTTCCTCCGCCTCTGGAGAAACGTTGGCGCCTGCCGCCCAGCAAACAGAGGATGTACCACCAACAACACCACCTCCGTCACCAAGCATCTCCACCATGTCACACGGAAGCGTTCAGCTCTCCATCTCACAAACCTTTGATAGAAAGCGTAAATTCCCACCTAGCCACCCTCGATCCCTGGCCCTGAATGCCAGCATTTCTAAACTACTGGCCTTTGAAATGCTGTCATTCAGGCTGGTGGAGACGGATAGCTTCAAACAGCTCATGCCGCTTGCTGTCCCACAGTATGTCATTCCCAGCCGCCACTGCTTCTCCAGGAGAGTCGTGCCCTCCCTGCACAACCAAGTATCGGATAAAATCAAGTGTGCACTGCGCAACGCCATCTGTGGCAAGGTCCACCTAACCACATATACGTGGACCAGTAAGCACGGCCAGGGACGCTATATCTTCCTAACTGCACACTGGGTAAATGTAGTGGCGGCTAAGCCCCAGACGGAGAGCTATTTTTTCGAAAGGTCCTTCCGCCGCCAAGGATCGCAGGGCATCATTCTTTGCCTCCTGTTGCCTTCCTCTTCCTACTCAGCTTCCTCCTCCTCTTCGACCACCTCCTCATCCGGTCAGCGACATACCTTCACCACCAACTTCAGCACAGCCAGGAGTAAACGTCAACAGCCCGTCATGAAACTGATGTGTTTGGGGGACAGGCCCCACACTGCGCAGGAGTTGTGGCGGGGTATAGAACAACAGACCAACTAGTGGTTGCTGCCAGTGAGCCTCAAGCCTGGCCTGGTGGTGTGCGATAATGGGCGAAATCTCGTTGCAGCTCTGGGACTAGCCGGTTTGACGCACATCCCTTGCCTGGTGCATGTGCTGAATTTGGTGGTGCAGAAATTCATTCACAACTACCCCGACATGTCAGAGCTGCAGCGTAAAGTGCGGGCCGCCTATGCGCGCTTCCGGCGTTCTCATCCTGCCGCCGCTCGGCTGTCTGCTCTACAGCGTAACTTCGACCTTCCCGCTCACCGCCTCATATGCGACGTGCCCACCAGGTATAACTCCACCTTGCACATGCTGGAGAGACTTTGCGAGCAGCAGCAGGCCATAGTGGAGTTTCAGCTGCAGCACACACGGGTCAGTCGCACTGCGGAACAGCACCACTTCACCACCAATGACTGGGCCTCCATGCGAGACCTGTGTGCCCTGCTGCGCTGTTTCGAGTACTCCACCAACATGGCCAGTGGCGATGACGCAGTGATCAGCGCTACAATACCACTTCCATGTCTCCTTGAGAAAACATTTAGGGCGATGATGGAAGAGGATGTGGCCCAGGACGAGGAGGAGGAAGAGGGGTCATCTCTAACACTTTCAGGCCAGTCTTTTAGAAGTGGCTCATATAGAGGATTTTTGCAACAGCAGAGGTTAGGTACAAATTTGGCCAGCCAGGGCCCACTACTGGAGGAGGATGAGGAGGAGGATGAGGAGGAGGATGGGGATGAAGCATGTTCACAGCGGGGTGGCATCCAACGCAGCTCGGGCCCATCACTGGTGCGTGCCTGGGGGGATACAGAGGACGCAGACGATACGCCTCCCACAGAGGACAGCTTGTCCTTACCTCTGGGCAGCCTGGCACACATGAGCGACTACATGCTGCAGTGCCTGCACAATGACAGCAGAGTTGCCCACATTTAAACGTGTGCTGACTACTGGGTGGCCACCGTGCTGGATCCCCATTACAAAGACAATGTGCCGTCCTTAATTTCCTCACTGGTGCGTGATCGGAAGATGTGCGACTAAAGGCACACGCTGTTAGACACGCTCATGAGAGCATTCCTGACTGACGCCGTGGGACAAGTGGAAGCACAAGGCGAAGGCAGGGGAGGAGGAAGAGGTCGCCAACACAGCTGTGTCAGCGCCAGCACTTTAGAAGGCAGGGTTAGCATGGCCGACATGTGGAAAAGCTTTGTCACCTCGCCGCAACAACCGGCCCACACTGCTGATATGGAGCATGTTAGCAGAAGGCAGCATTTGAACAACATGTTGGAACAGTACCTGTGCACACGCCTACACTTACTGACTGATGGTTCTGCCCCATTTAACTTCTGGTTCTCCAAATTATCCACATGGCCAGAGTTTGCCCTTTATGCTTTGGAGGTGCTGGCCTGCCCTGCAGCCAGTGTACTCTCTGATCGTGTATTTAGCACGGCAGGAGGCGTCATTACAGACAGACGCAGCCGCCTGTCCACAGCCAACGTGGACAAGCTCACGTTCATTAAAATGAACCAGGCTTGGATCCCACAGGACTTGTCTGTACCTTGTGCAGAATAGACATTTATACCACCATCAAACATACATTCTTGTACTCAAGTCAAGTGCAATGATTCTTTGTTTTCTTTTTTTATTATTTGTCCCAATATTTGGGGGGCTACCTACCCCAATAAACAAATAAAAAAAAATCATTGTTGGCTAACTCCTCCTCCTCCATTGCTGTCTCCACCTACAACACCACATTCACCGCCTCCTCAACCTCCGACTCCATATCCACCTCCTTCTCTGAGTTGCAGGTTAATAATTTGCAATTTTTAGTTATTTTATTTCATTTTAAGTTATTTACCTATCCACATTTGTTTGCAGAGCAGTTGCCATGCTCTTAAGCACATTTTACTGCCTTTTACATCCCTCTAGCCTTTTCAAGGACCTTTTATTAACAAATCTCTTTTTATTTAAGGAAATCATTAAATCATATAGAATGTAAATGACATTATGATGAGGTCATAAAAACATCAGGTAAAAGTTCCATTGCATAAGAGAGATCATATACGAAGAGATGAGGGGGAGTGGGGAGGGAGGTGGAAAGGGTAGAAGGAATGGGAAGAAGGAAAAGGTAAAAAGGGGGAGGGGTACAATGTAGATATCCCATACAACACTCAAATCAAATGTAGAAGAGTTGCATGTACAAAGATAAACAGAGGTAAGAACTCAGCATATAGCAAAATAGCAATATTACATGGCAAAAATAATAAGGTTACATAATACTCTGGGACACTCCATATTGGTGACTGAATGATAACCTAAAGAAGCAACACACTTACTCCTGGAATAAGTTGTCAGAGACAGCGTACTAGTTACTAACCCAATGACTCAATCCCAGGCAACCACTCCAATGTTAGGAAATAGGAGTAATAGATACTCTGTAATAATCAGCTAAAAGGATATGAAATTAATGTCAATCTATCCTCTGAAGGGGAATGGAGTCAGGACCTAGAATAGGGAGCTCTTACGGAGTCTTAGAGTCGCGGAAAGTTTTCCATGGGCTCCACAAGTTCAGGAACTTCCCATGCGTTCTGGTAGCCCAACTAGCTAGTTCCTCCATCAGAAAAACCTGGTCGATCTTTTCAAACCAACTTTTTAGTGAAGGGGGGGAGGTGTTGAGCCAATTAGCCGGTATCAATAACCTTGCTGACTGGACAAGTAGAGTAGGCAAGTCAAATTTCGAGGGCTTCCATTTCTTGGAAGGGAGCCAGAGGAGGACTGAGAGAGGAGTCAGCTCGATTGTAGTGCCACAGATCTCATTAATTTTTTGTTCAATTTGTTTCCAGTAATTGTGGATCACAGGGCAGTTCCACATAATATGTCCTAGTGTGCCTGTCTGGGACCCGCATCTCCAACATAAATCGTTTTCTGCAAACCCCATTCTAAATAGTTTGTGAGGATCATTGTACCACCTAGTGAGGGTTTTAAAAGAGTGTTCTTGCACTTTTATACATCTTGAAAACCCATGAGATCTTAGGAACGCAAGATCAATCTCCTTTGGAGATAGTGAACAATTCAAATCACTTTCCCAAGTTCTTATGAAAGCTGGAGTGCTCTTCCCTCTTTTGGGGATTAGCCACTTATACAAGAGAGACATACAATGTCTAGGTAGGGAATCGTAGGAGGACAACTGTTCAAACCAGGATGGGGTATGTGTGGCACTAAATTTCGTGCGGAGAACCTGACACATATTATCAAATTCAAGTCTAGCTAAGAAATCACCTTTTTTAGCAAAATTGTAGTCAAGAATGGAAACTTTCTCTTTCCGTTTGAAATCTGACAACAAATCTAATAAAGCCACTTCCTTTAGAGTGTTCCAGAATTGTGGGATATCAGGTAAGCCCGGCTTGATGAGAAATGGTGTAAGACTAACGGGCAAACTGACTGGGGGGTCTGAAAGTAGATGTACTTCAGACTGAAGATGACGTATAGTTAGATACAAGCCCTTAGACAAACCCATAGGGGGGTTGTTGGGGGTAGTGATTCCCCATAATCCTGCCTGTTGTTTACTGGACATAAGATCTAGTTCTATATCTACTCCAATTGTTCGGTATTTGGGAATACATACTTGTAGCCAACGTTTCAGTTGTATTGCTTTATAATAGTAGTGTATATCAGGAAGACCCATGCCCCCATTTCGACGCGTTCTAATTAGCTTATCGTGCGCTACCCTGGGTTTTTTGCCCTTCCAGAGAAATAAGGCAAATGTTTGTCTAACTTTCTGAAAGTACGAGTAAGGGACATGTATGGGAACCATTTGTAGAAGATAAATTAGTTTTGGAACAATATAAGTCTGCAATAAATTCTTTCGTCCAATCCAGGAAACCCATGGCAATGTTTGGAGTTGGGTTTGTATCTTTTTCAATAGGGGTGCATGATTCATTTTAAATAGATCAGAACATGTAACCTGACATAGAGCTGAGTACCCCTATAGGGGGATTGATAAAACCGATAACAAATACGGTAACCGAACAAACTATGTGAACAGGTGAACGTTGTGAGTGATTATCAACGATTAGACGCCATCGCTGCGAACCACGACACATCATCATGTGGGGACTGAGGTGTATCCTAACCCGGATCATCACAACCCACATTACCAATTACTAAGAAATTACTTTTCTAAGACAAAAACAGACATTAGCGAATAGGACTGATATTAAGATAGCTGAAGGAATGCACACCTAAGTTAGAGCATATCTTAAAACATTAGCCTTCCGATAGAAGGATCCAAGCTGCTAGAAATATAAAACGTTAAATGAAAAAGAACTTAAAGATGCGACAAAGGAAAACCTGCGGTACTGCTGGAAGAGGAAACACCGTTGCTGCAGGCGAAAATTATAGTATGTCCTCCTTAGAATCCTGCACAAGAGATTCTGAAAACTGTTCTTCACAAGCTCCAATGAAATCAGGTGAGGTCTCTCCTCCCTTGCATCTTTTTGTTATTGGGCGATTTCTGTTTAGAATGTAAAGACCAGGCTTCTTGAACGAGCTGTTGAGGAAGTTTAGGGACCGCAATATCCACTGCAAGCCAATTATCAATCTTTATGGGAGAAACGTCCAGAACTCTCCACACATGAGGTAAGTCCTGTGGAGTGCAAACAGTGCAGCGACGGCCATTTCTGGCAAAGGTAACCCCGAACGGGTACAGCCACTTATACAATATGTTATTATCCCTTAAATGGTCAGTCAGCGGCTTTAAAATCCTGCGTTTTGCTAAAGTAGATGAAGCAATGTCCTGGAACAGCGCCACTGGAGAGTCACCTATTCTTAGATCTGTGTTCATGCGGGCTGCCTGTAATATGGCTGCTGTATCTCTGTAGCTCAGCAAATCACGTCTCTAGGGGCTTCACCCTCTTTGGGTGTGGGACGTAGTGAGCGGTGGATACATTCAATAGTGATCTCTGAAGCTCTATTGTCCCCCAGCAGATTGGCGAATAAGGACTTAGCAGCTGTTTCTAATTCGTTAGGGACGATCGATTCATCCAGCCCCTTCAATCTAATGTTCCTGCGCCTGCTCCTGTTCTCTTGATCCTCGATCATGAGAAAAGCATTGTTAAGAGAGGAGACCTGCGCTTCCATAGCTGTTATTAGTCCGGCACTGTGAGACGCAGCATGTTCCTGTCGGGTCTCTAGTTGCTCGACCCGATTACCCAGGGCCCTCATGTCGTGTCTCAGGTCACGTACCTCCTGAAGCAGAGGAGCCAAAGCTTGGGATAGAGTCTCTTTGAAAAAGGCTTTGGTGAGGGTGCCGCTGTCTTCATGTGCTGAATCCTCCTCAGGGGCATCTGTATAATCGGCCTCTCCTTCCTCCTGCTCAGATTCCCGCTCTGCTTCCTTCTCTATGCGGCGGGCCGCCATCTTAGCTGCGCG
This sequence comes from Bufo gargarizans, assembly GCF_014858855.1. Taxonomy (NCBI): domain Eukaryota; kingdom Metazoa; phylum Chordata; class Amphibia; order Anura; family Bufonidae; genus Bufo; species Bufo gargarizans. The sequence goes on from NC_058082.1 coordinate 181,388,456, forward strand.
GGCAGGAGACAGAGCCGACTTCTTACTGAGGAATCTGTCCATATCTCCCTGATGTTTCTTGGATCTTGGGGTGTCAGGGGCCTCTCTGGACCTATCTCTGCCGATCTTGCCCATTTTGGATCCGCTTGTGGTGTGCAAAAGCAACGTAATGTGGGTTAGATGGGAGAGAGCTCCTGCTCAAGCCTCCGTCTTGGTCAGCGGTTAGGCTCCGCCCCCTTCAAGGACCTTTTAGAGCAGTTTTAATTTTAAAAAAAAAGTTGCAATTTTAGTGCCCTAAATTGAAAAAATTCTTATTTTCAATTGTCGGGTGACATTTTACAATTTTTGGCATATACAAACCCCTGCTGTGCCTGGGTGACAGGGGCATAAATCTCTCGAAATCCTATGTTCTATTGCTGGGTAACATGAACCCCCTTTTGCCATGAATGAACCCCTGCTGTGCCTGGGTGACAGGGGCCTAAATCTCTCAAAATCCTATGTTCTATTGCTGGGTAACATGAACCCCCTTTTGCCGTGAATGAACCCCTGCTGTGCCTGGGTGACAGGGGCCTAAATCTTTCAAAATCCTCTGTTCTATTGCTGGGTGACATGAACCACCTTTTACCATGAATGAACCCCTGCTGTGCCTGGGTGATAGGGGCCTAAATCTTTCAAAATCCTTTGTTCTATTGGTGGGTGACAAGATCCCCCTTTTGGCGTGAATTAACCCCTGCAGTGCCTGGGTGACAGGGACCTAAATCTCTCAAAATCCTCTGTTCTATTGCTGGGTGACATGAACCCCCTTTTGCCATGAATGGACCCCTGCTGTGCCTGGGTGACAGGGGCCTAAATCTCTCAAAATCCTCTGTTCTATTGCTGGGTGACATGGGCCTAAATCTCTCAAAATCCTCTGTTCTATTGCTGGGTGACATGAACCCCCTTTTGCTGTGAATGAACCCCTGCTCTGCATTGCTGACAGGGAACTACATCTGTTACTGTTGAAAACATCTGCTACTGATCGGAAGATGCGCGAATACAAGCGCACGCTGCTGATGGCATTCCCATCTGACAGTGGGGGCACAGTGGAAGCACAAGGCGAAGGCAGAGGAGGAGGAAGAGGTTGCCAATGCAGCTGGGGCACCGCCAGCACCTGAGAAGGCAGGGTTAGCATGCCCAAATGTAGAAAAGCTTTGTCAGCCTTGGAGGTGCTAACCTGCCCTGCAGCCAGTGTATAGTGTGAACATGTGTTTAGCATGGCAAAGAGAATTATCACAGGCCGCAGCCAATGTGGACAAGCTTATGTTTATTAAAATGAACCTTGTGCAGAATAGACATTTATACCAGCCTCAACCATCCATTCTTGTACTCAACTGCACTTATTATTTGTTTTATTTTGTTATATGTCCCAATTTAAAAATTAAAAAATAACACAAATCAGTGTTGGCTACCTATTCCTCCTTCACCGCCACTTCCACATACACCGCCACGTCAACCTACACCCCCACATCCACACATCCACCGCCTCCTCAACCTCCTACTCCTGGATCCAGATTGTTATTTTTTTATTTTTAGGTATTTTATGTTATTTAAGTCATTTCTCTATCCACATTTGTTTGCAGAACAGTTGGCATGCTCTTAAGCACATTTTGATGCCTTTTGCAGCCCTCTAGCCCTTTCCAGGACTATTTTAGAGCCATTTTAGTGCCCAAAAGTTTGGGTCCTCATTAACTTCAATAGGGGTTCAGATTCGGGGTCAAGTTTTTTTTCCAAGTTCAGCCGAACTCGTCGAACCCGAACATCCAGGTGTCCGCTCAATGTCAGCAAGGGAGATGGTGTAGATTTAGTCCGACGGTGGATGCACCAAAGTTATGTAGAGGCCGGTGCCTCTTCAGAATTTAGGCGCATCGTGAGCCAGCAGTTTTAATTTGAGTGTCTAAAATACAAGTCTTAAATGACCCCAAAAATGTTTAGTAGCTAAGATGAATGATGTCCACTCTGAATACACAAGATTAAGGACTGTAGCTCTTACTGTTATTTAAAGTTTAAATGCAAATAAAATTGAATATGTCATCTAGCAGACCATTTTGGTACAAATGCAAATTTATTTAATTTAGAACTTTTCCAGAAAAGGGGATTTCTGAGCAACCATGTTCAATCATGCACTTGGGACATTCATGTATCTCATCTATCTGTTTAGTTTAGGGATCATTGCTTCCTATTTCAAGCTCCATTAGGCTAGGTTCACTGATAGGTTACAAGAGCAGAGCTTAGACATGGGTTAAAGCAACAATGTGTCTAAAATCTTTGTGATATTAAAGGCATTGTACAATAATACTACTTCAGAATCAAAGCCTCATATAAAAAATAAAATCATAGAATCCAGTAGCTATTGTGATGCATTTTACACATATTAATATGATCAAACTATGACAAATATTAGAGCCTGCATAATAAACAATATCTTATGAATCTTAAAGAGGCTCTGTCACCGGGATCAACCCTATTAAACCAGACATACTGCCTGTTAGGGCTCATCATTCTGATTGAAACTATACCTTTATTCTTTCTTGATGTTAGACGTCTGCAGAGATATCTGTGTTTTTATTCATATGCAAATGAGCAATTTGAGCACTAGGAGGCGGGGCTGAATATGCTGGGCACTGCTATGTAACAACTCCTGTGCTCTGCACACTCCCCCCTCCCCTTTATTTACAGCGCTAAGGGCAGAGCTATGTCCTGGCTTACACTGTACTGGTCTACTGTAAATATGTGTATTATACACACTCTGTACTATAGCTTCATCACACTGAGATCTGCTCAGAAAGCTAATCTACATATTACTTCTCTACTCACAAGCAGAATATATGATCATACAGACACTGGTAATAAGTTAGTAAGGAAATCCAGCTCACCTCATAATCCACAGCCCTGTGCAAGGAACAAACCAGGCAAATCTCTTGCATGGAAAATAGAAAAATAAAATAAAAATACAGTGCTCACAATAAAACTTTGTTGCACTTTTATTTCTTCTTGTAGCAAATAACTTACATGGATACAATCCTCCGCCCTAGCATAGTTGGCGCGTTTCGAACACAGGTGTGTTCTTAGTCGTAACCAAATGAGTCTCCATTTGCTAGGCTTTAAGTATAGATCCCACCTCCAATGAAGTCAGGGTGGGAATGCACAAACCTGATGCTAAGGGAGTACTCATTAACTTGCCACATATAACACAAAAAATCCACATATAAAATGTATAAGATGCAACATTTCATGTTATAAATAAACAGTCGATATATAGTCAAAATCTTAGATTGAGTCTACAAACATGAAAAATGCAAAATGTGAACAGAATTAAAAGGTTAAAAAAAACATTTAGATAATTTCCTGAAGTTACATTGTCAAGGCATTATCATAAAGTACATACAGTACAGACCAAAAGTTTGGACACACCTTCTCATTCAAAGAGTTTTCTTTATTTTCATGACTATGAAAATTGTAGATTCACACTGAAGGCATCAAAACTATGAATTAACACATGTGGAATTATATACATAACAAAAAAGTGTGAAACAACTAAAAATATGTCATATTCTAGGTTCTTCAAAGTAGACACCTTTTGCTTTGGTTACTGCTTTGCACACTCTTGGAATTCTCCTGATGAGCTTCAAGAGGTATTCACCTGAAATGGTTTTCACTTCACAGGTGTGCCCTGTCAGGTTTAATAAGTGGGATTTCTTGCCTTATAAATGGGGTTGGGACCCTCAGTTGCGTTGTGGAGAAGTCAGGTGGATACACAGCTGATAGTCCTACTGAATAGACTGTTAGAATTTGTATTATGGCAAGAAAAAAGCAGCTAAGTAAAGAAAAACGAGTGGCCATCATTACTTTAAGAAATGAAGGTCAGTCAGTCCGAAAAATGGGGAAAACTTTGAAAGTGTCCACAAGTGCAGTCACAAAAACCATCAAGCGCTACAAAGAAACTGGCTCACATGCGGACCGCCCCAGGAAAGGAAGGATAAGTTCATGCGGAGGATAAGTTCATCCGAGTCACCAGCCTCAGCAATCGCAGGTTAACAGCAGCTCAGATTAGAGACCTGGTCAATGCCACACAGAGTTCTAGCAGCAGACACATCTCTAGAACAACTGTTAAGAGGAGACTGTGTGAATCAGGCCTTCATGGTAGAATATCTGCTAGGAAACCACTGCTAAGGACAGGCAACAAGCAGAAGAGACTTGTTTGGGGTAAAGAACACAAGGAATGGACATTAGACCAGTGGAAATCTGTGCTTTGGTCTGATGAGTCCAAATTTGAGATCTTTGGTTCCAACCACCGTGTTTTTGTGCGACACAGAAAAGGTGAACGGATGGACTCTACATGCCTGGTTCCCACCGTGAAGCATGGAGGAGGAGGTGTGATGGTGTGGGAGTGCTTTGCTGGTGACACTGTTGGGGATTTATTCAAAATTGAAGGCATACTGAACCAGCATGGCTACCACAGCATCTTGCAGTGGCATGCTATTCCATTCGGTTTGCGTTTAGTTGGACCATCATTTATTTTTCAACAGGACAATGACCCCAAACACACCTCCAGGCTGTGTAAGGGCTATTTGACCATGAAGGAGAGTGATGGGTGATGCGCCAGATGACCTGGGCTCCACAGTCACCGGACCTGAACTCAATCGAGATGGTTTGGGGTGAGCTGGACCGCAGAGTGAAGGCAAAAGGAACCCCCTTAGCAGAAGAGGACTCAGCCGAGGAGGTTATGGAAGAGGATGGAGTTGGAAGAGTAAAGGAGGTGGCAGTAGGCCTGCCTGCAAGTCGTGGCAGTGTCACCAACTCCGCTGCAGAGCCACGCATTCCATGATCCGGCAGCCGTCAGCAGTTTGACCCAATGCGCAGTGTAGGTGATATACCTGCCCTGACCGTGCTTTGCAGACCAGGTATCAGTGGTCAGATGGACCCTTGTCCCAACACTGTATGCCAGAGAGGTTTGGGATTGCCTTTTTTGAAAAAACCCCACTGTGGTGTCCCAATAGCGACAAATTTTTTGAAGGCCTCAGACTCCACCAGCTGGTATGGCAAAAGCTGGCGGGCTAAGAGTTCCGTCAAGCCAGCTGTCAGACGGCGGGCAAGGGGGTGACTCTGGCATTGGCTTCTTACGCTCAGACATTTCCTTTACAGACACCTGACTGTGGGCAGATGAGATGGAACTGCTGTAGGTGAGATGCGGAGTGACGGGTGGTTGAGAGGGGGCAAGGAGGACAGCAGTGGTTGGCGTGGCTGAAGATGCTGGACCAGGAGGAGGATGGTGGCTTTGAGTTTGTGTGCTGCTTGTACTCATGTGTTGATCCCATTTGCGTTTGTGATGCGAGATCATGCGCCTTTGCAAAGCATTTGAGTGATTGACACCCTTTAATGGTATGAGTGGAGGCCTAGCCACTAGCCAGTGGCCACAATACAGTCTGTGTGGGCCTGACACACACGGGCTTGCAAATGTGATTATATCACAGAAAAATATTAAATATATTTTTTTTTTATCTGAAAGGTATTTGAGTGAGTGACACCCTGTAACGGTATGAGTAGAGGCCTAGCCACTAGCCAGTGACCACAATATAGTCTGTGTGGTACTGACACACACGGGCTTGCAAATGTGATTATATCACAGAAAAATATTAAATACACATACACATACACGTATATAAAATAGTTTTATTCTTATATTTTCCATGTACATTTAAACAACAAGCAAGCCCCATTGCATTTTGTCAAAAGGGTATATACAGTAAAGACCAAAAGTTTAAACACACACTCTCATTCAAAGAGTTTTCTTTATTTTCATGACTATGAAAATTGTAGATTCACACTGAAGGCATCAAAACTATGAATTAACACATGTGGAATTATATACATAACAAAAAAGTGTGAAACAACTGAAAATATGTCATATTCTAGGTTCTTCAAAGTAGCCACCTTTTGCTTTGATTACTGCTTTGCACACTCTTGGCATTCACTTGATGAGCTCCAAGAGGTAGTCACCTGAAATGGTCTTCCAACAGTCTTGAAGGAGTTCCCAGAGATGCTTAGCACTTGTTTGCAGAAGGAACGGGAAATGAGTAGCTCGGCATCCAACCTTTTGCAAATGGGGTCTTTCATGCTGTCAGGTCTGTTGAGGGACCCTTGTATAAAAAGGATGAAGGAGAACGACCTGTACTGGGTGGCCACGCTACTAGACCCCCGGTATAAGCAGAAAGTGGCGGAAATTTTACCAAATTACCGGAAGTCAGAAAGGATGCAGCAGTTCAAAACCAAACTAAAAAAATATGCTTTACACAGCTTATAAGGGGGATGTCACAGCACAACGGGAATCTAACAGGGGAAGAGGTGAAAGTAATCCTCCTCCTACCACAACCACGGCGGCAAGGACAGGACGCTTTACAGATGTGTTGTTGATAGAGGACATGTAGAGCTTTTTCAGTCCTACACATCGCCACAGCCCTTCGGGATCCAGCCTTAGAAAACGACTCGACCAACAGGTAGCAGACTACCTTGCCTTAACTGCAGATATAGACACTCTGAGGAGCGATGAACCCCTTGACTACTGGGTGTGCAGGCTTGACCTGTGGCCTGAACTTTCCCAGTTTGCAATAGAACTTCTGGCCTGCCCCGCTTCAAGTGTCCTGTTAGAAAGGACCTTCAGTGCAGCAGGAGGCATTGTCACTGACAAAAGAAGTTGCATCGGTCAAAAAAGTGTTGATTACCTCACCTTCATTAAGATGAATGAGGCATGGATCCCAAAGGGACTGACAGTGGGGGATACGTTTGACCAAGAAAAGGCCTGATGACATGCCTTGGCCTCAAAATGGTCCCCACACTGCTGTATTTAATGTCTGCATACCGGATGACTTTCGTGAATTCTCTGCCACCAACTAGGGTTCAAGCCGCAATGTTTTAGTTACCTTTCTGCCTGGAAAACATAAATTTTTCCGGCTGCTGCTACAGCAGCGGCTGCAACATGCCTAATTTTTCTGGCCTCTAGTGCTGCACTGTGGCTGCAAAAACAAAACAAAAAAAAGGCACATACATGTGTCAATTCCCCTTCGTGATCGGTACCTTGTTGTGGTGAAGGGACTTGCATATCACAATGAAGCGATCATCACCTCTATGAGTGTGTTGGCAATGTTTCCACACCCCAGATAAGGCCGTTGCTTTATTATGATCAGACTAAAAGCAATCGGCTGGATAATTTTTCATAGAAAAAACATTATTTTTCTTTTTTTTAAAGTTGTATGGGTTTTTAATACTTAAAATAAAAAAATCATAATAAAGTCTCTTAATAGTTTATTAGAAATAATGCAGACAATTTAAAAAATCCCCATCAATTCCAATACAAAGCAAGTACAGAGCTCAGAACAAAATTATTTCAGGATGTTGTTAATTCGACAATGATTAATCAATTCGACACACGTCCCTGGATAGGGGACGTAACAGGGATTAAACTGATAGGAATAGTACTAGTTAAGACCACTCATATAGGGTGTCACAGCACATTGCTCTGTGCACGCACAGTGCCCCAACTCGGGAGTAAGAGGACCGACCAGGCTGCTTTTTCCATCTCCCGGTTCCTAAAATCATTTCAGTTTGGTGTATCAGAGTTTGGTCTGTCACTGTGAAGGCAGTCGAAGGTACCCGGCCTACATTTTTTTTCACAAAAGGCAATCCCTGATATGGGACGTAACAGGGATTAAACTGATGAGAATAGTACTACAGAAAATACCATTCATATCGGGTATGACAAAATTGTATGGCGCAGACGCAGTGACCGTGGCGTGGATTCAAACAAAGGGGAGGGAGCCAGCGTTTTTTTAACCATCTCCCCGTTCGAAAAATCTATTTCATAAATGGACCCCAGATTGGGGACGTCACGTAACAGGGATTAAACTGATGAGAATAGTACTACAGAAAATACCACTCATATCGGGTGTGACAGTAAATTGCACGGCGCAGACGCAGTGACCGTGGCATGGATTCAAACAAAGGGGAGGGAGCCAGTGTTTTTTTAACCATCTTCCCGTTCGAAAAATCAATTTAATAAATGGACCCCAGATTGGGGATGTCACGTAACAGGGATTGAACTAATAGTACTACAGAAAATACCACTCATATCGGGTGTGACAGTAAATTGCATGGCGCAGACGCAGTGACCGTGGCGTGGATTCAAACAAAGGGGAGGGAGCCAGCGTTTTTTTTAACCATCTCCCCGTTTGAAAAATCAATTCAACACATCATTTCGGGGACCCTTGGTGTTGTACGTGGCTGGGTGGGACATGGCTAGCTTGGTATCCAACCTTGTGCAAATGGGAAGTTTGAGGTTGAGCAAATGGACTGTTTGCGGTTGTTTGCGGTGCATTAAAAGGGGAGTTTGGTCTGTCAATGTCTGTGAAGCGGGCGTAACCTTTAGACTACCTGATCGATACAACATCATACCTGATCGTATACACACACTAGATGTTTTAAACCACGTTGTTCAAAAAAATGTAGGATTGTTAGCTGATTTATGCCCTTTATGGATTAAAATCCAACTCTGCGTCAACTATGTAATTTTCCATGGGAGTTTTGCCATGGATCCCCCTCTGGCATGCCACAGTCCAGGTGTTAGTCCCCTTGAAACAACTTTTCCATCACTACTGTGGCCAGAAAGAGTCCCTGTGGGTTTTAAAATTCGCCTGCCTATTGAAGTCAATAGCGGTTCGCCCGTTTGCGAACATTTGCAGAAATTTGCATTCACCGTTCGCGAACGGAAAATTTTATGTTCGCGACATCTCTACCAAGCATCCAAAAATGATGTCTTAACAGGGTCAGAATACCTGCCAATACTAATTAACACTCAAAAGTGTCAATTGTCAGAAGAAAAGTAGTTTGTTGTGAATGAGCCTAGAAAAATTCTCCTTTTTAATTGGGAGCAGCAGTAATGCAGCGTGGATGTGGAAAGGGTAGGGTAATGCAAGGTACATGACCACAATAGCAGCGGCAGAAGAAGCAGCATAGCATGAACCATCAAAGGAAGTAGGTCAGCTGTTTATGGGTAGTAGTAATAGTAGTAGTGGTAGTAGTGGTAGTAGTGGCAGATGCGTAGCGTTAATAGTAGTGGTGTAGGGGATTAGCAGCGAGGAGCAGCATCTCAGGTGACGGTGGCGACACCAGCCATATCATACATGTTGGCAGGTGTCACGTGCCGGGGATCCCAAGGGGGGCCTCCGGGACTTCATACGAGCTGGACAAGGTAAAACAGGCCAAGGAACACAGAACACATACGGTAACCATACAAAGAAACCAAGACACGTGACATTGAAAATAATAGAAGACCTCAATGTACTAAACCAGATCAGTAGAGTGGAGAACCCACTGTGCCACTAACTAGCACTACTCTGCAGGGGCGTAACTAAGCAACACCAGGTCTTCACTAACGCCTCTGGTGGAAAAAATACAGGACAGAAACAAGGCATTAAACAAGGCCGCTGTACAGAACACTGGTGAGACCTCACTTGGAGTATTGTGCGCAGTACTGGAGGCCATATCTCCAGAAGGCTATAGATACTCTAGAGAGAGTTCAGAGAAGAGCTACTAAACTGGTACATGGATTGCAGGATAAAACTTACCAGGAAAGGTTAAAGGACCTTAATATGTATAGCTTGGAAGAAAGAAGAGACAGAGGGGGATATGATAGAAACTTTTAAATACATAAAGGGAATCAACTCGGTAAAGGAGGAGAGCATATTTAAAAGAAGAAAAACTACCACAAGAGGACACAGTTTTAAATTAGAGGGGCAAAGGTTTAAAAGTAATATAAGGAAGTATTACTTTACTGAGAGAGTAGTGGATGCATGGAATAGCCTTCCTGCAGAAGTGGTAGCTGCAAATACAGTGAAGGAGTTTAAGCATGCATGGGATAGGCATAAGGCTATCCTTCATATAAGATAGGGCCAGGGACTATTCATAGGATTCAGATATATTGGGCAGACTAGATGGGCCAAATGGTTCTTATCTGCCGACACATTCTATGTTTCTATGTTTCAAAGCATGGACAAGGCATAACAAGGTACAGGACAGGGAAAAATCATAGCATGGTACAAGGCATAGCATGGTACAGGAAAGGACAAGGCATAGCATGGTACAAGACAGAAGACAATGCAGAACCAGGCGGCACATACTGAGACGTAGATGGCCGGACCCCTTGGGTCAGCTGCAAAGGGGCAAAACCTGGCAAGGCAAACATAGACAGACCTGACAAAGCATAAGGGTGAAACACCCACAAGACAAGACAAAAACAGACTGACTAAAACTGACCTGAACACTCCACGCTCAAAGGCAGAAATATTAGCCTAACGAACGCACCTGAAAGGAGACACCCAGGAACTAAACCGTGGGGGTTAACCCCAACAGAACCAAAACAGGTCAGGGGTAACCAGAAACTGCAGCCTACCTAGCTGCGATACAGAACGTTGCACCTAGCAACCAGCATACACGAAACACCGCAGCCAGTACGCAAGTGCGCAACAGACCTTAATACCCACAGGGAGACAATACAGGCAAAGGGGGGTACACGCACACACACGGGCAGTAACACACAAGATAACGCAGCCAGCACGCAGGCAAAAGCAACCAGCCTACACAGAATCGCCCGCAGCCTGTTCGCAAAAGGCGTGCAGCCAGCCTGCACAGCAAACCACGTCACGGTGAACCACACCATGACAGCAGGCAACAGCCTTATGGAACATGATGGTAGGCAGGCAGCAACAGTGTCATGATGCCGACAGTGGCATGATTGAGGCAGCAGCAATACAAATCATGATGGAAGGCAGGCAGACAACAAAAGTGGCAAGAGGGTGCATCTTAAGCAAGGCCAGATGTATTAATTTGCCTCAGCCAGGAGCGTAGCTATAGGGGGTGCAGAGGTAGCAGTCGCTACCGGGCCCAGGAGCCTGAGGGGCCTAAAACCCCTTGTGCCACATAAGACACTGGCATTATAGAAAGTGCATGTTAGTCTATTTACACCTCTGGCTAGAGGGAAGGGGTTAGGTCAAGAATTTGGCATGAGGGGGTGCCCTTTCAATGTTTGCCTTTGGCAGCAGGAAGGCTTTGTGCTACCCTGCCCCTTGCCAACAAGCACTAAGGGAATGGGGGCCCAAGCTGAACACTTGCACCAGGGCCCGTGAGCCTTTAGCTATGCCCCTGGCCTCAGCCAAAGGAGTGTGAATATTCTAACTGTTCCAGTCTCCCTGACCAGAAAACCATGAGGTCTGGGAACAGGGTATGCACCAGAGACAGGCCCAAGTGTAGGTAGGTTAATTGAATGAAGTGGCTCACTGCTGATAATGGATGGTATGGTGCTGCAAACTAATATTTGAGGACGCCTCACCTCAATTGGAAAGGTAATTTACAAGATATGGAAGCGAGCACTCAATTCTACGGCACCACTCAGATTTTATTCATTAAAACTCACTGGTTAAAAATGACATTAATAAAATGACATGCAATCAATAATGGTTAAAACAATAATATAAAACCAATATAATATAGGACAATTTCAACGGTCGACCGTGTAAACACTGAGACAATATAATCCAATGCAATATAAAAGCTCCTACAGCATATAATGGGGATTCCAATGGTTCCCAGAAAAAAATCAGTGAAAAAATACTAGTGAATAAATAAATACAATTAATCAAATGGTGTTAATAATAAAATGCAATTCATAGGCTTAAACGTGATAAATTGGTGAAAAAACGGTGAGTAGAATATGTGGACACTGTTGGAGTCCAGCGCGGTATAGCGCAATATGCTGTGCTTGATTCCTATGGAGAAAGTGGATGGGTCTGAGTCTATGGTGTCGTACACCGCAACACAAATAGCTTGGCTGTTTAATAGTGCAGTCCCAGAGCACAATGTTATATCGGCTATAGTCTTACCTCTATCTGGAAGGAGCCGTCAAGGGTCTGGTCTCCTATGATAAGGTAAAATTTCTTTAGGATGCTGAACAATCTGCTCGGGACGCCGCTCTGTCTCCGCGGCTCACAGACTCTGACGGTCTAGCCCAAATCTCGCGATACTTCAAGCGGGACTTTCGTCCAGTTTCAGCACTTGCTGAGATATCCCGGGCAGTAAGATCGTCACAGAAAAGCAGTTGTTAAATAATTCATCTGTAAAGCATGGCCATGCAATAAGTCCTCGTTACGGAGGTAAATGCGGAGTATCTGTTACCCAGACGCGTTTCGGGATATTCCAATCCCTTCTTCAGTGGTACCTCCTGCAATTCTGACCTCCTCTTTTATAGGCGCTATAGGGTCCTACACAAACTCCGGTTGTCATAGTCCAGAATGGGAGTATCCACAGCCAATTTCCGCCATGATGCGGTTTTGGTGCGTTTGTGTTGCGGTTTTTTGTGCATAGATGTGTTTTTTTGTGATTTGCTTTCTAAATCATATATTCAATTAATGTACCCCAGTTTGGACGATAAAAAATGTATACAAATCAGTATACAACTCAATAAACATAAAATTTTAAAAAATGCATACGGATCAGTATACAACTTAATAAACATAAAATATTAAAAATGATTGCAAATTAGATGTTTAAAAGCAGCAAAATAACAAAGGATAGATGTAACAGATGAATGGGTCAGGCAGAAATGTTTGGTTGGCATGGAGAAGGTCAGATATGACCAGGGTCCCAAACCAGACGGGGGGTCCCAGCGCCAATAAACGGCCAAGCATGGGACCCGCCGTCGGGGATGGGGCCCTAGTCTTATATAAATCCGAACAGTTCCATGTCAGAATTCAGTCCAAACGGTAGTAAGGATCCGAATTCATAGATCTGCCTGGATTCTGATCTGGACATCTTCTGGATATAGTCCCACCTCTCCAGTGTTGATCAATCCTCTCTAGTCCTACAAACTTCAGGTTCCCTGGGTTACTATTATGTGTGTCTTTGTAATGTTTTGACAATGAGTGCTTCTCATACCCTTTTTTTATATTCGAGATGTGTTCTCTGATTCTTATCTTTAAAGGGAGTTTGGTACGCCCTATATATTGACGATTGCAGGGGCATTGTATTAGATAAATAACCCCTGTCGTGTTACAAGAAATACAATCGTCAATCTTCCATTTGTAATTGTTTTGGGTAGAACAGATCTCTAAGGTCTTGCGTGGCAAATTATTAAATTTGCAACCTATGCACCTTCCACATTTGTAGAAACCCTTCATCTTCATAAAAGAACCCAGTGTATTATCTTTGTGTATTCTATTCGGGACTGATGGGGCTACTTTCAAACCCAAATTAGGGGCTTTGGTGAAAGTGATCTTGGGTGCATGTGGCAGGAGGTGGCCTATTGTTTTATCACCCAGTAAGTATGGCCAGTTAGACCTAATCATTTTTTGAATCCTTTTGTAATTACTATTACTTTCTCCATAGGAATCAAGCACAGCATATTGCGCTATACCGCGCTGGACTCCAACAGTGTCCACATATTCTACTCACCGTTTTTTCACCAATTTATCACGTTTAAGCCTATGAATTGCATTTTATTATTAACACCATTTGATTAATTGTATTTATTTATTCACTAGTATTTTTTCACTGATTTTTTTCTGGGTACCATTGGAATCCCCATTATATGCTGTAGGAGCTTTTATATTGCATTGGATTATATTGTCTCAGTGTTTACACGGTCGACCGTTGAAATTGTCCTATATTATATTGTTTTATATTATTGTTTTAACCATTATTGATTGCATGTCATTTTATTAATGTCATTTTTAACCAGTGAGTTTTAATGAATAAAATCTGAGTGGTGCCGTAGAATTGAGTGCTCGCTTCCATATCTTGTAAATTACCAAGTGTAGGTAGGCCTAAACCTGAGTGTGGATGTGAGAGGTCTCTACTAGCTAAAAGTTACGTTTTATATGAAAAGTATTTTTTCCTATGTGATATTCTGTATTGTTACTTTTCAAATCTCATAATTACTACAGTGATATAGTTTGCTTGCCTAGTATGGCAGGTTTTCTTACAGGACCCATAGACACTAATGCCTGGTTAAATGATGCCTAAGAAGCATTCTCTGAAAGAGAGGGAGAGAGCTGTCACAACTGAGGATAGGGGAAACCCTCAGCCGTGCGATGTTAAACGTATGTGGAAGCTGCTTGGCCAGGACAACAGAATTAGGGAGCAGGTCACCTCCTACAGCGTCCCTAACTCTGACCCTGACTCCTAACTGTATGAGCCGACCCAGATGGTAGGAGGGCTCATACTCAGGAACCTCGGGTCCCTACTAGCCCTCAGCAGATCCCTGAGCTAGGAGCTGGGTAAGAAAACCTGTTCCTCCTAGACACCGAGGAACAGGAGTCTAAACTGGCCAAACTGCAAGGAAGGGGGAACATAAACAGCCTATGGATATGGCAGGTGAGTGAAACCACTTCCACACCTACCTTCCACAGACACACTGACTGGATCCCGTGCTCAAATGCTGAATGTCCATACCAAACATAAAAGGACACAGCACACACACATACAGTAAACACACAGGAACCCAGATCCATAGCTGCAGTAAGATAAGACATCACAAGAACATAAAATAAACATCACACATAACTTTTATGACCACAAGGGTCACTGGACAGATGGTATAAGACCAGGAGGATGACTCCAGCAAGGCATGGCTGGAGTACCCCTCCACTACAGGCATCCAGCAGAGACTAAATAGCCCAAGTAGCCACACCCACACATACACACACTGGAAAGGGAATTAACCCTTCCAACACCAGACAGGGTAGTGAAGCCACTTAAAGGGAAAGTGCACACACACATAAACCCCGTGTACACCACACAGATAAAAGGCACACCTACAAAGACAGGTTGCCAGGTGCAACCGCATGCACCTCATTGCAAGCTGCCTAGCAACAGCTCATGCTGCTATACTGCCAATACAACATGTTGCCGGCGGCAACCACACGTGAGGCAACATACTTCAGCCCTCACCTGTGATTGACCACAAGACAAGACTGCAGGCAACTGCATGTGGTTCCAGGAGTCATGGCCATGACTATGGTCATGACAAGAGCAATCTAGATAGGACACCTTCACTAAAGGGCATCTTTAGGGCCCTATATGAGGGGTATAAAGAAAATCTAAAGTTATGGTGGGAATTCCAATCTTTGGAAAACGACATTAAAAACAAAATAGTCCCAAAAGGATTGAGTGTACAGCTTACACCAGCCCAGCGGGCACGTTCAGCACAATTGCTGGAGAAGTGGGAAGAGGAATTGTTGTCCAGCTCGATTTGCTTTATGAAGCTTTTGCTGGATGAGGAGAAATTTATTTTGGACAGAACATCCAAACACCTTAATACCCTCACTGAGTCAGCCATAAAATGAAAATCTGATTCTGACTTTAGCAGACGCGACAATAAGTTACGTAAAAACGGAGAAAGATACCTGACAATTCTCAAAGATAGAAAGCACAGAGAATTTAATCAAGATTTGTCAGAATTTCGTGAAAAATTTGCCTTTAAGGCCTCATGCAAACGACAGTTGTTTTTTCTCGGCCTCCGTTCAGTTTTTTTTTTGCGGATAGGATGGGGACCTGTTCATTTCAATGGGTCAGCAAAAAAATGCTGATAGTTCATCCATTTGTGTTCATTGTCCGTTGTCCGTGTTTCCCTTCAGCAAAAAAAAAAATTGTGCATGTCCTACTTTTTTCACATTTGCGGACAAGGATAGACATTTATTAAAAGGGATCTGTGGAAAAAAACGGATCCACTAAAAAAACGGATGCTGCATCCATTTTTTTTAGCGGATGCAAAAAACAACTGCTGTGTGCATGAGGCCTTAGTTCTTACACACAAGTGTCCAGACAAACCCCAACACCGACATATCCTCCACAGATCCCTAATCTTCGGATACAGAGAGAGGTACCACTTCATTTAGGGGTAGAAATCATTAGAGAGGGATAGGGAGAAGACGATGGTCACAAGGACAATGTGGATACAGGGGCATGAATCAAATTGCTTGTTATCAAGGCCCTCACAAAGTACAACACGAGAATCTATACCCGTGGCACCTACCTCCACGTTGTCCTCTTTGCCTTCTTCTTTGCCCGGCTCATCATCTTCCCCCAATACTATAAATCAGTGGGGGAACAAGCATATTCCCATACTAATTAAGGGACAGGGATACTGGAGCAAGTCAGAAGCCCAACAAAGCCAAATAACACCACTCCCTAATCAAGTGATTAACCCCTTAAGGACTCGGCCCTATTTCACCTTACGGACTTGGCCATTTTTTCAAAATCTGACCAGTGTCACTTAAAGTGCTGATAACTTTAAAACGCTTTGACTTATCCAGGCTATTCTGAGATTGTCTTTTCATCACATATTGTACTTCATGACACTGGTAAAATGAAGTAAAAAAACATCATTTTTATTTATAAAAAAATACCAAATTTACCCAAAAATTTAAAAAAATTGCAAATTTCCAGGTTTCAATTTCTCTACTTCTATAATACATAGTAATACCTGCAAAAATAGTTATAACTTTACATTCCCTATATGTCTACTTCATGTTTGGATCATTTTGGGAATTTTATTTTATATTTTGGGGATGTTACAAGGCTAAGAAGTTTAGAAGCAAATCTTGAAATTTTTCCAAAGTTTTCAAAAACCCAATTTTTAGGTACCAGTTCAGGTCTGAAGTCACTTTGCGAGGCTTACATAATAGAAACCACCCAAAAATAACCCCATTCTATAAACTACACCCCTCAAGGTATTCAAAACTGATTTTACAAACATTGTTAACCCTTTAGGTGTTCCACAAGAATTAATAGAAAATAGAGATACAATTTCAAAATTTCACTTTTTTGTTAGATTTTCCATTTTAATAATTTTTTTCCAGTTACAAAGCAAGGGTTAACAGCCAAATCAAATTTAATATTTATGGCCCTGATTCTGTAGTTTACAGAAACAACCCATATGTGGTCGTAAACTACTGTACGCGCACACGGCAGGGCGCAGAAGGAAAGGAATGCCATACGGTTTTTGGAAGGCAGTTTTTGCTGGACTGTTTTTTTTGACACCATGTCCCATTTGAAGCCCCCCCCCCGGTGCAACCCTAGAGTAGAAACTCCATAAAAGTGACCACATCTAAGAAACTACACCCCTCAAGATATTCAAAAAATATTTAATAAACATCATTAACCCTTTAGGTGTTCCACAAGAGTTATTGGCAAATGGAGAGGAAATTTCAGAATTTAAATTTTTTGGCAAATTTTCCATTTTAATCAATTTTTTTATTTTTTGTTATTTACAACATTCATCTGATAGGTTGGATCATGTGATATTTTTATAGACCAGGTTGTCACGGATGCGGCAATACCTAATATGCATACTTTTTTTTATTTATGTAAGTTTTACACAATGATTTCTTTTTTTTAACCAAAACAAATCATGTTTTAGGGTTTCCATAGTCTGAGAGCCATATTTTTTTCAGTTTTTGGGCGATTACCTTGGGTAGGGTACGATTTTTGCAGGATGAGATGACGGTTTTATTGGCACTATTTTGGGGTGCGTGTGACTTTTTGATTGCTTGCTATTACACTTTTTGTGATGTAAGGTGACAAAAAATTGCTTATTTAGCACAGTTTTTCTTTTTTTTTTACGGTGTTCATCTGAGGGGTCTAATCCTTTACAATGCATTCCAATACTACTGTATTGGAATGCATTGGCTGTATTTTACAGCCCTAGCTGCAGCTGCACGTGTGAAATTCAATCGCTTTATACAGCTTTCATAGTCTGTTATTAAAAAAACAAAACTTTTTTTTCAAAATACTTAATATTGCAGTCCTTGCTGCATCTGTGATTGTTAAAAACAAGTTTTAAAAATTTAAATAACTTTCTGGCTTTGAAAAAACACAAATTTTTGCCATTATCCTACATCTGGATTATTCAGTGTGCAATTGAAGCTAGAAATACAGCCATCATTTTCTGGGTTTTTAAAAACACACTTTTACAGCACTTGCAGCATCAGCACGTGTGAAATTCAAGGGTTATATACTGCTGTCATATTCAGTTATTAAACAAACACCCGTTTTGGGCAAAAAAGTTTATTTTGCAGCCTTTGCTGCATATGTCATTGTAAGATACACACTTTAGATATTGTGGTTATATTTAGTTATTTGAAAAACAGCCATTTTGTGCACAAAACTTAAATTCCGGCCTAGTCTGGATCACGACAAGTGAGATACACCCTTTAGATACAGTGGTTCTATTCAGTTATTTGAAATACAGCCTTTTTTGGCAAACAAATTTAATTGTGGCCTATTCTGGATCAGTCGGTGTGAGATACACCCTTTACATACTGTGGTTATATTCTTCTATTAATAAAACATTTTTGGGCAAAATACACAATTTTTTCTGCCCTTGCTGCATCAGCACGTGTGAATTTAAAGGCTTATTTACTGCTGTCATATTCAGTTATTAACCATTTAATGACCATGGGTCATTGATGCCCCAGTGTCCCGGTCAAATTTTACAAATCTGACATGTGTCACTTTATGTAATAATAGCTTTGGAACACTTTTATTTATCCAAGCCATTCTGAGATTGTTTTCTTGTGACACATTGTACTTCATGACATACATTTGAGTCAATATATTTCACCTTTATTTATGAAAAAATCCCAAATGTACCCAAAATTTTGAAATTTTCAATTTCTGTGCTTTTAAAACAGAAAGTGATTCCTCATAAAACATTTATTACTTAACCCCTTCCCGACCGCAATCCGTATATATACGTGATAGCTGCACATACCCCGTGCAGCTACCACGTATATAAACGTTCTGGCAGCTCTTTAATCCAAGCGCTGCAAAGCGCTTGGATTAAAGCTTCTGCCCCTGCCCTGCTGCTGTCACGGACAGCATACAGTGCAGTAATGCCGGCAAGGGACCAATCAGAGTGGCCCCTTGCCGGCAATCGATCCGATTGGTTAGTCTGTGCAGACTAACCAATTGGATTGAGGCATTGAAAAAATGCCGGTTTCAGGCTCTGATCTGCGCTCTGCAGATCAGAGCCTGAAATCACAGTGTCCTCGTGCCCACCCCGGTAAGGACCGTTATATAGATGATGTCCTGTTCATATGGAATAAAGATAAGAGTTCCCTTGACTAATTTTTGAGGGACATCAATGATAATTCTTTAAACTTACGGTTCTCAGCAACTACAAGCATGTCCTTTATTGAATTTTTGGACCTACAGATTAATATAGAGGGCCAACAGTTAATATGCAGTACCTACCATAAACCGACATCCTAGAACAGCCACATACTATACAGTAGTTGCCATCTGCCGCAATGGCTTTTAAATATACCGTCAGGACAATTTAGACGTATTAAAAGGAATTGTTCAACACAAGATAAATTCAAAGAAGAAGCAATTAATTTAAAAGATCAATTCCTAGAGAAAAAATACCCACTGGAATTATTAGAATCTTCGTTATAAATAGTACGCAAACTCGATCGGAATACCTTCTTTTCAGAGAAATTAGAAACCCCAAAACCCAACACACAAGAAATAGTCAGAATAATACTGCCATTTAATTCACAATATAAAAAGATCAAACTAAAATAAACTAATAGGACATATATTGAATAACAAACCCCACATTACCTTTACCAAGGCTCCAAATTTGGGCTTATTGGTTGCCCCTACAATTAACAATAAATCTTCAAAAACACCAACTATCCAAAAATAGATGGGTATGTCAGTTTTTTTTAGATGTGGGTCCTGTATGGGATGTAAATCTACCACATTCCCCAAAAAAAACATTGAAGTGAAGTCGACCAGCAACAATCATATACACAAAATTAGGGAATTCCTAACATGTAGCACAGAAAGCGTCATCTACATTATACAATGCCCATGTATGAAGCAATACGTGGGCAGAACAAAAGAACTTTGAAAAAAACGCATAGCTGAGCACATTGCAAACATTAGAAAGGGATACGATAAACATGCCCTGTCACTTCACTTCAAGACATCACACAATCAAGACCCAAGAGGAATGAGCTTTGCAGCCTTGGAAAAGATAAATGTACATTGGAAAGGAGGGGATCATATAGGCAAAATGTCTAGGATGGAATCCAGAAAGATTTTTGAATTCAATTCCCTCCTCCCACAAGGTTTAAACGCAGAAATGGAGATATTCGGGTTTTTGTAAAAAGAGGACAATTGAGAATAAGCCCCATTTCCTACCTTCACAATACTAATTTGATTCTATACAAACACTTACCTTCTACAAATGTATTATACTTTTAAAATTGTGGTGTTACGCTGTTTTAATTTATATATTTAATTTTATTTATTTTTAAACATTTTTAATATTTTTACCTAAAATAAACGAACAAGCAAATATAAAACCGCAGGAGCATATGCACACCCGACGGTTTCAAAAGACGATCTAAGGAGACCTGTTTGAGTGGTTGCAATATGTAAACCTACAATACATTGACTATGAGGTATATATGAGTTCGTTAGGAACATATATACAAATCAAGTAGTATATATGCTTACATTGTAGAAACAACCACCTACTAGCACTAAGTGCTCGCTCGCATATAATGAAATCTACTACCAACACCATACGTTAACCACATGATTCTCTCACACAATATGGAAATGTAGCTTGATAAACTTCATTCACTTATTTATTTTTTAATATTAAATTCCTACATATAGTTACAATATATGAACACCATTTTATATTTTATGGGAATATTTTTAAGATTTTATAAGGTTTATAGAAAA
Organism: Bufo gargarizans; assembly: GCF_014858855.1. Classification (NCBI taxonomy): domain Eukaryota; kingdom Metazoa; phylum Chordata; class Amphibia; order Anura; family Bufonidae; genus Bufo; species Bufo gargarizans. The sequence continues at coordinate 181,409,279 of NC_058082.1, forward strand.
TTATTTTTAATCAATCTGTTTCACCACACCTATATGTCCAAATCAAACGCATAACAAGCGCACAAAAAACCGAAACAAAAATGAATATAAAACGGACTAAATAAATATTGTTTGATCATGTGGATATATAGGTTGTTGTCAAATATATATATATATATATATATATATATATATATATATTAAGGATATCTTGGAATTGCATGATTAGATTATTTAAAAATATAGGATATATAAAGCCGCTATTTACTTATACAAGATTCGCCTAAAACTATACGCTTAGTAACCATTGTCATTGCTATTTGATTATATGCATCTATTTTATGTTATATTATAGAATAGTTTCACATGTAAAAACACTGCCAATAAGGGGTTAAATGACCGGCCAAGCCAGAATCAGACTTTCAGGTGTTTTCACTAAATGACGTAACAGCCCTAAATGGGTAAATGGATTCAGCTCTATAAAAACAGCCATACAACAGATGAGACTTGACCACTGAGGAAGGAGTCGTGTTAACTCCGAAACGCGTCTGGTGTATACAAGTCTCTACAAAAGGAAGAAAAAACGCAGCTCACCTGCGCATCTCTATTCAATCTGCAACAACATCCGAATATATTTCCGAAAGAAACGATAGTCCTGCCTTGTCCTGGGTAAAAGACATCGAGTCACCACAATCTTTAAGTGGGTGTAATCCCACATCTACCGCGGTACTTAAGCGGACTGTTTCTATGGTTGCAAATAAATCACTCACTTCAAAAGTTGATCGGAGGTACGACCACCTGTGCTGATAATACGTGGGACGCCACGTTAAGCACAAAATTCTGAACACTTTACTGCCTCCAAACAGTGAGTAACCTGCTAACATTACATATCACAGTGTACCAGCTAATCACAACTGAGCTATAACTGTGAAAGAATATATGCAACGTATTGCAAAGGAAAAATTTTGCTACCTCAGCACACTTGTATATTGGATATATCACTGATAAACTGCGGACTAACACAGAGACTATATCCATTATTATTACAGGCTGAGACTTTTGAAATAGACATTGTATCTATTGCTGTGATCTCAGGTTGAGCACGCATTAACCCTTGGCATGGTTACATTTTAAACATGTATATTGTATTTTTAGAGTGATAAGGTACCTTACTTGCACATCAAATTGTATTTAATAAATTTTTAGAATTAATATTGTCTAGAGTTTGGTATGAATCAGATGTAGGTGTGCCCCTCTTACATAGCTATAAATATAGCATTTTGTTTGGCTGTTAACCCTTGCTTTTGTTACTGGAAAAAATTGATTAAAATGAAATTTGAGAATTGCATTTTTTGGGCAAATTTCCCATCTTTATTTGCCAATAACTCTTGTGCAACACCTAAAGGGTTAACAAAGTTTGTAAAATCAGTTTTGAATACCTTGAGGGGTGTAGTTGCTTAGATGGTGTCACTTTCATGGAGTTTCTACTCTAGGGGTGTATCAGGGGGGCTTTAAATGGGACATGGTGTAAATAAACTAGTCCAGCAAAATCGGCTTTCCAAAAACCATACGGCGCACCTTTCCCTCTACGCCCTACTGTGTGCCCGTACAGTAGTTTACGGCCACATTTGGGGTGTTTCTGCAAACTACAGAATTGGGGCAATAAATATAGCATTTTGTTTGGCTGTTAACCCTTGATTTGTTACTGGTAAAAAGTGATTAATATGGAAAATTTGCCCAAAAATTTAAATTCTCAAATTTCATCTCCATTTGCCAACAACTCTTGTGCAACACCTAAAGGGTTAACAACCTTTGCAAAATAAGTTTAGAATACCTTGAGGGGTGTAGTTTCTAGAATTGGGTCATTTTTGGGTGGTTTCTATTATGTAGGCCTCACAAAGTGACTTCAGACCTGAACTGGTCCCTAAAAATGTGTTTTTTGAAAATTTATGAAAAATTTCAAAATTGGCTTCTAAACTTCTAAGCCTTGTAACATCCCCAAAATATAAAATATCATTCCCAAAATGATCCAAACATGAAGTAGACCTATGGGGAATGTAAAGTAATAACTATTTTTGGAGATATTACTCAGTATTATACAAGTAGAGAAATTGAAACTTGGAAATTTGCAATTTTTTAACTTCATTTTGGGTAAATTTGGTATTTTTTTTTAACTTCATTTTGCCAGTGTCATGAAGTACAATATGTGACGAAAAAACAATCTCAGAATGGCCGGGATAAGTCAAAGCATTTTAAAGTTATTATCACTTAAAGTAACACTGGTCAGATTTGCAAAAAATGGCCTGGTCCTTAAGGAGTTAAGTGGCCCCTATGTCAAGATCACACTCTTTTACAAGCTTTAAAGGGAACCTGTCATCTGGATTTTGTGTATAGAGCTGAGGACATGGGTTGCTAGATCGTCGCTAGCACATCCGCAGTACCCAGTCCCTATAGCTCTGTGCGCTTTTATTGTGTAAAAAAAAACGATTTGATACATATGCAAATTAACCCGAGATGAGTCATGTACGTGAGATGAGTCAGGGACAGGACTCATCTCAGGTTAATTTGCATATGTATCAAATCGTTTTTTTTACACAATAAAAGCACACAGAGCTATGGGGACTGGGTATTGCGGATGTGCTAGCGGCCATCTAGCAACCCATGTACTCAGCTCTATACCCCAAATCCTGGTGACAGGTTCCCTTTAACCCCATAGGGACACAGCCTTATTTCACCTTAAGGACCAGGCCATTTTTTGCAAATCTGACCAGTGTCACTTTAAGTGCACATAACTTTAAAACGCTTTGACTTATCCAGGCCGTTCTGAGATTGTTTTTTCGTCACATATTGTACTTCATGACAGTGGTAAAATGAAGTCAAAAAAATTATTTTTTTTGCACAAAATAATACCTAATTTACCCCAAAATTGCAAAAATTAGCAAATTTCAAAGTTTCAGTTTCTCTACTTCTGTAATACATAGTAATACCCCCAAAAATTGTGATGACTTTACATTCCCCATATGTCTACTTCATGTTTGTAGCATTTTGGGAATGATATTTTATTTTTTGGGGATGTTACAAGGCTTAGAAGTTTAGAAGCAAATTTTGAAATTTTTCAGAAATCTTCAAAATCCCACTTTTTATGGACCAGTTCAGGTTTGAAGTCATATTGTGAGGCTTAGATAATAGAAACCTCCCAAAAATGACCCCATCTAAGAAACTACACCCCTCAAGGTATTCAAAACTGATTTTACATACGTCGTTAACCCTTTAGGTGTTGCACAAGAGTTATTGGCAAATGGGGAAGAAATTTGAGAATTTCATTTTTTTGTCTAATTTTCCATTTTAACCCATTTTTTCCACTAACAAAGCAAGGGTTAACAGCCAAACAAGACTGTATCTTTATTGCCCTGACTCTGCCGTTTACAGAAACACCCAATATGTGGCCGTAAACTACTGTACGGCCACACAGCGGGGCGTAGAGTGAAAGGTGCGCCGTATGGTTTTTGGAAGGCTGATTTTTATGGACTGGTTTATTTACACCATGTCCCATTTGAAGCCCCCTGATGCACCCCTGGAGTAGAAACTCCCTAAAAGTGACCCCATCTAAGAAAGTACACCCCTCAAGGTATTCAAAACTGATTTTATATACGTCGTTAACCCTTTAGGTGTTGCGCAAGAGTTATTGACAAATGGGGATGAAATTTGAGAATTAGATTTTTTTGTCTAATTTTCCATTTTAACCCATTTTTTCCACTAACAAAGCAAGGGTTAACAGCCAAACAAGACTGTATCTTTATTGCCCTGACTCTGCCGTTTACAGAAACACCCAATATGTGGCCGTAAACTACTGTACGGCCACACAGCGGGGCGTAGAGTGAAAGGTGCGCCGTATGGTTTTTGGAAGGCTGATTTTTATGGACTGGTTTATTTACACCATGTCCCATTTGAAGCCCCCTGATGCACCCCTGGAGTAGAAACTCCCTAAAAGTGACCCCATCTAAGAAAGTACACCCCTCAAGGTATTCAAAACTGATTTTATATGCATCGTTAACCCTTTAGGTGTTGCGCAAGAGTTATTGACAAATGGGGATGAAATTTGAGAATTAGATTTTTTTGTCTAATTTTCCATTTTAACCCATTTTTTCCACTAACAAAGCAAGGGTTAACAGCCAAACAAGACTGTATCTTTATTGCCCTGACTCTGCCGTTTACAGAAACACCCAATATGTGGCCGTAAACTACTGTACGGCCACACAGCGGGGCATAGAGTGAAAGGTGCGCCGTTTGGTTTTTGGAGGGCTGATTTTTATGGACCGGTTTATTTACACCGTGTCCTGTTTCAACCCCCCTGATGCACCCCTGGAGTAGAAACTCCCTAAAAGTGACCCCATCTAAGAAAGTACACCCCTCAAGGTATTCAAAACTGATTTTATATACGTCGTTAACCCTTTAGGTGTTGCGCAAGAGTTATTGACAAATGGGGATGAAATTTGAGAATTAGATTTTTTTGTCTAATTTTCCATTTTAACCCATTTTTTCCACTAACAAAGCAAGGGTTAACAGCCAAACAAGACTGTATCTTTATTGCCCTGACTCTGCCGTTTACAGAAACACCCAATATGTGGCCGTAAACTACTGTACGGCCACACAGCGGGGCGTAGAGGGAAAGGTGCGCCGTTTGGTTTTTGGAGGGCTGATTTTTATGGACCGGTTTATTTACACCGTGTCCTGTTTCAACCCCCCTGATGCACCCCTGGAGTAGAAACTCCCTAAAAGTGACCCCATATTGGAAACTATGGGATAAGGTGGCATTATTTGGGGGACTATTTTTAGGGTACATATGATTTTTGGTTGCTCTATATTACATTTTTGTGAGGCAAGGTTACCAAAAATTGAGATTCTGAAATTTCATCTCCATTTGCCATTAACTGTTGAGGAACACCTAAAGGGTTAATAAAGTTTGTATAATCAGTTTTGAATACCTTGAGGGGTGTAGTTTCTTAGATGGGGTCACTTTTAGGGAGTTTTTACTCTAGGGGGGCATCAGGGGGGCTTCAAAAGGGACATGGTGTCAATAAAAAAGGCCATCAAAATCGGCCTTCCAGAAACCATGTCGGTCCTTTCCTTTTGCGGCCTCCCTTTTACTGATACACCAGTTTACGACCACAAATATGGCATTTCTGTAAACTGCAGTATCAGGGTAATAAATATTAACTTTTGTTTGGTTGTTAACCCTTGTTTTGTTACCGAAAAAAACGGATTGAAATGAAAAAGTGCCAAAAATGGAGTTTTTGGCACCGTTTTCATTTTTTTTTTTAACCGTGTTAATCTGGGGGGTTGGGTCATGGGATATTTTTATAGAGGAGATTCTTACGGACGCGGCGATACCTAATAAGTCTACTTTTTTTTATAATTATTTAGGTTTTTGACTATATTATCCTTTTTGATACCCAAACATTTTTTTGGTATCTCTAAAGTCTAGGTGTCATTTTTTTTATTTATTTTTTATCTGATTATCTTATGTGGGGGCTCATTTTTTGCGGGACGAGCGGACGGTTTTTCTGGCACTATTTTGGGGGCTATATGACTTTTTGATCGCTTGCTATTAAATTTTTTGTTATGTTTGGTGACAAAAAAAAATCTTTTTTTGCACTTTTTTTTTTTTTTTTGGACCGTGTTAATCTGGGGGGGTTGGATCATGGGGTATTTTTATAGAGGAGATTATTACCGACGCGGCGATACCTAATATGTCTACTTTTAATAAATTATACTTTTTTTGGGTGTCTCAAGTCTGAGAACCCTTTTTTTTTTTATCCCATGTCAGTCCTAAATTGGGATATAAATTTAGTACTCCATGGAAGTGTGATACTCCCTGAAGCAACCAATAATGCAGAGGCCCGGATGATCGGGGCACGTGTCACATTGAGTTGTGGTGTCCTTCCGTATCCCCCTCCTGTGACACACTCTGCACCTTTTTTGGGTTCGTCCCTTCTTTCCAGTATGGGGGACCACACCTGGAAAGTGTTGGCCAGGGACGATCCGGGCGCCTCCAGTTCCCGAGGTACTCCGGCCTGCTCTTTCCCGGTCCGAAAAGATCAGGTCTTTGAGGACTGCCTCATAGAATTGGAGGAATGTCCCTGTGCTGCCAACGCTTCGGGATAGTACAAAAGAGTTGTACATGGCAACCTGCACCAAGTAGACCGCAACTTTTTTGTACCATGCCCGGGTTTTGCGCATGGCGTTATATGGCTTGAGGACTTGATCCGAGAGATCAACTCGTAGGCGACGATACAATCGGGCTTGAGGACCGTTGCCGCGGTACCTCGCACAGGGACAGGGGTGATGCCGTTACCATGAATTGTGGACAGCATAAGGACATCCCTCTTGTCCTTATACCTGACCAGCAACAGGTTTCCAGTGGTAAGGGCACGGGTCTCACCCCTGGGGATAGGTACCTGGAGGGGGAGGGCAGGGAGGCCGCGTTGATTTTTCCGCACGGTCCCACAAGCGAACGTGGATCTGGCGGCAAGGGACTGGAACAAGGGGATACTGGTATAAAAGTTATCCACGTAAAGGTGGTAACCCTTATCCAGCAGTGGGAACATAAGGTCCCACACAAGTTTCCCGGTAACACCCAGAGTGGGGGGACATTCTGGGGGTTGAATCCGGGAATCTCGCCCCTCGTATATACGAAATTTGTAAGTGTACCCTGAGGTACTCTCACAAATTTTGTATAGCTTCACGCCATACCTCGCTCGCTTGGTGGGCACATACTGGCGGAAAATGAGTCTCCCCTTGAACGCAATGAGAGACTCATCAACCGCGACCTCTCTTCCAGGTACATAGGCCTCCATGAATTTGGCCCCAAAGTGATCGATGACCGGCCGTATCTTGTACAGACGGTCATGGGCAGGATCACCTCGGGGGGGACATGCTGCATTATCGGAATAATGCAGACATTTCCGAATGGCCTCAAACCGGGAGCGTGTCATGGCTGTACTGTAAAGTGGGGTCTGGTATAGGACGTCCCCACTCCAGTACAGCCTGACACTGGGTTTCTTGACCAGGCCCATATGCAGCACGAGGCCCCAAAATGTCCTCATTTCGGCTGCACTGACCGGCGTCCAGCCACCGGGCCTGGCCAAAAAGGAGCCCGGGTGTTGAGCGACGAACTGTTGGGCGTACAGATTCGTCTGCTCCACCATCAGATTTACCAGTGGGTCACTGAAAAAATGACGAAAAAAGTCATATTCAGTGTAGCCCACTGTGGAAATCTGGATTCCTGATTGGCCTACAAAATCAGGAATCACGGGCTCGTATCGCTCTGGGCTACACCAGACAAATTCACTGGCAGGGTGCTCCGGTGGATTTAACTGGTGGGCCGGGAAACCAGTACGAGCCCCAGAGCTGCTCGTACTAGGCTGGGCCACAGGGTCCCTAACATGGCGGTCCCCTTGCTCCGCCTGGCGGCGTCTCCGCCGCCTTGGGGGCTCATCATCATCGCTAGATGATGAGGAGGATGCGGATGACAACAGGAATGTGGGGTCATCCTCATCCTCACTGGGACTCTCGGATTCGGAGGCAAGCTGGGCGTATGCCTCCTCGGCCGAGAACGTCCGGCGGGCCATAGGGGAGTGTGTGTCTGCGTGTATATGTGCGTGTGTGTAACTCTTTATTTTGTGTGCGTGTGTGTGGGGGCACGGGTGTTCACGAACTCACCCTAAAACTAAAAAAATAAAAAAATAAACTGACTAAAAAAAAGGCCAAAAAATGTGGAAAAAAAAATTCAAAACCGCTGATCAACCGTCCGAAGTTGATCAGCGGTGGGGTGTGCGATGCGCTAACAGTGGCCGGACACTAAGAGTGCCGGCCACAGTCAGCGTACACAAAAAAAAAAAAAAAATCCTGCACCCCAAAAAAGTGGGGGGGGGGGCAAGTGGCAGCACCCCTGGGGGGTCTAGGGTCACACAGCTGTGCTGTGGACCCCAGACACCCTAACTAGGGTGATGCAATGAAAAGTGAAAAAAACTAACTTTCCCTTTTTTTCCCTGCCTAACCCAAACTTTCCCTAGCTGTCCCTATGTACCTGATGGGGGGTGCTGGTGGCAGAGATCGGGTCCTGGGGGCACAGATCGGGTGCAGGCAGCGGCAGCAGACACGTGCAGGCAGCTCCTCTCTCCTCCGGCTCCGGAACACAAAAGGAGGAGGAGAGGAGCGCCTGCCTCTTTTGAATCTGCCGCCGGACCGCCCACTGACCAATCAGAAAGCGATCCTGAGTGGTGATGTCACCATCACCACTCAGGATCGCTGGATGGTGATTGGTGGAGTGAAATCACACCACCATCACCATCCTGTTCCGGGTTATCGGGTCTTCAGAGACCCGAATAACCCGGAAACGCAGAAAACCGCAGGTCTGAATTGACCTGCGGTTTTCTGCGATCGCCGACATGGGGGGGTCACAGGACCCCCCGGCGCATTTGCCCCAGGTGCCTGCTCAATGATTTGAGCAGGCACCGGGTTCCGATCACCGCCCGCCGAGCGGCGGTGATCGGAACCATTCATGACGTACCGGTACGTCATGTGTCCTTAAGTACCAGGACATCATGACGTACCGGTACGTCATGTGTCCTTAAGAGGTTAAGGATGTGACGGGAAAGACCTAAGCCAGTTATCCATCCACAGACAGCTGTTTCAGGGTCTTGCCCCTCATCAGTGTGGCGTAGGATTTTGGCTAACCGGGAGCAATGCCTTGGAGACTACTCAAACCAGCTACAGAAAACACTGTGGAGCTTCATTTAAGATTCTCGACACAGCAATCCAAAGTGCAAAGCTCCCTGGGAAACAGTAATATGCAAAATACCGTGGAGCCCCAGTTATGGGTCTTCAACAAAGTGAAAGCCAGATATCCCTCAAAGGAAGGAAAACCAAGCAAAGGGGTGTCCTCATTACAGAGGTCACCAAATCCACCATATTAAGTGGCCCCTATATCAAGATCCCGCTCTTTTACAAGCTTTAAGGATGTGACGGGGGAGACCTAAGCCAGTTATTCATCCACAGACAGCTGTTTTGGGGTGTTGCCCCTCATCAGTGTGGAGTGGGATTCTGGCTAACCGGAAGGGAGCTTTGCACTTTGGATTGCTGTGTCGAGACTCTTAAATGAGGCTCCACAGTGAGATAAGCTATTGTTTTGTTCAAGATTCATCTCACAGGGTAGATCATGTGCTATTTTTATAGAGCAGGTTGTTAGGGATGCAGTGATATCAAATATTTCTACTTTCTTTGTTTGTTTGTTTCAGTTTTAAATAATAAAGCATTTTTTAAAAATAATTGTTTTTGTGTGTCCATTTTCTGAACGCCATTTTTTTTTCCTGCCGATCATTTTGTGCAGGGGCTTGTTTTTGCAGAAAGAGTTGAGGTTTTTATTGGTACCATTTTTGGGTACATATGATTTTTTGATCATTCATTATTACACTTTATTACACTTTATAACCCAAAAATGTGCTGTTTTGGAACAGTTTTTATTTATTTATTTTTACAGCGTTTATCTGGGGGATTAGGTCATGTGACAGTTTTATAGAGCAGATCGTTACGGACGTGGCGATACCTTGTATGTTTACTTTTTCTTATTTATTTAAATTTTACACAATAATAGCATTTTTGAAACCCCAAAAAATATCTTTTAGTGTCTCCATCGTCTGAGAGCCATAGCTTTTTTATTTTTTGGGTGATTGTCTTAAATAGGGTATAATTTTTTTCGGGATGAGGTGATGGATTGATTGGTTCAATTTTGAAGGGCATGTGCTTTTTTGATCGCTTGGGGTTGCAATTTGTGATGTAAGGTAAAAAATTGCTTTTTGGCACATTTTTTTTTTTTTTACAGTGTTCACCTGAGGGGTTAGGTCATGTGATATTTTTATCGAGCATGTTGTTACGGACGTGGAAATACCTAATATATACACTTTTTTATTTGATTTCACTTTAACACAATAATAGGATTTTAAAATAAAAAAATAAGGTTCCAGTGTCTCCATGTTCTGAGAGCTATAATTTTTTATTTATATTTTTGAGCAATTTTCTTATGTAGGATCTTAATTGTTTGCAGGATGAGGTGACGGTTTTATTGGTACCATTTTGTGGGACATAAGACTTTTTGATCGCTCGGTGTTGCACTTTTTGTGTGTAAGGTGACAAAAATGGCTTTTTTTAAAACATTTTTTTTTTTTCATGGGTCGATCACGTGATATATTTATAAAGACGGTCGTTACGGAGACGGTGATACCTAATATGTGTTGTTTTTTTTTCTATTTTTTATTTTTTATAGGAAAAAGGCAATTAATTTTTTTAATTTACATTTTTATTTATTTTTTATTTTTACTTTTATTATTTTTTACATTGTTTTTTTTAAATCAAGTCCAACTTGGATCTGGAAGATCCATGGGGGCTGATGGCTGTACTATAATTTGCAATGCTTTTGCATTGCAAAGTATAATACTATCAGATGTCCTGTAGATGGCAACACCGGACGCTTTTGCAAAGCATCTGGTTGCCATGGCAACCATCGGGCGCTGCCATCACAGTGCGGCAGCCCCAATGGTTGAGAGAGGGGGCCCCTCCTTCTATTAACCCCATGGATGCCGCTGCAGCGGCATCTAAGGGGTTAAAGCTGCTGATCTCTGCTGATGTCGGCAGCTCAGGAATGGAGCCGCCAATATCAAATAAAGCAGGGGGACCGCATTGGGGGCAGGGTGCACAGATGGGCAGCGCTGTAAAGGGGGGGCACGGCCAGCATGGAGGGGGCACGGATGGGGGCAGGATGAATGCATGGGGGGACCGCATCAGGGGCACGATACATGGATTGAGGGGCGGGGACCGCATCAGGGGCAGGCAGAGGCAGGGCTCACAGGAGGGGTGGGGGGGTTGGAGGCGCACAGGAAAAGGGCACAGATCGGGGGGCTTCAGGACCCATTACCTGATTTCAGGCTCTGTTCTGCAGAGCGCAGATTAGAGCCTGGAACAGGCACTTTTTCACTGCTGCAATTCGATTGGTTAGTCTGCACAGACTAACCAACCGGATCGATTGCCAGCAAGGGACCATTAAGATTGGTCCCTTGCCGGCATTACTGAACTGTATGCTGTCCGTGACAGCAGCAGGGCAGGGGCAGAAGCTTCAATCCAAGCGCTTTGCAGCGCTTGAATGAAGAGCTGCCTGATGTCTATACACGTGCTATCTGCACAGGATATGTGCAAATAGCACGTATATAGATGGATTGCAGTCGGGAAGGGGTTAAACAAACACCCATTTTGGGCAAAAATAAATATATATTTTTCAGCCTTTGCTGCATATGTCATTGTGAGATACACCCTTTAGATACTGTGGTTCTATTCAGGTATTTGAAAAAACAGCCATTTTGTGCACAAAACCTTAATTGCGACCTAGTCTGTATCAGGACGTGTGAGATACACCCTTTTGATACTGTGGTTTTATTCAGTTATTTGATATACAGCCATTTTGTACACAAAACTTAACCCCTTAAGGACACAGCCTTTTTACACCTTAGGACCAGGCCATTTTTTGCAAATCTGACCAGTGTCACTTTAAGTGCTGATAACTTTAAAACGCTTTGACTTATCCAGGCCGTTCTGAGATTGTTTTTTCGTCACATATTGTACTTCATGACACTGGTGAAATGAAGTCAAAAAAATATTTTAACAAATTTTTGGAAAAATTAGCAAATTTCAAAGTTTCAGTTTCTCTACTTCTGTAATACATAGTAATACCCCCAAAAATTGTGATGACTTTACATTCCCCATATGTCTACTTTATGTTTGAATTGTTTTGGGAATGATATTTTATTTTTTGGGGATGTTATAAGGCTTAGAAGTTTAGAAGCAAATCTTGAAATTTTTCAGCAATTTACAAAAACTACATTTTTAGGGACCAGTTCAGGTCTGAAGTCACTTTGCGAGGCTTACATAATAGAAACCACCCAAAAATGACCCCATCTAAGAAACTACACCCCTCAAGGTATTCAAAACTGAGTTTACATACGTTGTTAACCCTTTAGGTGTTGCACAAGAGTTATTGGCAAATGGGGATGAAATTTGAGAATTTCTTTTTTTTGTCAAATTTTTTATTTTAACCCATTTTTTCCACTAACAAAGCAAGGGTTAACAGCCAAACAAGACTGTATCTTTATTACCCTGACTCTGCCGTTTACAGAAACACCCAATATGTGGCCGTAAACTACTGTACGGCCACACAGCGGGGCATAGAGTGAAAGGTGCGCCGTTTGGTTTTTGGAGGGCTGATTTTTAAGGACTGGTTTATTTACACCATGTCCCATTTGAAGACCCCTGATGCACCCCTAGAGTAGAAACTCCCTAAAAGTGACCCCATCTAAGAAACTACACCCCTCAAGGTATTCAAAACTGATTTTACATACGTCGTTAACCCTTTAGGTGTTGCACAAGAGTTATTGGCAAATGGGGATGAAATTAGCAAATTTCATTTTTTTGTCTAATTTTCCATTTTAACACATTTTTTCCACTAACAAATCAAGGGTTAACAGCCAAACAAGACTGTATCTTTATTGCCCTGACTCTGCCGTTTACAGAAACACCCAATATGTGGCCGTAAACTACTGTACGGCCACACAGCGGGGCGTAGAGGGAAAGGTGCGCCGTTTGGTTTTTGGAGGGCTGATTTTTATGGACTGGTTTATTTACACCATGTCCCATTTGAAGCCCCCGATGCACCCCTGGAGTAGAAACTCCCTAAAAGTGACCCCATCTAAGAAACTACACCCCTCAAGGTATTCAAAACTCATTTTACATACGTCGTTAACCCTTTAGGTGTTGACCAAGAGTTATTGGCAAATGGGGATGAAATTTGAAAATTTCATTTTTTTGCCTTATTTTCCATTTTAACCCATGTTTTCCACTAACAAAGCAAGGGTTAACAGCCAAACAAGACTGTATCTTTATTACCCTGACTCTGCCGTTTACAGAAATACCCAATATGTGGCCGTACACTACTGTACGGCCACACAGCGGGGCATAGAGTGAAAGGTGCGCCGTTTGGTTTTTGGAGGGCTGATTTTTATGGACCGGTTTATTTACACCGTGTCCTGTTTCAACCCCCTGATGCACCCCTGGAGTCGAAACTCCCTAAAAGTGACCCCATCTAAGAAACTACACCCCTCAAGGTATTCAAAACTGATTTTACATACGTCGTTAACCCTTTAGGTGTTGCACAAGAGTTATTGGCAAATGGGGATGAAATTGGAAAATTTCATTTTTTTGCCTTATTTTCCATTTTAACCCATGTTTTCTACTAACAAAGCAAGGGTTAACAGCCAAACAAGACTGTATCTTTATTACCCTGACTCTGCCGTTTACAGAAACACCCAATATGTGGCCGTACACTACTGTACGGCCACACAGCGGGGCGTAGAGTGAAAGGTGCGCCGTTTGGTTTTTGGAGGGCTGATTTTTATGGACCGGTTTATTTACACCGTGTCCTGTTTCAACCCCCCTGATGCACCCCTGGAGTCGAAACTCCATAAAAGTGACCCCATTTTGGAAACTATGGGATAAGGTGGCATTTTTTGGGGGAGTATTTTTAGGGTAAATATAATTTTTGGTTGCTCTATATTACATTTTTGTGAGGCAAGGTTACCAAAAATTGAAATTCTGATATTTCATCTCCATTTGCCATTAACTGTTGAGGAACACCTAAAGGGTTAATAAAGTTTGTATAATCATTTTTGAATACCTTGAGGGGTGTAGTTTCTTAGATGGGGTCAATTTTAGGGAGTTTTTACTCTAGGGGGGCATCAGGGGGGCTTCAAAAGGGATATGGTGTCAATAAAAAGGCCATCAAAATCGGCCTTCCAGAAACCATGTCGGTCCTTTCCTTTTGCAGCCTCCCTTTTACGGATACAGCAGTTTACGACCACAAATGTGGCGTTTCTGTAAACTGCAGTATCAGGGTAATAAATTTTAACTTTTGTTTGGTTGTTAACCCTTGTTTTGTTACCGGAAAAAACGGACTGAAATGGAAAAGTGCCAAAAATAGCGGTTTTGGCACAGTTTTTTTGTTTTTTTTTTAACCGTGTTAATCTGGGTAGTTAGGTCATGGGATATTGTTATAGAGGAGATTCTTACGGACGCGGCAATATCTAATAAGTCTACTTTTTTTTTACAATTATTTAGGTTTTTGACTATATTATCTTTTTTGATACAACATTTTTTTTTGGGTATCTCTAAAGTCTAAGTGTCATTTTTTTTATTTTCTTTTAGCCAATTATCTTATGTGGGGGCTCATTTTTTGCGGGATGAGCGGACGGTTTTATTGGCACTATTTTGGGGGCTATATGACTTTTTGATCGCTTGCTATTAAACTTTTTGTTATGTAAGGTGACAAAAAAAATATTTTTTTGCACCTATTTTTTTTTTTTTTTTTTACTGTGTTAATCTGGGGGGTTGGGTCATGGGGTATTTTTTTAGAGGAGATTCTTACAGACGTGGCAATACCTAATAAGTCAACTTTTTTTTTACAATTATTTAGGTTTTAGACTATATTATCCTTTTTGATACCCTAAAAAAAATTTTGTATCTCTAAAGTCTAAGAGTCATTTTCTATTTTTTTTTTTATCTGATTATCTTATGTGGGGGCTCATTTTTTGCGGGATGAGATGACGGTTTTATTGACACTAATTTGGGGGCTATATGACTTTTTGATCGCTTGCTATTAAACTTTTTATTATGTAAGGTGACAAAAAAAAACTTTTTTTGCACCTTTTTTTTTTTTCTGGACCGTGTTAATCTGGGGGGTTAGGTCATGGGGCATTTTTATAGAGGAGATTATTACCGATGCGGCAATACCTATGTCTACTTTTAATAAATTATTTTAGTTTTTTTGGGTGTCTCAAGTCTGAGAACCATTTTTTTTTATCCGATGTCAGTGCTAAATTGGGATATAAATTTAGTACTCCATGGAAGTGTGATACTCCCTGAAGCAACCGTCAATGCAGAGGCCCGGATGATCGGGGCATGTGTCGCACTGAGTAGTCGTGTCCTTCCGTATCCCCCTCCTGCGACACACTCTGCACTTTTTTTGGGTTCGTCCCTTCTTTCCAGTATGGGGGACCACACCTGGAAAGTGTTGGCCAGGGACGATCCAGGCGCCTACAGTTCCCGAGGTACTCCGGCCTGCTCTTTCCCGGTCCGAAAAGATCAGGGCCTTGAGGACTGCCTCATAGAACTGGAGGAATGTCCCTGTGCTGCCAGCGCTTCGGGATAGTACAAAAGAGTTGTACATGGCAACCTGTACCAAGTAGACCGCAACTTTTTTGTACCATGCCCGGGTTTTGCGCATGGCGTTATATGGCTTGAGGACTTGATCCGAGAGATCAACTCCTCCCATATACCGATTGTAGGCGACGATACAATCGGGCTTGAGGACCGTTGCCGCGGTACCTCGCACAGGGACAGGGGTGATGCCGTTACCATGAATTGTGGACAGCATAAGGACATCCCTCTTGTCCTTATACCTGACCAGCAACAGGTTTCCAGTGGTAAGGGCACGGGTCTCACCCCCTGGGGATAGGTACCTGGAGGGGGTGGGCAGGGAGGCCGCGTTGATTTTTCCGCACGGTCCCACAAGCGGACGTGGATCTGGCGGCAAGGGACTGGAACAAGGGGATACTGGTATAAAAGTTATCCACGTACAAGTGGTAACCCTTATCCAGCAGTGGGTGCATAAGGTCCCACACAAGTTTCCCGGTAACACCCAGAGTGGGGGGACATTCTGGGGGTTGAATCCGGGAATCTCGCCCCTCGTATACACGAAATTTGTAAGTGTACCCTGAGTTTCTCTCACAAATTTTGTATAGCTTCACGCCATACCTCGCCCGCTTGGAAGGCACATACTGGCGGAAAATGAGTCTCCCCTTGAACGCAATGAGAGACTCATCAACCACGACCTCCCTTCCAGGTACATAGGCCTCCATGAATTTGGCCCCAAAGTGATCGATGACCGGCCGTATCTTGTACAGACGGTCATGGGCAGGATCACCTCGGGGTGGACATGCTGCATTATCGGAATAATGCAGACATTTCCGGATGGCCTCAAACCGGGAGCGTGTCATAACCGTACTGTAAAGTGGGGTCTGATATAGGACGTCCCCACTCCAGTACAGCCTGGCACTGGGTTTCTTGACCAGGCCCATATGCAGCACGAGGCCCCAAAATGTCCTCATTTCGGCTGCACTGACCGGGGTCCAGCCACCGGGCCTGGCCAAAAAGGAGCCCGGGTGTTGAGCGACGAACTGTTGGGCGTACAGATTCGTCTGCTCCACCATCAGATTTAACAGTGGGTCACTGAAAAAATGACAAAAAAAGTCATATTCAGTGTAGCCCACTGTGGAAATCTGGATTCCTGATTGGCCTACGAAATCAGGAATCACGGGCTCGTATCGCTCTGGGCTACACCAGACAAGTTCACCGGCAGGGTGCTCCGGTGGATTTAACTGGTGGGCCGGGAAACCAGTACGAGCCCCAGAGCTGCTCGTACTAGGCTGGGCCACAGGGTCCCTAACATGGCGGTCCCCTTGCTCCGCCTGGCGGCGTCTCCGCCGCCTTGGGGGCTCATCATCATCGCTAGATGATGAGGAGGATGCGGATGACAACAGGAATGTGGGGTCATCCTCATCCTCACTGGGACTCTCGGACTCGGAGGCAAGCTGGGCGTATGCCTCCTCAGCCGAGAACGTCCGGCGGGCCATAGGGGAGTGTGTGTCTGCGTGTATATGTGCGTGTGTGTAACTCTTTATTTGGTGTGCGTGTGTGAGGGGGCACGGGTGTTCACGAACTCACCCTAAAACTAACAGAAAAAATAAATAAACTAACTAAAAAAGGGTCAAAAAAGTGAGGAAAAAAAAATTCAAAACTGCTGATCAACCGTCCGAAGTTGATCAGCGGTGGGGTGTGCGATGCGCTAACAGTGGCCGGACGCTAAGTGCCGGTCACATTTAGCGAACTCAAAAAAAAAAAAAAAGCACCCCAAAAAAGGTGGGGGGGGGCAAGTGGCAGGGGGAGGGGGGCAAGTGGCAGCACCCCTGGGGGGCCTAGGGTCACACAGCTGTGCTGTGGACCCCAGACACCCTAACTGGGGTGATGCAATAAAAGTTCAAAAAAAAATACCTTTCCCTTTTTTTTCCCTGCCTATCCCAAACTTTCCCTAGCTGTCCCTATGTACCTGATGGGGTGCTGGGGGCAGAGATCGGGTCCTGGGGGGCACAGATCGGGGTGCAGGCAGCGGTGGCAGACACGTGCAGGCAGCTCCTCTCTCCTCCGGCGCCGGAACACAAAAGGAGGAGGAGAGGGGCGCCTGCCTCTTTTGAATCTGCCGCCGGACCGCCCACAGACCAATCAGAAAGCGATCCTGAGTGGTGATGTCACCATCACCACTCAGGATCGCTGGATGGTGATTGGTGGAGTGAAATCACACCACCATCACCATCCTGTTCCGGGTTATCGGGTCTTCAGAGACCCGAATAACCCGGAAACGCAGAAAACCGCAGGTCTGAATTGACCTGCGGTTTTCTGCGATCGCATACATGGGGGGGTCACCGGACCCCCCGACGCATTTGCCCCAAGTGCCTGCTCAATGATTTGAGCAGGCACGGGGTTCCGATCGCCGCCGGCCGCGCGGCGGTGATTGAAAATGCACAGGGCGTACATGTACGCCCTGTGTCCTTAAGTACCAGGGCACAAGGGCGTACCTGTACGCCCTGTGTCCTTAAGGGGTTAAATTATGGCCTAGTCTGAATCAGTATGTGTGAGATACACCCTTTAGATACTGTGGTTCTATTCAGTTATTTGAAATACAGCCATTTTGGGCAAACAAATATAATTGCGGCCTAGTCTGGATCAGTCGGTGTGAGATACATAGAAACATAGAAACATAGAATGTGTCGGCAGATAAGAACCATTTGGCCCATCTAGTCTGCCCAATATACTAAGTACTATGGATAGCCCCTGGCCCTATCTTATATAAAGGATGGCCTTATGCCTATCCCATGCATGCTTAAACTCCTTCACTGTATTTGCAGCTACCACTTCTGCAGGAAGGCTATTCCATGCATCCACTACTCTCTCAGTAAAGTAATACTTCCTGATATTACTTTTAAACCTTTGCCCCGCTAATTTAAAACTATGTCCTCTTGTTGCAGTTTTTCTTCTTTTAAATATTCTCTCCTCTTTTACCTTGTTGATTCCCTTTATGTATTTAAAAGTTTCTATCATATCCCCTCTGTCTCGTCTTTCTTCCAAGCTATACATGTTAAGGTCCTTTAATCTTTCCTGGTAAGTTTTATCCTGCAATCCATGTACCAGTTTAGTAGCTCTTCTCTGAACTCTCTCCAAAGTATCAATATCCTTCTGGAGATATGGTCTCCAGTACTGAGCACAATACTCCAAATGAGGTCTCACTAGTGCTCTGTAGAGCAGCATGAGCACCTCCCTCTTTCTACTAGTAATGCCTCTCCCTATACACCCAAGCATTCTGCTAGAATTTCCTGCTGCTCTATGACATTGTCTGCCTACCTTTAAGTCTTCTGAAATAATGACCCCTAAATCCCTTTCCTCAGATACTGAGGTTAGGACTGTATCACTGATTTTATATTCTGCTCTTGGGTTTTTATGCCCCAGGGGCATTATTTTGCACTTATCCACATTAAATTTAAGTTGCCAGATTTTTGACCATTCCTCTAGTTTTCCTAAATCCTTTTCCATTTGGTGTATCCCTCCAGGAACATCAACCCTGTTACAAATCTTTGTGTCATCAGCAAAAAGACACACCTTACCATCGAGGCCTTCTGCAATTTCGCTGATAAAGATATTAAACAATATGGGTCCCAGAACAGATCCCTGAGGTACCCCACTGGTAACAATACCATGGTCTGAATATACTCCATTGACTACAACCCTCTGTTGCCTGTCCTTCAGCCACTGCCTAATCCATTCAACAATATGGGAGTCCAAGCCCAAAGACTGCAATTTATTGATAAGCCTTCTGTGTGGGACAGTATCGAAAGCCTTACTGAAGTCTAGATACTACTTCTATGTCTACTGCACCTCCACCATCTATTGTTTTAGTCACCCAATCAAAAAAATCAATAAGATTAGTTTGACATGAACTCCCTGAAGTAAACCCATGCTGTTTTTCATCTTTCAATCCTTGGGATTTTAGATGTTCCACAATCCTCTCCTTAAGTATGGTTTCCATTAATTTCCCCACTATTGATGTCAGGCTTACTGGCCTATAGTTGCCCGATTCCTCCCTACTACCTTTCTTGTGAATCGGCACAAAATTTGCTAATTTCCAATCTTCTGGGACGACTCCTGTTGCCAGTAATTAGTTAAATAAATCTGTTAATGGTTTTGCTAGTTCACCGCTGAGCTCTTTTAATAGCTTTGGGTGTATCCCATCAGGCCCCTGTGACTTATTTGTATTGATTTTAGACAGCTGACTTAGAACCTCTTCCTCTGTAAAGACACATGCATCAAAAGATTCATTAGTCTTCTTTCCTAACTGAGGTCCTTTTCCTTTATTTTCCTTCGTTAAGACTGAACAGAAGTATTAATTGAGGCAGTCAGCTAGTTCTTTATCTTCTTCCATATACCTTCCTTCTTTTGTTTTTAATTTTGTAATTCCTTGTTTTAGTTTCCTTTTTTCATTTATGTATCTGAAGAATGCCTTATCGCCTTTTTTCCCTGACTGAGCTGTGCTTCTATTCAGTTATTAAACAAACACCCATTTAGAGCAAAAAAAATAATTGCGGCCTAGTCTGCATCTGTACCTGTGAGATACAACCTTTACATACTGTCGTTCTCTTCTGCTATTAATTGAACACCCATTTAGGGCAAAATATACAATTTTACAGCCCTTGCTGCATCCGAACGTGTGAAATTCAAGGGTTATATACTGCTGTCATATTTAGTTATTAAATAAACACCCATTTTGGGCAAAATAATTTATTTTTCAGCCTTTGCTACATATGTCATTGTGAGATACACACTTTAGATACTGTGGTTCTATTCAGTTATTTGAAAAACAGCCATTTTGTGCACAAAACTTAAATTCCGGCCTAGTCTGGATCAGTACGTGTGAGATACACACTTTAGATACTGTGGTTCTATTCAGTTATTTTAAAAACAGCCATTTGGGGCAAAAATCTTTAATTGCGGCCTAGATTGTGTGAGATACACCCTTTACATACTGTGGTTCTATTCAGTTATTAAACAAACAACCATTTTGGGCAAAAAAATTATAATTGCGGCCTAGTCTGCATCTGTACGAGTGAGATACAACCTTTACATACTGTCGTTCTATTCTGCCATTAATTGAACACCCATTTAGGGCAAGATCCTAAATTTGAGAAATTTGAGGAGGGCGTCAAATAAGGGATGTGGCCCAGGTTGTGGTGCTGCTGGTGGAGCTCCTGTTGCAGGGAGAGGACTTGGTCGATCTGTACCAGCTACACGCACAAGTGAAACCCCTTCCTCAGGTGCGAGTAGGCAACAGAACCTGCAGCGGTATTTGGTCGGGCCTAATGCGGCTCTACGAATGATGAGGACAGAACAAGTACAGGCAATAGTAGATTGGGTTGCTGACACTGCCTCCAGTTCCTTCACATTGTCTCCCACCCAGTCTCCTGCTGAAAGATCAGAGTTGGCACATGCAGCCGATGTCCATCAGTCTTTCACCTCACCCCCTTGCAAATCAGCCAAGCAGTCTGAGCCCCAAGTCATGCAGCAGTCTCTTCTGCTTTTTGATGACTCTGTAAGCAGGGTTTCCCAGGGCCATCCACCTATCCCTGCCCCAGAAGTGGAAGAGATTGAGTGTACTGATGCCGAACCACTTATGTTTCAAGATGGGTACATGGAAGGACCATCGCAGCACGTCTCGGATGATGGCGAAACACAGGTGCCAACTGCTGGGGCTTTTAAAAGTGTGCAGACTGACAAGGAGGGCAGGGGTGAAGACTGGGTGGAAGATGATGTGGAGGACAATGAGGTCCTCAAGCCCACATGGAATTAAGGTCATGCGAGTGACCTATGTAGTTCGGAGGAAGAGGCGGTGGTCACACAGTACAGCAGAAGAGGGAGCAGGGTGCAAAAGCGGAGCAGCCATCCCCTAGACAATACGCCTGCTACTTCCCACCGCAGCAAGGAACCGAGCACACCAAAGCCAGCTCCAAGGAAATTCCTGGCGTGGCAGTTCTTCAGACAATGTGCTGATGACAAGACACGAGTGGTTTGCATGCTGTGCAATCAGAGCCTGAAGTGAGGCATAAACGTTCTCAACCTGAGCACAACCTGCATGACCAGGCATCTAAGTGCAAAGCAAGAGCTGCATTGGAGTAGACACCTCAAAAACCAAGAAAGATGTTTGGCTCCTCATGCTTCCTCCTCTGATGCAGTCTCGGCTTCTTCATCCGCCTCTGGAGTTCAGCTCTCCATCTCCCAAACACTGGAGCGGAAGAGGAAATAGCCCTGAAGGCCATCATTTCAAAATTACTGGCCTTTGAAATGCTGTCATTCCGTCTGGTTGAGATGGAGAGTTTTAAAGGCCTTATGGTGGTGGCTGTCACACAGTACATTGTGCCCAGATGCGACTACTTTTCCAGGCGTGCCATCCCTTCCCTGCACAACCAAGTGGGGAACAAAATCAGGTGTACACAGCGCAACACCATCTGTGGCAAGGTGCACCTGACTACGGATACGTGGACCAGTAAGCACGGTCAGGGACGTTATATGTCCATAATAGCACACTGGGTAAATGCAGTGGCGGCTGGGCCTGAGGCGGATAACAGTTTGTCGCATGTCCTTCCAGCCCCGAGGATTGCAGGGCACTTCAGTTTGCTTCCTCCTCCTACTCCGCTTCCTCATCCTCTACCAGCTCCTCATCCGGTCAGCGTAACACCTTCACCACCAACTTCAGCAAAGCCATGAGTAAACGAAAGCAGGCAGTTTGAAAACATATCTGTTTGGGGGACAAACCCCACACCGCGCAGGAGCTGTGGACGGGCCTTGAACAACAGACCGATGAGTGGTTGGTGCCAGTGAGCTTCAAGCCCGGCCTGGTGGTGTGTGATAATTTGTGAAATCTCGTAGCAGCTCTGAAACTATCCGGTTTGACACCCATCCCTTGCCTGGTGCATGTGCTGAATTTGGTGGTGCAGAGATTCCTTAGAAATTATCCCGATATGTCAGAGCTGCTGCATAAAGTGCGGGCCGCCTGTGCTCACGGCCTCATATGTGACGTGCCCAAAAGGTGGAACTCCACCTTGCACATGCTGGCCAGACAGTGGAGTTTCAGCTGCAGCACTCACGGATGAGTCAATCTGCGGAACAGCACCACTTCACCACTAATGACTGGGCCTACATGCGAGACCTGTGTTCCTTGTTGCGCTGTTTTGATTACTCCACCAACATGGACAGTGCCGATAACGCTGTTCTCAGCGTTACTATACCACTTCTATGCAGAAAAAGGGAAGTTGTCCAGCCTGTCTTTGTGTTAATCCAAACAGCACTTTATTGAATATCAAATGTTAAAAACATCCAGGTACAGGTTGCATATGTCTACGTGTTTCAGGCAGAAAACAATTTAGCCCTTGCTCAAAATACACTGAGAGATTCATCTTTATAGGGGAAAGAGGAAGGCTGCACCTGAGGCAATCAAGCATGAGACAGCTCCTCCCTCCCATAGAGGTGCACAATGGTAAAAACAAACTAAAAAATACATGTGTAAGTCATCGTGAATAGCTTAACAAAGTAGGGAAATAGGTGTTAATATTGTAGGAATAAGTCTAATCTTTTGTTTAACCCTTGAGGTTGGCGACTTTCCAACTGCAAAATCCAGTAGGATTCTCTGTTTAAAAGTTTCCTTTTTCAGTTGCCTTCTCTCACTGGTCTATTAACCCTTTCAATGCTTTGCACAGACATGCCAGAGGTGTCACCACCATGAACTAACGCAAAATGAAGACTTGCCTCTGAAATGTTGTGGCTTTCATGGTGTTGCACATCTGATATGTGTTTTCTTATTCGTGTTTTTATACCATATTGTAACATACATTCAGTGCAAGTTATGAAATATATGGCATAAGTTGTGTTACAATTCAAGAAGGATTTCATCACAAAACTCCCACCATTAACTCTGTACTCAAAAGACCTGGACATTTTCATATATCTGCAGCAAGTACATATAGAATGGCCACATTTATAATTTCCTTTGGATGACAACCAGGTGCCTCGTGATGTTTAAGTCTTCTTACTCTGAAAAATGCTCAGACTCACTATACAGGGAGTGCAGAATTATTAGGCAAGTTGTATTTTTGAGGATTAATTTTATTATTGAACAACAACCATGTTCTCAAAGAACCCAAAAAACTCATTAATATCAAAGCTGAATATTTTTGGAAGTAGTTTTTAGTTTGTTTTTAGTTTTAGCTATTTTAGGGGGATATCTGTGTGTGCAGGTGACTATTACTGTGCATAATTATTAGGCAACTTAACAAAAAACAAATATATACCCATTTCAATTATTTATTTTTACCAGTGAAACCAATATAACATCTCAACATTCACAAATATACATTTCTGACATTCAAAAACAAAACAAAAACAAATCAGTGACCAATATAGCCACCTTTCTTTGCAAGGACACTCAAAAGCCTGCCATCCATGGATTCTGTCAGTGTTTTGATCTGTTCACCATCAACATTGCGTGCAGCAGCAACAACAGCCTCCCAGACACTGTTCAGAGAGGTGTACTGTTTTCCCTTCTTGTAAATCTCACATTTGATGATGGACCACAGGTTCTCAATGGGGTTCAGATCAGGTGAACAAGGAGGCCATGCCATTAGATTTTCTTCTTTTATACCCTTTCTTGCCAGCCACGCTGTGGAGTACTTGGACGCGTGTGATGGAGCATTGTCCTGCATGAAAATCATGTTTTTCTTGAAGGATGCAGACTTCTTCCTGTACCACTGCTTGAACAAGGTGTCTTCCAGAAACTGGCAGTAGGACTGGGAGTTGAGCTTGACTCCATCCTCAACCCGAAAAGGCCCCACAAGCTCATCTTTGATGATACCAGCCCAAACCAGTACTCCACCTCCACCTTGCTGGTGTCTGAGTCGGACTGGAGCTCTCTGCCCTTTACCAATCCAGCCATGGGCCCATCCATCTGGCCCATCAAGACTCACTCTCATTTCATCAGTCCATAAAACCTTAGAAAAATCAGTCTTGAGATATTTCTTGGCCCAGTCTTGACGTTTCAGCTTGTGTGTCTTGTTCAGTGGTGGTCGTCTTTCAGCCTTTCTTACCTTGGCCATGTCTCTGAGTATTGCACACCTTGTGCTTTTGGGCACTCCAGTGATGTTGCAGCTCTGAAATATGGCCAAACTGGTGGCAAGTGGCATCTTGGCAGCTGCACGCTTGACTTTTCTCAGTTCATGGGCAGTTATTTTGCACCTTGGTTTTTCCACACGCTTCTTGCGACCCTGTTGACTATTTTGAATGAAACGCTTGATTGTTTGATGATCACGCTTCAGAAGCTTTGCAATTTTAAGAGTACTGCATCCCTCTGCAAGATATCTCACTATTTTTGACTTTTCTGAGCCTGTCAAGTACTTCTTTAGACCCATTTTGCCAAAGGAAAGGAAGTTGCCTAATAATTATGCACACCTGATATAGGGTGTTGATGTCATTAGACCACACCCCTTCTCATTACAGAGATGCACATAACCTAATATGCTTAATTGGTAGTAGGCTTTCGAGCCTATACAGCTTGGAGTAAGACAACATGCATAAAGAGGATGATGTGGTCAAAATACTCATTTGCCTAATAATTCTGCACTCCCTGTATTGGCTATAGTTGGAGCGTTTCGTGCTGCACATTTGACACCATTTTGTGCTACTGTTACCCAATTTTTGTTGCATGCTAGCACTGGGAAATGTTTTTTGATAATGTTAAAAATTTGTATATATTCGCTGCTATATTGTGTAACAAAAACATTTTTCTTTGTGCATTTTGTATTACAGTTCATCCAGTTTCCTGTTGCTTTTAATTTTCTGGGATCAACTGAAATCAATTTGTCCCTATCCATATCTAGGACATCTTTATTGTGTTTTGTCATAATTTGTTTGGAATATGCTCTATGTGTCAATCTGTTAATGATGTCTTGCGCCTCAGTGTCATAAGTAGCTTTGTGGCTGCAATTTCTCCTAGCCCTAATGAATTCCCCCTTAGGTATATTTCTGATTGTATGGGTGGGATGACATGACATGGCGTGTAATAATGTGCTGCTGTGGGTTTCCTGTAAGTACTTGTGTATATGGAGGTTGTGGAGCAGTCTCCCCTGAGGCGGAGTTCCAAGAACACTGTGCTCGAGGTGTCATGCTGAACAGTGAATTGAAGACTGTTCACACATGAATTTAGAAAGTGAGCAAAGGACGGTATGGCCGCCACATCGCCCGACCAGACAAAGATCAAGTTGTCGATGTAACGGCCATACCACCTTATACTATACACATATGGGTTGGTGTCGATGAGGAGAAAGTTTCTCTCCCACCATGCCATAAAAATATTTGCTATGAAGGGAGAGAACTTCTATACCTTCTTGAAAAAACGCTTCTGGCGATGATGGAAGAGGATGTGGCACAGGAGGAGGAAGAGGGATCATTTCGAAGGGTTTCCGGCCAGTCATTCACAAGTAACTCCGAGGATGGGTTCCTTCACCCACAAACGCCAGGTACACAATTGTCAAGCCAGCGCACAGTTCTGAAGGATGACGAGGTGAAGGATGAGGAGGAGGAGATGTAGGAGGAGGAGGAACCTTGTTCACAGCAGGGTGGCACCCAGACCAGCTCATGGCCATCACTGGTGCGTGGCTGGGGGGATACAGAGGACACAGACCATATACCTCCCACAGACGACAGCTTTTCATTGCCTCTGGGCAGCCTGGCACACATGAGCGATTACATGCTACAGTGTCTCCGAAATGACCACTGAGTTGCCCACATTCTAAATTGCGCTGATTACTGGGTGGCCACGCTGATGGATCCCCATTACAAGGACAACGTGCCTTCCTTAATTCCGTCACTGGAGCGTGATCATAAGATGCGCGAGTACAAGTGCACGCTGGTAGACACGCTGCTGGTGGCATTCACACCTGACAGCGGGGGCACAGTGGAAGCACAGTGCGAAGGCGAAGGAAGAGGTCGCCAACACAGCTAGGGCACCGCCAGCACCTCAGAAGGCAGGGTTAGCATGGCCGAAATGTGGAAAAGCTTTGTCAGCATGCCACAACAACCAGCACCACCAGCTGATATGGAACGTCTTAGCAGGAGGCAGCATTTCAGCAACATGGTGGAGCAGTATGTGTGCACACGACTACACGTACTGAATGACGGGTCTGGCCTCTTCAACTTCTGGGTCTCCAAATGGGGCACATGGCCTGAGCTTGCCTTTTATGCCTTGGAGGTGCTGGCCTGCCCTGCAGCCAGTGTATTATCTGAACGTGTGCTTAGCACGGCAGGGGGCATCATCACAGACAAGCGCAGCCGCCTGTCCACAGCCAGTGTGGACAAGCTCACGTTCATTAAAATGAACCAGGCATGGATCCCACAGGACTTGTCCGTACCTTGTGCAGAATAGACATGTTTACCTGCCTTAACCAGCCATTGTTATACTACAGCACAATTGCTCATTCTTGTATTTAGGATATTTCACACTCTTTTGAAGTGTATCCTAATTAAAAAAATAAAATGAAACAATTAAAACCAAAAACCAGTGTTGGCTACCTCATCCTCCTCCACCGCCGCTTCCACCTACACTGCTACATCCACCGCCTCCTCAAACTCCTACTCCATATGGAACTCCACTTCATAAATCAATTTTATTTCATGTCATTTCACTACTTTGTGTGTTACATTTTCTAGTAAGATTCACCAATTTTTGGGTGTGATGTACCACTACTATATCTAGTAGAGAGCTAAAAAAAAAACACAAATTTGTCTGTTACATTTTCGGGTGAAATTCACCAATTTTTGGGTGTGATGTACGACTGCTATACCTAGTAGACAAGTAAAAAATAATAACTAATTTGTCTGTTATATTTTCAGGTGAAATTCACAAATTTTTGGGTTTGTTATATCCCTCCTCTACCTAGTTGGCAGCTTAATAAATTTCAATAATTTTTCTTTTACATTTTCGGGTGACAATATTTATTTTTATTTTTTCTGTCATAGACACCTGCTCTACCAAGTAGACAGGTTAATAAATTTCAAATTCTTTTTTTTCTGTTACATTCTTGGGTTGACATTTTACAATGTTGGATGTGAATACACCCCTGCTCTGCATAGGTGATAGGGAATACAATTTCAGAAATTCTTCTTTAATTGATGTGCGCCACCTCCTTTCATTCAATGCTTATACTTTGAAAAGTTGTACCACATTTGCACTTCAATAATTTGTCCCACATTTGCGCTTCACTAATCACATTTGCACTTTACTAATTTGTCCTACATTTGCACTTCAATAATTTGTCCCACATTTACACTTTAATAATTTCTCCCACATTTAAACTTCAATAATTTTTACTAGTTTTGTGCTTTAATAATTTGTCCCACATTTACGCTTCAGTAATTTGTTCCACATTTGCGCCTCAATAACTTTTCCCATATTTCCACTCGATCCCCCCCAAAAAATAATCCATTTATCTCCTTTGGATGTGGTCTCTCTTTCTCACGCTCCCTCTCCGGCGTGGAACCCTGATTCGCCGATAACCTTGATCAACATGGTAGGCTCAGAAAAGAACATCGAAAGTTGATAGAGAAGATATCCAAATGGATGTCGACATCACGGGGGCACCTCTGCATAGGTGACAGGAACATAAATAAATAAAAAATCGTCTGTTACATTGTCAGGTGACATTTTTCTAATTTTGCCGGATAGAAACCCTTGCTATGCATAGGTGACAGGGAATAACATTTTAGAAATTCTTCTTTAATTCACGAGAGCCACCTCCTTTCATTCAGTGCTTAAACTTTAACAAGTTGTACCACATTTGTGTTTCAATAATTTGTCCCACATTTGCGCTTTACTAATTTGTCCCACATTTGCGCTTTACTAATTTGTCCCACATTTGCGCTTTACTAATTTGTCCCACATTTGAACTTCAATAATTTGTCCCACATTTGCTCTTTAATAATTTGTCCCACATTTGTGCTTCAGTAATTTGCCCCACATTTGCGCTTCAGTAATTTGTCCCACATTTGCGCCTCAATAAATTTTTCTGTATTTCCGCTCGATCCCCCAAAAATGTAATCCAATTATCTCCCTTGGATGTGGTCTCTCTTTTTCACGCCCCCTCTCTGGTGTGGAACCCTGATTCACCGATAACCGCGATCAACATGGTAGGCGGCGAAAAGAACATCAAAAGTTAACAGAGCAGATATCCAATTGGATCGTGAACATCACGGGGACGTGCAACATGGTGGGACAGTATGTGAGCACATGCCTACACCAACTGACTTATGGTTCTGCCCCCTGCAACTTCTGGGTCTCCAAATTAGGAACATGGCCTGAGCTTGCCCTTTACCCCTTGGAGGTGCTGGCCTGCCCTGCAGCCAGTGTATTGTCTGAACGTGTGTTTAGCATGACTGGAGGGGGTTATCACAGGTTGTATTCCCCAGTGTTTTGGGGTGTACCCTAATAAAAAAATTTAAAAAATATTAATTTAAAACCAAAAAACTGTGTAGGCTACCTCCTCCTCCTCCACCGCCGCTTCCACCTAAACCGAGAAATGGGCCCTAGTAAAGACCCTCGGGAGGTAAAACCTCAAATACACCACTGGTCCCAAGACCAAAAAGATATCCCTGTAGGGGTCTACTAATTTGAAAATTAAAACATACACTTTATTTGATCTTTTAAAAAGGGAGGGTTATAGATGCCCCAATATCCACACGCTTAAAACTATCAGACGATAGTACTAGCTTATGTAGGAATAGATACTATTTCTCTCAGTTTGGAGAGAAAGGATTGAATGTGAAGGTTAATGGTGTACAGTTTGACACACAATGAGGATATAGCCCTAATTTGGGGAGTACCAGGACCTGGGCCCAGGTCCTAGCTAGTAATCCCAGCACCTGCTCAGAAAAGCTGTGTGTTACTCATCACTGTCACTCAAAATACAACGTTCACATACACTCAGAATATCATGTTTTTAGAACCATATGACTTGGTAAAGCTCTAACGGTACTGTCGTCTGTCTAAAATCAAACTGCACCTAACACTAGTCCCCACCCGACATGTTTCGCCGCAATGCGGCTTCGTCAAGGGTTTGGGGTATTAGACTCTAATACCCCAAACCCCTGACGAAGCCGCATCGTGGCGAAACATGTTTTATGGGAAAAAGAGGCCAAATAGGTATTTAGAATGGTTATATAATGTTCATATTGTTAATACTGTGATCAGAACTATATACCGAGACCAGTTGTATATGTTTGTTTACAGTTCCACCAAACTGCGCCCAAACTACGCACAAACTGCAACCAAACTACGCACTAACTGCGCAAACTGAGCAAATCAAACTAAATCAAACTATTGGTTAAACCTCAGATATCTCTCTCAGAGTAAGTAAAACACATGTTGCAAACTCGTACTGCGAATATCCTCCACCAAACACAAATAATAAGATTTCTGTCTATGGTGTAATTTGCATTTCATTTCACGGGCATCAAAATGGCATTATTTCCATAATGCAATGGGTTTAATAACGTTGGGCAGATATGCACTGCAATTGCTCAGCAACAGAATGCTGTTGGGGTGCTATGCTGGCCTAAAAAAGGTGTGTTATGGCGTCCATGTAAGGTGTTGCTGCTGGAGCTTGTAGAAATTTAGTAGTAGTCTTCTATTGGTGTCCTTGTGGATTGATAAGCAGGGTATTTCAGGCATCGGTAGACTCTATTAAAATCATTAACGTCTCATTGGAACTTTGTTCTTTTCCTTTCTTAGAGGACTCTACTGTGTTCTGTGAAGAACTGATACGTTTTGCTTTTCAGAGCGGCAAAATCTTTGTGACTGAGGATTACAGTCAATTGTTCTACACTTGTAGCTAGGTTCTCTTTTGATGTGGCAACAGACTTTTATAAAATTTCTGTTCTATTTTCTCATTGTTTCATGATATTTTGCTCTTTACATCATTGTACCACTATATACTTACATACTATATCACACTCATGCACTTAGGCTTTTCCACACTTGAGATCACATTCATCCACTACTTAATATGACTCTGCTACACATCACACATGTGCAATTTTCCAGCCTGCATTCACACCCACTTCTTCCAATACAGCAACCCTCAGAATGATGTATTGCCTACCAATTCCATAGAGCACATGTGCCACCCTTTCTCCTACACTACTATATCTTCCAAGATGGAGTATATACACTCATTATACTCTCCTTCTCCCTCCCTTCACTCACAAGCACAGCCCTACAGGATGCAATCTCACATGCTGTTATAAATAAAACACTTTCTGGTTTCATGCATGCTCCAGCTTGATAGTGTTTTCAATACCTTGAGCACCACTGCGATCTTAGATTGCGGCATCCCAATACATTGGTAAGCCACATACCTCTATTTTTTTTTTCTGTGACCCGCATCTGCAGATTTGATTATTTGATTATACTTAATTATGATACTGTACATCCTCTATTACCTAGGAGAGGTACATATTAACTGATAGTATTACTGTTTATATGGTTTATCTTTTTTATTTATTTTGGGATGTTACTGTTGATATGATTTTATTATTTCCTTTATCTTGTAGCTATTTACTTAATTCACCTACATCAGGTTTGTCACTCCTATACCTTGTACTGTCTTGAATGGACTGACATGTCTGAATTCTCTCTGTTGTATTCGACCAACTGGCAAAAACAATAAAAATACTGAATATTGCCTCAATATTTTTTTGTTATTTAAACATCATGATTGAATACTTAATTTGCACCTTTGTATTTATGGATAATTGTTTTGCACAATAAATTAGTAATTTTATATATTGAACATTTCCTTGGCTGTTCGTGAAACTTCTTCAGAAAAATTTAAGTCATCACTGAAGTGTGCCTGATCCCTTACCCTATAGATTGCTTGGGAGGCAGACTGAAACAGTGGCTAGAACTGGCCCAGTTTGCTATCACTGAACTTTCTTGTCTAGCCTCCAGTGTCATCTCAGAGAGTTGTTACAGCATCGCAAGTGGTGTATTCACACCCAAGAGGGCCGAATTGTCATGTGCCAGTGTCTAAAGCATTACCTTTGTCAAAATGAATTAGGCATATATGGTCTGTGAGGATTGACACCAGCGGAGTAGCTAGAAATGACTGGGCCCCATTGCAGGGCATTGGTGGGCAGTGTGTTTGCCCCCCACCAGGTATTAAAATCATTGGTGGGCAGTGCACCCTCCCCCCTCCCCTGTATTAAAATCATTGGTGGCCAGTGCGCCCTCCCCGGTATTAAAATCATTGGTGGGCAGTGCACCCTCCCCCAACATTGGTGGCAGCGGCAGTTCCAACCGGAGTCCCACCTTTTTTTAACAGTACCTGGCTATGCAGCTATTATAGCTGAGTGGTTAAGTGCCTTGCCTCTAATGCAGAAGATTGTGAGTTCAAATCCCATCAGAAATGTTTCTGAAATACAGGCTAAATTAGATTAAAATACACTGGGGTGTCCCCAAGCACTGGCTCCATATATGGACATACAGTGCTGCCCATAATTATTCATACCCCAGGCAAATGTTGACTTAAAGTTACTTTTATTCAACCAGCAAGAAATTTTTTGACGGGAAATGACATAGTTGTCTCCCAAAATATAATAAGACGATGTACAAGAGGCATTATTGTGGGAAGAAAAAAACATTTCTCAGCTTTTATTTATATTTGAGCAAAAAGTGTCAAGTCCAAATTTATTCATACCCTTCACAAACTGTCAAAGTCTGTGGGAAAATAAAAAGTTCTATACCATTCCAAATAGTCCAAGCTGTTCGAAAGCATCCTAATTACCCTGATTAATTGTGAACAGCTGTTTTAATCAACTCAACAGGTGAAAAACAGCAGCTCTCTGCAGTTGGTTTGTGGACAGTCATGGCTAAGACAAAGGAGCTAAGTGAGGACCTGCGGCTGTGCATTGTGGCTGCTCACAAGTCAGGAAAGGGCTACAAGGTCATTTCTAAATGTTTTTGGTGGCTACAGTGCAAAGTATTATAAAAAAAATACAAGATGTTCAGCACTATAGAAAATCTAAGTGGACGTGGTCGGAAGCCAAAAGTGACACCTGTGCTGGCCAGGAGGATAGTTAGAGAGGTGAAAAAGAATCCAAGGATCGCCACCAAGGCCATCCTGGTGAATCTGGGCTCTGTTAGTGGCAATGTCTCAAGGTAGACAATCCAATGGACACTGCACACTGCTGGGTTCCATGGATGCAGACCAAGGAGGACGCCACTTCTCCAGATAAGGCACACAAAAGCTCGCTTGGCCTTTGCAGAAGCTCATCTCGACAAAGAAAAAGATTTCTGGTCTTCTGTGTTATGGTCAGATGAAACAAAAATTGAATTGTTTGGTCATAATGATGGTTCCTTCATTTGGCGTAAAAAAGGAGAAGCCTTCAACCCAAAGAACACCATCCCCACTGTCAAACATGGTGGTGGGAAGCTAATGCTTTGGGGGTGTTTTTTAGCCAGTGGAACATGGAACCTAATCACAGTAAACGGCACCATGAAAAAAGAGTAATACATGAGGATTCTTAACCACAGCATCAAGCAGTCTGCAGAGAAACTTGGCCTTGGGCACAAGTGGACATTTCAGCATGAAAATGACCCAAAACACACAGCAAAAGTGACAACATTAACGTTTTGGAGTCCAGACTTGAATCCAATTAAGAATCTGTGGAGGGAGCTAAAGATCAGGGTGATGGAAACTGAAAGATTTGGAGCTTATTGCTAAAGATGAATGGGCAAAAATACCTGTGGAGACATGCAAAAAGCTGGTCTGCAATTATAGGAAGCGTTTGATTGCTATAATAGCCAATAAAGGCTTTTCTATTGATTATTGAGAAGGGTATGAATAATTTTGGACTGGACACTTTTTTTGCTTAAATGTAAATAAAAGCTGAGAAATGTTTTTTTTTTTTTTTTTTTCCACAACAATGCCTCTTATACATCGTCTTATTATTTGGGAGACACCTATGTCATTTCCCGTCAAAAAACTTCTTGCTGGTTGAATAAAAGTAACTTTTTTTTTATTTTTTATTTTTTTTTATTTTTTATTGATTAATATATCAAAACATTACAGAATAAAGAAAAAAAATACAGTTCCCCCCCCAACCCCCCCCTCCCCCCCTACCTGTGGTGCGTCAAAATAGAACCCTTTTAAATAAAACGGTTTGACCTCAGCTAATCATTCCTCCAACCACCCCATATCTTAATCCACTGGTCCTCAACTTCCCTCCGTTTGTACATAATTTTTTCATAATTTTTTACCTTCTCAGTTAAATTTATCCATGTATTTATATCTGGAGTGGATCGGGCAAACCAAGTCCGACTGATCAAAACTCTAGCCAACATCAATATTCTGCTCAGGAAGATCTTTTGATACTTGTGGTTATTTAATTTGGAAAAATCATTAAGCACAAGTACTTGTGGTTCAAAAGGGATTCGAATTTTTAGTTTATACATAATACAATTATTAATACTATTCCAGTAGTTTATAAGTTCTGGACAAGTCCATATCATATGGAGAAAGTCCGCTCCTACAGTATCGCATTTGGGGCAGTTAGACGTGTCTCTTAACCCACATTTATTCATCCATAAGGGAGTGATATATAATCTATGGCAAATATAAAATTGTATTAGAACATGGTTGAAGTTCTGGGATAGTGAAACTAAGTTCCCAAAAATATTCTCCCACCCTTCTATTTGTAAATTCGGACAATCCACCTCCCACGCTTTTTGTCCTGGTGACTGTGTATCACTAAACCGTGCCTTAAGTAATATCTTATATATATTTGAAATTTTTATTCTAGAAGGTGTACCCCCTACCCAATCATTCAAAAAAGATAAATTATCTATATCCAACACCCGTTTATCATCCAAGCTGGATAGTACTGAGCGCAATTGAAAATACCTAAACCATGAAAGGTTTGTTATACTGTGTGTCATTTCTATAAATGGTTTAATTTCTCCATCTTTAACTACCTGTGAGATATATAGAATCTTATTCTTCTGCCAAAATGTGTCGGCTGCAATCTCATCTAGCCTTTGTAAATACAGATTATGCCAGAGCGGCGTAAATGTGAGTGAACCCTTAACCTTCAGCCATGTCCTAATTGTAGCCCACACTTTCAGGAGTAGTTTTATAGTCTCTCTGTAGCCTCGCTCATAACTCTTCAATAAACCAGATTCCAACAAGGTAAAAATATTATTGTGGACATTACTAGTTACCAACTTCCCCAACAATGCACTGTTCTCTGATTCATAGCACCTCAATAGCTGGGCTGCAATAAAGTACCCTTTAAAGTAAGGGAGATTTAAACCCCCGCACTCCACTGATTTATACAAATATTCCAGCTTTATTCGAACTCGCTTTCTTCCCCATATTAAGTCATTGATTATTCTTTCCATGAGTTTAAAATATTTATCTTGTATCCAGATAGGTGTATTCCTGAGCACGTAGAGAAATTGTGGTAGTATCACCATTTTAACCAGTGAAACTCGGTCAGCTCTAGATAAAGGAAGTTTCAGCCAGATCCCTATTTTAGCTCTAGTCTTTACCATTATGGGGATCAAATTAAGTTGTACAAAATTTTTAACCGGAGGCGATATAGTCAAACCCAAGTATTGAAAAGTGTCGACAATGTCTAACTGTGTCACAAGAACCTCTTTCTGTGGCAGGGGGTCTATTGGGAGCAAACTGGTCTTAGCCCAGTTTATAAGAAGACCAGACACCTCACCAAATGCTTTAACCATTTGAATAATCCTAGGAAGAGTAGTTTCCGTATGGTCTATAAAAAACAGAACATCATCTGCATATAAGGAGATACGGTCTTGTACTCCTAACGTACCGAATCCTTTAACCTGATCATCCTGCCTAATGGCCATCGCGAGGGGTTCGATATAGATATCGAATAACAAGGGAGATAGTGGACAGCCCTGCCGCGTGCCTCTATTTAAATCAGTACTACTGCTCAGGATTCCATTAAGACTCAATTTTGCCCTTGGAGATCTATACAGTAGCTTAAGAGTACTTATGAAATTTTCCCCAAAGCCCATCCTTGCAAGAACCTTCCAGAGGAAGCGCCACTCCACCCTGTCAAAGGCCTTAGAGGCATCCAATGACAGGATGGAGCGAGCGGTCCCCCCAGGGGCCTGAATATTAGAAAAAAGCTGATGCAAATTATGATGTGTGCCCTTGTTCTGGATAAAACCACTCTGATCCGGATGGACAATAGAGGAAATGACCCTAGAAAGCCTTGTAGCCAGGACCCTCGCAAGAAGCTTTACATCTGCATTAAGCAGTGAAATTGGTCTATAAGATTCTAAATCTAAAGGGTCCTTGCCTTTTTTAGGAATTAATATTATTGTGGCCTCCATCATTGAATCTGGCAGCTTCCCGTCCACCACTGATTGAGCGAAGACCTCCAACAGTCTGGGAAAAATACAATCCCTATATTTACTATAAAATTCATATGGAAGCCCGTCTGAACCAGGAGTGGAGTTAGCTGAACATAGTTTAATAGCTCCCTCAAGTTCCTGAATTGAGACCTCTAATTCAAGTGCTTTCTTTTGCGTCTCAGTAATAGTTGGAAAATTGATCCTGTCTAGATAGAAATCTATCTTATCATCTGTAATGTTAGAGTCGGCTTTATACAGATCAAGGAAATGATCAACAAAGGCCTTCTCCACCGGGCCCTGTCTAGTGACTATCCTACCATCACTCAATCGAACCTTATCTATATGTTTTTTTGGTTGTTGATTTGAAATTACTCTGGACAGAAATTTACCGGGTCGCCCTGACTCGGTAAAATATTTTTGCCCTTTAAAGAAAAGGCTCTGTTGGGCCTTATCCAATAAAAACTTAGCATATATTTGTGTAGCCCTTTGCATATTTTCCCTGTTCTCCTCCGTCTTGTTCATGTGAAAGGATTCTGTCGCCAGCGCTACTTGTTCTTCTAGATTTTTCTGTTTTTTCCCGTACTCCCTTCTAAGGTTCGCGATGTTACTAACCAACAATCCCCTCATATACGCCTTAAAAGTATCCCATACCACTTGAATTTTTGCTGAGCCATAGTTATTATCCCAGAATCGGCCTATTTCATTTTGGATTATTTCATGTGTCTTTATGACTGATAGCCAATAAGGATTTAGTCTAAAAGGAGGTTTTGGTATATATATTTCCTGAGATAAACAAAGTTCAAGTAATAGCGGAGAGTGATCCGATATTGACCTCTCGCTTTACCAGATTCACATGTTTACTACTTATCAATGCAAGATCTATTCTGGACATCGATTTACCTGCTTTACTAAAACATGAGAAAACCCTTTTCCCCTGTCCCAGATATTCCCAAGCATCTTCAAATCCAGCCTCCGAGCAAAACCGTGCCAGGGGAGACCCCTGGACCGGACTGTCACTCCTGACACTCGTAGAGACCCTATCACGTACAGGATCAATGACACAGTTAAAGTCGCCAATAATCAATGTTGGACATTCCGGCCATTTATCCATAAATAATAACAGAGTTAAGAACCGAAAAGGAAAATGGCGGCGGAATATAGACAAAAGCCAAAATACACATCTTCCCCCTTAACCTACAATATAAAAAAATATATCTCCCCTGTTGGTCGACAGAGGATGCCTCGCAAACGAAATCAATAAGTCTATGTATCAAAACAGTAACACCTCTCGAATAATTAGAGAAAGTAGAGTGATAAGTGTGCGCAGCCCATCCCCTGTCGACCACTCTGGAGGTCTCCTCAGTGAGATGAGTCTCTAGCAGACATACTATTGCTGGTAAATGGACCCGAGTCAAGTCAAAAACCGCTTGTCTCTTACCTCTATCCCCCAAACCACGTATATTCCAAGCAATAATTCTAGTCATCATTATCAACAACGGTTAAATGGAGAAAAGAGGAAAAAAGGAGAGAAAAAAAAAAAAAAAAAAGGGAAATCACACCTATTTTGACGCACCACAGCCCAACCCCGTCCCCTCACCCCCCTCGTACAGGCAATCCACCACATATTGTAGTAGATTTCTTTCCTATGACCATCCCTCCCGCACTCCCCCCCTCAGCCACCCCCTTTAGGAAACGAAGAGAAATACATTTAGGGGTATAAGCCCCTTATAGTAATTATTATTCCCGCCCGGTCAAAAAAAAAAACGATTAAATTATCGATTATTTCGATCAAGCCAGTCCGCGGCTTCTTCCGAGGTGTCAAAAAAAAGAGATTTATCATTGAAAAGAATCCGCAGTTTTGCTGGGAATATGAGAGAATATTTAATATCCCTTTCTCTTAGCCTCTTTTTAACAATCATGAATGTGCGTCTCTTTTCTTGTATATCCTTTGAAAAATCTGGAAAAAAGGCCAGTCTATTCCCGTTATATACAACCGGTGAGCATTCCCTCGCCCTTCTCAGGAGGATATCTCTGTCCCCTGTAGTCAATAGCTTAACAAGGAATGTCCGAGGTTGTCTCCCTGGAATTGGTTTTCCCCCTGGGACCCGATGAGCTCTTTCGATCATAAAAAGGGAAGAAAACGATTCTTTCCCAAAGTTCAAGGATTAACTTCTGTATAAATTGAGTTGGATTTTTCTCTTCCGCACCCTCTGGAATCCCTATTATCCTCACGTTGTATCTTCGTGACCTATCCTCAAGATCCGCCACCTTTTTCTTCAGAAGGTTATATTCTAATTTAAATGTAGAGACTTCAGTATTTATTTTTTGGGATTCGTTCTGTATAAGGGCAACGGAACTCTCAAGGTTATTGACTCTGTCTCGCATTTTTGACAAGTCATCTTTTATTAGTCCCACATCAACTTGGATAAACCCAAGTTGAGTTGTGACCGCCTGTATTAAATCCCCGTTCTGTTTAACCGCTAGCAGTATTTCTTCTAGCGGAGAGGAGTTGTCATTAGGGATAACTTCCCCCATTATACCATCTTCTTCTTCGGGGTATCTAAAGGCTTTTTGTGTTTCTAACTCAGTCATCTCTGAGTCATCATTTTTTTTTGTGAGAGGTTCCTTTTGTCCGCCCCTCGTATTAACCCTCGGAGACCTCAGGAACTGATCTATTTTTGTTGTTTCAACAATTTTGGACCCGGGTTTCTGACTTGAAACGTCAGTCGAACGCCTACAACCTTTGGGGGCCATATCTTGTTCTTTCTTTCTTTTTTTTTCTTTTTTTTTTTTTTTTCCTTTTCCCCCTTTTTAAAGAGGATTTTCCTTTTCTTTTCCTTTTTTTCTTTTCCCCTTGTTCCGCCTCTTTCTCTCCTTTTAAATATGTATCGTTTCTTCTTCACTTTCCCTCTTTCCCTTCTCTTTTCCTTCTCTTATCTTTTCCTTTTTCTTTCTTTTTTGTTCTTCTTTTCTTTTTCTCTTTTCCCCCTTTTTTTTTCCCCCCTTCCTTTTTTAAATATTTTTTTTTTATTATCCCTTCTTCTTTATGTTCTCTCTCCCCTTTTCCTTTTTTCTTTCCTCTTTCTCCTCTCCTTCTCCACCTTTTCCACTTTATACTTTATATTTTATAGTTTACTTCTTTTATAATCATAGGAACCTCACTTTTTTTCCCAAATGTATGGACACCAGCAGCCTGTCAAAGTAGGGTTAATACGATTAGTCCCAGCAGTGTAGAGGAAAAAGGGGAGGATAGTGGACAAAATCTGGAGACACAGAGAGGGGTACAAATGTATCATAGGAGTCATACAACCCCCCTGAAAAGTCCTCCAGCAGCTTGACAATCTCCAATCAGGATTAGTTACAGTCAAAAATCACAAGGAAGTTAGTCACCACGACATCAAGGAGGAGAGGGAACAAATCGGGGAAAGCTGAAGACACGAAGAGAGGATCAGGTACAATGACACGAGGAGAGAACAGGGAGAATCGGCAGCAGTCCTGAATATGATTCATCAACTTGTCCCACAAACCATCGGGTAGGGGAAGCACAGGAGGGCTACTCACACTGACACCAGGAAGAGAGCAGCAGATCAAGAAGGACTGAAGACACACTGCACGGAAAAACTCCACACACGGAACTGACCACGACGGCACGGTGAGTAGGAGAGGAGGAAACTGCAGGAGCGGCAGGATCGGCAGAAGCTAGAAGCAGGCCCCACGTCCGGACTCCACAGTCGAGGCAGTAGGCAGTAGGCAGTAGCGTAGTAGCGCAATAGCGCTTAACACACGGTCGTGGAGGGGATACGAGGAAAATTCAGCATGAGGACGCCAGACAGTTCAAAGCAGCGGGACAGCTGAGCCGTGGGGAGGCGGAGAGCGCAACGTACTCTACGTCATCACGTCATCCAGCCTCAAGGGTGAATAAAAGTAACTTTAAGTCAAAATTTGCTAGGGGTATGAATAATTATGGGCAGCACTGTAGCTATATATGGAGTCAGAGCAGGGACTCCTAAGCCATGGACTGAGGGATTCCCTCACTGTACAGTGATCTGCGTAGAAATAGAGGCTAAATTAGATTTAAATACACTGACTCGAGCACGCAGTGTTCAGTCGAACTCCGCGATGTGCCAAGCATAGCTGTGCTTAAGCCCAACTGGTGTTCGGCCGAGCATTCTCGCTCAACACTATTTTGCTGTTGTTTGTCCTATTTAAGTAACATTGTTTTCATTCATTTGTCCAAGTAAATCTTCAAAATTTAAATGCTGAATAAATCAATATTTCCACAAACATTTAGCTGAGGTTGTGATTTAGAAAAGACTAATCAGTAGTTTTGCAGAGTTGAATGACTTGAAATAACTTTTTATTTGATTATGAAATCACCTTTGGCATGCATGGCCTTGTTTAATTCTCTTGGGAGATAATCTATTTCTATGGATTTTACCACAACAAACAGAGTCTAATCTTTATTTAAATGAACCTATTTTCTGTTTCTGATCACATACATTATGAAAACCTTGGGTTGATGAAATAGATTAATTGAGCTAAGTAGTGCTTAAAGAGGTTTAAGGATATGCCATTATTGTTAGATATGTAAAGGTCCCACCTCTAGAACCCACTCCAGAACAGGAGCGCTCACCATTCAAATGTGGCCACTCTCAATGTTAGGGGAATTCTGAAAATAATAGAGAGCTGGCTCAGATATTTCCTGCAGTCTTAGGCCTCACGCACACGACAGTGCGGTCCGCAAAAACGGGGTCTGTAGGTCTGTGATCCGTGAGCGTTTTTTCGTCCGTGGGTCTTCCTTGATTTTTGAAGGATCCACGGACATGAAAATAAAGTTGTTTTGGTGTCCGCCTGGCCGTGCGGAGCCAAACGGATCCGTCCTGAATTACAATGCAAGTCAATGGGGACGGATCCGTTTGACGTTGACACAATATGGTGCCATTTCAAACGGATCCGTCCCCATTGGCTTTCAATGTAAAGTCTGGAGTTCTTTTATACCATCGGATTGGAGTTTTCTCCAATCCGATGGTATATTTTAACTTGAAGCGTCCCCATCACCATGGGAACGCCTCTATGTTACAATATACTGTCGGATATGAGCTACATCGTGAAACTCAGATCCGACAGTATATTCTAACACAGAGGCGTTCCCATGGTGATGGGGACGATTCAGGTTAGAATATACAAAAAAACTGTGTACATGACTGCCCCCTGCTGCCTGGCAGGTGCTGCCAGGCAGCAGGGGGCATACCCCCCCTGTTTTTAACTCATTGGTGGCCAGTGCGGCCACCCCCCCTCCCTCCCCTGTAGTTAACTCATTGGTGGCCAGTGCGGCCGCCCCTCCCTCCCCTGTAGTTAACTCATTGGTGTCCAGTGGCCCCCCCTCCCTCCCCTGTAGTTAACTCAGGTCTGTGCTATAGGCAATGCGCTGCACAGACCTTTCACTTACCAGTAGGAGGAGCTCCCGGCCGGTCACAGACATCGCAGCTCGCAGGTAAGTATGAAGCTTCTACAAATTGCTAAGCAACCATGGCAACCGGGACTGCAGTAGCGTCCCGGTTGCCATAGTTACCGATCGGAGCCCCAGCGATTACACTGGGACTCCGATCGGTACTCTCCACTGCCACCAATGATAGGGGGGGAGAATTTAATTAGAAGGGGGAGGGAGGGGAGAGGGCCCACTGGCCACTAACGAGTTATCTACAGCGGAGGGAGGGGGGGCCCACTGGACACCAATGAGTTAACTACAGGGGAGGGAGGGGGGGGCCCACTGGACACCAATGAGTTAACTACAGGGGAGGGAGGAGGGGCCCACTGGACACCAATGAGTTAACTACAGGGGAGGGAGGGGGGCCCACTGGACACCAATGAGTTAACTACAGGGGAGGGAGGGGGCCCACTGGACACCAATGAGTTAACTACAGGGGAGGGAGGGGGGCCCACTGGACACCATTGAGTTAACTAGAGGGGAGGGAGGGGGGGGTGGCCGCACTGGCCACCAATGAGTTAAAAACAGGGGGGGGCTGCCCCCTGCTGCCTGGCAGCACCTGCCAGGCAGCAGGGGGCAGTCATGTACACAGTTTTTCAGTATATTCTAACCTGAAGCGTCCCCATCACCATGGGAACGCCTCTGTGTTAAAATATACTGTCGGATCTGAGTTTTCACGAAAAAGCTTTTATGCAGACGGATCTTTGGATCCGTCTGTATGAAAGTAACCTACGGCCACGGATCACGGACACGGATGCCAATCTTGTGTGCATCCGTGTTCTTTCACGGACCCATTGACTTGAATGGGTCCGTGAACCGTTGTCCGTCAAAAAAATAGGACAGGTCATATTTCTGACCGACAGGAAACACGGATCACGGTCTCGGCTGCAAAACGGTGCATTTTCCGATTTTTCCACGGACCCATGTGCATGAGGCCTTATAGCGGTGAATGGAGAGGTGGCCATGCATGCAAATTATGCTCTCCATTCACTGCTAGAGATGAGCGAATCGAAGTTGACAAAGTGGAATTGAATCCGAATTTCAGGAAAAATTTGATTTGCACCAAAGCCAAATTTTCTCACACTTCATGGTAACAAATCAAATTTGACTGCTGCACGTGTTTGGACGTGGAGCAAAGAACTCTGGGAACGAGGGATCACTCACAATACCATGCATGCAGCCAATAATCTGCCAGCCAGCCCTGTGATGTCACAGCCATATAAATAGCCCCAGCCATCTTGGTTTGTGCCATTTACCAGTG
The DNA here is from genome assembly GCF_014858855.1 of Bufo gargarizans. NCBI lineage: Eukaryota > Metazoa > Chordata > Amphibia > Anura > Bufonidae > Bufo > Bufo gargarizans. Next base: position 181,451,753 of record NC_058082.1, read on the forward strand.
TGCTTAGTGCAGGGAGAGATGTCAGCTGGCTCTAGGGACAGTGCTAGTAAAGACTTCATTGTGCTGAAAAAACAATTTACAAGTTCAGGGAAAGATTATTAAAGGTGTAGGGAAAGGATAGGGAGGCACCATCTACACGCTACATTGTACTACAGCCATTTATGTGGTGTATAAAAAGGAAATATACATACGTCCCAATAGCCGTTCTGCGGTGAATTGTGATGGTTATATCTCTTTTTTGGGGGAGGAGTTTATTATTTTATTAATCAGAAAAAAAATGCCGTTCAGCGGTGAAGTTACATTGTACTACAGCCTTTTTTGTGGGTATTATTTTAATTTAATTATTTTATAATACAGTATGTCAGACAGACAGGTGACAGGCCCTTCAAAGGGAACGTGTCCAAAATGTTCCTTTCTCAGGCAGCAGGAGAAAGGCGAGTGGCAGCAGGAGTCACAGCAAGAGGCCTGAAATCCCGGTGTCATCTAGCGGTTGTGTCTTGACCAGCAACCTAGCGGTGCTTGAATGGTTGACTCAGTCTTCGACTTCATCGCAAGTAACATCAGACACCCCAAGCCAAGAGTCGGTGGGTTCCTCTGAAACGATGCTTAGTTGGCATGGCCCGGGAGCAGGCCCTGTGCCCCCACCTGTCCTGAACCTTCCTCTGTCATTTTCAGTTCCCTCAGCGCGAGAAGTATTATATGCCGTATGCTCGGTTCCATTTTTCAGCAAGGACGAGCTACTAGAGGACAGTCAGCAGCTACTGTCCAGCCAAGTTCTGGAGAAGACATCCGCCGCTTCCTCCGGTAGGTGGTCAAGTAATGATGATGAGAGTCTCGTGGGAGAAAGTTTTGCAAGCAGTCAGGATCCTGACCCTGAGACCGTTGAGGGTGACATCAGCAACGTGCAGACAGTAGAAGATGATGATGATGTAGCCGATCACACTTGGGAGCCAGGTGAAGAAGGGGCTTTATCATCATCATCAGGAGAAGAGAGTGGCAGCTTGCGTGTCAGGCAGCGACTGAGCCAGCAGGGTGGTAGCATGGCTGTGAGTCAGCAGGGTGGCAGCAGTGGAAGGTTTGGAGACAAACTTGCTCATGGTAAACCACCCGCTTCGCAGGGGCCTACTGGCCCAGAAAGTAGCAGTGCAGGAGTTTATGAAGGTATTAATAGCAGGCAGTCAGCTCAGAGTGCTGCGGGAAAAATGGCATACTTGGCGGTGTGGCAATTTTTTACTAGGCCGCGGGAAGAGGTGAACATGGTCAATTGCCGAATTTGCCGGCAGAAGATGAAGCGTGGCCAGGATGCCAATGTTGGCACAACGGCCCTGCGTTAACAAATGCAACATCACCATGAAGTGGCCTGGGAGAACCGTGGCTCCGATTTGGTGGTCCAGCCTGCCGTAGCAACCACTGCATAACCTGATTTCATGCAGTCAAAGCTCCACCACCTCAGCCGAAGGGAGCTGTCTGTCCTTCCCATTATCTGCTGGTCCTGATGTTCCTGCTCCTCGTCATCCTACTCCTCATCAGTCATTCCGGCAGCAATCGATATACTGAAGCGATTGCCAAGAGACAACAGTATGCGTGCACTCATCCAATGGTTCAGAAGCTGAAAGTGCACCTGGCCAGATTGCCTGGTGCTGCAGTTCCTCCCTTTCCAAGTGGTGGACTGCACTTTTCAGAGAACTGATGGATTGTTCCGAGCCAAGGTGAAGAGTCACAAGCTGTAATTTTTTTTGCCAAAAAGGCAGTACCAGCCCTGCACACATATGTAAAACAGAAGGTGGGCCAGTCCTTGAGCCTGTCAGTGTCTGCTAAAGTGCACAGCAGTGCTGCCGTGTAGAGCTGTAACTACAGTCAAGCCCAATATATGTCCTTTACGGCCCACTGGCTAAATGTGGTTCCTGCCCAGCCACACCATCAACTTGGCCAGGTGACGCAGCTTCCACCTCCACATTCTCATGCCATTGGTCCTGTGACAATGTCCGCTTCTGCCTCCTCATCTTCCAATGTGTCCTCAGCCTCCACTGCAGGGACAATTAACAGTGCTCCTCCAGCACACCACTTGTGCAGGGCACGGCAGTGTCACGCTATTCTGCACCTAGTTTGCCTGGGTGAACGGAGTCACACAGGGGAGGAACTGCTCCACGTCCTTCATCAAGAAATCAAATCATGGCTTTCTCCTTGACAACTCAAAATCAGAACCATAGTGACCGACAACGGGAAGAACATGGTGTCGGCTGCGTTAAAAAAGGCTGAGCCATGTGCCCTGCATCTGTTCAATCTGGTGGTAAAGCTGTTCATAAGTCTTCGCCAGATCTGCAAGACATCCTGAAAATGGCCAGTAAATTTTGCATGCACTTCAGCCACTCGTACACTGCAAAGCGCACCCTCCTTGAGCTGCAGCAGCAGAACGGCGTCCCCCAACATAGGCTGATATGCGACGTTTCCACCTATTGGAATTACATCCTCCATATGTTGGACCGATTATATAAACAGAGAAAAGCCATAACAATTTCTTAGTCATAAAGGCAGACAGAGGTACTCCCCTGTGTAACTTCAATGTTAACCAATGGCATCTCATGTGTGACACCTGCCGTTTTCTCTGGCCCATTGAGGAGGCCACTTTATTTTTCAGTCGTCAGGACTATGGGATGAACAACATCATTCCACTGATTCATATTCTGGAACAGATGCTGCTAAATTTGGCTCACCAGGGGACAGGAGACTTAGCAACTACATCTGACGGCCACATGAGCCCTGTGGTAGTTGAACTAGAGGAGGAGGAGGACATTCAAGCAAAATCAATGCGTGGAGAAATGGCTGTTTTTCTACACAGGTGACAGGAGAGGAGGAGCAGCTACAGGTAGATTAGGAAGACGAGGCAAAATACCCAGACACTCAGTGGCAGTATGCACTGGAGATGGAGGCAGGGAGTTCCTCCGAGTCACTTATGCAAATGGCCCGATGCATGCTCAATTGCTTGCGTAGTGACAGCCGAATTGTCACTAGTGATGGACGAACATCGGCCGGGACAGTTAGCAAACTCGATCAAATGTTCACGAACCGCAAGTTTGCTGCGGGCCCCATTCACTTTAATGGCAGGAGAACCTGAATAACCTTCAGCTCATATTTTCAGCCAGAAAACACTTACTAAAAGTACACAAATAGTCCCACAACATCATTGGCAAAAATCCCCACAAAAATATGTATTTTAATCAGGGACCATTTTTATGTGTCTTAAATTGAAACTCTCAAAAATTTGTCATGCTTGCAACTTGAAATTTTTTATTTCAGGCCATAGCAGTAGGGTTGAGCGAACCCGAACTGTAAAGTTTGGGTTCGTACCGATGCAAAGGGGGAATATTAATCACCAATATTTTTGTCAATATCGATAATTAATATTCATAAATACGAGGGGCCATCTGTTGATGACTCCGCCTATTTATACCTTTATATAACAACAATACAATACTCACGCTAATCACTAAGCTAGCTGCGAGCGCCTAAATGAGATAGATACCGCTAATAACAACACGCTACACAGTAGGTACAAATAACACACAGTATTTATTAATACCAACAGTACACAATGTACGCAAAGCACTAACAATACAGTACTAACAATACAGCACTAACAATACAGCACTAAACTACACTACACAATCCCAAATTCCACCCACAAACTAACTATACAATACACTCACACTTATACATTAGCCCACCCACCTAATTCTACTTACTGTCCCTATGGGGTGCGGCAAGGGTTAACGGTGGCACTGCAGGGGTGTATGCAGGCCACAGACACAGATACAGTCAGGGGGACAGCAATGCAAGGGTTAATACCTTGCACGAATTACAGAGAGGGGGTTTGGAACCATGGGTTATTCAGGGGAGCAGGGGTTTGGAGGTCAGGCGTTAACCAGGGGTACTTCAGGGGTTGTTCGTGGGACAGGGTAGGTTGTTCAGGGGAGTAGGGGTTTGGATGATAGGGGTGTGGGCTCAAGGGGTGTAAGGGTAGGGGGTCAGGGAATCATTGGTGGAGTGGTAGGGGGTCAGGGATATATTGTTGGTGGGATAGTGGTTAATAAGAGGGGGATACTCAGTCCAGCCAGGGGGGTCGCTCCTGAGTGCCGATTGCGCTCTCCTTCAGAGGGGCCGGTAGGGCTCTCTTCAACCGGGGGGGGTTACGCTCCCTTCTCCCTGAGCGCCGATCGCGCTCTCCTTCAGGGTGGTCCAGTAGGGTTCTCTTCAACCGGGGGGGGGGTCCGCTCCCTTCTTCCCCCAGTGCAGGGGCCGCCGGATATTTATCTCCGGTGGCCCGCACTGCCGCACAGCCCACAAGGTGGCGCGCGCGCCCATCAGAGCCACGTGGGCCGGCGCAGTGATATGACGTCACTGCGCCAGCCCACGTGTCCCCGAACTCGCACATCGGGGACGCGCCTTTAGCATTCCGGGCAGCGCGATAGTAATCTCGCTGTCGGAATACGCATAATAGAAGGAGGGGAGGTTTCTCCCTCCCTTCTATCATGCATAATTATCTCCAGCAGCGCTGGAGATAATTAGAGCAAAGGACTCAGATTCTGTTGAACCTGAGTCCTTTGTAGCCATCAGGATGAGCGGACCCTTGTCCGGTCATTCTGATGCAATCAGCCAGATTGCATCAGGGTGAATGCTTGGGGCACATTCACACTGATGCACCTGGTTTCAGATATTGGGGCCTATGGATATGGGGGATATATATATATATATATATATAACATATACATGTGCATGGATGCTTGGGGCACATCCATACACATGTATACACCGATACTGGGGTATATAGGGACATATATCAGGGGGCATATAAATTTATATATTATAAGGGGGAATCTATATTTATACACCTATATTATAAAGGGGCATAGTTACCACATGTTTCCCACAGGGGCCACCATGAGCCCCCGTGGGCCACTAAGGGCAGATGTGCGCAGATGCTGGGCACATCTGCGTACATCATCCTATAAAGTAACCATTAATGCATGCATATATACCATACATGCATGCATGTGTTTGCATGTATATATGTATATATATTTATATATATATATATATATATATATATATATATATATATACACACACACATGCGTCTCAACTCTTCCTCAACAACCAAACTTTAAACTTTTTGGATCCCGGACCCGAACCCGAACTTTTCAGTAAAAGTTTGGGTTGGAGGTCGGTGTTTGGCAATTTAATGGCTCTTTTTGAAAGGCTGCAGAGCAGCCAATCAGCAAGCGTTTTACTATTGTGCCCTTAGAAGCCATCACCTACTAATGGCATGGCTGTAATTGGCCAGTGCAGCAGGTGACCCAGCCTTTATATTAACTGGAGTCACATAGCGCTACACTTCACTCTGTTCTGATGAATGTAAGGATAGATAGCTGCTGCTGTGAGGGAGACAATAGTAAAGAATCTTTAATCTGAAGTGCTTGTTAATTTAGCGATCTACATAAATTTTGTTTGTGGGTGCAGTGCACAATCTTTTTACCCTGCCCTGAGCCCAGTGACACAAACAAATAACTTTTATCCGTCTGTTATTTAAGTGGGCGGTGGCAGACATTTTATGCAAGTTCAGTGCACCAGCACAGCATATGAAATACTGCAATTATATTCTGGGTTTTAAAAGAAATCACCCATTTTTTGCAATACCTTACATCTGGGGCCTATGCTGCATTTGTTAGTGTGTCATACAAGCTAGAAATACTGCAATAATATTCTGGGTTTAAAAAAACAACAATTTTTGGCAATACCCTACATTTTGTGCCTTTGCAGCATTTGTCAGTGTGAAAGACAAGCTTGAAATACTTCAATAATTTTCTGGGTTTAATAAAAACATCAATTTTTGGCAATATCCAATATCTCGTGCCTTTGCAGCATTTGTCTGTGTGAAATGCAAGCTTGCAATACTTCAATAATTTTCTGGTTTTAAAAAACACCCATTTTTTGCAATACCCTACATTTGGAGCCTATGCTGCATTTGTTAGTGTGACATACAAGCTAGAAATACTGCAGAAATTTTCTGGGTTTAAAAAAACACCCATTTGTGGCAATATCCTACATCTGGTGCATTTGCAGCATTTGTCAGTGTGAAATACAAGCTTGCAATACTTCAATAACTTTCTGGTTTTATAAAACACCCATTTTTGGCAATATTCTACATCTGGGGCCTATGCTGCATTTGTTAGTGTGACATACAAGCTAGAAATACTGCAACAATATTCTGGGTTTAAAAAAACTAAAATGTTTGGCAATATCCTACATATTGTACCTTTGCAGCATTTGTCAGTGTGAAAGACAAGCTTGAAATACTTCAATAATTTTCTGGGTTTAAAAAAAAAAACACCCATTTTTGGCAATATCCTACATCTGGTGCCTTTGCAGCATTTGTCAGTGTGAAATACAAGCTTACAATACTTCAATAAGTTTCTGGGTTTAAAAAAAAACACACCCATTTTGGGCAATAGCCTACAACTGGGGCCTTTGCTGCATTTGTTAGTGTGAAATACAAGCTAGAAAGACTGCAATAATTTGCTGGGTTTAAAAAAAAAAACAAATTTTTGGCAATATCCTACATCCTGTGCCTTTGCAGCATTTGTCAGTGTGAAATACAAGTTTGCAATACTTCAATAATTTTCTGGTTTTGAAAAACACCCATTTTTGGCAATACCCTACATCTGGGGCCTTTGCAGCATTTGTTAGTATGAAAAACAAGCTTGAAATGTTGCAATAATATTCTTGGTTTAAAAAAAACACACACCCATTTTTGGGCAAAATACTAAATTTGCAGCCTTTGCTGCATCTGTAAGTGTGAGCTACAAGCTTGAAATACTGCAATAATATTCTGGGTTTAAAAAAAAAAAACACACGTTAGATACTGCTGTTATATTCTGTTATTAAAAAAACACCCATTTTGGACCAAATACTAAATTTGCGGCCTTTGCTGCATGTGTCAGTGTGAGCTACAAGCTTAAAATACTGCAATAATATTCTGGGTTTAAAAAAAAAAACACCCATGTTTGGCAATATCCTACATCTGGGGCCCATGCTGCATTTGTTAGTGTGAAAAACAAGCTTGAAATATTGCAATAATATTCTTGGTTTAAAAAAAAAAATGGGACAAAATACTAAATCTGTAAGTGTGATAGACATGCGTTAGATACTGCTGCTATATTCTGTTATTAAAAAACATTCATTTTGGGCCAATTACAAAATTTCCAGCCTTTGCTGCATCTGTCAGTGTTAAATAAACGTGTTAGTTACTGCTGTTATATTCTGTTATAAAAAGATCCTAAATTTGCGGAGAATGAGGAGAGTGTTGAATAAGGGACGTAGCCCCGGTCATGGTGCTGCTGGTGGAGCTCCTGTTGCAGGGAGAGGATGTGGTCGATCTGTGACAGCTACACGCACAAGTAAAACACCTTCCTCAGGTGCGAGTAGGCGACAGAACCTTCAGTGTTATTTGGTCGGACCTAATGCGGCTCTACGAATGGTGAGGCCAGAATAAGTACAGGTCATACTAATTGGGTTGCTGACAGTGCCTCCAGTTCCTTCACATCCACATAGCCCTGCACCAGAAGTGGAAGAGATCCCCAACCACCGATCCCCAACCACATATGTTTCAGGATGAGTAATTGGAGGACCATCGCAGCACGTCTCGGATGACAATGAAACACAGGTGCCAACTGCTGGGGCTTTCTGCAGTGTGCAGACTGACAAGGAGGGCAGGGATGAAGACTTGAATATAGGTACTTTGAAAATTTGCGAATATTTCGAATATAGTGATATATATTTGTCATTTTGAATATTCGATTATTTTTTTTTAAATCAGTACACATGATCCCTCCCTGCTTCTAGCTTGTGGGTCAATGAGAAGGCTGCAGTATATTTGAAGTAGTGTTGTTTGCGAATTTTCGTAATGCAAATTTTTATTGCAAATTTTTCAACTTACAACTATTAGACAAAGAAGATTATAGCACTACATTAGCTAAATTGCTCTATATTAGTATTTTTTCTGAATATTCACTATATTGCTATTAGGCCTCTTTCACACTACAGTATGTTGAATTCAGTGTTTTGCGTTCCGTTTTTCACGGATCCGTTGTTCCGTTTTTTGCTTCCGTTGTGGTTCCGTTTCCGTTCCGTTGTTCCGTTCCGTTTTTCCGTATGGCATATACAGTATACAGTAATTACATAGAAAAAATTGGGCTGGGCATAACATTTTCAATAGATGGTTCCGCAAAAAACGGAACGGATACGGAGGACATACGGATGCATTTCCGTATGTGTTCCGTTTTTTTTGCGGACCCATTGACTTGAATGGAGCCACGGACCGTGATTTGCGGCCAAATATAGGACATGTTCTATCTTTTCAACGGAACGGAAAAACGGAAATACGGAAACGGAATGCATACGGAACACATTCCGTTTTTTTGCGGAACCATTGAAATGAATGGTTCCGTATACGGACCGTATACGGAACGCAAAAAACGGACCGCAAAACGGAAAAAAAAAACGGTAGTGTGAAAGAGGCCTAACTTAGTTTTTTTGAATATTCGTAATATTCTCAAACAAGAATATATAGCAATATAGCAAATATTTGAAAAAAAACGAATATAGAGCAATTTAGCTAATTTTTTTTAAATAGTTGTAATTTTTTTTCAAATCTGAACTTCAGATGAGAAAAAAATTACAACTATTAGACAAAGAAGATTATAGCACTATATCAGCTAAATTGCTCTATATTAGTTTTTATTTCGAATAGTCGCTATATTGCTATATATTCTTGTTTTAAAATATTCCAAATATTTGAAAAAAACAAAGTTATAGCAATATAGTGAATATTCGAAAAAAATAAAAATAAAATAATATAGAGCAATTTAGCTAATATAGTGCTATAATCTTTTTTTTAAAATATTTTTTCCAAATATTCGCTATATTGCTATAACTTCGTTTTTTCGAATATTCAGAATATTTTAAAACTGAATATATAGCAATATAGCGAATATTCGAAAAAAAAAAAAAAAAGAATATAGAGCAATTTAGCCAATATAGTGCTATAATCTTCTTTGTCTAATAGTTGTAAGTTGAAAAGTTTGCTATAAAATTTGCATATTACACTATCATTACCTTGATGATTTCTTCGAGTAAAAAAAATTGCAGCATATAACGAATATTCAAATTTCCGAATATTCGATGAATATTCAACAAAATATTTGCGGAATATCGCAAATTCAAATATGACCCCTGCCGCTCATCACTAATGAAGACTGGGTGGAAGATGATGTGGAGGACAATGAGGTCCTCGACGCCACATGGAATCAAGGTCCTTGCAAGTGACCTGTGTAGTTCGGAGGAAGAGGCGGTGGTCACACAGAGTCACCAGCACAGCAGAAGAGGGAGCAGGGTGCAAAAACGGAGCAGCCATCCCATAGACAGTACACCTACTACTGCCCAATGCAGCAAGGTACCGAGCACACCAAAGCCAGCTCCAAGGAGTTCCCTGGCGTGGCATTTTTTCAGATAATGTGCTGACAACAAGACACTAGTGGTTTGCACGCTGTGTAATCAGAGCCTGAAGCGAGGCATAAACGTTCTCAACCTGAGCACAACCTGCATAACCAGGCATCTAAGTGCAAAGCAAGAGCTGCAGTGGAGTAAACACCTCAAAAACCAAGAAAGGTCTCTGGCTCCTCCTGCTTCCTCTTCTGCTGCATTCTCAGTCTCTTCATCCATCTCTGGAGTGACATAGCCACCTGCCACCCGCAAAATGGATCTGCCAGCAACACCACCACTTGGGTCACCAAGCATCTCCACAATGTACCATGGAAGCATTCAGCTCTCTATCTCACAAACACTGGAGCAGAAGAGGAAGTACCCCCCTACCCCCCTACCCACCCGCGATCCCTGGCGCTGAATGCCAGCATTTCAAAATGACTGGCCTTTGAAATGCTGTCATTCCGTCTGGTGGAGACGGAGAGTTTTAAAAGTCTTATGGTGGTGGCTGTCCCACAGTACGTTGTGCCTATTCGCCACTACTTTTCCAGGCGAGCCATCCCTTCTCTGCACAACCAATTGGGGGACAAAATCAGGTGTGCACTGCGCAATGTGATCTGTGGCAAGGTCCACCTAATTACGGATATGTGTAACAGTAAGCATGTTCAGGGATGCTATAGCTCCCTAACAGCACACTGCGTAAATGCATTGGTGGCTGGGCCTGAGGCGGATAGCAGTTTGGCGCATGTCCTTCCACCATCGAGTATTGCAGGGCGCTTCAGTTTGCCTCCTGTTGCTTCCTCCTCCTACTCCGCTTCCTCATCCTCTACCGCCTCCTCATCCTGTCAGTGTAACACCTTCACCACCAACTTCAGAACAGCCAGGGGTAAACGACAGCAGACCGTTTTAAAACTTATCTGTTTGGGGGTCAAACCCCACACAGCGCAGGAGCTGCGGACGGGCATCGAACAACAGACTGATGAGTGGTTGGTGCCAGTGAGACTCAAGCCCGGCCTGGTGGTGTGCCATAATGGGCGAAATCTCGTAGCAGCTCTAGGATTAGCTGATTTGATGCACATCCCTTGCCTGGCGCATGTGCTGAATTTGTTGGTGTAGAGGTTCCTTAAAAATTATCCCCCGATATGTCAGAGCTGCTGCATAAAGTGCAGTCCGTCTGTGCGCGCTTTTGGCGCATTCTCACCCTGCTGCTGCTCGCTTGTCAGCACTGCAGTGTAACTTCGACCTTCCCGCTCACCGTCTCATATGAGACATGCCCACCAGGTGGAACTCCACCTTGCACATGCTGGTCAGACTGTGCGAGCAGCAGCAGGCGATAGTGGAGTTTCAGCTGCAGCACACACGGGTGAGTCGCTCTGCGGAACAGCACCACTTCACCACTAATGACTGGGCCTCCATGTGAGACCTGTGCTCCTTGTTACGCTGTTTCGAGTACTCCACCAACATGGCCAGTGCCGATAACGCTGTGCTCAGCGTTACTATCCCACTTCTATGTCTTTCTGATAAAAAAAACGCTTCTGGCAATGATGAAAGAGGATGTGGCACAGGAGGAGGAGGAGGAGGAAGAGGGATCATTTCATAGGGTTTCCGGCCAGTCATTCACAAGTGGCTCTGAGGGTGGGTTCCTGCACCCACAAACACCAGGTACACAAGTGTCAAGCCACGGCACAGTTCTGGAGGATAAGGAGGTGGAGGATGAGTAGGAGGAGATGGAGGAGGAGGAACCATGTTCACATCACGGTGGCACCCAAACCAGCTCATGGCTATCACTGGTGCGTGGCTAGGGGGATACAGAGGACACAGACGATACACCTCCCACAGAGGACAGCTTTTCGTTGCTTCTGGGCAGCCTGGCACACATGAGCGATTACATGCTGCAGTGTCTCCGCAACGACCTCTGAGTTGCTCACATTCTAACTTGTGTTGATTACTGGGTGGCCACGCTGCTGGATCCCCGTTACAAGGACATCTTAGCAGGAGGCAGCATTTCAGCAACATGGTGGAGCAGTATGTGTGCACACGCATACACATACTGAATGACAGGTCTGCTCCCTAAAACTTCTGGATCTCCAAATTGGGCACATGGCCTGAACTTGCCCTTTACGCCTTGGAGGTGCTGACCTGCCCTGCAGCCAGTGTATTGTCTGAACGTGTGATTAGAATGGCAGGGGCGTTATCACAGACAAGCGCAGACGCCTGTCCACAGCCAATGTGGACAAGCTCACGTTCATTAAAATGAACCGGGCATGGATCCCACAGGACTTGTCCATACCTTGTGCAGAATAGACATGTATAACGACTGTAACCAAGCTATTCTTATACTTTAGCGCAATTGCTCATTGTTTTATTTTTGATATTTCCCACTACTTTTGGGGTGTACCCTAATAGAAAAATAAAAAAATTTAAACCAAAAACCAGTGTTGGCTACCTCGTCCTCCTCCACCTCCTCTTCCACCTACACCTCTACGTCCACCGCCTCCTCAAGCTCCTACTCCATATGGACCTCCACCTCAGACATCAAGATTTTTTTTAAATTTATTTATACTTTTTTTTTTAAATGTCATTTCACTAATTTGTCTGTTACATTTTCGGGTGATATTCACCAATTTTTGACTGTGATATACCTCTGCTCTACCTAGTGGACAGGTTAATAAATTTCACTATTTTTTCTGTTACATTGTCGGGTTACATGCACCAATTTTTGGCTGTGTTATACCCCTGCTCTATCTAGTAGACAGGTAACATTTCACTAATTTGTCTGTTACATATTTGGGTGTAATTCACCAATTTTTGGGTGTGATATACCACTGCTATACCTAGTAGAAAGGTAAAAAAAAGTCATAAATTTTTCTGTTACATTCTTTGGTGACATTTTTTCCATTTTTGCCATAATTAAATCTACCAAAATATTTCAAAAGAGATTTTAGCGCATATCAGTGCAGCACTTAACGCTGAATACAAGATTTTTTACCACACAAATATTTGAAAAAATATTTTAACGCATTTAAGAGCAGCGCTTAAAGCCAAATACAAGATTTTTTGCCACTCAAATATTTCAAAAGAGATTTTAGCGCATATCAGTGCAGCGCTTAACGCTGAATACAAGATTTTTTCCCAACCAAATATTTCAAAAGATATTTAACCGCATATAAGTGCAGAGCTTAACGCCAAATACAAGTTTTTTCCCACCAAAATATTTCAAAAGAAGTTTAATGCAGAATACAAGATTTTTTTCTAAAGTGAATGGGACATATCGGAGGAAGTCCACGCTGGAAGAGAGAGACGCTGACCTCATGCGGTTTCTGTGCTGCAGAAAAGTCCCTGTAGTGTCTAGTAAGCAATACCGTAGATAGATGCGACTGGTGTGAATTTTTGTGCATTTTTGTGCAGCGTTAACGCATAATATATTCACCTGTATTGGTGCGCCGCTCATATGGATTTTGTAACATAAGTGCGCAGTGTGTAAAAAGAAAATACTAAATTTTAACACAACGTCATTTAGTCCATATCGCAAAAAAGACTTTTCCACATATAACTTCAGTGCTAAACGCTGAATATATCTTGATTTTTGTACAGATATACACCACTAAAGGTTTTACCTCATATAACTGCAACAGTGAAAGCTGAATATATTTTTATTTTTCTACTGATATACGTCAATACTAGGGATGAGCGAACCCGAACTGTATAGTTCGGGTTCGTACCGAATTTTGGGGTGTCCGTGACACAGACCCGAACCCGAAAATTTTAGTAAAAGTCCGGGTTCGGGTTTGGTGTTCGTCGCTTTCTTGGCGCTTTTTGAAAGGCTGCAAAGCAGCCAATCAACAAGCCTCATACTACTTGCCCCAAGAGGCCGTCACAGCCATGCCTACTATTGGCATGGCTGTGATTGGCTAGTGCAGCATGTGACCCAGCCTCTATTTAAGCTGGAGTCACGTAGCGCCGCACTTCACTCTGCTCTGATCAGTGTAGAGAGAGGTTGCAGCTGCAACCTTAGGGCGAGAGTAGGCAGTGATTAACTGCTCCAAAAGACTTAATTCAGTGATCGATCTACAGCTGTGGATCATTGAACTGCTGCTATTCAATTGCTCACTGTTTTTAGGCTGCCCAGAGCGTTTTTCAGTCACTTTTTTCTGAGGTGATCGGCGGCCATTTTGTGTCTTGTGGTGCGCCAGCACTAGCTGCCACCAAGTACATTTAACCATCAATAGTGTGGTTATTTTTTGGCTATATCCTACATCAGGGTCAAGCTATCACCAAGTGCATTTAACCATCAATAGTGTGGTTATTTTTTGGCTATATCCTACATATGGGGCAAGCTGTCACCAAGTGCATTTAACCATCAATAGTGTGGTTATTGTTTGGCTATATCCTACATATGGGGCAAGCTGTCACCAAGTGCATTTAACCATCAATAGTGTGGTTATTTTTTAGCTATATCCTACATATGGGGCAAGCTGTCACCAAGTGCATTTAACCATCAATAGTGTGGTTATTTTTTGGCTATATCCTACATATGGGGCAAGCTGTCACCAAGTGCATTTAACCATCAATAGTGTGGTTATATTTTGGCTATATCCTACATCAGGGTCAAGCTGTCACAAAGTGCATTTAACCATCAATAGTGTGGTTATTTTTTGGCTATATCCTACATCAGGGTCAAGCTGTCACCAAGTGCATTTAACCATCAATAGTGTGGTTATTTTTTGGCTATATCCTACATCAGGGGCAAGCTGTCACCAAGTGCATTTAACCATCAATAGTGTGGTTATTTCTTTGGCTATATCCCAATCTATTCATTAAAAGGGTATATAAGATTCAAGGTGCAGATAGGGTTCTCAATAACTTCACACACACGCTACTGTGCATTTCCAAGTCTAATTCTGTCTGTAAACGTATACCTTTCACCCAGCGCCTAAATACTAGGCCTCAAATTTACATTCATCTAAATCTGTAGTTATTGCTGTGGCTGGTCAAGTTATTTAGTGTCCGTCAAAGCACAGTTTTTGTTCTGGGTTGAAATACAATTCCCAATTTAGCAATTTCCTAAATTAGTGGTTTCCGCTGTATTAGATCTACTTTAAATCTATCCCTAAAAGGGTATATAAGATTCAAGGTGTACATAGGGTCATTCTCAATAACTTCACACACACGCTACTGTGCAATTCCAAGTCTAATTCTCTGTGTAAACGTATACCTGTCACCCAGCGCCTAAATACTAGGCCTCAAATTTATATTCAGCTAAATCTGTCGTTACTGCTGTGCCTTTATTAGTGTAATACGGTACCTAAATACAGGTGTCTGTAAAAAAAGGCCTGAATTTGAATTCAATACATTGGGCCAAATAATATTTTTCTTATTGTGGTGAACGGTAACAATGAGGAAAACATCTAGTAAGGGACGCGGACGCGGACATGGTCGTGGTGGTGTTAGTGGACCCTCTGGTGCTGGGAGAGGACGTGGCCGTTCTGCCACAGCCACACGTCCTAGTGTACCAACTACCTCAAGTCCCAGTAGCCGCCATAATTTTCAGCGATATTTGGTGGGGCCCAATGCCGTTCTAAGGATGGTAAGGCCTGAGCAGGTACAGGCATTAGTCAATTGGGTGGCCGACAGTGGAT
This sequence comes from Bufo gargarizans, assembly GCF_014858855.1. Taxonomy (NCBI): domain Eukaryota; kingdom Metazoa; phylum Chordata; class Amphibia; order Anura; family Bufonidae; genus Bufo; species Bufo gargarizans. The sequence goes on from NC_058082.1 coordinate 181,466,929, forward strand.
CCAGCACGTTCACATTATCTCCCACCCAGTCTTCTGCAGAAAGCGCACAGATGGCGCCCGAAAACCAAGCCCATCAGTCTGTCACATCACCCCCATGCATACCAGGGGAACTGTCTGAGCCTCAAGTTATGCAGCAGTCTCTTATGCTGTTTGAAGACTCCGCTGGCAGGGTTTCCCAAGGGCATCCACCTAGCCCTTCCCCAGCGGTGGAAGACATAGAATGCACTGACACACAACCACTTATGTTTCCTGATGATGAGGACATGGGAATACCACCTCAGCACGTCTCTGATGATGACGAAACACAGGTGCCAACTGCTGCGTCTTTCTGCAGTGTGCAGACTGAACAGGAGGTCAGGAATAAAGACTGGGTGGAAGACGATGCAGGGGACGATGAGGTCCTAGACCCCACATGGAATGAAGGTCATGCCACTGACTTTCACAGTTCGGAGGAAGAGGCAGTGGTGAGACCGAGCCAACAGCGTAGCAAAAGAGGGAGCAGTGGGCAAAAGCAGAACACCCGCCACCAAGAGACTCCGCCTGCTACTGACTGCCGCCATCTGGAACCGAGCACCCCAAAGGCAGCTTCAAGGAGTTCCTGGCATGGCACTTCTTCAAACAATGTGCTGACGACAAGACCCGAGTGGTTTGCACGCTGTGCCATCAGAGCCTGAAGCGAAGCATTAACGTTCTGAACCTTAGCACAACCTGCATGACCAGGCACCTGCATGCAAAGCATGAACTGCAATGGAGTAAGCACCTTAAAAACAAGGAAGTCACTCAGGCTCCCCCTGCTACCTCTTCTGCTGCTGCCGCCTCAGCCTCTTCTGCTGCTGCCGCCGCCTCGGCCTCCTCCTCCGCCTCTGGAGGAACGTTGGCACCTGCCGCCCAGCAAACATGGGATGTACCACCAACACCACCACCTGCGTCACCAAGCATCTCAACCATGTCACACGGCAGCGTTCAGCTCTCCATCTCACAAACATTTGAGAGAAAGCGTAAATTCCCACCTAGCCACCCTCGATCCCTGGCCCTGAATGCCAGCATTTCTAAACTACTGGCCTATGAAATGCTGTCATTTAGGCTGGTGGACACAGACAGCTTCAAACAGCTCATGTCGCTTGCTGTCCCACAGTATGTTGTTCCCAGCCGGCACTACTTCTCCAAGAGAGCCGTGCCTTCCCTGCACAACCAAGTATCCGATAAAATCAAGTGTGCACTGCGCAACGCCATCTGTGGCAAGGTCGACCTAACCACAGATACGTGGACCAGTAAGCACGGCCAGGGACGCTATATCTCCCTAACTGCACACTGGGTAAATGTAGTGGCGGCTGGGCCCCAGGTGGAGAGCTGTTTGGCGCACGTCCTTCCGCCACCAAGGATCGCAGGGCAACATTCTTTGCCTCCTGTTGCCACCTCCTCCTACTCAGCTTCCTCCTCCTCTTCTTCCACCTGCTCATCCAGTCAGCCACACACCTTCACCACCAACTTCAGCACAGCCCGGGGTAAACGTCAGCAGGCCATTCTGAAACTCATATGTTTGGGGGACAGGCCCCACACCGCACAGGAGTTGTGGCGGGGTATAGAACAACAGACCGACGATTGGTTACTGCTGGTGAGCCTCAAGCCCGGCCTGGTGGTGTGCGATAATGGGTGAAATCTTGTTGCAGCTCTGGGAATAGCCGGTTTGACGCACATCCCTTGCCTGGCGCATCCCTTGCCCGACATGTCAGAGCTGCTGCATAAAGTGCGGACCGTCTGTTCGCGCTTCCGGCGTTCACATCCTGCCGCTGCTCACCTGTCTGTGCTACAGCGTAACTTCGGCCTTCCCGTTCACCGTCTCATATGCGACGTGCCCACCAGGTGGAACTCCACCTTGCACATGCTGGACAGACTGTGCGAGCAGCAGCAGGCCATAGTGGAGTTTCAGCTGCAGCACGCACGGGTCAGTCGCACTGCAGAACAGCACCACTTCACCACCAATGACTGGGCCTCCATGCGAGACCTGTGTGCCCTGTTGCGCTGTTTCGAGTACTCCACCAACATGGCCAGTGGCGATGACTCCTTTATCAGCGTTACAATACCACTTCTATGTCTCCTTGAGAAAACACTTAGGGCTATGATGGAAGAGGAGGTGGCCCAGGAGGAGGAGGAGGAGGAAGAGGGGTCATTTTTAGCACTTTCAGGCCAGTCTCTTCGAAGTGACTCAGAGGGAGTTTTTTTGCAACAGCAGAGGCCAGGTACAAATGTGGCCAGCCAGGGCCCACTACTGGAGGACGAGGAGGACGAGGATGAGGAGGAGGTGGAGGAGGATGAGGATGAAGCATGGTCACAGCGGGGTGGCACCCAACGCAGCTCGGGCCCATCACTGGTGCGTGGCTGGGGGGAAACGCAGGACGATGACGATACGCCTCCCACAGAGGACAGCTTGTCCTTACCCCTGGGCAGCCTGGCACACATGAGCGACTACATGCTGCAGTGCCTGCGCAACGACAGCAGAGTTGCCCACATTTTAACGTGTGCGGACTACTGGGTTGCCACCCTGCTGGATCCACGGTACAAAGACAATGTGCCCACCTTACTTCCTGCACTGGAGCGTGATAGGAAGATGCGCGAGAACAAGTGCACGTTGGTAGACGCGCTACTGAGAGCATTCCCAAATGTCACAGGGGAACAAGTGGAAGCCCAAGGCCAACGCAGAGGAGGAGCAAGAGGTCGCCAAGGCAGCTGTGTCACGGCCAGCTCCTCTGAGGGCAGGGTTAGCATGGCAGAGATGTGGAAAAGTTTTGTCAACACGCCACAGCTAACTGCACCACCACCTGATAGGCAACGTGTTAGCAGGAGGCAACATTTCACTAACATGGTGGAACATTACGTGTGCACACCCCTCCACGTACTGACTGATGGTTCGGCCCCATTCAACTTCTGGGTCTCTAAATTGTCCACGTGGCCAGAGCTAGCCTTTTATGCCTTGGAGGTGCTGGCCTGCCCGGCGGCCAGCAATTTGTCTGAACGTGTATTCAGCATGGCAGGGGGCGTCATTACAGACAAACGCAGCCGCCTGTCTACAGCCAATGTGGACAAGCTGACGTTCATAAAAATGAACCAGGCATGGATCCTACAGGACCTGTCCATCCCTTGTGCAGATTAGACATTAACTACCTCCCCTTAACCATATATTATTGTACTCCAGTGCACTTCCTCATTCAATCCTATTTTTATTTTCATTTTACCATTATATTGCGGGGCAACCCAAAGTTGAATGAACCTCTCCTCTGTCTGGGTGCCGGGGCCTAAATATATGACAATGGACTGTTCCAGTGTTGGGTGACGTGAAGCATAATTCTCTGCTATGACATGAAGACTGATTCTCTGCTGACATGAAGCCAGATTCTCTGTTACGGGACCTCTCTCCTCTGCCTGGGTGCTGGGGCCTAAATTTATGACAATGGACTGTTACAGTGGTGGGTGACGTGAAGCCTGATTCTCTGCTATGACATGAAGACTGATTCTCTGCTGACATGAAGCCAGATTCTCTGTTACGGGACCTCTCTCCTCTGCCTGGGTGCCTGGGCCTAAATATCTGACAATGGACTGTTCCAGTGTTGGGTGATGTGAAGCATGATTCTTTGCTATGATATGAAGACTGATTCTCTGCTGACATGAAGCCAGATTCTCTGTTACAGGACCTCTCTCCTCTGCCTGGGTGCTTGGGGCTAAATATCTGACAATGGACTGTTCCAGTGTTCGGTGACGTGACGCATGATTCTCTGCTATGATAGGAAGACTGATTCTCTGCTGACATGAAGCCAGATTTTCTGTTACAGGACCTCTCTCCTCTGCCTGGGTGCCTGGGCCTAAATATCTGACAATGGACTGTTCCAGTGTTGGGTGACGTGAAGCATGATTCTCTGCTATGACATGAAGACTGATTCTCTGCTGACATGAAGCCAGATTCTCTGTTATGGGACCTCTCTCCTCTGCCTAGGTGTCGGGGGCCAAAATTTATGACAATGGACTGTTACAGTGGTGGGTGACATGAAGCCTGATTCTCTGCTATAACATGAAGACTGAGTCTCTGCTGACATGAAGCCAGATTATCTGTTACGGGACCTCTCTCCTCTGCCTGGGTGCCTGGGCCTAAATATCTGACAATGGACTGTTCCAGTGTTGGGTGACGTGAAGCATGATTCTCTGCTATGACATGAAGACTGATTCTCTGCTGACAAGAAGCCAGATTCTCTGTTACGGGACCTCTCTCCTCTGCCTGGGTGCCTGGGCCTAAATATCTGACAATGGACTGTTCCAGTGTTCGGTGACGTGAAGCATGATTCTCTGCTATGATATGAAGACTGATTCTCTGCTGACATGAAGCCATATTCTCTGTTACGGGACCTCTCTCCTCATCCTGGGTGCCTGGGCCTAAATCTCTGACAATGGACTGTTCCAGTGTTGGGTGACGTGAAGCATGATTCTCTGCTATGACATGAAGACTGATTCTCTGCTGACATGAAGCCAGATTCTCTGTTACGGGACCTCTCTCCTCTGCCTGGGTGCCGGGGCCTAAATTTTTGACAATGGACTGTTACAGTGGTGGGTGACGTGAAGCATGATTCTCTGCTATGATATGAAGACTGATTCTCTGCTGACATGAAGCCAGATTCTCTGTTACGGGACCTCTCTCCTCTGCCTGGTTGCCGGGGCCTAAATTTATGACAATGGACTGTTACAGTGGTGGGTGACGTGAAGCATGATTCTCTGCTATGATATGAAGACTGATTCTCTGCTGACATGAAGCCAGATTCTCTGTTACGGGACCTCTCTCCTCTGCCTGGGTGCCTGGGCCTAAATATCTGACAATGGACTGTTCCCGTGTTGGGTGACGTTAAGCATGATTCTCTGCTATGACATGAAGACTGATTCTCTGCTGACATGAAGCCAGATTCTCTGTTACGGGACCTCTCTCCTCTGCCTGGGTGCCTGGGCCTAAATATCTGACAATGGACTGTTCCCATGTTGGGTGACGTTAAGCATGATTCTCTGCTATGACATGAAGACTGATTCTCTGCTGACATGAAGCCAGATTCTTTGTTACGGGACCTCTCTCCTCTGCCTGGGTGCCGGGGCCTAAATTTATACTAATGGACTGTTACAGTGGTGGGTGACGTGAAGCATGATTCTCTGCTATGATATGAAGACTGATTCTCTGCTGACATGAAGCCAAATTCTCTGTTACGGGACCTCTCTCCTCTGCCTGGGTGCCTGGGCCTAAATATCTGACAATGGACTGTTCCAGTGTTGGGTAACATGAAGCATGATTCTTTGCTATGACATGAAGACTTATTCTCTGCTGACATGAAGCCAGATTCTCTGTTACGGGACCTCTCTCCTCTGCCTGGGTGCCTGGGCCTAAATATATGACAATGGACTGTTCCCGTGTTGGGTGACATGAAGCATTATTCTCTGCTATGACATGAAGACTGATTCTCTGCTGACATGAAGCCAGATTCTCTGTTACGGGACCTCTCTCCTCTGCCTGGATGCCAGGGCCTAAATTTATGACAATGGACTGTTACAGTGGTGGGTGACGTGAAGCATGATTCTCTGCTATGATATGAAGACTGATTCTCTGCTGACATGAAGCCAGATTCTCTGTTACGGGACCCCTCTCCTCTGCCTGGGTGCCTGGGCCTAAATATCTGACAATGGACTGTTCCAGTGTTGGTTGACGTGAAGCATGATTCTCTGCTATGATATGAAGACTGATTCTCTGCTGACATGAAGCCAGATTCTCTGTTACGGGACCTCTCTCCTCTGCCTGGGTGCCTGGGCCTAAATATCTGACAATGGACTGTTCCAGTGTTGGGTGACGTGAAGCATGATTCTCTGCTATGACAAGAAGACTGATTCTCTGCTGACATGAAGCCAGATTCTCTGTTACGGGACCTATCTCCTCTGCCTGGGTGCCGGGGCCTAAATATATGACAATGGACTGTTACAGTGGTGGGTGACGTGAAGCCTGATTCTCTGCTATGGGACCTCTCTCCAATTGATATTAGTTAATTTTCTATTTATTTTATTTTTATTTTTATTCATTTTCCTATCCACATTTGTTTGCAGGGGATTTACCTACATGTTGCTGCCTTTTGCAGCCCTCTAGCCCTTTCCTGGGCTGTTTTACAGCCTTTTTAGTGCCAAAAAGTTTGTGTCCCCATTGATTTCAATGAGGTTCGGGTACGGGACGAAGTTTGGGTCGGGTTCGGATCCCGAACCCGAACATTTCCGGGAAGTTCGGCCGAACTTCTCGAACCCGAACATCCAGGTGTTCGCTCAACTCTAGTCAATACATATTTTTCAAGGGGGGCGGAGCCTGCGCCGGACTGTGATGGCCGCATAGTTTGGAGCTCTCCGCATTAGATCCTCTACAGCACTAGCCTACACAAGCGGACAGACAACAACATGGTGAAAATCGGGCACCCGAGGGCCGGTGACACCTCTGGAACTAGCAAGCAGCCGAACAACAACGGCGATATGGATACATTTATTAAAAAAGCGGCTGCTACAGTGGCGGCAAGAGAAAGCAAGATGGCGCCGAACCCGCCTTATAAGGTGAGCGAGCGTGCGGCTAATAAGTCTGAGGGGGAGAGCGATGCAGAGGACTCACATGGCAGGACGACACTTCCTATCACCCACCGCTTCCTGAAACAGTCGCAAAGTAAAGCGATGGAGCCGATCTTGACTGAGCTCACGGCCATCCATGCGCCAGGATATCCACCATATTGGAGATCGGGTAGTTACCCTAGAAGCGCAACAAAACGCTGCACATACCTTAATGACCTCCATAACGCCCTGGAGGATCAAGAGAACAGAGGGCGCAGGAACAACCTGCGATTCAGGGGGATACCGGTGTCTGTCGCTGCGGCTGACATCCCTGGCGCCGTTATAGATATATGCTGTTCCCTGCTGGGCTCTGATGGACGCCCCGACATTATTATTGAACCTGCCCATAGAGCGCTCAGACCTAAGCCTAAAAGGTCAGAACCACCAAGGGATGTAATTTGTAGGCTCCTAAATTTTCAAGTCAAGACCGCTGTCCTGGAAGCAGCTAGGAACCAAGAAGATCTGACATATGAGGATTCAAGCATCCTGATCTATCAAGACCTGGCCCCGTCTACATTGAAGAAAAGAAGATCACTAAAGCCCTTGATGGACTGGCTCAGGATGAACAAGATCCTGTATAGATGGACCTTTCCCTTTGGGATATCGTTCTTCCATGCAGGACGCCGCCTCACTATCAACACCTTTGCCGACCTGATAGGTGCCTACGACCACCTGCAGATCCCACCTCTAGAGATCGAAAACTGGGAACTTTATCAGGATATTACAGAGCTTCCTGAACTACCAAAGCCTTTACCCTTTGAGCCTCCACGTACACCAAAGGCCCAGAAGTTCAAGCGGAGGAACACACAACTCACACCATAGAGACTGGCTCTATAAGTGTAACGACTCGCTTTGATTCTTCCATTTTTCTCTGCTAAGCTTCCTCCTAACCTATTCCCTTTGACTCTCCTACCTTCCTTCTATCCCTTCTCCCTCTCAAATCAGGTGTATGCTGCAATACTCTGTATAGCCCTCCTATCCTATCCTCACCAAACCTAATATCTTCCCCTCCCCCCACACCTGTTATTACAGCCTCTTAATTGTCTGTCTCTCAATCTCACAACAGAGAATCACATTTTGTGCTCAGAGGATCACAATAGGGTTGATTGAACATTTCCCCCCTTGTGACCCTTGTATCCGACACTGTTCAAACCCATTATAATGGGTATTGTTATACGAGACTCTCCAGTCACGTCATTTTTTGTATTGTTCATTTTGTTTACTTTGTTCTTAAGGTACATGCAATCTGTATTCTAAAGATATCACTGTTGCAACGGGCCCCTCTGCAGCCCACCTCACCCACCTGGACTCAACACTCTGCTCCTAGTCAGACTGCGCTCTCCTGGAGAGGGGTGGACCCTCAAAAAGGTAAATTACACCGCACCACACATTATGGCTGACCTGTCATTTGCGTCTTACAATGTCAAAGGCTTTAATTCTCCCTCTAAACGGAGTCAGGTTTTCTCATTGTTACGCAAATCTGGAGCCACTGTCCTTCTTCTCCAGGAGACGCACTTTAAATTTAATCATTACCCCAACCTCTCATATGGCCACTTCTCCCAGTGGTTTCATTGTGGTAGCAACTCGTCTGCTTCTAGGGGGGTGAGTGTTGGGTTTCAGAGGAAGGTCCCCTTTCAATATACCTCCCACCTACAGGGGTCGGATGGCCGATATTTATTGGTTAAAGGCAGTATTGGCCCCCAGATATATACGTTTATTTACCTCTATGCACCGAATACCGGCCATTATAGCTGGTTTGCTAGGATATTCCCAATTATCAAATCCTTTGCAGAAGGTTTGGTTGTTGTGGGAGGCGATTTCAACGCCATCTTAAACCCACAACTAGATTCCTCGACATCTAAATCGGCCCTGGCGCTCAAAACCCTGCGCTTCATAAGAGAGGGTTTTTGTAGTTTGCACCTTATAGATGTTTGGCGTACGTTATATCAAACCACAGCTGACTATACTTTCTACTCCAACGCTCATGGTACATACCAACGCTTGGACTACCTGTTTGTATCTAAGGAGCACCTCCAGCTCTGTCACAACCCTCAAATAGGGTCTATCCACCTTTCCGACCATGCCCCAATTTCACTAATAATTTCGGCCCCTGTAGCTAAACGTAATCAATTCAAGTGACGTCTAAACGAATCCTTATTAGGCAACCTCAGCACGAGAGACAGGATTGCTGGTCTTCTTGAGGAATACTTCACTATAAATAAAGATCCTGATATCTCTGCTTTCTCACTATGGGACGCCCACAAACCTTACATCAGAGGTCATTTTATAAGTATTGGAGCTTATCTAAAAAAGGAGAGGAATAAAAAGCTTGAATCCTTATGTCAAAGAATCCAATCCTTGGAATCCTTGCATAAACGTTCTTTTTCTGCAGCACAACTTCAGGAGTTATCTGATTGTAGAGCTGAACTGAAATCCTTGTTACAGCACTCCACAGCCAAATTATTCCTGAACTCACAACATAATTTTTTCGTGCATGGGGATAAAGCGTCTAAATTTATGATGCACAGAATAAAGAACAGGAAATCAACACATTTTATTCACCAAATAGATTCCCCTCAAGGAACACCCCTCTTTTCCTCCAAAGCTATAGGTGCCAAGTTTCGTGAGTTCTACGAAGCCCTTTACAACTTACCCCAAACGCTCACCTCCGAGACCCACTCATCTATTATTTCTTCCTTCCTAGATTCAATTGCAATACCAACTATCTCCAAAGATCAGAAACAAAAACTTGCTTCCCCGTTCACTTTAGGGGAACTTTCAATTGCCCTAAAACAGACTCCCTCTGGCAAAAGCCCAGGCCCAGATGGCCTTCCAGTAATGTATTATAGAACTTATCAACAATGTTTACTCCCCCACCTTCTGTCAGTTTGCAATTTAACTTTACAAGGGAAAAAACTCTCCAGGGATATGACATTAGCTCATATCACCCTGATCCCAAAAGAAGGGAAGGACCCTAAACCATGTGCCAACTACAGACCCATCTCCCTCCTCAATATTGACCTTAAGTTATTAGCGAAACTATTAGCCAATCATCTATCAGCTCTTCTCCCTTCAGTGGTGCATGGGGATCAGGTAGGCTTTGTCAAAGGTAGAGAAGGTAGGGACAATACGACCAGAGTTTTAAATATAATGCAATTTTCTGTTACCCGGTCCAGACCTCTCCTCCTACTGAGTACGGATGCAGAAAAAGCATTCAATAGAATCAATTGGTCTTTTTTGCGACATATTCTTTACCGATTTGGCCTGCCTGATCCCTTTGTACAAGCCACGTTCGCAATGTATGCTCAGGCTTCGGCCTCATTTTTGATCAACGGGGACTTATCAGACCCCTTTGATATTCAAAATGGTACCAGGCAGGGATGCCCTCTCTCCCCCTTGCTCTTTGTCCTCGCTTTAGAACCCCTCCTCCTCAAATTAAGAGCAGACACTGGAATCCAAGGAGTAAAGTTGGGAGGTACGGAACATAAGGTTGCCGCTTTTGCGGACGACATTATGATAATAACTTCAAACCCTAAGAACTCACTATTAGCGATTCAGAAACACCTTGATACCTATAGTTCCATTTCCAACTTTAAAATTAATAAGCAAAAGTCACTGGTGATTTGTTTTGGGATCCCCCAATCAACACAAAGAAGTTTAAAAAGAAACTCCCCTTTCAATTGGTCTTCCCTCCACTTAACATACTTAGGGATCAAAATTAGCTCCAACACCTCAGAACTTTTTTCACTCAACTACGCTCCACTATTAAAGGACATTTCCTCTAGTATAGATAAGCTGGAAAACCCGACCATCTCTTGGTTTGGCCGCAAGAATCTTCTTATGTCCTTGATACTCCCCCGCCTAACATATTTACAACAAGTATTACCCATCCCAGTTCCTAGAACCTATTATGACTCTTTAAGGAAATTATTCTGTGCATTTATCTGGAAAGGAAAGAAGCCTAGATTGTCTTTTGAACTCCTATCACGCCCTAAGTACTACGGAGGAATTGCCTTACCCGACCCAGAGACATATGGAAGGGCGATTCTTTTATCCAGAATAATAGAGTGGCTCAGACCTAGAAGCGCCAAACCATGGGTAGCGATAGAACAGGAGCTAATAAATAAACCTTTCAGATCTCTCTTACTGGGTAATAACAACACATGCAACCTACCCCCCTCGCCGTATCCAATTATTCAAGCTACTCTAAAAGCGTGGAGATGGCTTCAATCATCTCATTGTGCGATACCTTTTCCATCCCCCCTCCTTTCAATTAAGGATATTTTGGGGACTGCCTTACCTGCAGTAATTGATAGTACTCCACGGAAATTGAGGGAATCATCCACTCCAATCCTCTCCCTCTTTGATCCTAATGGATCAGTATTTCAGCTTAAGGAGTTCCAAAAAATTCTGAATGCCACTTATCCCCACCTATCCCCCATTTCATACTTACATACCTTCATCTCTCAGCACATATCGATAAGCGACCCTCACCGCCCTTTGCTATGGTCTGAGGCACTCATCTCCGATCCCCCCCCCCCCAAGAAAACTAATTTCACAACTTTTCAAAAGACTAAACACTCCTCCTCTACCCACTAAACCAGCTTTTATACGACAATGGGAAAAAGACTTAGGACAAGAATTCCCCATCACAAATTTGTCAAACTTATTGTCCTCCCCACATACCTCATCTAGGTGTGTCCGTAAACAGGAGAATGGATATAAGATCCTAGCTAGATGGTATAAAACACCCGACATAATGGCGCTTTATTCAGCAACAGCATCAGATAGATGTTGGAGGTGCCTTGATGGTAGAGGATCTTTTTTCCAAACACTAGAATCTGGTGGAAATAAATTTTCCAGATTTTTAACCAGATTTGCCAGACTAAGGTGCAAATGTCCGCACGTAAAGCCCTACTTAACCTCGAGGAGGACAACGCAGTACATCCGATGTCTTTCCTTTTTAAACAGCTTCTAATTGCAGCCCGTTTATTGATTCCCAAGTTTTGGCTCTCCACTGCCCTTCCCTCCATAGAGCAATGGAAACTAAAAATTTACCAAATCTTCCGTTTTGAGGAACTTTCCTCATGGGAGGCCAGGAATCATCTTAAGTGCCAACGCCCAAATTATCTATAGAGATTCTCAAGCCATTCTGTCAGATATAGCTGTCTATTACCTAATCCTGACTTACCTGGCTGTATTCCGGACCCATATAGTCTCTTATAGCGACCTCCCCGGGTGTATAGCAGTGATAGCATGCATCATTGGCTACCAGGATCAACTAATTTAAACTCCTTTAATGTGGTATTATATGAATGCTTAAATACTGAGATAAGAGACTCTGTCACCCGTTGTATGTGATTCGATATGTTGGCTATAACAATTATGTACTTGTCACGCCTTACAGGGCGTATCAGAATCTATTGATGTACCTTGTTACGTTAAATAAAATAAAAAATAAATAAAATAAATACATATTTTTCAGGATATAAGTGCAAGAGCGAATGGCAAATGTATATTTATTTTTCTACTGCTATGCACCAGTAAAGGCTTTACCAGATATAACTGCAACAGTGAACTGAGAATGTATTTTTCTTGTAGTACTGAAATACGCCCCTATACGATTTCACCAGAAATAACTGCAGAAGTGAACTGAAAATGTATTTTTCTTATTGGACTGAAAAAGACCACTATACGCTTTCACCAGCAGCGCATATGTATTTTTATTTATTTTATGAAATAAGCCCCTATACTGTTTCACCACAAATAAATGCAACCGTGCAGTGCGTTTAAATGTTTTGTGTTTTGTGTATTACTGAAATACCGCCCTATGCTCCTTTACAAGAAATTACTGCAAATGATTTGAGCGTAAATAACACCCCTGCTTCAATCAAATTTTTATTTTTTTTTGGGGGGGGGGGGGGGCAACTGGTATATCACACTAGTAGAAATGATTTGTTCCAATAGCGTTTGTCACTCTGTGTAGCTGGGGTAACACAGCTAAACCACAAACAAATGCTGCATTACCCAAATGCACTATATAAAAAGGATATACAGTTGCAAGAAAAAGTATGTGAACCCTTTGGATTTATATGGATGTCTGCACAAATTGGTCATAAAATCTGATCTTTATCTAAGTCACAACAATAGACAATCACAATCTGCTTAAACTAATAACACACAAATAATTAAATGTTACAATGTTTTTATTGAACACACCATGTAAACATTCATAGTGCAGGTGGAAAAAGTATGTGAACCCTTGCATTTAATAACTGGTTGAACCTCCTTTGGCAGCAATAACTTCAACCAAACGTTTCCTGTAGTTGCAGATCAGACGTGCACAACGGTCAGGAGTCATTCTTGACCATTCCTCTTTACAGAACTGTTTCAGTTCACCAATATTCTTGGGATGTCTGGTGTGAATCGCTTTCTTGAGGTCATGCCAAAGCATCTCAATCGGGTTGAGATGAGGACTCTGATTGGGCCAATCCAGAAGGCATATTTTCTTCTGTTTAGGCCATTCTGTTTTACTTCTATACTTTAGGTCGTTGTCCTGTTGCAACATCCATCTTCTGTTGAGCTTCAGCTGGTGGACAGATGGCCTTAAGTTCTCCTGCAAAATGTCTTGATAAACTTGGGAATTCATTTTTCCTTTAATGATCGCAATCCGTCCAGGCCCTGACGCAGCAAAGCAGTCCCAAGCCATGATGCCCCCACCACCATACTTCACAGTTGGGATGAGGTTTTGATGTTGGTGTGCTGTGCCTCTTTCTCCACACATAGTGTTGTGTGTTTCTTCCAAACAACTCAACTTTGGTTTTATCTGTCCACAGAATATTTTGCCAGTACTGCTATGGAACATCCAGGTGCTCTTGTGCAAACTTTAAATGTGCAGCAATTCTTTTTTGGACAGCAGTGGCTTCCTCTGTGGTATCCTCCCATGAAATCCATTCTTGTTTAGTGTTTTACATATCGTATATTCACTAACAGGGATGTTAGCATATGCCAGACACTTTTGTAAGTCTTCAGCTGACACTCTAGGATTCTTCTTCACCTCATTGAGCAGTCTGCGCTGTGCTCTTGCAGTCATCTTTACAGGACGGCCACTCCTAGGGAGAGTAGCAGCAGTGCTGACCTTTGGAGATACTTTTATAACCCTTTCCAGCTTTATGCAAGTCAACAATTCTTAATTGTAGGTCTTCTGAGAGCTCTTTTGTGCGAGGCATCATTCACATAAGGCATTGCTTCTTGCGAAAAGCAAACCCAGAACTGGTGTGTGTTTTTTATAGGGCAGCTGTAACCAACACCTCCAATATCATCTCATTGGTTGGACTCCAGTTGACACCTCACTCCAATTAGATCTTGGAGATGTCATTAGTCTTGGGGTTCACATACTTTTTACACCTGCACTGTGAATGTTTACATGGTGTGTTCAATAAAAACATGGTAACATTTAATTCTTTGTGTGTTATTAGTTTAAGCAGACTGTGGTTGCCTATTGTGACTTAGATGAAGATCAGATCACATTTTCTGACCAATTTGTGCAGAAATTCATAGAATTCCAAAGGGTTCACATACTTTTTCTTGCAACTGTAATTGATATAGAACACCCCTGCTTCAATCAGTTTTTTGGGGAGGCAACTGGTAAATCACAGGTATAAAAATTGGATAGGGGGTCACTCAATATTAGGCAGACACATGGTAATCAGTATCCATATAAATTTTATAGGCTAAAGAATACGCCACATTACAATATTACATATAAAACATTTCATAAAAAACAAATTAAAATGCAATTAAAATACCGCACTAAAGGACATTAGCTCTATGGTTCAGTAATACTGAAAGTCTCTGAAGAGCTATTTTCCAATGACACTGATATATATCCAGGGCCTGTTGTTATTATCAGGTAGCTGCAAGTTCTATAATCCAGAGGCAGTAATAAAAATAAATCTCACAGTTATGTTGTATACAGTACTTTACCGCTCCTGCAGTAGATCCACTTGTACGCCAAGTTTTCAAATAGAATGCGCTGTTGTAAGCTGTAAGGACCTGTAGATGAACTCTGTATATGAAGTTCCCCACGCCGTTGAGTAGCGGTGCCGCTTGGTGTTACCGCTCTGACCTTCCAGGACCTATGTGGCATCCCACGTGGTTTACTGGGCGGTCACGTGATCTGTACTTCCAGGCGGGGTTTTCAAACTTCTTTAACATAGATATGTTATTCCATATTCATGAAGATATGCGATTATAGAGTCTTCTTAGTAGTCCCTCACTGTCATTCACCAGACGCGTTTCGGGGTAAAGGGACCCCTTCCTCAGTGGCTTGACAGTGGAGGTATAATGTCCTGTTTTATATAGTGTCCGTAATTGGCAAACGTGGGTTGGGACATGGGTTGAACCATTGATTGGACCAGTGAGGGACATCTTAAAAACCAGGAGCTTGAATCCAGATATTAAAACCAGATCTTTTCTTATAGCTGATCTACATTCACTGTGTTCTGATTCTAAAATCTCAATATTAGTAGTGATGAGCGGCAGGTGCCATATTCGATATTCGAAATCGAATATTCGTTATTATTCTAGTTATCGCGAATAATATGCGATTTAAATAATCGCACATGCGATTTTTAACTTAAAGGCTACTCTCCTATTTAAATAGCAATGCGATTAATTCAAGTTATATTAATCGCATTTGCGATTTCAACGTAATTCTCAAATCCGACAGTACATTCTAGTATATGGAGACGTTCCCATGGTGATTAGGACGCTCCATGAGCATGGAATATAGCAGTGCTAACTAAGTTGGCACTGCTAAGTTGAAATCGCCATGCGATTATTTCGTGTTATATTAATCGCATTTGCAATTATTATTTTTTTTTTTTTACTATGGTTGGCTTCAATGGTAGAATTAGTGACTATGACGAATATATTCGTTATATTCCACAAAACGAAAGCGATTATATTACTTTGCTTTTTTTTATAAATAGATTATAATAATTATCAGGTATTATAATTATTCTATTTATATAAAAAAAGCAGTCATATAATCGCATAGCGAATTAAACTTATCTGTCTCTATAGTAAGCTGTCCTATATGATTGCTAGAATTAGCGAAGTTGATGAATAGGTAGATAAAACGAAGATGCAGAATACTTCGTTATCTTCGTTTTGTGGAATATAACGAATATATTCGTATATTCGTTTTGTGGAATATAACGAATATATTCGTCATATTCGCTAATTCTACCATTGAAGCCAACCATAGTAAAAAAAATAAAAAATAAATAGATAATCGCAAATGCGATTACTATAACACGAAATAATCGCATGGCGATTTCAACTTAGCAGTGCCAACTTAGTTAGCACTGCTATATTCCATGATCATGGAGCGTCCCCATCACCATGGGAACGTCTCCATATACTAGAATGTACTGTCGGATTTGAGAATTACGTTGAAATCGCAAATGCGATTAATATAACTTGAAATAATCGCATTTGCGATTTCAAGGTAATTCTCAAATCCGACAGTACATTCTAGTATATGGAGACGTTCCCATGGAGATGGGGACGCTCCATGAGCATGGAATATAGCATTACTAAATAAGTTGAAATCGCCATGCGATTATTTCGTGTTATATTAATCGCATTTGCGATTATCTATTTTTAATTTTTTTTTACTATGGTTGGCTTCAATGGTAGAATTAGCGAATATGACGAATATATTCGTTATATTCCACAAAACGAATATGGCGAATATATTCGTTATATTCCACAAAACGAAGATAACGAAGTATTCTGCATCTTCGTTTTATCTACCTATTCATCAACTTCGCTAATTCTAGCAATCATATAGGACAGCTTACTATAGAGACAGATAAGTTTAATTCGCTATGCGATTATATGACTGCTTTTTTTATATAAATAGAATAATTATAATACCTGATAATTATTATAATCTATTTATAAAAAAAAGCAAAGTAATATAATCGCATAGCGAATTATACTTAGCTGTCTCTATAGTAAACTTTCCTATATGATTGCTAGAATTAGCGAAGTTGATGAATAGGTAGATAAAACGAAGATGCAGAATACTTCGTTATCTTCGTTTTGTGGAATATGACGAATACATTCGTATATTCGTTTTGTGGAATATAATGAATATATTCGTCATATTCGCTAATTCTACCATTGAAGCCAACCATAGTAAAAAAAAATAAAAAAAATAAAAAAAAAAATAGATAATCGCAAATGCGATTAATATAACACGAAATAATCGCATGGCGATTTCAACTTAGTAATGCTATATTCCATGCTCATGGGAACGTCTCCATATACTAGAATGTACTGTCGGATTTGAGAATTACGTTGAAATCGCAAATGCGATTATTTCAAGTTATATTAATCGCATTTGCGATTTCAACGTAATTCTCAAATCCGACAGTACATTCTAGTATATGGAGACGTTCCCATGGAGATGGGGACGCTCCATGAGCACGGAAGGCGGCAGAAGCGGCAACGGGCACTGACTGGAGCAGCCAGGAAGCCAGGAATCCAAAGGACAGGTAAGAACAACTTTAGGGAAGTGGGAAAGGAAAAAATATAACAATTAAAAAAAAAACAAAAAAAACGAATATTCGAAATATCGAATTTATAGCACTATATTCGAAATATTCGCGAATTAGCGAAGTGCCGATATTCGCGAAAAAAATTTGCTATTCGAATATTCGCTCTCAACACTAAATATTAGCAGATTTGTCATTCAATTTTACTTATGATGCGGTATATTTCACTTTTAATACATGTATAAGACTTAAATAATGTAAAATAAATAAAATCCGGAAAAACGCATGTGCGGTTTTCATGCGTTTTCAATGCGTTTTTTTGCGGAATAAGGTTAAAATGGATGGTGAACTAAAAATGGATACTTAGATTCCTTAGATTCCATCCTAGACATCTGGAGGATATAATTACCTCCTCTCCACGTATATTTGACTTTTTCTAATGCCATGTATTTAAGGCTGGATGGATCACTATCATGACAATCTTTATAATGTTTTGATAATGAGTACAGTTCATATCCCTTCTTGATATTCGCGACATGTTCTGACACCCTCTTTTTTAACGTGCGTTTTGTCCTGCCGATATATTGTTTACGGCACGGACATTCAATTAAATAGATAACGCTCGTTGAGTCACACGTCAATCCTTCCTTAATATCCATAGAAAATGAATTTTGTGTTGACTGGGCTTTAAAAGTTTTTTTAGGGAAATTAGTGATTTTACAGTTGGAACATCGTCCACATCTGTAAAAACCACTAAAAGACAACCAATTTTGTTTCTCTCCCGTAGTACAATTCTTCTTTTTCACTGATGGGGCAACCTTGAGGCCCAAATTGGGAACCCTAGTGTATGTTATTTGGGGTGTGGTATTTAATAAGGGACCAACCATCTTATCCCCAAGCAGATGGTGCCAATGTTTCTTAATGACTCTCTCCATGCCTTTGCACTGTGCATTGAAGGGTAAAATGATTCTCAATATATCTTCTGTTGTTTCCTTCTGCATGGGGATAAAGAAGTCTTCCCTTTTCATTACTCTAACTTCCTCCAAAGATCCCTCCAAAAGATGGATAGGATATTGTTTCTCCATAAAATGTTGTTTTAGTATCTCTGCTTCCATCTCAAATTGTGATTCCTGGGTACAGTTACGCTTTATTCTTCTAAACTGACTTTTTGGTACATTCATCAACCATCTAGGTAAATGGCAACTTGTGTATAATATGTAACTATTTTTGGTTACTGGCTTTTGATATGTGTTACATATAAGTTTGTTATCTCGCACTGTAATATTAAGATCTAGGAATTGTATATTTGTCTCACTTATAGTAGAAGTAAACTTGAGGTTCCAATTATTTTCATTTATTTCTTCCAAAAGTGACGATAATGCTGTGGCTGTATCTTGTCTATGTACCTTCGCCATAGTACCAGACCCGCCCCCAGTATCGGTCTGATGGTAATGTCCTCCCACTGGGCCATGAATAAATTGGCATAACTAGGGGCGAATCTGGTACCCATGGCAGTTCCTTTTCTTTGCACATAGAATTCCTCCTTAAATGAAAAATAATTGTGTGTCAGTATATATTCAACTCCCTCTATCGTATATAAAATCTGTTCTTCCTTCATGGCATTATGGGCAGTAAGTTGTTGATATAAAGCCCTCAGACCTAATTTATGGTCAATTATCGTATAGAGTGAGTTGACATCTAGGGTACCCAGAATCCACCCATTCTTAAAGTTCACTTCCTCCAATATTTTAATAATGTCAGTGGTGTCCTTTATATAAGATGGTATATTTTTAACCGCAGGTTGTAACAGTCGATCTATATATCCTGATAGATTTGAGGAAATGGAATTAATCCCAGATATTATGGGTCTCCCTGGAGGATTTTTTGGGTCCTTATGGATTTTTGGAATACAGTATAGGATAGGTAGTTTCTTTTCAGTATTTGTAATATATTTAGCCTCTTGTTCCAATAGGATCCCAGATTCCGTGCCCTTTTTACAGTATTGTACTAATAATCTTAAATATTCTTCCGTGGGGTCTCGTTTAAGTTTCATATACGTGGTTTCGTCCTGTAGCTGTCTTAAACATTCTTGATTATAATCTTCTGTGTTTAGAACCACTATAGCTCCCCCTTTATCCGCTGGTCTAATAGTTATATTATTAGCGGATTGTAATTGTTTGATAGCCTCAGTCTCTCTCTTAGTAAGATAATTTTTTATATTATATCCTTTCAGTTTCCTCAAATCATTTTCAACACATTTTTAAAAAGTTGCCATTTGGTGGCTAATCTCTTGTTTTGGATATTGTTTAGAACCTGTTTTTAATCCTGTGTGTACATATTTTTTATTATTAAAATCCCCATTCAATTCATTTATTATGGGGTTCTTAATAAAATATTTTTTCAAGCAAAGTTTTCGAATACATTTTTCCACCCCTATATAGGTGGAAAGTTTATCTAGCTTGGTGGTTGGGGCATATTTCAAGCCTTTATTTAGCAAGTTTTTTTTGTGCCTCTGTGAGTTCAGTATTGCTCAAATTGACTATACTCGATATGGAATCTGTTTCTCGTATCTGTTTCGTCTTACAATGCCTTCCTCGTCTGATCTTTCTTCTCCTCTGTGTGTTTGTGTCTTTCTGTATGTCCTCAATTCGTAGTCCTGTACTGGATAGTGAATTTGTGAGGGATAATGGTGATTGTGATTCCGTCTGTGTGCTGTCTCTTTTACTGGTGTTTGTCGGTGCCGTAGATTGTAATGGTGTGTCTGTCTGGTAAATCACACCAGTAGAAATTATTGGATCCAATAGCGTTTGTCAATCTGTGTAGATGTGGTAACGCAGCAAAACCGCAAACAAATGCTGCACTACCCAAATGCACTATATAGAAAGTATATTATTGGTATATAAGATATATATGATATATCATACGTACGGGGTGGGATCCCGACTCCACGCAGCACCATCTTGTGTGCCACACTGGTTTATTCTACCATTATTGGTATATAACACACCTGCTTTAATCAGTTTTTTTGGGGGGAAACTAGTAAATCACACCAGTAGAAATTATTTCTTTAAATATTGTTTTTAACTCTGTGTAGATGTGGTAACACAGCAAAACCGTAGACAAATGCTGCACTACCTAAATGCACTATATAGATTGTATATTATTGGTATATAACACCCCTGCTTCAATCAATGTTTTTGGGGGACAACTGTTAAATCACACCAGAAGAAATTATTGGTTCCATAGAAACATAGAAACATAGAATGTGTCAGCAGATAAGAACCATTTGGCCCATCTAGTCTGCCCACTATATTGAATACTATGAATAGTCCTGGGCCCTATCTTATATGAAGGATGGCCTTATGTCTATCCCATGCATGCTTAAACTCCTTCACTGTATTTGCAGCTACCACTTCTGCAGGAAGCCTATTCCATGCATCCACTAATCTCTCAGTAAAGTAATACTTCCTGAAGAGAGGGGGCAATTGGGATAGGAGGATACTGCAGAGGGAGACGTGGTGGATATTTGAGTTAAAGACCTTCCACTTCACTGGCCTCAATGAGCAGCTCTCATTTAGCTGCTACATCGAGGAAACAAGTCTTCCCGTGATTTGGGGGACCGTTTTACTCCCTCTGCAGTATTCCATATTTAGAATTGAAGAGACCCATTACTATGTTTGATCATGACTAGCAACAAAAACATCCCCCTGAATTGAACATAATTTAGGCATTGGAGGTTAATACCTCCTCTTGGGTCCCATACAAATGGGAGGGGCCCTATTTATGCACAAATTTTGCGCTATGGCACATAGATGAACTATGAACCACTCTCTGTTCATCTACTAAGGGGGTTTTATACGGTTGGCCCCACTTCTATAGATCTTGTGGCTAGATCTGTGATTTGACAGGTATCTGACCTCAACATTTTAGAGATCCTCACTTGTACATATAATCTATGCACTTGTGGGTTGAACTGGTCTTAAATTAATACACATAAAGTACTGAATCCACTGATTATTGTCTAACAGGCCTGTTACCTATTGAATCTGTTGCTTAAATACCCCAGGTAGCGCCTTTTGTGACTGTATGGAAGTGACGCACCTTATCTGGCGATTCTCGCCGGTTTAGATGGTGGTTTGTGGGAGCTGGAGACTGCCCATCTCTATGTCTCTACAAATTCATCACTGATCCGCCCCCCTATAGCGCTAGAACTACCTCATACTGTTGAGGGTTGGCCTTAGCAAATGGGCGGCACCAATGGTGCCGATCATGTGATTCCGGACGGTGACGTGGGTATCCTGTGACTAGCTACGTCACGACCCACGGGACCGATCATGTGATCCTAGGGGCGGACTCAATTATACCCGCGCAGCTTTAAAAAGAACGCCAGCACGAGTAATCGCTCCCCTCTGCCATACACAGGAGAGGAGCGGACCCAGGAATACTACACACTTGGCGAGCTAAGTACTTTCTGCTTGACCAATAAGACTGATATTTACTTGCTGGTGCCGACATACATGGTAGTTGGAATAAGCACCCACTATGTGTTTCGATTGAATCCGGGTATTCATTGGTCCCCTGATGATCTGGCTCACAGCCAGTGAAATGTGTTGGCACAGTTTGCATCATATTTGTTTGTCTGTCTGCCTCAGAGTGTGACTGGTCGTTATGTTTCTTACTAAGCTGGGCAGTCACCATATAGCCTACACGGGACACCTAGGGACAGACAGAGAGAGGGGGGTTGGTTCATATGTGAGGACTAAGGGATGTTTTAGGGGAAGAGACCCAGCATCTGTCTCCCTCTTTTATTGTATCCCTGCATTTCCTAACTCACCCTCTGAGTAAGCCAGTGAACACACCTCCTGGCTGCCTTAAAACTCTCCACCATATCACTCTGGTTGGCAGTAGAATACTACCTCCTAGGTAGTTTTGTGTGATTAACTTTTGGGCCTATTATTTTAATATGATTAATAAAAGATTGTTTTAAGGTCTTCCCATTATTCAATTTATTGCTACTTCCTGATATTACTTTTAAACCTTTGCCCCTCTAATTTAAAACTATGTCCTCTTGTAGCAGTTTTTCTTCTTTTAAATATTCTCTCCTCTTTTACCTTGTTGATTCCCTTTATGTATTTAAAGGTTTCTATCATATCCCCTCTGTCTCGTCTTTCTTCCAAGCTATACATGTTAAGGTCCTTTAATATTTCCTGGTAAGTTTTATCCTGCAATCCATGTACCAGTTTAGTAGCTCTTCTCTGAACTCTCTCCAAAATATCAATATCCTTCTGGAGATATGGTCTCCAGTACTGAGCGCAATACTCCAAATTAGGTCTCACTAGTGCTCTGTAGAGCAGCATGAGCACCTCCCTCTTTCTACTGGTAATTCCTCTCCAAATACACCCAAGCATTCTGCTAGCATTTCCTGCTGCTCTATGACATTGTCTGCCTACCTTTAAGTCTTTCGAAATAATGACCCCTAAATCCCTTTCCTCGATACTGAGGTTAGGACTGTATCACTGATTTAATATTCTGCTCTTGGGGTTTTACGCCCAGGTGCATTATCTTATCAACATTAAATTTTAGTTGCCAGATTTTTGACCATTCCTCTAGTTTCCCTAAATCCTTTTCCATTTGGTGTATCCCTCCAGGAACATCAACCCTGTTACAAATCTTTGTGTCATCAGCAAAAAGACACACCTTACCATCGAGGCCTTCTGCAATTTCTCTGTTAAAGATATTAAACAATATGAATCCCATAACAGATCCCTGAGGTACCCCACTGGTAACAATACCATGGTCTGAATATACTCCATTGATTACAACCCTCTGTCCCTCAGCCACTGCCTAATCCATTCAACAATATGGGAGTCCAAGCCCAAAGACTGCAATTTATTGATAAGCCTTCTATGTGGGACAGTATCAAAAGCCTTACTAAAGTCTAGATAAGCAATGTCTACTGCACATCCGCCATCTATTATTTTAGTCACCCAATCAAAAAAATCAATAAGATTAGTTTGACATGATCTCCCTGAAGTAAACCCATGCTGTTTTTCATCTTTCAATCCATGGGATTTTAGATGTTCCACAATCCTCTCCTTAAGTATGGTTTCCATTAATTTCCCCACTATTGATGTCAGGCTTACTGGCCTATAGTTGCCCGATTCCTCCCTACTACCTTTTTTGTGAATAGGCACATTTGCTAATTTCCAATCTTCTGGGATGACTCCTGTCGCCAGTGATTGGCTAAATAAATATCTTAATGGTTTTGCTAATTCACAGCTGAGCTCTTTTAATAGCTTTGGGTGTATCCCATCAGGCCCCTGTGACTTATTTGTATTAATTTTAGACAGCTGACTTAGAACCTCTTCCTCTGTAAAGTCACATGCATCAAAAGATTAATTAGTCTTCTTTCCTAACTGAGGTCCTTTATCTTCATTTTCCTTTGTAAAAACTGAACAGAAGTATTCATTGAGGCAGTCAGCTAGTTATTTATCTTCTTCCGTATACCTTCCTTCTTTTGTTTTTAATTTGGTAATTCCTTTTTTTAGTTTCCTTTTTTCATTTATGTATCTGAAGAATGCCTTATCGCCTTTTTCCCCTGACTGAGCTAATTTCTCTTCTGCCTGTGCTTTAGAAGCTCTTATAACTTGTTTGGCCTCTCTCTTGCTAATCTTATAAATTTGCCTGTCATCCTTTTTTTTTATAATTCCTAAATTTTATCTTTTTGTTTTAAATGATTTTGGCCACTTCTGCTGAGTACCACAGTGGTCTCTTCCTTTCTTTGCTTTTACTGACAAGCCTAATGCAATTTTATGTTGCCTTTAATAGTGCCACTTTTAAGTAGTCCCATTTCTCCTGTACTCCAATAAAACTGCTCCAATCTGTATACCACTAATCTAATTTTAGAAAAGTCAGTTTTTCTAAAATCTAAAACTTTTGTTTTTGTGTGCTGTGACTCAGTCACTGTACTTATAGTAAACCACACTGACTGGTGATCACTAGATCCCAAGCCTTCCCATACAGTAATATCAGATACCAAATTCCCATTTGTGAATACTAAATCTAAAATGGCCTCCTTCCGGGTTGGCTCCTTAACTACTTGCTGTAGAGTTTGTCACTCTGTGTAGCTGTGGTAACACAGCAGAACCGCAAACAAATGCTGCACTACCTAAATGCACTATATAGAAAGTATATTATTGGTATATCACACCCCTGCCTCAATCAGTTTTTTTTTTTTTGGGGGGGGGGGGGGCAACTAGTATATAACACCAGTAGAAGTTATTTGTTCCAATAGTGTTTGTCACTCTGTGTAGCTGCGGTAATGCAGCAGAACCGCAAACAAATGCAGCACTACCTTAATGCACTATAAAGAAAGTATATTATTGGTATATAACACTCCTGCTTTAATCAGTTTTTTTGGGGGGAGGGCACTGGTAAGTCACACCAGTAGAAATGATTTCTTCAAATTGTGTTTTTCACACTGTGTAGATGCGGTAACGCAACAAAACCACAGATAAATGCTGCACAATACAAATGCACTATAGTATACTTTCTATGTTAGAAAGTATATTATAGGTAAATTACAACCCTCAGTATGTCACACCAATCGATAGCACACCTATACCAGTCCTTAAAAGGACTTTTGTGGCCCTATTAGCTAGCGTTTAGTGTCCCTAACAGTCTGTCCCTGCTCAACACACCAAAACTCTCCCTACACTAGCAAAAGACTGAATGTAAAATGGCGGCCAGATCAGGTTTATTTATAAGGTAGGGGGTATGTCCATGTGCTGAAATGTCTCAATTGGCTGTCCTGTACCACCTGATGGATGTGTCATAGGTTAAAGTTCTTCACAATGTAAAAGAATATGTCAGGCATGAATATCACCATATATTCGTCCGTTCGGCGAACAGCGAACAAGCGAAGTTCGTCGCAAATTGACCGCCGGGCAAACCACAAGGCCATCTCTAATTGTCACCATTCGGCAGATAGATGACTACTGGCTCACTATCATGTTAGACCCTTGCTACTGTTCCAAAATGGGGGCGTTTTTTACACCCGCTGAGAGGGCCAGCAGTGTGGAATCAGAGCGGGTGTTTAGTGCGGTGGGGATCATAGTTACCCCAAAGAGAACTTGCCTGTTCACACAAAATGTGGAGAAGCTGACCTTTGTGAAGATAAATCAGGTGTGGATCAGCCAGGATTTTCAAACACCAGTGCTTGATGCATCAGACTAAATCATCCACGGTGCCACAACTACACTTTGACAAAAGATACCTGTTTATTCTAGCAACCTGCTTCAGCTACTATTCTGAAGCTCCAACCTGACTGATAACACACCTGCTGTCCAGTGCACCTACAGCCAACCACCATCTTCAGCTGATACCGGTATTGGTACCCACTTCCCCACTATGTCAATGGACCACTC
Source organism: Bufo gargarizans (assembly GCF_014858855.1). NCBI lineage: Eukaryota > Metazoa > Chordata > Amphibia > Anura > Bufonidae > Bufo > Bufo gargarizans. The sequence continues at coordinate 181,492,583 of NC_058082.1, forward strand.
TGTGGTCTCCTCATGCTGCTGAAACCTCACAACTATTTCACTGGGTCACTCTGTGGTCTCTTCATGCTGCTGCCCCCTCACATCTATGCCACTGGTGCATTCTGTGGTCTCCTCATGCTGCTGCCACTTCACCAGTCTGTGTTCTTTTTATGCTTCTGCAACTTCACCACTATGACACTGGGCCACTCTATGGTTTCCACATACTGCTGCCACCTCACTGCTATATCAACGGGGCACTCTGTGATCTCCTCATGCAGCTGCCACATCACCACTCTGTGGTCGGCTGATGCTTCTGCAACCTCACCACTATGTCACTGGGCCCCTCTGCAGTATTCTCATGCTGCTGACACCTCAACACTCAGTGGTCTCCTCATGCTGCTGCCACACCACCACTATGTCACTGGGCCACTCAGTGGTCTCCTCATGCTGCTGCCACCTCAACACTATGTCACTAAGCCACTCTGTGGTCTCCTCATGCTGCTTCCACCTCAATACTTTGTCCTTTGGCCACTCTGTGTTCTCCTCATGCTGCTGCCACCTTAACAATATGTCACTGGGGCACTCTGTGGTCTCCTCATGATTCTGACACCTCACCACTATGTCACTGGGCCACTCTATAGTCTCCTCATGCTGCTGCCACACACCACTCTGTGGTCTCCTCATGCTGCTGCCACCTCAACACTATGTCACTAGGGCACTCTGTGGTCTACTCATGCTTTGCCACCTCACCACTGTGTCAAAGGGCCACTCTGTGGTCTCCTCGTGCTTCTGTCACCTCACCACTCTGTGGTCTCCTCATGCTGCTGGCATACCACCACTTTGTCACTGGGCCACTCTGTGGTCTCCTCATGCTGCTAGCCCCTCAATAGTTTGTCACTTGGCCACTCGGTGTTGTCCTCATGCTGCTGACACCTAAACAATATGTCATTGGGGCACTCTGTTGTCTCCTCATGATTCTGACACCTCACCACTATGTCCCTGGGCCACTCTATGGTCTCCTCATGCTGCTGCCACACACCACTCTGTTGTCTCCTCATGCTGCTGCCACCTCAACACTATGACACTAGGGCACTCTGTGGTCTACTCATTCTGCTGCCACCTCAACACTATGTCACAGGGGCTCTCTATGGTCTCCTAATGCTGCTACCACATCACCACTAAGTCAATGGCTACTCTGTGGTCCACTCATGCTGCTGACACCTCACCACTCCGTGGGCTCCTCATGCAGCTGCACACACCACTCTGTGGTCTCTCCATGCTGCTGCCACCTCAACAATATGACACTGGGCCACTCTGTGCTCTCCTTATGCGGTTGTCACTTAACCACTCTGTGGTCTCATCATGCTGCTGCCACCTCACCACTATGTTAATTGGTTCAATCTATTGTCTCATCATACTGCTGCCACATGTTCACTCTGTGGCCTCCTGATGCTTCTGCCACCTCATTATGGGACAGGGCCATTCTGTGGTCTCCTCATGATGATGATAACTCACCAATCTGTGGTCTCCTCATAATGCAGCCACACCACCTATATGCTACTGGGCCACTCTGTGGTCTCCTCATGCCGCTAGCAACACACCACTATGTCACTGGGCCACTCTATAGTCTTCTCATGCTGTTGCCACCTCACCACTATGTCATTGGGCCACTCTGTGGTCTCCTCATGTTGCTGCCACCTCACCACTACTATCATTGGGCCAATCTGTGGTCTCCTCATTCTGCTGCCTGCTCAACACTGTCACTGGGCAACTCTATGGTCTCCTCATGGTGCTGCCACCTTGAGACTATGTCACTGGGCCACTCTGTGGTCTCCTCCTGCTGCTGACACCTCAAAATTATGTCACTCACTCTGTGGTCTCCTCATGCTGCTGCCATCTCAACAATGGGTCACTGGGGCATTCTGTAGTCTCATAATGCTGCTTCCACTTAACCACTCTGTGGTCTCCTCCTGCTGCTGCCACATCACCACTCTATAGTCTTCTCATGATTCTGCCACACCACCACTTTGTCACTGGGCCACTTTGTGGTTGTCTTATGCTGCTAGCACCTCAAAACTATGTCAGTGGGCCACACTATGGTCTACTCATGCTGCTGCCAATTCACCACTATGTCATGCTGCCACTCTGTGGTCTACTCAAACTTCTGCCACCTCACCACTATATCACAGAGCCACTCTGTGGTCTTCTCATGCTGCTGACATCTCACCACTCTGTGGTCTCATCATCATGCTGCTGCCCCATCAGCACTACATCACTAAGATATTATGTTGTCTTCTTATGTTGATGCAATATGAACACTATGTAGCCTCCTCATGTTTCTACCAACTCATCACTATGTCATTGGGCCACTCTGTGGTCTCCTCATGCTGCTGCCTTGACAACACTATGTCACTGGGCAACTCTGTGGTCTCCTCATGCTGCTGGCACCTAACCACTCTGTGGTCTCCTCATGCTGCTGTCACACACCACTCTCTGGTCTCCTCATGCTGCTGCCAGCTTAACACTATGTCACTGGGCCACTCTGTTGTCTCCTCGTGATGCTAACACCTCAAAACTATGTCACTGGGGCACTCTGTGGTCTCCTTATGCTGCTGCTACCTCACAGCTATGTCACTTGGCCACTCTGTGGTCCCTAATGCTGCTGCCACCTCAACACTATCTCACTGGGGCACTTTGTGGTCTCCTCATGGTTCTGCCACCTTATCACTATGTCACTGTGGCACTCTGTGGTCTCCTCATGCTGCTGCCACTTCACCACTATGTAGTCTCCTCATGCTGCCACATCACCACTCTGTGGTCTCCTCATGCTTCTCCCACCTCACCAATATGTCACTGGGACAATATATGGTCTCCATATGCTGCTGCCACCTCACTACTCTGTGGATTCTTAATTCTGCTGCCACACCACCCCTATGTCACTAGGCCACTTTGTGGTCTTCTCTTGCTGCTGCCACCTCAACACTATGTCACTGGGCCACACTGTGGTCTCCTCTTGTTGCTGCCATCTCACCACTATGTCACTGGGCCACTATATGTTCTCCTCATGCTGCTGCCACCTCACCACTATGTCACTGGTTCACTTTGTGGTTTCCTCATGCTGCTGCCACCTCAAAACTATGTCACTGGGCCAGTCATTGGTCTCCTCATGCTGCTTCCACCTCACTATTATGTCACTGTGCCACTCTGTAGTCTTCTCATTCTGCTGCCACCTCAATACTATGTCACTGGACCACTTTGTGGTCTGCCTATGCTGCTGCCACCTCACAATACGTCACTGGGGAAATCTGTGGTCGCCTCATGCTGCTGCCACCTCACCACTATGTCATTTGGCCACTGTATGTTCTCCTCATGATGCTGCCACCTCACCAGTATGTCACTGGTTCACTTTGTGGTTTCCTCAAGCTGCTGCCACCTTAACACTATGTCACTGGGCCAGTCTTAGGTCTCCTCATGCTGCTTCCACCTCACCATTATGTCACTGTGCCACTCTTTGGTCTATTCATGCTGCTGCCAGCTCAACACTATGTTACTTGGCCACTATACTGTCTCCTCATGCTCCTGCCACCTCAACATCATGACAATGGGCCACTTTGTGATCTCCTCATGCTGCTGCCACTTCAGCACTATGTCACTGGGGGGATCTGTGGTCTCCGCATGCTGCTGTCAATTCACCACTATGTCAATGGGCTACTCTGTGGTATCCTCATGCTGCTGCCACTTCAACACTATGTCACTGGGCGACTCTGTGGTATCCTCATGATGCTGCAACCTCACAACTAGGTCACTGGGTCACACAGTGATCTCCTCATGCTGCTTCCACCTCACAACTAGGTCACTGGGTCACACCGTGGTCTCCTCATGCTGCCACATCGCTAATCTGTGGTCTCCTCATGCTGCAGCCACATTACCACAATGTGGTCTCTACATGCTGCTTACACCTCACCCCTATGCCACAGGGCCACTCTGTGGTCTCCTCATGCTGCTGCCACCTCAACACTGTCACTGGGTTACTCTGTGGTCTCCTCCTGCAGCTATTAGCTCAACAATATATCATTTGGTCACTCTATGTTCTACTTATGTTGCTGCCATATAACTTCTATGTCACTGGGCCACTCTGTGATCTTCTCAAGCTGCTGCCACCTCAACACTATGTCACTGGGCTACTCTGTATTCTCCCCATGCTGATAACACCTCACCACTCTGTAGTCTCCTCATGCTGCTGCCACCTTACCATTATGTCACTGGTCCACTCTTTGGTTTCCTTATGCTGCTGCCACATCATCACTGTCACTGGGCCACTCTGTGGTCTCCTCATACTGCTGCCATATTAGCACAACATCACTGGGGTACTGGGGTCTTCTTATGTTGCTGCAACATTACAACTGTGTGGTCTCCTCATGCTTCTGTCACCTCATCACTATGTCACTGGGCCACTCTGTGGTCTCCTCATGCTGATGCCACCTGACCACTATGTCACTTGGCCACTCTGTGTTCTCCTGATGCAGCTGCCACCTCACCACTATATCACTGGGCAACTCTGTGGTCTCCTCATGCTGATTCCACCTCACCACTATGTCACTTGTCCACTCTGTGTTCCCTTGATGCTGCTGTCACCTCAACCCTATCTAACTGGGGCACTTTGAGGTCTCCTCATGCTGCTGCCACCTTATGTCACTGGGGCACTGTGTGGTCTCCTCATGCTGCTGTCAATTTTACTATGAGGAAAATTTTACTCATGCTGCTGCCATATCACCATTGTCACTGAGCCACTGTGTGGTCTCATACTGCTGCAACATTAGCACTACATCACTGGGGCACTCTGTGGTCTTCTTATGTTGCTGCCACATAACCAATCTGTGGTCTCCTCATACTGCTGATAAGTCACCATTATGTCACTGGACTGCTTATTGGTCTCCTCATGCTGCTGCCACCTTAATACTATGTCACTGGGCCACTTTGTGGTCTCCTCATAATGTTGCCACCTCACCACTCTGTAATTTCTTCATGCTACTGCCAGATCACCACTCTGTGGTCTCCTCATGCTTCTGCCATAAAAGCATTATGTTACTGGGCCACTTTGTGGTCTTTTCATGCTGCTGACATCTCATCACTCTGTGGTCTCCTCCTGCTGTTGCCACACACCACTTTGTGGTCTTCTCATGATGCAGCTACCTCACCACTATGTCACTGGGCCACTCTGTGGTCTCCTAATGCTGTTGTCACTTCACCACTATGTCACTGGGCCACTCTGTGGATTCCTCATGCTGCTGACACATCACCACTTTGTGACTAGGTCACTCTCTCGGCTCCTCATGATTCTGCCACATCACTAATCTGTGGTCTTCTCATGCTGCTGCCACATCACCACTTCTGGTCTCTACATGCTGCTTCAAATTTACCACTATTCCACTGGGCCCCTTTGTGGTCTCCTCATGCTGCTGCCACCTCACCATTATGTCACTGGGCAACTCTGTGGTCTGCTCATGCTGCTGCCAACTCACCACTGTGTTACTTGGCCACTCTGTGGTCTCCTCATGCTGATGGCACCTTAACACATTGTCACTGGGGCATTTTGTGGTCTCCTAATGCTGCTACCACCTCAATACTACGTCAGTGATGAACTCTTTGGTCTCATCATGGTGCTGCCAATTGACCCCTCTGTGGTCTCCTCATGCTGCTGTCACCTCACCACTATGTCACTGGGCCACTCTGTGGTCTCCTGCTGCCACTTCACCACTCTGTGGTCTCCTCATGCTGCTGCCTCATCACCACTCTATGGTGTCCTTATGCTTATGCCACCACAACACTATGTCGCTGGGCCACTATGTGTTCTCCTCATGCTGCTGACACCTCACCACTATTTCACTGGGCCACTCTGTGGTCTCCTTATGCTGCTGCCACTTCAAAACTTCATCACTAGGGCACTCTTTGGTCTCTTCATGTTGCTGCCACATCTCCACTTTGTAGTCTCCTCATGCTGCTGCCACCTCACCACTGTTACTGGGTCACTCTGTGGTCTTCTCATGCTGCTGACACCTCATCACTCTGTGGTCTCCTCATGCTGCTGCCACACGCCACTCTGTGGTCTCCTCATGCTGCTTCCACCTCATCACTATGTCACCCAACAACTCAGTGGTCTCCTCATGCTGCTGTTACATCACCACTATATCACAGGGTCACTCTGTGGTCTCCTCATGCTGCTGCCACATCACCACTCTGTGGTCTCCTCATGCTTCTGCCATCTCACCACTATGTCAATGGGCCACTCTGTGGTATCCTCATGCTGCTGCTACCTCAACACTATGTCACTAATCCACTCTGTGGTCTACTCATGCTGCTGCCACCTCACCACTATGTCACGTTGCCACTCTGTTGTTTCCTCATGCTGCTGCCATCTCAACACTATGTCACCTCGGCACTTTTTGGTCTCATCATGCTGCTGCCACCTTAACACTATGTCACTTGGGCACTCTGTGGTCTCCTTATCCTGCTGCCACTTCACCACTCTGTAGTTTCCTCATGTTGCTGCCACATCACCACTCTGTGTTCAACTCATGCTTCTGCCACCCCACTACTATGTCATTGGGCCACTCTGTGTTCTCCTCATGTTGCTGCCACACACCACTCTGTGGTCTCCTCATGCTGCTTCCACCTCATTACTTTGTTACTGGGCCACTCATTGATCTCCTCATGCTGCTACCACCTCACCACTATGTCACTGGGCCACTCTGTGGTTTCTTCATGCTGCTGCCACATCATCACTTTACACACCCAAATCGCAAAGCGAATGAATGCCCGATATTGTTGCTGTCCAAACTACCTACAAGTATTTACCCAAAACTAGACTCAGAACAGCATGAATTATAGAAATACAAAATCTTTTATTGGACATACACTTGTATAAAACATAGACATCCGTGTACATAAGCAGCATTAAATCACACTGGATGATCTCCACAGGTCTGTCACATTATATTACATATAGATCCAGGACTTGGTCTGTATTTACCTTTACTGCATGTATTTCCCCTATGTCATTTTTTAGCTGAGGCACTATGCACTTTATATATATTGACTGAGGGCTGTGATTGATTACCTTTCCTCACAGCTTGGGAATTCTCATTGCAAAGCTATATGTAATATAAAGTGACAGACCTGTGGAGATCATCCTGTGTGATTTAATGCTGCTTATGTATACGGATGTCTATGTTTTATACAAGTTTATGTCCAATAAAAGATTTTGTATTTCTAGAATTTATGCTGTTCTGAGTCTAGTTTTGGGTAAACACATCATCACTTTGTGGTCCTCTTATACTGCTGCCAAATTAACACTCTGTTGCTCCTTTTGATGCTTCCTCATTGTAAAGGAACGCCTGGAACCCCAACTGTGAACATTCCGCTGACTGATCCTCCTAGCGCTTCCCGAGCACTCCACCAGAAACAATAACCATCACAGACCCCTCAAATCGCTGCAGCTTGGTTGGGGCCTTGCCCTCCTCCACCCACGCTAGATCCAAGACCGGGCTTCAGCTTCCAGTGGGTGAACTTTTCCTAAATCCAGAGAGCAGAAACCAGGAACAAGCTCTTACAAGAGCTTATACTACAGAAAGTATTGTGATATAGCAATCCCCAAGAGTGTTGTTATCCCATCCCCCAAACATGAGCTAAGACTTCATGAAAGGATAAAGCAGGGTTTCTTCTTTTAATGACCACACAAGCATTGCCTTTATACACATTTTCCAACAAGGTTACCACCCACGTGGACCTTGTTGGGAACTGAGAACATAAACATAGCAGCCAATTATTTACAGTTTTACAGTTTAAACACAAAAACTATTCATTCAACAAACACAATGGCATTGCCTGTGACACAATCAATAACACAATAGGCAGAAAACACACATTTTTCCCAACCACAGAAATCACCCCAAAACTCCACAAATCTTCAGAATAGTTACATCCCCTGATAGCCTCGATCTGGTTGAACAACTTATCCAAAAATTACCAAGATCGGTTCAGGGGTTCTGCTTCCACCTCAACACTATGCCACTGGGCCTCTCTGTGGTCTCCTCATGCTGCTGCTACCTCACCATTATGTCACTGTGAAACTCTGTGGTCTCTGTATGCTACTGCAACCTCACCACTATGTCAATGTGCCACTTTGTTGTCTCCTCATGCTGCTGCCACCTCAAGACTATATCACTGGGCCACTCTGTGGTCTCCCCATGTTGATGCCACTTCAGCATTATGTCACTGGGCATTTTGTGATCTCCTAATGCTGATGCCACCTTAACACTATGTCAATAGGGCACTATATTGTCTCCTCATGCTGCTGCCGCACACCACTTTGTGGTCTCCCCATGTCACTGGGCCACTCTGTGGTCTCCTCATGCTGCTGCCACCTTAACACTATGTCACTTGTGCAATCTTTGGTCTCCTCATGCTATTGTTACCTCAACACTACATCATTGGGGAAATCTGTGGTCTCCTAATGCTGCTTCCGCATCACCACTCTGTGGTATCCTCATGCTGCTGCCACCTCACCACTATGTCACTGGGCCAATCTGTGGTCTCTTCATGCAGCTTCCACCTCAACACTATGTCACTGAACCACTCTGTGGTCTCCTCGTGTTGCTGCCACCTCACCACTATGTCACTGGGCCACTCTGTGGTCTCATCATGCTGCTGCCACCTCACAACTATGTCACTGGGCCACTCTGTATTCTCTTCATGCTGTTGCCACCTCAACACTATGTCACTGGGCACTCTTTGGTCTCATGCTGCTGCCACCTCAACACTATGTCACTGGGCCACTCTGTGGTATCTTCATGCTGTTGCTACCTCAACACTACATGACTGAGGAACTCTGTGGTCTCCTCATGCTGCTGCCACCTCACCACTCTGTTATCCTCATGCTGCTGCCATATTACCACTCTCTGGTCTCCTTATGCTGCTGCCACCTCACCACTATGTCACTGGACCAATCTGTGGTCTTCTCATGATGCTACCACACACCACTTTGTGGTCTCCTCATGCTGCTGCCTCCTCACCACTACGTCACTGGACCACTCTGTGGTTTCCTCATGCTGCTCCACTATCACCACTATGTTATTGGTCCACTCTCTAGTCTCATTATGCTGCTGTTACCTCAACACCACTTCATTGGGGCACTCTGTGGTCTCCACATGCTGCTGCCACATCACCACTCTGTGGTTTCCTCATGAGTCTGCCACCTCAACACTATATCACTGGGCCACTCTGTGGTCTCCCCATGTTGATGCCACTTCAGCACTATGTCACTGGGCACTTTGTGGTCTCCTTATGTTGCTGACACCTCACCACTCTGTGGTCTCCTCATGCTGCTGCCACACACCACTCTGTGGTCTCCTTATGTTGTGCCACATCACCAATGTGGTCGCCTCATGCTGCTGCCACCTCACCACTATGTTACTGGGTCACTATGTGGTCTCCTCATGCTGCTGCCACCTCAACACTATGACACTGGGCCACTCTGTGGTCTCCTCCTGCTGCTGCTACCTCACCACTATGTCACTGGGTCACTCTGTGGTCTCCTCATGCTGCTGCCATCTCAACACTATGTTACTGGGGCACTCTGTGGTCTCCTCATGCTGCTGACATTTCACCACTCTGTGGTCTCCTCATGCTGCTTCCACATCACCACTCTATGGTGTCCTTATGCTTATGCCACCTCACCACTATGTCACTGAGCCACTCTGTGGTCTACTTATGCTTCTGCCACCTCAACACTATGTCACTGGACCACTCTGTGGTCTCCTCATGCTGTTACCACCTCACCAATCTCATACTCTCATCTTGTTGCTGCCACACACTACTCTGTGGTCTCCTCATGCTTTTGCTACCGCAACACTATGTCATTTGAGAATTCTGTGGTCTCCTCAGGCTGCTACCAACTCAACTCTATGTTACTGGGGCATTATATTGTCTCCACTTGTTGCTGCCACGTCACCAATCTGTGGTCTCCTCTTGCTGCTGCCACATTAACTCTTTGGTCTCCTCATGCTACTGCCACACACCATTTTGTGGTCTCATGCTGCTGCCACCTCACCATTATGTCACTGGGCCACTCTGTGGTCTCCAAATGCTGCTGCCTCCTCAACACTGTCACTGAGGCACTTTGTGGTCTCTGAATGCTGTTGCCACCTCAACACTACACACTGGGGAACGCTGTGGTCTCCTCATGCTGCTGCCACACACCACTTTGTGGTCTCCCCATGCTGCTGCCACCTCACCACTATGTCACTGGGCAACTCTGTGGTCTCCTCATGCTGCTGCCACCTCAACACTATGTCACTTTGGCACTCTTTGGTCTCCTTATGCTGTTGTTACCTCAACACTACATCACTGGGGAAATTTGTGGTCTCCTCATGCTGCTTCCACCTCACCACTCTGTAGTATACTCATGCTGCTGCCACCTCACCACTATGTCACTGGGGCACTTTGTGGTCTCCTCATGCTTTTGCTACCTCACCACTATGTCACTGGGCCACTCTGTATTCTCCTCATGCTGCTGTAGCCTCAAAGCTTTGTAGTCTCCACATGCTGCTGCCTCCTCCCCACTATGCCATTGGGCAACTCTGTGGTCTCCTCATGTTGCTGCCACCTTACCACTATGTCACTGGACCACTCTGTGGTCTCTTCATGCTGTTGCTACCTCAACACTATGTCACTTGGCCACTCTATGGTCTCTTCATGCTGCTGCCACCTCAACACTATGTCACTGGGCCACTCTTGTCTCCTCATGCTGCTGCCACCTCAACACTATGTCACTGGGCCACTCTGTGGTCTCTTCATGCTGTTGCTACCTCAACACTACATGACTGGGGAACTCTGTGGTCTCCTCATGCTGCTGTCACCTCACAACTCACTGTTATCCTCATGCTGCTGCCATATCACCACTCTCTGGTCTCCTTATGCTGCTGCCACCTCACCACTATGTCACTGGACCACTCTGTGGTCTCCTCATGCTGATGCTACATCACCACTATGTCACTGGGCCACTCTGTGGTCTCATCATGCTGCTGCCACCTACCATCACTGGGGCACTCTGTGGTCTCTTCATGCTGCTGCCACCTCACCACTCTGTGGTCTCCTCAAGCTTCTGCCACATAACCACTCTGTTGTCTCTTCATGCTTCTTCCACTTCACTACAATGTCACTGGGCCACTCTGTGGTCTCCTCATGCTGCTGCCATCTCACCACTCTGTGGTTTTTTCATACTGCTGCCACCTCATCACTATGTCACTGGTACTCTCTATAGTCTCTTCATGCTGCTGCCACCTAAACTCTGTGTCACTGGGCCACTCTGTGGTCTCCTCATGTAGCTGCCACCTCAACATTCTGTAATCCTCATGCTGCTTCTACATCACCACTCTGTTGTCTCCTCATGCTTCTTTCACCTCACCACTATGTCACTGGGCCACTTTGTGGTCTCCTCATTCTGCTGCCATCTCACCGCTCTGTGGTTTTTTCATACTGCTGCCACCTCATCACTATGTCACTGGTACTCTCTGCAGTCTCTTCATGCTGCTGCCACCTCACCACTCTGTGGACTCCTCAAGCTTCTGCAACATCACCACTCTGTCGTCTCCTCATGCTTCTTCCACCTCACCACTATGTCACTGGGCCACTCTGTGGCTTCCTCATTCTGCTGCCATCTCACCGCTCTGTTTTTTTTTCATACTGCTGCCACCTCATCAATATGTCACTGGTACTCTCTGTAGTCTCTTCATGCTGCTGCCACCTCAACGCTATGTCACATGGCCACTATTTGGTCTCCTCATGCTGCTGCCACCTCAACACTATGTCACTGGGCCACTCTGATCTCTTCATGCTGTTGCTACCTCAACACTACATGACTGGGGAACTCTGGTCTCCTGATGCTGCTGCCACCTCAACACTATGTCACTGGGCCACTCTGTAGTCTCTTCTTGCTGCTTCTACCTTAACAGTATGTCACTGGGCCTCTCTGTGGTCTTCTCATGCAGCTGTCACCTCAACACTATGTCACTGGTGCACTCTGTGATCTACTCAAGCTGCTTTCACATCACTACTCTGTGGTCTCCTCATGATGATGCCACCTCACCACTTTGTCACCGGGCCAGTCTGTGGACTTCCAATGCTGCTGTCCGCTCACCAATATGTCATTGGTCCACCCTATGGTCTCCTCATGCTGATGCCACCTCAACACTACGTCACTGGGGCACTCTGTAGTCTCCTCATGCGGCTGCCACCTCGCCACTCTGTATTATTCTCATGCTGTTGCCACATCACTACTCTGTGGTCTCCTCATGCTTCTGCCATCTCACCACTATGTTACTGGGCCACTCTGTATTCTCCTCATGCTGCTTTAACTTCACCTCTTTGTAGTCTCCACATGCTGCTGCCTCCTTCCTACTATGTCATTGGGCCACTCTGTGGTCTCTTCATTTTGCTGCCACCTCACCACTACAGTACAGACCAAAAGTTTGGACACACCTTCTCATTCAAAGAGTTTTCTTTATTTTCATGACTATGAAAATTGTAGATTCACACTGAAGGCATCAAAACTATGAATTAACACGTGGAATTATATACATAACAAAAAAGAGTGAGACAACTGAAAATATGTCATATTCTAGGTTCTTCAAAGTGGCCACCTTTAGCTTTGATTACTGCTTTGCACACTCTTGGCATTCTCTTGATGAGCTTCAAGAGGTAGTCACCTGAAATGGTTTTCACTTCACAGGTGTACGGCATACATATTAGGACATCGTCAGACATCATCCACAACTCCATCCTCCGTCAGGCAAAACTCAATCAGCCCTCAGACATCAGACAAAACTCCGTCCTCCGTCAGGCAAAACTCCATCAGACATAAGACAAAACTCCGTCCTACGTCACCCAAAACTCCATCAGACCTCAGACATCAGACAAAACTCCGTCCTCCATCAGGCAAAACTCCATCAGACCTCAGACATCAGACAAAACTCCGTCCTCCGTCACCCAAAACTCCATCAGACCTCAGACATCAGACAAAACTCCGTCCTCCGTCAGGCAAAACTCCATCAGACCTCAGACATCAGACAAAACTCCATCCTCCGTCACCCAAAACTCCATCAGACCTCAGACATCAGACAAAACTCCGTCCTCCGTCAGGCAAAACTCCATCAGACCTCAGACATCAGACAAAACTCCGTCCTCCGTCAGGCAAAACTCCATCAGACCTCAGACATCAGACAAAACTCCGTCCTCCATCAGGCAAAACTCCATCAGACCTCAGACATCAGACAAAACTCCATCCTCCGTCACCCAAAACTCCATCAGACCTCAGACATCAGACAAAATTCCGTCCTCCGTCAGGCAAAACTCCATCAGACCTCAGACATCAGCAAAAACTCTGTCCTCCCTCAGACATCAGCCAAAACTCCGTCCTCCCTAACTCAAAATACGCCCTACTACACACACTCTTCACCTGACGGAGCTGCTAGCTGCTGGAGAAGCAAAGGACCTGTGATGACGTCATGACCATGTGACGAGTCACGTGTGTGGGAGGGGTCAGATGTGCACAGCAGCTGGTAGAGTGTACAGAACAGTAGCCATCAAATAGAGCTCTGTACTAGAGATGTGTGTGTAACCTGCATGTAGCAGAGCTGTGTACTGTGTTACAGAGATGTATGTGTAACCTGCAGGTAGCAGAGCTGTGTCCTGTGTTACAGAGATGTATGTGTAACCTGCATGTAGCAGAGCTGTGTACTGTGTTACAGAGATGTATGTGTAACCTGCATGTAGCAGAGCTGTGTACTGTGTTACAGAGATGTATGTGTAACCTGCAGGTAGCAGATCTGTATGTGTAACCTGCAGGTAGCAGAGCTGTGTACTGTGTAGCAGATCTGTATGTGTAACCTGCAGGTAGCAGAGCTGTGTACTGTGTTGCAGAGATGTATGTGTAACCTGCAGGTAGCAGAGCTGTGTACTGTGTTACAGAGATGTATGTGTAACCTGCATGTAGCAGAGCTGTGTACTGTGTTACAGAGATGTATGTGTAACCTGCAGGTAGCAGAGCTGTGTACTGTGTTACAGAGATGTATGTGTAACCTGCAGGTAGCAGATCTGTATGTGTAACCTGCAGGTAGCAGAGCTGTGTACTGTGTAGCAGATCTGTATGTGTAACCTGCAGGTAGCAGAGCTGCGTACTGTGTTGCAGATCTGTATGTGTAACCTGCAGGTAGCAGAGCTGTGTACTGTGTAGCAGATCTGTATGTGTAACCTGCATGTAGCAGAGCTGTGTACTGTGTAGCAGATCTGTATGTGTAACCTGCAGGTAGCAGAGCTGTGTGCTGTGTAGCAGATCTGTATGTGTAACCTGCAGGTAGCAGAGCTGTGTACTGTGTTGCAGATCTGTATGTGTAACCTGCATGTAGCAGAGCTGTGTACTGTGTTACAGAGATGTATGTGTAACCTGCAGGTAGAAGATCTGTATGTGTAACCTGCAAGTAGCAGAGCTGTGTACTGTGTAGCAGAGCTGTATGTGTAACCTGCATGTAGCAGAGCTGTGTACTGTGTAGCAGTACTGTATGTGTAACCTGCATGTAGCAGTGCTGTGCACTGTGTAGCAGAGCTGTATGTGTAACCTGCATATAGCAGTGCTGTGTACTGTGTAGCAGAGCTGTATGTGTAACCTGCATGTAGCAGAGCTGTGTACTGTGTTACAGAGATGTATGTGTAACCTGCAGGTAGCAGAGCTGTGTACTGTGTAGCAGAGCTGTATGTGTAACCTGCATGTAGCAGAGCTGTGTACTGTGTAGCAGAGCTGTATGTGTAACCTGCATGTAGCAGAGCTGTGTACTGTGTAGCAGTGCTGTATGTGTAACCTGCATGTAGCAGAGCTGTGTACTGTGTAGCAGAGCTGTATGTGTAACCTGCATGTAGCAGAGCTGTGTACTGTGTAGCAGGGCTGTATGTGTAACCTGCATGTAGCAGTGCTGTGTACTGTGTAGCAGAGCTGTATTTGTAACCTGAATGTAGCAGAGCTGTGTACTGTGTAGCAGAGCTGTATGTATAATCTGCATGTATCAGAGCTGTGTGCTGTGTAGCGGAGCTGTATGTGTAACCTGCATGTAGCAGGCTGTGTACTGTGTTACAGGGATGTATGTGCAACCTGCATGTAGCAGTGCTGTGTACTGTGTTACAGAGATTGTGTGTGTAACCGCATGTAGCAGAGCTTTTTACTGTGTAACAGAGATGTGTGTGTAACCTGGGAACTATAAAAAAGTGTAAAATAAAACATAAAAATTCAGATCACCCCCCTTTTCCCAAAATGAAAATAAAAGAACTAAAAAAATACACATCATGGGTGTCGTAATGTGTAAAAACACCCATTGTATAAAAATATATTCCCCATACGGCAAACGGCAAAACAGAAGAAAAAAAAGAGTCCAAATGTCCGATTCGCCGTTTTTGGTCGCTTCATTTGCTACAAAAATGTAAATAAAAAGTGATCAAAAAGTCTTAAACACCCCAGAATGGTATCATTAAAAAGTTTAGATTGCCCCGCAAAAAATGAGCCCCCATCCAGCTCTGTACACATAATTCCCAAAAAGTTATAGAGCTCAAAATATGACGACAAAAAAATAAATCTGATTCTGTAAATCTCCTGTCACTCCGAGTTACTCAGAATTGGTCGCCCTAATTAATAAATACATGCAGCATGAATGCATATATGCCGCTTCACACAGATCACAAGTGTTAGGCCTCTTGCACATGAACGTTGTTGGTCCATTCCGTGTATTGGGGACAGCAATTTGCAGTCCCCAATGCACGGGCAACGTGCGTGCAGCGGCCGGGACAGATCCAGACCCATTCAACTTGAATAGGTCCGTGAATATGTTCTACTTTTTTGCTGTGCGGAGGCATGGCCAGAAACACCACGGAAGCACTCTGTAATGCTTCTGTGGGGATCCGATCCGTGTTTCTGTTCCGTTCAAGTGAATGGGTCGACATCACGGATGCGGGATGCACACGGCTGGTGCCCTGTGTATTGCGGAACTGCCGTATGTGGTCCACAATACGACCACAGGCACACAGCGACCATGTGCAATAGGCCTTACAAAGATGGGATTTAAGGTGCACATCCTCTTGTGCTTCCCATATTCCACAGATTTATATCACACAGCTACTTACAGTTGTGCTGATAAGTTTACATACCCTTGCTGAATTTATGATTTCTTAAAGGGGTATTCTCATCTTCCCTTTTTCATACTTACCTTCCTTGAGCGTTCACTTCCTGTATTCTTCTCCCGGCCGGGCCGCGCTTGCGCAGAAGACTGAAGATTCTCTCCCGGCCGGGCCGCGCAATGTCCTGAACGCGCACAGCGCCGCGCATGTGCCATGGTGACTTATTCCTGGCCTGTATAGTACAGAGTCGGCGTGCGCATTCGCGGCTCTGTACTATACTGGCCAGGAAGAAGTCATCATGGCGCATGCGCGGCTGCATGCGCGTTCAGGACATTGCGCGGCCCAGCTGGGAGAGAATTTTCCGTCTTCTGCGCAAGCGTGGCCCGGCTGGATTCGACAGGAGAGGTGGCCGTGACCAGGGGAGACCAAAGACAACATCAGGTAAGAGGGGACTTATTTTCTAAAAAAGGATGGGAATTGGGTAATAAAATGTATTTAGAAAAATTATCACTGTCAAATCATTAACAGATTTACCAGTGATCATTAAGATGAGAATACCCCTTTAACCATTGTTCAGAGAATATGATTGATAACACGGACACTTTTCTCTCGCTCATGGTTAGTGGTCGGCTGAAGCCATTTATGTCAAACAACGGTGTTTACTCTTTATAAATCATAATCACAACACAAACTACCCAAATGACCCTGGTCAGAAGTTTACACACCCCAGTTATTAATACCATGTATTGCCCCCTTTAACATCAATGACAGCTTGAAGTCTTTTGTGGTAGTTGTGGATGAGGCTCTTTATTTTCTCAGATGGTAAAACTGCCCATTCTTCCTGTTGAAAAAAAAAAAGCAATTCCACCACAGTTTTACGTGATTTTTATTTACGACATTCGATGTGCGATAAAACTGACTGGTTACTTTTATTCTACAGGTCAGATCGAATCCGGCAATACCTTATATGTATCGTTTTTCTTGCGTTTTAATAGTGATAAAAAATTTAAAATATCCGATTTTTTTTGTCGCCATATTTTGAGCCCCATAACTTTTTTGTAATTATGTGTACAGAGCTGGATGGGGGCTCATTTTTTGCGGGGCAATCTAAACTTTTTACTGATACCATTCTGGGGTGTTTAAGACTTTTTGATCACTTTTTATTTACATTTTTGTAGCAAATGAAGTGACCAAAAACGGCGAATCGGACATTTGGACTCTTTTTTTTTTTTCTGTTTTGCTGTTTGCCGTATGGGGAATATATTTTTATACAATGGGCGTTTTTTCACATTGCGAAACCCATGATGTGTCTTTTATTTTAATTTTGGGAAAAGGGGGGTGATCTGAATATTTATGGGGTTTTTTTTACACTTTTTTATAGTTCCCAGGTTACACACACATCTCTGTAACACAGTACACAGCTCTGCTACCTGCAGGTTGCACATACATCCCTGTAACACAGTACACAGCTCTGCTACATGCAGGTTACACATACAGCTCTGCTACACAGTACACAGCACTTCTACATGCAGGTTACACACACACATCTCTGTAACACAGTACGCAGCTCTGCTACATGCTGTTACACACACTGCTCTATATACACAGTACACAGCTCTGCTACATGCAGGTTACACACACATCTCTGTAACACAGTACACATCTCTGCTACACAGTACACAGCACTGCTACCTGCAGGTTGCACATACATCCCTGTAACACAGTACACAGCTCTGCTACATGCAGGTTACACATACAGCTCTGCTACACAGTAATCAGCACTGCTACATGCAGGTTACACGTACAGCTCTGCTACACAGTACACAGCACTGCTACCTGCAGGTTGCACATACATCCCTGTAACACATTACACAGCTCTGCTACATGCAGGTTACACATACAGCTCTGCTACACAGTCCACAGCTCTGCTACATGCAGGTTACACATACAGCTCTGCTACACAGTACACAGCTCTGCTACATGCAGGTTACACATACAGATCTGCTACACAGTACACAGCTCTGCTACCTGCAGGTTACACATACATCTCTGTAACACAGTACACAGCTCTGCTACCTGCAGGTTACACATACAGATCTGCTACACAGTACACAGCTCTGCTACCTGCAGGTTACACATACAGATCTGCTACCTGCAGGTTACACATACATCTCTGTAACACAGTACACAGCTCTGCTACATGCAGGTTACACATACATCTCTGTAACACAGTACACAGCTCTGCTACATGCAGGTTACACACACATCTCTAGTACAGAGCTCTATTTGATGGCTACTGTTCTGTACACTCTACCAGCTGCTGTGCACATCTGACCCCTCCCACACACGTGACTCGTCACATGGTCATGACGTCATCACAGGTCCTTTGCTTCTCCAGCAGCTAGCAGCTCCGTCAGGTGAAGAGTGTGTGTAGTAGGGCGTATTTTGAGTTAGGGAGGATGGAGTTTTGGCTGATGTCTGAGGGAGGACAGAGTTTTAGCTGATGTCTGAGGTCTGATGGAGTTTTGCCTGACGGAGGACGGAGTTTTGTCTGATGTCTGAGGTCTGATGGAGTTTTGGGTGACGGAGGACGGAGTTTTGTCTGATGTCTGAGGTCTGATGGAGTTTTGGGTGATGGAGGACGGAGTTTTGTCTGATGTCTGAGGGCTGATGGAGTTTTGTCTGACGGAGGACGGAGTTTTGTCTGATGTCTGATGGAGTTTTGCCTGACGGAGGACGGAGTTTTGTCTGATGTCTGAGGGCTGATGGAGTTTTGCCTGACGGAGGATGGAGTTGTGGATGATGTCTGACAATGTCCTAATATGTATGCCGTACAGGTGTGCCCTGTCAGGTTTTATAAGTGGGATTTCTTGCCTTATAAATGGGGTTGGGACCATCAGTTGCCTTGTGGAGAAGTCAGGTGGATACACAGCTGATAGTCCTACTGAATAGACTGTTAGAATTTGTATTATGGCAAGAAAAAGCAGCTAAGTAAAGAAAAACGAGTGGCCATCATTACTTTAAGAAATGAAGGTCAGTCTGTCCGAAAAATTAGGAAAACTTTGAAAGTGTCCCCAAGTGCAGTCACAAAAACCATCAAGCGCTACAAAGAAACTGGCTCACATGCGGACCGCCCCAGGAAAGGAAGACCAAGAGTCACCTCTGCTGCGAAGGATAAGTTCATCCGAGTCACCAGCCTCAGAAATCGCAGGTTAACAGCAGCTGAGATTAGAGACCAGGTCAATGCCACACAGAGTTCTAGCAGCAGACACATCTCCAGGACAACTGTTAAGAGGAGACTGTGTGAATCAGGCCTTCATTGTAGAATATCTGCTAGGAAACCACTGCTAAGGATAGGCAACAAGCAGAAGAGACGTGTTTGGACTAAAGAACACAAGGAATGGACATTAGACCAGTGGAAATCTTTGCTTTGGTCTGATGAGTCCAAATTTGAGATCTTTGGTTCCAACCACCGTGACGCAGAAAAGGTGAACGGATGGACTCTACATGCCTGGTTCCTACCGTGAAGCATGAAGGAGAAGGTGTGATGGTGTGGGGGGGTGCTTTGCTTGTGACACTGTTGGGTATTTATTCAAAATTGAAGGCATACTGAAAGAGCATGGCTACCACAGCATCTGCAGTGGCATGCTATTCCCTCCGGTTTGCGTTTAGTTGGACCATCATTTATTTTTCAACAGGACAATGAACCCAAACACACCTCCAGGCTGTGTAAGGGCTATTTGACCATGAAGGAGAGTGATGGGGTGCTGCGCCAGATGACCTGGCCTCCACAGTCACCGGACCTGAACCCAATCGAGATGGTTTGGGGTGAGCTGGACCGCAGAGTGAAGGCAAAAGGGCCAACAAGTGCTAAGCATCTCTCGGAACTCCTTCAAGACTGTTGGAAAACCATTTCAGGTGACTACCTCTTGAAGCTCATCAAGAGAATGCCAAGAGTGTGCAAATCAGTAATCAAAGCAAAAGGTGGCCACTTTGAAGAACCTAGAATATGACATATTTTCAGTTGTTTCACACTTTTTTGTTATGTATATAATTCCACATGTGTTAATTCATAGTTTTGATGCCTTCAGTGTGAATCTACAATTTTCATAGTCATGAAAATAAAGAAAACTCTTTGAATGAGAAGGTGTGTCCAAACTTTTGGTCTGTACTGTATGTAACTGGGCCACTCTGTGGTCTCATCATGCTGCTGCCACCTCATGTCACTGGGGCACTCTGTGGTCTCCTCATGCTGATGCCGCCTCACCACTATGTCACTATGCTACTATGTGGTCTTCTCTTGCTGCTGCCACCTTAACACTCTGTGGTCTCCTCATGCTGCTACCACACACCACTCTGTGGTCTCCTCATGCTGCTGCCACCACTCTGTGAAATCCTAATGCTGCTTCCACATCACCACTCTGGTCTCCTCATGCTTCTTCCACCTCACCACTATGTCACTTGGCTATTCACTATGTCTCTTCTTGCTTGCTGCTGCCACCTCAACAGTATGTCACTGGGCCACTCTGTGGTCTTCTCATGCAGCTGTCACCTTAACACTATGTTACTGGTGCACTCTGTGGTCTCCTCATGCTGCTTCCACATCACTACTCTGTGGTTTCCTTATGCTGATGCCACCTCACCACTATGTCACTGGGCCATTTTGAGGTCTTATCTTGCTGCTGCCACCTTACCACTCTGTGGTCTCCTCATACTGCTACCACACACCACTCTGTGGTCTCCTCATGCTGCTGCCACCTCACTGCTCAGTGGTCTCCACATGCTGCTTCCACATCACCGCTATGTCACTGGGCCAATCTGTTGTCTCCTCATGCTACTGCCACCTCACCACTCTGTCACTGTGCCACTCTGTGGACTTCTCTTGCTGTTCCCACTCTCCTAACTTTATGATTGAGCCACTATTTTCCCTTTTTTGCCTGGTTGACATTATTATTTATTTGATCCTTCTTCTGATCTGTCAGAAGGAATGAAAAATAAGAAGCACAATGGATGCTGTCTATGCAGCAGCTGTAAGGCCTGTACGACATGGTCCCTTTTTTACATTAGAATTGGCTTATGATTTGGTAGCCAAAAGCAGTAGTGGGTACAAAGCAAAGAAGACATGCAGAATATTCTATTCACGTGTTATCTCTTCTTTGGATACACTCCTGTATTTTTGGCTTTAGCAATACTGATTGATTAATGACCAAATGCTGACTGAGTGAAGGCGGATGTTCAACAGACAGGATCAGTTTTTTGGGGGTTATTGTTCTGATGGATCAAGGACAAAATAATCAGTGACGTCAACACAAACTTACCGCTTACACCCTTGTCATTGACCTGTAAGGCTGAGTTCACACTTTAGTTTTTTTGTCAGTTTTGTCCACGTAATTGACCAATTGAGTAAAGTGTGAAGTGATTATAAGATCGACACCTTTCATCTGTTTGTCATACTGACTCAAAGTATTGGTTCACTACCACAGCAGACTCCCTATGCGTGTTACTGCAAGGCACAGTGTTCTACACTGCTATACAGGCTCTCTGCAGCCAGAAAATAGCTATTTTTTAACATGATTAGCCATTAATAAATTTGGACCTGATATTCACTAGAGCCTTAGATGGTGAGGATAGGCTTGGGTCGAAGGTAGTTGCCAGGGGCTAATCAGACCAGGAAGTACCTGAATTAGGTATCTGCAGGAAGCGTAAACATACCGTCACAGACAGAGATGTAAACAGGAGCAACAGAATACACAGAGAGCGACAGAAGCAGTTACCTGTGCTGCAAGCAATAGAAGCTAAGTGGTCCCAAGCAGAGCTGCACAGAACAGAGATACCAGGAACAGGCTAGAGCAGAGACAGAAGCAGTTACCTGCATCCAATAAATAAAAGCTAAGCTGTCCGAGGCAAAGCTGCACATAGCAGAGAAAGGGCAATCCCCCTCCCGGGACCACAGGAACCCTCTTCTGAAGGCAGGACAGAACAACAGGCAGACATGAACAGAACAGGGACAGAAGCCAAAGGCACTACAGGACAAACATGGGACAGGATACATAGGAAGCAGTTAAGCACTGCCAGGCTCTCAGATGCAGTTACGTACTGCTAGGCGATACACGGAACAGAATAGGGTAACAGACCATAACATGATACATCATACAGGACAGGTACAGAACAGAAAATGATAATGGATGCAAAACCAGGGGACACCACGCAGAAGGGAAGATTAAAACTCCCCAGGAACAGAAGTGAGGTGCTACACTTTGCAGCCACAGACAGGACTCAGGACAGACTGACAAAGACTGACCAAGACTTCCCTCCAGAACCATAGCTCACAGGTCTATATAGCTGGGTAGCGAGGCACCTGGAAAGCCACACCTAGGCACAACAGACAGGGAGAGTTAACCCCATTAGAACTGGAGCTCAGAACAACAGGATACAAATGTACAGAACCCGGTGTTACCCCTGGCAACCGGCATACAAGGAAACACCCGCAGTCAGCATGCCAGAGCACATCCAACCCAGCACCACAGACAATCAGAAGCATCATGGGGAAAGCAACCTCCCGTGACACAGCAGAGACGGGGAGAGCAACATACACAGGCGGTTCACAACAGACCCTGCAGCCAGCATGAAGCCCATAGCAACCAGCCTGCACAGGATTTCGGCCTGCAGCAAGTACGCAAGGGTGTATGTAGCCAGCCTACATGGAAAACGTCACCATGAACCGAACTGTGACATCTATTTACTGCTATAGGACTCGCTGAACGTGCTCTCTTGGGTATCTTCAGAACTCAAATAGAAGTGAGTGAAGAGCATACCACAAATGTGTCATGTCCTCTCCTTCACTTCAGATGCCGCTTTCTGAAAATAGGAAGTGATCCTAGAGGTGAGTCCTGCACCTTTCTGATGTTAATGGAATATGCTAGTGATATGCCATCAATGTCTGAGATAGGGTAACCCCTTCCTGACATTCATCGTAACAACCAGCAACGGTGCTGGTGGATTAACCACTTTGATGTCACTATCAATGCTGATTGCTGAATCTAAGGGGTTTACAAAGGGTGGGGTCTAAACCTATCGAGTGTGCTGATGGCTGCTAAGGCAGCCTGAGGCCTTACAAAGGCCTTGAGGCCTTCCATCTATGGAGTCCCATGAGGCCCAGACCCCCAGGGTGGGTTTTATAGGAAACTGTCACAGTAAAATGGACAGTCACAAAGCATTACAATACGAATGTAGCAGAGTTAACACCCAAACTCAAATTTCTTAACAGATCCAATTAAAGGTGTCAACTTAACATAATTAGTTTAGTTAACATGTCTAGTTAAGCATGTGTATAAAATGCATTGTAAAAGGGATCAGATTGAAGTTCCCTAGTAAGACAAAAAAAAGTTTAACCCACAGATGACCCTGATATTTTCCATTTTTGCATTTTCGTTTTTTACCACCCACCTTCCCAGAGCCATTTTTTATTTTTTATTTTCATTTTACTATTTACATGGCCTGAGGGCTTGTTTTTTTAGGGACAAGTTGTACTTTCAAATGGCAGCATTTAATATAGCATTTGATTTAGTGGGGAGATGGGGTGGAATTGGTAAAAAAAAAATATCCAATTCCACCACAGTTTTATGTTGTTTCTGTTTAGTTTTTTCCCTATGCTGTAAAACTGACCTGTATGGGTGGATTCATACTAGCGTTATGGCATTCCGTTATAGGTTTTGTTTATAACGGAATGCCCAGATGGAATGCAAAATGGAAACCTTTACAGGCATTCCGTGTTGCTCCATTTTAATAGAAGTCTATTGGCAAGCATAAAGGATCCGTCTGTGCAACAATGAGTTTGCTACTGAGAGAAAAACATGTGATTTATACAAAAATTAGTGCGCTGATTCCAAATATGAAATCGGACACGTCTATATATTAACCTCTTAAGTACCCTGAGATTTTCCATTTTTGCATTTTCGCTTTTCAGTTTTAGTTTCTAATGGCACCATTTATGATTGCATACCATGTAGTGGGAAGCATAAAACATTTCCAAATTGTGTAGAATACTTTTACACAATAGAATATTTTTACACCTTACACCAAGTGGTAAAATTGACCTGTTATCTTCATTCTCCAAGTCAGTATGTTTACAACGATACCAATCTTATATAATTTTTCTTGTGTTTTAATACTGAAAAAAAAAATATTCTTTGAGAGAAAAAAATAATATAACCATATTCTGACCCTTATAACTTTTTTGTGGTTATGTGTACAAGGCTGTGTGAGGGCTAATTTTTTGAGGGACGATCTGTTCTTTTCAGTGATACCAATTTGAAGTGTGTGCAACTTTTTGATCACTTTTTATGAAAAAAAAATATTGGGTAGTTGAAGTGACAAAAAATGGCAAATTGGCAGTTTTTATTTTTTTTCCCCATTCCGTCATTTGCCGTATGCCATTTTATAGTATGGGCACTTTCGCATGGGACGATGCCCATAATATTTTTTTTTTATTGTTTAAGTATTTTTATTTAAAGGAAAGGAGGGTGATTATAACTTTTTTATTTTTTTTTATATTTGCAAAAAACATTTTTTTTTTAACTTTTTTTTAACTTTTTTAAGTCACCCTTGGTTGACAATAACTAGCAATCATTAGATTGCCTATTGTGTTCATTTTATTACTATATAGACACCACTGAACACTTAATTTACATTATACCAATACAATGCTGCCACCTAGTGGCCTGTATTGGTATAGTCATCTAATAAGCACCGAAGCCTGCTTGAGGTTTCAGCTTATTAGATCAATGTAACAGGTTTCCCGATCTCAGCCGAGGAACGCTGTTACCGGAGCGGAAATGCGCGACTTCCGCTTCCGGACTGCGCTTCCGGATCACATTTGACCATGGAATCTGAAAGGTAAAATGTATGCGATCATCCTTATGGCTGATCGCATACATGTGCCGCAGGTCTCTGCTATCTAAAATAGCAGAAACCCGGCAGCTATGGTGCCAGCTGCATGTACGAGCGGGTGCCATGTTTGGAGACCGGACTTCCGCCATACATGTATGGCGGAGGTCCTTAAAGGGTTAAGTTATACATGCAAAGCCTATTCAGTTATAATATTAATGCATTATATTGGAGATATTCCTATGGACATGTCCAGACCTGTTCAGATGCACTCAGGCTGATGTCAACAGTAAGTATATAAGGCAATCTGGACAGATTTTGATAAAGTTATCTGTTATAGTGCTATCAGTTTTTAAACTTAAGATGCATAAATGCAAATTTGTTAACAATCCAGACAAGTTAGCTGCATACTATGCAATGGAAAGTGATATCTGTTTATGTACTGATGTAAATGGTATTATGATGGAGTTAGATGGTACACATGTTCCTGATGAATAGAGCCTATTCATAGACTCTAGCAAAACAAGTTTGAAAGCTGTCTTGTTGCACAATGGTAAGGAAATACCATCTGTTCCATTGGCTCATATGGTTGGAATAAAAGAGACCCATGCTTCTATGGAGTTAATTTTGAAAATGATCAAATCCTCAGAGCATAAATGGAAAATTTGTGCTGACCTGAAAGCGGTAGCACTGCTGCTTGGCCTACAGTTAGGGTACACAACACATATGAGTTTCTTGTGCCTATGGAACAGTCGTGATGACAATAATTGGTCAGTACAATGTACAACACAAATCACTGGTCGATCCACTTCAAGTTTATCTTCCACCACTTCACATTAAACTTGGTTTAATGAAAAATTTTGCAATTGCACTTGATCGTGATGTATTTCCAGTATTTGAAGGAGAAGTTTAGCACACTGAAAACTGATGTTAAAATAAAGGCTAGAATTTTTATTGGCCCCAAAATCAACAAATAAATGCATGATGACACATCCAGAACAAAACTAAACCCTCTGGAACTTGCAGCTTGGTATGCAATATGCTAGTAGTGCAGAACTTCCTTGGGAACAGACGAGCTGCAAACTATGCTGAATTAGTAGACAACATGCTTACAGCATAAGATCAACTTGGCTGCCGAATGTCAATTGAAAGTGCATTTCTTACATTCCTATCTTGAATTTATCCCACCCAATTTTGGACACGCAAGTGAAGAACATGGAGAACCACACTGTAGAGAAGCACCACTAGACAGCAGCACGAGAGTTTTACCAGTCAAATGACCACATTGATTGGTTGAATTTTTTTTCTGAATTTAACATAACACCAAATCTGTTGCTACTCCCCAAAAAGGGATCATTGCTTTTTCCGATACCACCATGTGTGCATCACACCAACAGGCATCTTCCTTCAAAAGAGATAACATTTGGGGAAAAAAAAATAAAAAATTAAATAGTATATCAAATCAAAAATAGCAGTACATTTTCAAATGTTTAACCATATATTTACACATAGCCATATACAGTATATCACTGTAATTACTATTGCTATTGTAATCTTAAAAGAGTTCTCTGGGCTCTCCTATATTGATGACCTATCTTCAGGATAGGTCCTTAATATCAGATCGGCAGGAGTCCGACACCCGGGCCGATCAGTCGTATGAGGAGACAGCACGCATTATGCATCTCTATTCCTGTCCGCTGCTGCTGTCTATGGCAAATCAGCAGCAGAGCAGAAAGAGAGAAGGAATACAGAACGTGCACACTGCATGCCGACTCCTCATACAGCTGATCAGTGGGGGTCCTATCCTGAGGACTGATCATCAATATTGAAAGCCCAGAGAACCCCCAGGGAATATATACAGCCCTAGGAGACCTCAGAGTGTTAGACACCACTTTTCAGGGCAAACAAAGTCATTTGATTTGGATCAAATTAATTTTTATTTATATATTAATCAAATCTTCTAACGGATTTATTCAAATCATATTAGAAATTAATTTCAAGGAACTCATTAATCTTTAATTATGGGCTGAAATCTAAATGCCCCTTTAACTGCCACACGACCGCCTAACGGGATGCGTTCTGTCGGCGGTCGATTTGTTCCTCCTTGACGCATCGGCGCATCATCTCGCGAGACACAAGATTTCCTGTGAACGCGCGCACACAGGAGCGCACGTTCACAGGATCGGAAGGGAAACGAGCTGATCTACAGCCTGCCAGCGGCGATCATTCACTGGCAGGCTGTAGATGGGATTTTTTTAACCCCTGAAAGGTATATCAGACGCTGTTTTGCTAACAGTGTCTGATATACCTGCTACCTGGTCCTCTTGTGGCCCCTTTTGCTTGGATCGACCACCAGAGGACACAGGCAGCTCTGTAAGTAGCACCAATCACCACACTACACTACACCCCCGTCACTTATTAACGCCTGGTCACGCCATATAGACTCCCTGATCACCCCCCTGTCATTGATCACCCCCTTGTAAGGCTCCATTCAGACGTCCGTATGTGTTTTGCGGATCCGCGGATGCGCAAAACATGGACACCGCGGATCCGCAAAACACGGACACCGGCAATGTGCTTTCCGCATTTTACGGATCCGCACATTGCCAGAACTATATAGAAAATGCCTTTTCTTGTCCGCAATTGCGGACAAGAATAGGACATGTTCTATAGGCTCTACAAAAAGCACAGTGTTCGCCCGATCAGGCCTGATCTTGAGCGAACACTTGCGTTCAGTCCGTCCCACCGTAGTGACAGAATTATTTTTTTTCTGATCACTGCAAAAACACTGTAAAATCGCTGCGGCGCTATAAAAAGATCACTTTTGAGGGGCATGGCGAGTTCATAGAAGATTATTTTTTTTGGCACAAGTTAGCGGAAATGTTTTTCTTTTTTTTCTTACAAAGTCTCATATTCCACTAACTTGTGACAAAAAATAAAATCTCACATGAACTCAACATACCCCTCACGGAATCCAAATGCACAATTTTTTTTTTTACATTTATATTCCACACTTCTTCTCACGCTTTAGGGCCCCTAAAATACCAGGGCAGTATAAATACCCCACATGTGACCCCATTTTGGAAAGAAGACACCCCAAGGTATTTCGTGAGTGGCATGGCGAGTTCATGTAAAATTTTATTTTTTGTCACAAGTTAGTGGAAAGGGAGACTTTGTGAGAAAAAAAAAAAAAAATCTATTTCCGCTGTGCCAAAAAAATAAAAATAAATCTTCTATGAACTCGCCATGCCCCTCACGGAATACCTTAGGGTGTCTTTTCTTCCAAAATGGGGTCACTTGTGTGGTATTTATACTGCCCTGGCATTTTAGGGGCCCTAAAGCGTGAGAAGAAGTCTGGAATCAAAATGCCTAAAAATGCCCTCCTAAAAGGTACTCATTGGAATTTTGGCCCCTTTGCGCACGTAGGCTGCAAAAAAGTGTCACACATATGGTATCACCGTACTCAGGAGAAGTAGGTAAATGTGTTTTGTGGTGTATTTTTACATATACCCATACTGGGTGAGAGAAATATGTCTGTAAAATGACAACTTTGTATAAAAAAATGGGAAAAGTTGCCTTTTACAGAGATATTTATCTCGCCCAGCATGGGTATATGTAAAAATACCCCCCTAAACACATTGCCCTATTTCTCCTGAGTACGGCAATACCACGTGTGTGACACTTTTTTGCAGCCTAGGTGCACAAAGGGGCCCAAATTCCAAAGAGTTTATTTACGATTTCACAGGGCATTTTTTACGCATTTGGATTCCAAACTACTTCTCACGCTTTAGGTCCTCTAAAATGCCAGGGCAGTATAAATACCCCACAAGTGACCCCATTTTGGAAAGAAGACACCCCAAGGTATTCCGTGAGGGGTATGGTGAGTTCATGTAAAATTGTATTTTTGGTCACAAGTTAGTGGAATATGAGACTTTGTTATAAAAAAAATAATCATTTTCCGCTAACTTGTGACAAAAAAAAATGTCCATGAACTCACTATGCCCACCAGCGAATACGTTAGGGTGTCTACTTTCCGAAATGGGGTCATTTGTTGGGTGTTTCTACTGTCTGGGCATTGTAGAACCTCACAAAACATGACAGGCGCTCAGAAAGTCAAAGTGCGTAAATTCTCATTTTTGCACCATAGTTTGTAAACACAATAACTTTTACCCAAACCAATAAATATACACTTATTGCATTTTTTTAATCAAAGACATGTAGAACAATAAATTTAGAGAAAAAATTATATAGAAATGTAGTTTTATTTGAAACATTTTACAACAGAAAGTGAAAAATTGCATTTTTTGGCAAAAATTTTGGTCAATTTCGATTAACATCAAAAAAAGTTATAATGTCAGCAGCAATGAAATACCACCAAATGAAAGCTCTATTAGTGAGAAGAAAAGGAGGCAAAATTCATTTGGGTGGTAAGTTGTATGAGCAATAAACCGTGAAAGTAGTGCAGTGCAGAATTGTAAAAAGTGGTCTGGTCATTAAGGGTGTTTAAGCTAGGGGAGCTGAGGTGGTTAAAGTGAAATTGTGACAATACTATTTTCAATTTAGAAAATACAAGCTAGTGAGCTGAAAATGTTCTCTTCACTTGCAATGTTTCAACAGTATGAAAAGAGGTAACAAAGCTAACAATGTAGAAGGATTGAAAGGCCTTTTAATTCTTTAGAAAAAATGGTGCACTTCAAGTAGGATTGTGCTGTGATAACCCACTCTGAGGTGTCACAATATGGCACTTACAGTAACAGAAGGCAACAAAGAAACAAATATTTGAGAGAACCAAATAAATATCATTATAGATAGTGAATGGTAAATACATTTAGGTGTTAGTTATTATTAAATGTATTAATTTTTATATAAAAACGACAGAAAGAGAAGGGGTGGGGAAAATGTCTGTAAAAGGTTCAATTTGGAGCTCAATGAAGGAAGATCTTACAGCATTTGTCTACAATATCTACAATAAATGATTATATAACTTTCTAATGCATTTATGGTCATTGTTAAAAAGAATTAATACATTGAACTATTCTTTGTCAATATTCAGAAATCACCTTAACCTCATCCTATTCAGTCAGCTAATGAGCTTGTTATAAAGTGTCTACACAAACATTTGGAGAGCACTCCATATAAGAGCTCTTCATCAGGTAGATCAGAGATATAAAGATCAACAAATATTCCTCCAAAATCTTACTCAATCTAGATTCCAAGCAACGTGTGGAGTCTTTAACTGTTGAGAGCAATGGCATAATAATCTGCCCTCTCACTTTGACCTGCGTCACCTATAATCTTTTCTTTGCTATTGTCAGCATGAAAACTACTTATCTTGGCTCCGGGCATAACAGAAGACCTGTCATTATGCCAATATCCCCGGAGTGAGATCTATCATACTTACAACCTTTAGTCACTGTGAAAAATGCAGCAATTTATTTTTACATTGATAGACATAGTAACAAAAAAAATATATATATATTATCCTGACAACCGCATCTCTTAATCATAGAAATCTATATAAAGGTTTACATACAAGTCAACACTACTTTGTACTGCAGATGGTTTATATGTAAGTTAATGGACCAGTATTATGTTCCAATCAGCACATTTAAGGTCAAATATCTAAACAAATTTTTTCTGCCTTACATAAGTTTGAACTGAAACTTCAACAAGTTTGACTGGAAAAATAGTAGAAAAATTAAAAGTTGTAGAAAAAAAATATTATTGTCACTATAATTCTCTGCACCATAAACCCATTGATCAGTAAATTATACAATAGAATATTTCTTCTTCAAAATGGACATTTTCTTTTGGGACAAATAAGAAACGTGTTCCAACTGCATTAAAGCAAATAGGTAAAATTCCCTTCCCCTGAGTTCACTCTCATGGTGGTAAATGGTGGTATTGTTTATACCTCATCACGCCTTTACAGAAAATTTGAGCAGATAACTAGAGATGAGCAAGTTTGCCAAATTTTTGGGGAAAAATTTGGTTCGATCCAAATTAATTTTCTGTGAATCGCGTAAAAAAAATGCTATTTCCTGGCTGGGGAGAGCCTTTATAGTGTGTAGAACACTGTGCGTTGCAGTAACACACATAAGGAGTCTGCTGTGGTAGTGAAATAATACTCTGAGTCCGTATGACATGACAGACGTCACTCTCAGAATCACTGCACACATACAGCCTTAAAGGTCGATGTTAGCGACAGGTATAAAGAACTGTGCAGAGGCCCAAGATCCTACTGTAGTGTGAAAGAGCGCACTCCTTTTACACCGTTGTGTATAGATGTCTACAGAACCTGTTCTAGTAAACGTTTAAACCTTTGCAAGAAACATTTACGCCTCTGCCACTCCCCTGAGAAGAGCCTGGCACTTCTCTGCCTGACATACGTTAGATAAAATAACCAAATGTTAGATCAAATATTTTTTATTTTGCCACTAATACACAGCAAACTGAGAGTTAGAATATATCACTGCACCGCTAAACGGCAAATAGGGCCTATTTTTATTTTATTTTTTTTACACAAAAGGCTTTTCAACAAATAAGTGCAACAATGAAAGACAAATATATTTGTATTTTGCCAGTAATGCACGGCCAACTGGGCTGTAAAATATCTCACTGCACCGATGAATGGTGATTACTGTATTTTTCGCCCCATAAGTCACACGTTTTCTCCCCCCAAAATGGGGGGGGGAAATGCCCCTGCATCTTATGGGGTGAATGCTGACAGTTTTACATCACAGCCTGCGATGTACAAGCGAGCGGGGGAGGGACTGGGAGGAGGAGCTGGGGGCCGGCAATAGCGGCGTGGCGGTGCAGTCACTGTACTATAGCCCCGCCGCTCCAGTGCTGCACTATTCAAATATAAAATCTTATTCAAAAGATATCAAAAGTGATGAAACATGCCCCCCATGTTTAATATTACCGTACATCCTAACACCTTCTGTAGAACGCAGGCAGGCAAGGTGGGCGGGCGGCAGCATAACTCCCTGATGTCACGTGCCTGCACCGCCTACTTTATGAATGAAGCAGGCGACGCAGGCAAGTAACGTCAGTGAGTGACGCGCCGGCAGCCCGGCCTGCCTGCGTTCTACAGAAGGTGTTAGGATGTACTGTAATATTAGGAGTGGGGGGGCATGTTTAATCACTTTTAATTGAATAAGACATTTTATATTTGTATACTGGAGCGGCGGAGGGGGGATCTGTGGATGAAGTTTTATGGGGAACATCCTTGGATGGCACAGTTAAGGGGTGGGGGGTCTGTGGATGGCACATATATAACAGTGCCACCCACAGATCCCCCATAACAGTGCCACCCACAGATACCCCCTCTAACAGTGCCATCCACAGATCCCCCTGTAACAGTGCAAGCCACAGATCCCCCCATAACAGTGTCCGTCATACACAGATCCCCCCATGACAGTGTCCATCATCCACAGATCCCCCCATAACAGTATCCGACATCCACAGTTCCCCCCATAACAGTGTGTCATCCACAAATCCCCCATAACAGTGCGTCATCCACAGATCCCTATAACAGTGCGTCATCCACAGATCCCCCATAACAGTGCGTCATCCACAGATCCCCCATAACAGTGCGTCATCCACAGATCCCCCATAACAGTGCGTCATCCACTGATCCCCATAACAGTGCGTCATCCACAGATCCCCCCCATAACAGTGCATCATCCACAGATCCCCCCATAACAATGCGTCATCCACAGATCCCCAGTAATAGTGCCATCCACAGACCACCATTAGTTCCAAACCCACCAAAAGCACACCTTTTGGTCAAAAATTATTTTTTTCTTATTTTCCTCCACAAAAACCTAGGTGCGTCTTATGGGCGGTAGGTCCAAGTTTTTTTTTTATTTTTACACAAAAGGCTTTTCAACAGATGAGTGCAACAATAAAAGGCGAGTATATTTGTATTTTGGCAGTAATACACGCCAAATATCTCACTGCACCGATGAACGGCAATTAGGCACAAGTTTTTACTTCTATTTTTTTACTAAAAAAGGCTTTTCAAACGATAAGTGCAACAATGAAAGGCAAATATATTTGTATTTTCCCAGTAAAACATGGCAATGAAGGGCTATAAAATATTCCACTGCACTGCTGAACGGCAATTGGGCCCACATTTTTTTCTATTTTTACAAAAAAAAGGCTTTTCTAGCGATAAGTGCAACAATGAAATGCAAATAAACTGGGCTGTAAAATATTTCACTGCACAGCTGAACGGCAATTAGGCCCAAGTTTTTTTCTATTTTTACACAAAAGGCTATTCAGCAAATAAGTGCAACAATGAAAGACATACACTCACCTAAAGAATTATTAGGAACATCATACTAATACTGTGTTGGACCCTCTTTTGCCTTCTGAACTGCCTTAATTCTACGTGGCATTGATTCAACAAGGTGCTGATTGCATTCTTTAGAAATGTTGGCCCATAATGATAGGATAGCATCTTGCAGTTGATTGGGATTTGAGCGATGCACATCCAGGTTCACGAAGCTCCCGTTCCACCACATCCCAAAGATGCTCTATTGGGTTGAGATCTGGTGACTGTGGGGGCCATTTTAGTACAGTGAACTCATTATTCGAGCTTTGTGACATGGTGCATTATCCTGCTGGAAGTAGCCATCAGAGGATGGGTACATGGTGGTCATGAAGGGATGGACATGGTCAGAAACAATGTTCAGGTAGCCCATGGCATTTAAACGATAGCCAATTGGCACTAAGGGGCCTAAAGTGTGCCCAGAAAACATCCCCCACACCATTACACCACCACCACAAGCCTGCACAGTGGTAACAAGGCATGATGGATACATGTTCTCATTCTGTTTACGCCAAATTCGGACTCTACCATTTGAATGTCTCAACAGAAATCGAGACTCATCAGACCAGGCAACATTTTTACAGTCTTCAACAGTCCAATTTTGGAGAGATCGTGCAAATTGTAGCCTCATTTTCCTATTTGTAGTGAGTGAGTGGTACCCGGTGGGGTCTTCTGCTGTTGTTGCCCATCCGCCTCAAGGTTGTGCGTGTTGTGGCTTCACAAATGCTTTGCTGCATACCTCGGTTGTAACGAGTGGTTATTTCAGTCAACGTTGCTCTTCTATCAGCTTGAATCAGTCGGCCCATTCTCCTCTGACCTCTAGCATAAACAAGGCATTTTCGCCCACAGGACTGCCGCATACTGGATGTTTTTCCCTTTTCACACCATTCTTTGTAAACCCTACAAATGATTGTGTGTGAAAATCCCAGTAACTGAGCAGATTGTGAAATACTCGCCGGCCCGCCGGCACCAACAACCATGCCACGCTCAAAATTGCTTAAATCACCTTTCTTTCCCATTCTGACATTCAGTTTGGAGTTCAGGAGATTGTCTTGACCAGGACCACAACCCTACATGCATTGAAGCAACTGCCATGTGGTTCATTGACTAGATAATTGCATTAATGAGAAATAGAACAGGTGTTCCTAATAATTCTTTAGGTGAGTGTATATATTTGTATTTTGCTAGTAATACACGGCAAACTGGGCTGTAAAATGTCTCTCTGCACCACTGAACGACAATTAGGCCCAATTTTTCTTTTCTATTTTTACACAAAAGGGTTTTCAACAGATACGTGCAACAATGAAAGGCAAATATATTAGTATTTCGCCAGTAATACACGGCAAACTGGGCTGTAAAATATCTCAATGCACGGCTGAGCGGCAAAGATATTTAATACACGCAAAAAAGGGCTTTAAAACAGATAACTGAGCAGTAAATTTTTTTTTTTCTTGTTCCACTAATACATGGAAAAAAGGGGCTTTGAAACATATAACTGCACCTTTTTTCCACAAAAACACGCAAAAAAGGGCTTTAAAACAAATAAGTACATAGCTGAGCGAAAAATATATTTTACTTTTGCCACTATTTGCACTTCACCTGACAATGGCTAATAATCCCTTTTCTCCCGCTAATACAAGCCAAAAAATGCTATAGAATATATAACTGCACCACACAAGAGCAAATAAAACTTAGAAATATTTCCTTGTAATAAACCCTGTTAATGCCTGTATCAAAAAGCACTTGCACCTTAATAAGAACAGTTTGCTGGAATTACAGAGATGTATAATGGCAATTTGTAAAAGTCATTCAGTGCTGCAAGGTGTAATAGGTCTGGATGCCCAACAAGCCATTACGATCGATCCAACTCCCTCTCTGACCTTTCGGAGATGCAAGAATCTACGGGATATATTGGTTGAAGGCCATTATACAGGACCTACTAGTGGTCAGATTTTCAATTCCAGAGGCCCCAGATGGGCCTGTGGTAACTGCATTGCATGTGGCAGTGTAGACAGGGCGGATCAGTTTTAGAATTCATCGGAGACACAACAATTTAATATTACACACACCGTTACGTGTATGACCATGGGGGTTATATACTGGGCATCGTTTCCATGTAGGCTGATTTATGTCTGTATGACCTCAAGACTAGAGTTGAGCGAACACCTGGATGTTCGGGTTCGAGAAGTTCGGCCGAACTTCCCGGAAATGTTCGGGTTCGGGATCCGAACCCGATCCGAACTTCGTCCCGAACCCGAACCCCATTGAAGTCAATGGGGACCCGAACTTTTCGGCACTAAAACGGCTGTAAAAGAGCCCAGGAAAGGGCTAGAGGGCTGCAAAAGGCAGCAACATGTAGGTAAATCCCCTGCAAACAAATCTGGATAGGGAAATGAATTAAAATAAAAATTAAATAAAAAAAAATTAACCAAAATCAATTGGAGAGAGGTCCCATAGCAGAGAATCTGGCTTCCCGTCACCCACCACTGGAACAGTCCATTCTCAGATATTTAGGCCCCGGAACCAAGGCAGAGGAGAGAGGTCCCGTAACAGAGAATCTGGCTTCATGTCAGCAGAGAATTAGTCTGCATGTCATAGCAGAGAATGAGGCTTCACGTCAGACACCACTGCAACAGTCCATTGGCATATATTTAGGCCCAGCACCCAGGCAGAGGAGAGAGGTCCCGTAACAGACAATCTGGCTTCATGTCAGCAGAGAATCAGTCTTCATGTCATAGCAGAGAATCAGGCTTCACGTCAGCCACCACTGCAACAGTCCATTGGCATATATTTAGGCCCAGCACACAGGCAGAGGAGAGAGGTCCCGTAACAGACAATCTGGCTTCATGTCAGCAGAGAATTAGTCTGCATGTCATAGCAGAGAATGAGGCTTCACGTCAGCCACCACTGCAACAGTCCATTGGCATATATTTAGGCCCAGCACACAGGCAGAGGAGAGAGGTCCCGTAACAGACAATCTGGCTTCATGTCAGCAGAGAATCAGTCTGCATGTCATAGCAGAGAATGAGGCTTCACGTCAGCCACCACTGCAACAGTCCATTGGCATATATTTAGGCCCAGCACACAGGCAGAGGAGAGAGGTCCCGTAACAGACAATCTGGCTTCATGTCAGCAGAGAATTAGTCTGCATGTCATAGCAGAGAATGAGGCTTCACGTCAGCCACCACTGCAACAGTCCATTGGCATATATTTAGGCCCAGAACACAGGCAGAGGAGAGAGGTCCCGTAACAGACAATCTGGCTTCATGTCAGCAGAGAATCAGTCTGCATGTCATAGCAGAGAATGAGGCTTCACGTCAGCCACCACTGCAACAGTCCATTGGCATATATTTAGGCCCAGCACACAGGCAGAGGAGAGAGGTCCCGTAACAGACAATCTGGCTTCATGTCAGCAGAGAATTAGTCTGCATGTCATAGCAGAGAATGAGGCTTCACGTCAGCCACCACTGCAACAGTCCATTGGCATATATTTAGGCCCAGCACACAGGCAGAGGAGAGAGGTCCCGTAACAGACAATCTGGCTTCATGTCAGTAGAGAATCAGTCTGCATGTCATAGCAGAGAATCATGCTTCACGTCACCCACCACTGCAACAGTCCATTGTCATAAATTTAGGCCCAGCACCCAGGCAGAGGAGAGAGGTCCCGTAACAGACAATCTGGCTTCATGTCAGCAGAGAATTAGTCTGCACGTCATAGCAGAGAATGAGGCTTCACGTCACCCACCACTGTAAGAGTCCATTTTCATAAGTTTAGGCCCAGCACCCAGGCAGAGGAGAGAGGTCCCGTAACAGAGGATCTGACTTCATGTCAGCAGAGAATTAGTCTGCATGTCATAGCAGAGAATGAGGCTTCACGTCAGCCACCACTGCAACAGTCCATTGGCATATATTTAGGCCCAGCACCCAGGCAGAGGAGAGAGGCCCCGTAACAGACAATCTGGCTTCATGTCAGCAGAGAATCGGTCTTCATATCATAGCAGAGAATCAGGCTTCACGTCACCCACCACTGTAAGAGTCCATTTTCATAAATTTAGGCCCAGCACCCAGGCAGAGGAGAGAGGTCCCGTAACAGAGGATCTGGCTTCATGTCAGCAGAGAATCATTCTGCATGTCATAGCAGAGAATCAGGCTTCACATCACCCAACATTGGAACAGTCCATTGGCATATATTTAGGCCCCGGCACCCAGACAGAGGAGAGGTTCATTCAACTTTGGGTAGCCTCGCAATATAATGGTAAAATGAAAATAAAAATAGGATTGAATGAGGAAGTGCCCTGGAGTCCAATAATATATGGTTAAGGGGAGGTAGTTAATGTCTAATCTGGACAAGGGACGTCAGCTTGTCCACAATGGCTGTAGACAGGCGGCTGCGTTTGTCTGTAATGACGCCCCCTGCCGTGCTGAATACACGTTCAGACAAAACGCTGGCCGCCGGGCAGGCCAGCACCTCCAAGGCATAAAAGGCTAGCTCTGGCCACATGGACAATTTAGAGACCCAGAAGTTGAATGGGGCCGAACCATCAGTCAGTACGTGGAGGGGTGTGCACATGTACTGTTCCACCATGTTAGTGAAATGTTGCCTCCTGCTAACACGTTGCGTATCAGGTGGTGGTGCAGTTAGCTGTGGCGTGTTGACAAAAGTTTTCCACATCTCTGCCATGCTAACCCTGCCCTCAAAGGAGCTGGCATTGACACAGCTGCCTTGGCGACCTCTTGCTCCTCCTCAGCCTTGGCCTTGGGCTTCCACTTGTTCCCCTGTGACATTTGGGAATGCTCTCAGTAGCGCGTCTACCAACGTGCGCTTGTACTCGCGCATCTTCCTATCACGCTCCAGTGCAGGAAGTAAGGTGGGCACATTGTCTTTGTAGCGTGGATCCAGCAGGGTGGCAACCCAGTAGTCCGCACAGGTTAAAATGTGGGCAACTCTGCTGTCGTTGCGCAGGCACTGCAGCATGTAGTCGCTCATGTGTGCCAGGCTGCCCAGGGGTAAGGACAAGCTGTCCTCTGTGGGAGGCGTATCGTCATCATCCTGCCTTTCCCCCCAGCCACGCACCAGTGATGGACCCGAGCTGCGTTGGGTGCCACCCCGCTGTGACCATGCTTCATCTTTATCCTCCTCCACCTCCTCCTCATCCTCGTCCTCCTCTAGTAGTGGGCCCTGGCTGGCCACATTTGTACCTGGCCTCTGCTGTTGCAAAAAACCTCCCTCTGAGTCACTTCGAAGAGACTGGCCTGAAAGTGCTAAAAATGACCCCTCTTCCTCCTCCTCCTCCTCCTGGGCCACCTCCTCTTCCATCATCGCCCTAAGTGTTTTCTCAAGGAGACATAGAAGTGGTATTGTAACGCTGATAACGGCGTCATCGCCACTGGCCATGTTGGTGGAGTACTCGAAACAGCGCAACAGGGCACACAGGTCTCGCATGGAGGCCCAGTCATTGGTGGTGAAGTGGTGCTGTTCTGTAGTGCGACTGACCCGTGCGTGCTGCAGCTGAAACTCCACTATGGCCTGCTGCTGCTCGCACAGTCTGTCCAGCATGTGCAAGGTGGAGTTCCACCTGGTGGGCACGTCGCATATGAGGCGGTGAGCGGGAAGGCCGAAGTTACGCTGTAGTGCAGACAGGCGAGCAGCAGCAGGATGTGAACGCCGGAAGCGCGAACAGACGGCCCGCACTTTATGCAGCAGCTCTGACATGTCGGGGTAGTTGTGTATGAACTTCTGCACCACCAAATTCAGCACATGCGCCAAGCAAGGGATGTGCGTCAAATTGGCTAGTCCCAGAGCTGCAACGAGATTTCGCCCATTATCACACACCACCAGGCCGGGCTTGAGGCTCACCGGCAGCAACCACTCGTCGGTCTGTTGTTCTATACCCCGCCACAACTCCTGTGCGGTGTGGGGCCTGTCCCCCAAACATATGAGTTTCAGAATGGCCTGCTGACGTTTACCCCGGGCTGTGCTGAAGTTGGTGGTGAAGGTGTGTGGCTGACTGGATGAGCAGGTGGAAGAAGAGGAAGCCGAGAAGGAGGAGGTGGCAACAGGAGGCAAAGAATGTTGCCCTGCGATCCTTGGCGGCGGAAGGACGTGCGCCAAACAGCTTTCTGCCTGGGGCCCAGCTGCCACTACATTTACCCAGTGTGCAGTTAGGGAGATATAGCGTCCCTGGCCGTGCTTACTGGTCCACGTATCTGTGGTTAGGTGGACCTTGCTACAGATGGCGTTGCGCAGTGCACACTTGATTTTATCGGATACTTGGTTGTGCAGGGAAGGCACGGCTCTCTTGGAGAAGTAGTGGCGGCTGGGAACAACATACTGTGGGACAGCAAGCGACATGAGCTGTTTGAAGCTGTCTGTGTCCACCAGCCTAAATGACAGCATTTCATAGGCCAGTAGTTTAGAAATGCTGGCATTCAGGGCCAGGGATCGAGGGTGGCTAGGTGGGAATTTACGCTTTCTCTCAAATGTTTGTGAGATGGAGAGCTGAACGCTGGCGTGTGACATGGTTGAGACGCTTGGTGACGGAGGTGGTGGTGTTGGTGGTACATCCCCTGTTTGCTGGGCGGCAGGTGCCAACGTTCCTCCAGAGGCGGAGGAAGAGGCCGAGGCGGCAGCAGCAGAAGAGGCCGAGGCGGCAGCAGCAGAAGAGGTAGCAGGGGGAGCCTGAGTGACTTCCTTGGTTTTAAGGTGTTTACTCCACTGCAGTTCATGCTTTGCATGCAGGTGCCTGGTCATGCAGGTTGTGCTCAGGTTCAGAACGTTAATGCCTCGCTTCAGGCTCTGATGGCACAGTGTGCAAACCACTCGGGTCTTGTCGTCAGCACATTGTTTGAAGAAGTGCCATGCCAGGGAACTCCTTGAAGCTGCCTTTGGGGTGCTCGGTCCCAGATGGCGGCGGTCAGTAGCAGGCAGAGTCTCTTGGCGGCGGGTGTTCTGCTTTTGCCCACTGCTCCCTCTTTTGCTACGCTATTGGCTCGTTCTCACCACTGCCTCTTCCTCCGAACTGTGAAAGTCAGTGGCACGACCTTCATTCCATGTGGGGTCTAGGACCTCATCGTCCCCTGCATCGTCTTCCACCCAGTCTTGATCCCTGACCTCCTGTTCAGTCTGCACACTGCAGAAAGACGCAGCAGTTGGCACCTGTGTTTCGTCATCATCAGAGACATGCTGAGGTGGTATTCCCATGTCCTCATCATCAGGAAACATAAGTGGTTGTGCGTCAGTGCATTCTATGTCTTTCACCGCTGGGGAAGGGCTAGGTGGATGCCCTTGGGAAACCCTGCCAGCGGAGTCTTCAAACAGCATAAGAGACTGCTGCATAACTTGAGGCTGAGACAGTTTCCCTGGTATGCATGGGGGTGATGTGACAGACTGATGGGGTTGGTTTTCAGGCGCCATCTGTGCGCTTTCTGCAGAAGACTGGGTGGGAGATAATGTGAACGTGCTGGATCCACTGTCGGCCACCCAATTGACTAATGCCTGTACCTGCTCAGGCCTTACCATCCTTAGAACGGCATTGGGCCCCACCATATATCGCTGTAAATTCTGGCGGCTACTGGGACCTGAGGTAGTTGGTACACTAGGACGTGTGGATGTGGCAGAACGGCCACGTCCTCTCCCAGCACCAGAGGGTCCACTAACACCACCACGACCATGTCCACGTCCGCGTCCCTTACTAGATGTTTTCCTCATTGTTATGGTTCACCACAACAACAAAAATATTATTTGGCCCAATGTATTGTATTCAAATTCAGCGGGATATAAATTTGAGGCCTAGTATTTAGGCGCTGGGTGACCGGTATGGATTTACTGACAGAATTAGACTTGGAAATGCACAGTAGCGTGTGTGTGAAGTTATTCTGAATGACCCTATGTGCACCTTGAATATTATATACCCTTTTAGGGATAGATTTCAAATAGCTCTGATATAGCAGAAACCACTAAATTATGAAATTGCTAAATTGGGAATTGTATTTCAACCCAGAACAAAAAATGTGCTTTGACGGACACTAAATAACTT
Source organism: Bufo gargarizans (assembly GCF_014858855.1). Taxonomy (NCBI): domain Eukaryota; kingdom Metazoa; phylum Chordata; class Amphibia; order Anura; family Bufonidae; genus Bufo; species Bufo gargarizans. The sequence continues at coordinate 181,534,037 of NC_058082.1, forward strand.
TCCCAGCCACAACAGGACAGCGGTAACGAGAGATTTAGCGGGATATAAATTTGAGGCCTAGTATTTAGGCGCTGGGTGACCGGTATGGATTTACTAACAGAATTGGACTTGGAAATGCACAGTAGCGTGTGTGTGAAGTTATTCTGAATGACCCTATGTGCACCTTGAATATTATATACCCTTTTAGGGATAGATTTCAAATAGCTCTGATATAGCAGAAACCACTAAATTATGAAATTGCTAAATTGGGAATTGTATTTCAACCCAGAACAAAAAATGTGCTTTGACGGACACTAAATAACTTTCCCAGCCACAACAGGACAGCGGTAACGAGAGATTTAGCGGGATATAAATTTGAGGCCTAGTATTTAGGCGCTGGGTGACCGGTATGGATTTACTAACAGAATTGGACTTGGAAATGCACAGTAGCGTGTGTGTGAAGTTATTCTGAATGACCCTATGTGCACCTTGAATATTATATACCCTTTTAGGGATAGATTTCAAATAGCTCTGATATAGCAGAAACCACTAAATTATGAAATTGCTAAATTGGGAATTGTATTTCAACCCAGAACAAAAAATGTGCTTTGACGGACACTAAATAACTTTCCCAGCCACAACAGGACAGCGGTAACGAGAGATTTAGCGGGATATAAATTTGAGGCCTAGTATTTAGGCGCTGGGTGACCGGTATGGATTTAGTGACAGAATTAGACTGGGATATGGCCAAAAAATAACCACACTATTGCTGGTTAAATGCACTTGGTGTGACAGCTTGACCAACCACACTACTGAGGGTTAAATGCACTTGGTGACTGGCGCAGCTTGCCCCTGATGTAGTATATGGCCAAAAAATGAACAGACTATTGCTGGTTAAATGCACTTGGTGACGGGCGCAGCTTGCCCCTGATTTAGTATATGGCCAAAAAATGAACAGACTATTGCTGGTTAAATGCACTTGGTGTGATAGCTTGACCAACCACACTACTAAGGGTTAAATGCACTTGGTGACGGGCGCAGCTTGCCCCTGATGTAGTATATGGCCAAAAAATGAACAGACTATTGCTGGTTAAATGCACTTGGTGTCACAGCTTGACCAACCACACTACTGAGGGTTAAATGCACTTGGTGACGGGCGCAGCTTGCCCCTGATGTAGTATATGGCCAAAAAATGAACAGACTATTGCTGGTTAAATGCACTTGGTGACGGGCGCAGCTTGCCCCTGATTTAGTATATGGCCAAAAAATGAACAGACTATTGCTGGTTAAATGCACTTGGTGTGATAGCTTGACCAACCACACTACTGAGGGTTAAATGCACTTGGTGACGGGCGCAGCTTGCCCCTGATGTAGTATATGGCCAAAAAATGAACAGACTATTGCTGGTTAAATGCACTTGGTGTCACAGCTTGACCAACCACACTACTGAGGGTTAAATGCACTTGGTGACGGGCGCAGCTTGCCCCTGATGTAGTATATGGCCAAAAAATGAACAGACTATTGCTGGTTAAATGCACTTGGTGACGGGCGCAGCTTGCCCCTGATTTAGTATATGGCCAAAAAATGAACAGACTATTGCTGGTTAAATGCACTTGGTGTGACAGCTTCACCCTGATGTAGGCTTTAGCCAAAAAACAACCACACCATTGAGTGTTAAATGCACTTGGTGACAGGCGCAGCTTGCCCCTGATGTAGTATATGGCCAAAAAATAAACAGACTATTGCTGGTTAAATGCACTTGGTGTGACAGCTTCACCCTAATGTAGGCTTTAGCCAAAAAACAACCACACCATTGAGGGTTAAATGCACTTGGTCGCAGCTTGTGCTGGCTCACCACAAGACACAAAATGGCCGCCGATCACCCCAGAAAAATGTGACTGACAAACGGTCTGGGCAGCCTAAAAACAGTGAGCAATTTAGTATCAGCAGCTCAATG